>NC_133502.1:170117500-170742500 GCF_049354715.1 Callithrix jacchus
AGGTTTCATTCAGTGAGCCAAGATTGCACCATTGGACCCTAGCCTGGGCAACAAGAGGGAAACTCTGTCTCAAAAATAAAAATAAAATGTCACGGGTGGAGGCATTCCTGAGAGTGAGCATGTGGGTGCCTGGGGGTATGCACGTGGGTTTCCCTGAGGCCTATCTGCTGAATCTGAGCCTTGCACCATCTCTCTTAAGCAAGTGGCCGGCCCTTCTCACCTCAGTTTTGCAGATGACATTGGCTTGATATGCCTGAGGTCAGCTCCAGATTGCCAAGCCACGATCCTCGCTGTGACATTCATGGCCAGTTCCTACCCTAGACTGAGGTGACAGCCCCACCAGATTTAACGTCCAGGGGTGGCACTGGACCAGTGGGGACTTTACCCAGCCTGAGAGGCCTCCTCTTTGAGGCTGGGCAACCCCAAGGGTAGGTTTTAAGCTTTCAGGGTTAAGAGTTCAGGTTTTTGTTGCTGTTCTTTGGCGGTGGGAATGGGCTCTTGCTCTTTTGCCCAGGCTGGAATGCAATGGCATGTTCACTGCTCACTGCAGCCTTGACCTCCTGGGTTCAAGTGATCCTCCCCATCAGCCTCCAGAGTAGTTGGGACTCCAGAGTAGCCAGGACTACAAGAATGCACAACCACACCTGGCTAATTTTGGAATTTTTTGTAGAGATGGGGATCTGGCTGTGTTGCCCAGGCTGGTCTTGAACTGCTGGGCCTCAAGCAGTCTGCCTGCCTTGGCCTCTCAAAGTGCTGGGGTTACAGGCATGAGTCACCACGCCTCGTCAGGGTTAAGGTTGTTTTGTTTTTGAGGTGGAGTCTTGCTCTGTTGCTCAGACTGGAGTGCAGTGGCATAATCTCAGCTCACTGAAACCTTCGCTTCCTGTGTGCAAGCGATTCTCCTGCCTCAGCATCCCTATTAGCTGGGACTACAGGCATGAGCCACCATGCCAGGCTAATTTTTGTATTTTTAGTAGAGCCAGGGTTTCACCGTATTGGCAGGCGGGGTAAGGCTTTGAGTTTCCTTCACATCTGTGATCTGCTTCGCTCCTTCCTTTGCCTCCACGTTTGCACATTTTCTCAGGAGGGAAACCATCCATTTGTTCTCTCACCTGCCTTGGGCTCAGCCCAGTAGGTTTTGTCGGGACTGCAGTTCCCAGCCCTCAGCCCCAAGGCTTGGGGTGCTTTGGGTTCACTTCTGGTACCACCAGGTCACTACCTACCTCTGCACCTATTGGCCCTAACTCAGATGTTACCTCCCTCATGAAACAGCTTTTCCAGGCAGAGTCTATGGTTGTCTGTGCCACAGACCCAGCAGGGCTGCCCAGTGGCAGGAGCTGGTGTTGTTTCTGGTGTCCCCAGGACTGACCAGGTTAGCATCTGGCAGCCTGTAGGAATCACAGAGGTGTGTGGCAAGGAGGAAGGCAGGCACCTGAGGAGTAGGCTGGCATGGTGGCTGAGATTGCTGAAATAGCCTATGGCCAAATTTGGGCTGTGCCACTTACAAACCAGCCTTGGACAAGTCAGATCACTTCTCTGAGGCTCAGTATGCTCATCTGTAAGATGGGGAGGTAAAAATACAGTCACTGGCGCATAATGAAAATTCTGTCAAGAACAGACTGCATCCATGTCTGTGGTCCATAAAATTTAATACCATGTTTTACTGTATTTTTCTATGTCTACACACATGAATATTTACCGCTGTGTTACAGTCACCTACAGTATTCAGTAATGCTGTGCAGGTTTGAATCCTGGGAGCAGCAGGCTACATGGTAGAGCCTGGGCATGCAGTAGGCTGCCTTGCCCAGGTTTGTGCAAGTGCACTCTGTGATGTTCACCCAACAGAATCACCTGATGATGCTCTTCTCAGAGCGTATCTCCATCATTAAGCAACACACACTGTACCTTATGGAATTACTGAGAAAGTTCAAAAACAGGAACTTAACGTGAAGCATTTAACACGATGCCAGGCACATAAGTCTCAATAAGTATTCATTTCTGTTGTGGAGATTTAGGGGGCTGGGAGAAGAGCACCCCCTTTCTGGGCCAGGATCTCGGAGGCTAAGCACTCCCACTCCCTGCCCCACCCAGGGCATGAAGGAAGAGCTCAGGTGGGGAGGGAAGGGCCCTGGTTTGGCCGGCAGCCCCTCGGTGACGGGTCCACAGAGTCACTCTGTCGCCCAGCCTGGAGTGCAGTGGTGCAACCTCGGCTCACTGCAGCCTCCGCCTCCTGGGTTTAAGCAATTCTTGTGGCTTAGCCTCCCGAGTAGCTGGGACTACAGGTATGCACCATACCTGGTGAACTTTTTTTTCTTTCTTTCTTTCTTTCTTTTTTTTTTTTTTTTTAGTAGAGACAGGATTTTGCTATGTTAGCCAGACTGGTCTCAAACTCTTGACCTCAAATGATCTGCCCACCCCGGCTTCCCAAAGTGCTGGGATTACAGGTGTGAGCCCTGTGCCTGGCAGGTGGCTGGGCTGTGCATCTCCCTTTGGTAGCAGGTTTGGGTTCTGCAGTAATTAGATTTTGGAGTTTGGGCTGATGGGATGGTGGGATCAGGAGGGGTTTTTGCTTTGTTTTCTTTAATGATGCCAATTCTGAACTGTTGCTTCCTGAGGTACCACAGGCAGGGCGTCTGGGCCATTCTGGCCTGCAGCCCTGTTTGCTGTGACCTGTATGATGTGTGTTTATTATAATATGTGACTAGCTGTCTCTATTGAACAATCAGGATTTTACAGCCAAATCTCATAGCTTCTCGTAAACTTGATCCTCTGGCCATCCTGAGCCCACATTCCAACAGAACAGCAAGGGCTGGAGTGTGTGCCCCGTTTAGCCTGGCCAGGCCTGCTTCTCACCTTCCCTTCCCCTCCTGGCTCATGCTGGCATTTGCATTTGTGATTCCTGAACCAAGTGGGCTCCAGGGCTGGGGCACATATGCGGTGTGGGCCCTGCGAGCTACCTCTGAGGAGCTCCCTGCTAACAAGCGCAGGCAGAATTACGATTCAAGGCAAGATGAGTGGCCCCAGAGAGATGTCTAGATAGTGCTTGGGGCTTTTGGAAATGTTAATGTGTTCAGAGGAGGCCATCCAGTGACTCGGCACTCGTTTAATGAGCTCTTGCCTTGTGCCCGGCACTGGCCATCCCTGGAGGCTGCAGAGATATATTCAGGACACAGACTGTCCTCAGAGAGGCTGTGATTCCGAGGGCAAGGGCATCCAAAATGGGCTTTCATGGAGAAGGATATTTGTGTTGGTAAAAATGAAGATGTGAAGCACTCTGAGTAGATGAGATGGTATAGACATAACTTCAGCAGATAAACCATTTTTTTTTTTTTTTTTTGAGAAGGAGTCTCGCTCTGTTGCTCAGGCTGGAATGCAATGGTGCAATATCAGCTCACTGCAACTTCCACCTCTCGGGTTCAAGTGATTCTCCTGCCTCAACCTCCTGAATAGCTGGGATTACAGGCACCCACAACTATGCATGACTAATTTTTGTATTTTTAGTAGAAACGAGGTTTTACCATGTTGGCCAAGTTGGTCTTGAACTCCTGACCTTAGGTGATCTGCCTGCCTCGGCCTCCCAGTGTGCTGGGATTACAGGCAGGAGCTACTGTGCCCAGCCAGAAGAAAAACCTTGACAGCACCCCCTGGTTTGAGCTTCTGTTGGGGGGCGGCTCCTCACCATGGGGGAGAACATGGGAACTTGGTAGTTGCTCAAGAATGATGAAGGCACAGGAAGATTCAACCTGGAAAAGCACTGACTTTGGAGGAAGTTTTTCATTTCATTCTTGTGTTTTTCATTTCTAAGGACTTTTAATCTATTAGTAGCCTTTATTTTTAAGAGCAGTTTTAGGTTCACAGCAAAATTGAGCAGAAAGTATGAGAGACCCCATCGACTCTCTACCCCATATAAGCACAGCCTTTCCCACCATCCACATCCTGCACCAACATCTGTTTCTTAGTATATAGAAATGGCATATGTCATGATTTTGTTGATAGAAAATAAAATCAAACATTATAGGCTGAAAACTAAGCCTTTCTTCTTACCCCCCACTCAACACACGTACCCCCCCACACACACACAGAAGCGTATGTAATATCTATCCATCCAGGAAATTATCTCGCCTATCCTGAAATAACTCATGCATCTTCACCTCGAAGTTCACGCTGTTAGTACACGAATTTCCACCTCGTGCTGCAGAACGGTCACACGGGATTCCATTTTCAGGAGAGACTATAATTTATTCAACCAGGCCCCCTGCAACGAACGCAGACATTGTTTACAGTTTTGGTGCTTTTTTTTTTTCTTTTTGCTGCTGCTTCAAACAGGAGTGCATAAACATCCTTGTACATCTGTTCTTACACGCTTGTGAGAGTTTATCTGAGGGATAACATGTAGAAGGAGAATGTATACATTTAAAATGGACATTTATGGATTTTAAACATTTGATCCACATTGCCACTCACCCTCTGCAATGATTGTGGCTGTTTACTCTCTTGGCAGCAGGATGTGAGAATCGGTGGGTTATGGTCTTCCTGTGTATCAGGAGCCGGGCTGGGCGGGGCTGGGGCAGAGTTGGGGTGGGCGCCTGGCAGCAGGACCTAGCCAGTGCGTGGGAGGCAGTTGGAGGGTGTTTTTCTCCATGCTGCCTTGGAGCATGCACACAGATATATCCATTGAATATATATGATTCTGCTTAAATTTCTTTTTTAAAGTCATTTATCATTCTGCAACTTGCTTCTTTCATTTAAGATATTAGGACACATTTTTCTAGTTCAGCTGTGGAGCTCCACCTCACTGCTTTTATCTGCTGCATAGCACTTTCTGCAGTATGAGGCTGACTTAGCCACCCCACAGTGGGGGTTCTGCGGCCCTTCCAGGTGCTTCAGGGAACATCCTCTGTAGGCCTGGTCAGGCTTGGGTGCCAGCATCCCTGTCTGCAGGAAGCACATTTGTTAGGAAAATGGTCCCTTGTTAAGAATGATGCTGCTATTCCTGCCATATACCTAGAGCAGAGGTCGTGGTTCTTGCCTTGGCCTTGATCTTGGGTCTGGCCGTTCTCTGGGTTCTTCTCAAGCTCCATGTGGGTGTAGTGAATCTGCTGACTTTGTTCCTGGAGCTGGGTGGAGATGCTGGCTCAGGGCTGCTCCTAGCCCAGAGGTTAGCTTCGATGTGATTCCTAGTCCCCCTTAGCCATCCTAGCAGACTGGATTCGGTGGGCTCCCCCCATTCTAGTGATCCTGAGGCAGATCACACCCTCTCCTCAGGTGTGAACAGACCCTGACTCTGGTGGAAGGTTGGCACAAGCCATGGGGTCACCCATGTATCTTCTTCTAGCAAGATCTTCCTCCAGGCTTAAAAGAGACCCTACAGGGTACCTGGGCCTGGCTACGGGTGTGGTGGTTGGAGGTGATAAGGAAAGAACTTAGGCACTGCTGGTGGCCAGTGCTGACAGCTTATGCTAAGGGTGGGAGGCACTGGAAGGCTTTTGAATCTGCAGAGTGTGAGCAGTCAGGGAAGGCTTCCCGGAAGAGGTGGGACTGGGGCCAGTGGGGGTTTAAGAATGAAGAGGCAGGGTCTCTGGGCTCCAAGGGAGCCACTAGGCAGGGGCAGGGGAGGAAAAGAGGGTCAGGCAGAAGGGCCTGGCAAACCTTATTTACAGGGACTCTGGCCACCTGTGGTTACAGGATGACCACTTGCTGGCCGGAAAGCTGCTAAAGGGGAGATTTGGAGCTGGACAGGCTGGGGTCAAACCCTGACTCCATTGTTACCAGCTGTGCCAGTCACTTGCCGTCTCTGATCTTCAGTTACTTGGTCTGTAAAATGTGGTGATAACAGTTCCTTTTTCACAGGGCTAGTGGGGCGGTTGCTTGAGCTTGTGTTTGGAGAGTGGTTGGCCCCAACCTGCATAAGGTAACAGGTGTGGTTACACCTGAAGGTAATCCAGTCACTTGGGCCTGGAATGATGGCTAGAGTTGGCCCTAGTGTCTGGGTGAGACCAGAGACACTTCCCTAGTAGAACCCTACAAACTCAGTCATAGACCCGAGGTTCTGGTGAAGGCGACAGCAATCATGGGACAGATTCCCCTTCCCTCTTGGGTCCCACCTTAGGGGCTTGCCCAGCTGGGGGCCCTATCTGCAAAAAGCAATTCCTTATGGACATTGGGCAGGTGAAGAGGCTTTGAGAGCAGGATCCAAGTTGGAAGGCACCCTGGGGTACCCAGGGAGGAGGAAAGCCTCGCTGGCTGTTGGCAGAGTGGTGGGGGTGACAGCCAGGCTTCAGGCTTGTTGGTTCTCTCAGAAAATGCGGCCAGAGATGAAGTCCCCAAGCAGCACTGGGCGTGTCCTCACGGCGCCCTTTCCGGGATAATTAATGGTGCTCTCATCCCCCCCCCCCCCACCGAGAGGGTGGTGGTGGGTATGGCGGGCTGGCTGGGCAGGCGCCGGGCAGACAGTCAGAGCCCACTCCAGCCCTCCTCGGCCATTTATTACCTGTCAGCTTTGCTCTTTCTGGAAGTAAAATAAGTGCCTGGTAGGCAGCCAGGGTCCCTGAAGCCCTGAGCTGAGCTGTCTGGGGCACACTGGCTCCAGGGCATCATTCTCTGGAGGCTTCTGCTAAGCTCACCCCACTGAGGGTCTTCAGATAAGCTGGGACAACCAGGCTGTGGGCCCAGGCTGGGTTCCTCTGTGATGTGACTGAGGCAGGCGGGTGGCGATGGAGGATTGGAAAAGGTCAGGGCCTTGGCAGCCAGCTAGAGGCCAGAATTTGGGTTCCCAGACAAATCCCCTTTTCCCTTAAGCCCCTGCCTCTCAGCCAAGGCTTCTTAACCAGGGCTTCCAGGACCCAGTGAGTCTCAGGCTGGAATCCAGAGTGTCCAAACTCTGGATAGGAAAAAAAGAATCCCACTGTTATTTTCACTAACTACTCATTACAATTACAATGGTAATTCCTGCAATTATGAAAGTAGGCGACCAATCACAGCGGCATTAGCTGCTCCATGATGTTGCAGAAATCACAGGAATCGCAGAAACTCTCATGTCCTATTATTGTGTTCATAATAATAAGACATGAGATACTCAGTTTTCATGGGTTTCCTAAAATAACATTTCTGTTCATCATACTACAAAATTCAGTAGTTATTAGCCCCAGATCATGTTCTGAAGGCATTAGTAAAGAAGCATATATATTGCTATAACATTAAAATATTTTGATAACTATATTTCAGTGTAATTGGTTTCCTTTGTAACCCTTGGTATTTTTATTTTATTTTATGTATGTATGTATTTTTATTTATTTTTTTGAGCTGAAGTCTCACTTTGTTGCCCAAGCTGGAGTGCGGTGGTGTGATGCCAGCTCACTGCAACCTCCGCTGCCTAGGTTCAAGACATTCTCCTGCCTCAGCCTACTGAGTAGCTGGGGTCATAGGCATGTGCCACCACACCCAGCTAATTTTTGTATTTTTATTTATTTTTAATATTTATATATTTTTCTCAATGGAGTATTGCTCTGTTGCCCAGGCTGGAGTACAGTGATGCGATCTGGGGTCACTGCAACCTCTGCCTTCCAGGTTCAAGTGATTCTCCTCCTCAGCCTTCTGAGTAGCTGGGACTACAGGTGTGCGGCACTGCACCTGGCTAATTTTGGTATTTTTAGTAGAGAAGGCGTTTCACCATGTTGGCCAGGCTGGTCTAGATCTCCTGACCTCAGGTGATCTACTTGCCTTGGCCTCCCAAAATGCTGGGATTACAGGTGTGAGCCACCGAGCCTGGTCGGTTTTATGTATTTAAACACATTTTTCTGAGAGGAAGTCCTGAGGCCTTACTAGAGCCCAGAGGGTCCATGGCACCAAAGAAAGGTAAAGGACTTCTGCTGGAGCCCCAGGAGGGGCCCTCACAGGCTGAGGGCTACACAGATAGGGAGGAGGTGTCCGACTGTCAAACGGACTGGAGTCTTCACTGGGCTAGGCTGCTCTTTGTACCCAGCTCTGTGCCAGCCTTTGGGGAACAGCAGCTCCTGGTGAGAGAGGACCTTGCCCTCCAGGAGCTTCTGGCCTGGTTGTGGGAGGGGGCGAGTCACCCAAAGGGCTGAACAGCCCCTTGCACTGTCAGGAGTTCAGAGGAGGGAGAAGTCACTTCCACCACTGGGACCTGATTGGCCATCCTGGGAAGGCTTCATGGAGGAGGTGGCATTGGGTTTGGGTCTTGAAATTTTTGATGTAAGAGACAGGGAAAAGCAGGTTAGGCCGAGAGGGACCAGACTAAGCAAAGAAACGGAGACCAGAAGGCTGGGGCGTGAGTGGTGCACGGGGAGGAGCAGGCTTCAAGTGGAATGTCCAGGAGAGAGAGCAGAGGGAGGTGGAAATTAAAGTCCTGGAATCCAAGGCAAAGACCCCGGGGAACCAGAGCAGGCAGGTTTGGGTTTGAGGATAGACCCGCTGGTTGCTGTGTGGAGAGATGATGGGAGAGGATGCAGAAGGCTGGGTGGCCAGTGATGAGACCGGGCAGCCATCTGACGGGGAGTGTGGAGAGCTGAACAGAGCCCAGGGTCCTTGTGGGGACAGATGGGGGCTGTCCCAGCCATGGAATGAGGTGGAAGGTCAGAAGGCTCAGACCTCCGCTGGGCTTGAATCCTGGCCTCTGCACGTTACTAGCTGCATGGCCTTGGGCGTGTCCGTTATGCTTGTGAATTCATTTGCTCATCTGAGACGCGTGGTGATAGCAGCACTTGTCTCACAGAATTGCTGCAAGCATGAAATGTGCTGAGGCATTTAAAGCTCAGCACAGTGCCTGGCATAGAGTAAGCGTTGGACATGCCATAGCTGTGATTGTGTTTATTACCGGTGATAAAACAGATGGGTCCTGGTGACCCAGTGGACGGGAGGAGATGCAGGGACAAACAAAGGCAAGCCTGAAGTTTCAGATCAGCACCAAGACCGGGTCTCTGCAGCTGGTGTGTGAGCACAGACCAGGTCTCCAGGTGCTGTCTTCCCTGCTGACCCAAAGGGCTGGGGCCAGGACACCTCCTCCCCTGCTCTCACCTCCTCTACCCAGCTCTCCCTTAGCAAGGCCTCCTCTGGCCCCTCCAGTATAGACTCCCACCCCCCAGGAAGGGTCAAACACAAACTCCATCTCATTCCGACACCTCTGGTGCCATGTAAACCCGTTCTTTTCCTACAGGAGTTCCCAGGGTCAGGAAGGTGCAGTGAATGAGGCAGGGCTCAGAGTGACATTGGGAGCTCAGAGCAGGAAGTGTCTACCCCAGCGTCCCACCGTGAGTGAGCACTGGAGCCTCCCTGGCAGGATGCCGTGGACAAGGTGGCGTGACAAAGGTGGAGACTTTGAACATGGGGTTTTGAACATGGGGATTTTGGCGGGCGCAGCTTCACCCCTGGGCCCTGCTCACACTGGGGCTGAAATTGGGTTCCTGGAATTTCATGTGCACTTTCCCCTAGATCCTTTCAGGGGCTCCCCATCCCTGCTTGGCTTCAGCTCCCCTGTCTCCCAGGTTGAGGGGTTCCAGCTGCTTCGGGCTGTGAGAGCCCACTGATGCTGGAGAATAAATTTGCTGTGTTTTTGCAAAGTATGTGGAAGCATATTTGGGGGTTTAATCTCCTTAATAAATGGTTCTCAGATTGTGCACTATTAAACTCCCAGAAAATTCACGAGCATGCTGGGAATAGAGACCTCATTGGGAAGGTTTGACATGAACAATACAATAAACGCAGCTTCTAAATTGGGTCAGGGAAGCCTTCGAGGCCCAGAGAGAGGACATTCCCCGCTAGACCCTCCCCAGGCCTATAAATTAATCATGAGCACAATGAGGGCCTTGTTCTCTCTTGTCAGAGCGTAGGGTTGTGTCTTTGCCCACTGACCCCCCCACCCCCCAACGAAATCACCTCTGTTGCAAACAGAGCGCCTGGTGAGGCCATTCAGCGCCTCTGCTTTGTTATTCCTGTGTCTCCAAAGCAAGGTAGGTGTACATTTCAGCAAGAGAGATGTAGGTTAGATAGGGGGAAGGACTTCCTGGCTTACCGTAGAGTGGTGTGAAATCCTGGAATAGGTGGCTCAGGGAACTTGAGGAGACTCTTTTCATTAGGCTTTTAAGACCTGGCGGGCTCTGTGCCCTTTGGTACTCTCAGGCCATTGCCCAGAGACAAGTGACCAGGACAAACATTGCCCCAGGGTTTGGCCACAGGAGCTAGCCTGGATATGCCTCGTTCTGGATCATTGTGGGAGATTTAAGGCTCAGCTAAGGGGACGTCAGGACAGCGTCCGCCAGGCCCAAACCCTCACCACGGTCTAAGTACATGGCATTTGGATAAGGGAGGTCAAGTTAGGTCTCTGCCATGGGTCTGGGGCTGCTGCTCCCTTCCTTAACACCCTCAGCCTCTTGGAGCCCTATTCAAAGTCTTGGCCCAGATGCCACCTCTTCTGTGAAGGCTTCCTTGATTTCTCCTTGCCCTGTCAGTCAAAATTGGTTGCTTTCTCCCTTGTGCTCCCTCTGCCTTGGGCTCTTGCTCCAGAGTCTCTCTGGAAGTCTTTGTGTCCCACCAGACTGTTGGCTCTCTGAGGACAGGGACTGTGTCAGAGCCCTCTTAGGACACAGAGGGACACAGAGTTCCTGGAGGGTGTTCCAGGGACCGTGCTAGGACTTGCACTGGCCTTCACATGCCAGCTCCTAGGACGTGCCTCCTGTGCATCCCAGGGTGGGAGCTGAATGGCCTGGCTTCCCAGTGACAATGTGGGAATCCTGTGCTTTTAAGACGGGAGCAGGGTGAGGAAAGAGGAGAGGTGGAGGAGGCAGAGGCCCCGGCCGGCCACAGTTGACCCTGCCTTTACTCTCTTGGTTCTGACAGTTCACAAGTCTTCTTTTTTCTCTGAATCTGCTCAAAGCCCTTCAATCCTTCAGGTCTTTGGAGGAGGGTGAAATGCCCGCCCCCCACAGTGTACACAGGAACGCCACCCTGAGCCAGCACGGCTCCAGGTGTCCCTTTGTGCCTAGAAAGCAGCCTTACCCTAGCACAAGCCTGGGCAGGTGCAGCCTCGGTAAGCAGTTTGGAAGGTGACGCACAGGTCTGAGAATGGGTGGGCAGTGGGGGTGGAGTTCACTGTCAGCGCCAAAGAGGAAGGAGGAGGCCTTTGTGGGAGTGTGGAAGGAAGAGCAGCTTTCTCTGGGGAGAGCACTTCCCGGCGGCGTAACTGGGTACCCTACCTAGACCCCCTGGCCCTGGCCCTGGTGCTCCAGCCTATAAAGGAAGCAGATGGTGGCAACAGAAGAAGGCATCGGACAGCCCTGTCGGTTCAGCCCCTGCCCCCGCCACCACCTGTGGCAAGGCTGTGAGGAAGCTGCTCATCCACTTCCATCCTCACCCCATGGGCTTGGCTGCTCCCTGCAGACTTGGGCCTTGGAGGCACCCCCAGCCCTCCAGAACAGCCAACACCAATCAGGTCTGATGCCTGATGCCGTGGGGCCATGCGTGTCAGTTCGGCCCACCCAGCCTCAGACCTGCATGTGTGTGGGTGCATGTGTGTGTGCATGTGAGTGTGCAAGTATGTGTGCATGTATGTGTGTGCATGAGTATGTGTGCATGTGTGCGCATGTGAGCATGTATGTGTGTGTGCGTGTGTGTGTGCGTGTGCATGTATTATCTGTGAATGTGTACATGTGCATGTGTGTGTGTGCTAGGGACTCTTGGCAGAGGGTGATTATGGCATGGAGGGGGCTACAGAGGCCAGGTCTCCGTGTGGCCGGTCAATGCCTCAGGAGGTCAGCAGGTGGAGAAAGAGAGCCATGTGTGGGGTCAAGGAGACCTTGGGGCCGTTCATTGGGCGGCACTGATTCAGTGCCTAAAAATAACCTTGGACTTGGTACAGCACTTCAGAAATTTCCAGGCTCTTTCAGACCTCCCACAGACCATTTTCAGTCTCCAACATCCGGTGAGGAAGTTAATTCCATCGTTATTTTACCACCAGGAACGCCAAGTTCTAGAGTGAATTCGTGAAAGGCTCGCAATTAGCTGGTGGTAGAACTGGAACTGGAACCCTGGTCTCCCTGGCCATAGGTTCAAGGTCACCTCCTGCAGACCTACTGTGTGCTTAGCCCCATGCAGGGGCCGGGCCTAGAAACGGAGTGAAAGTGGCACTGGCTTTGCTGCCAGCATGGCCTGCCTGCAGGGAAGAGGGCCACTCAAGAGAGAGGTTAGGACACAGCAGGGCAACCTCAGGAAGGAGGGCGCTGAGATGGGAGCAAAGCCTTGGATGAGAATGGACACCCAGAGCTAGACAGGGTGGGGCTTGGGGGTGGAGGCTGTTCAAATGCAGAGCACTCTGGGTGAAGACAACACGCCGTGGGCATCCTCTGCAGGGCCTGGCAGGCAGTCTGCCCAGGTGAGTCACATTTGAGGGGCCCTGCTGTGGAGGACCTTCCCAAGGGACAGTTCCCTGTTCAGATGCCTATTTGGTCGGCGGCGGGGATGGGATGGAGTCTTGCTCTGTCCCCCCCAGGCTGGAGTGCAGTGGCACCATCTTGGCTCACTGCAACCTCCACTTCCTAGGTTCAAGCGATTCTTGTGCCTCAGCCTCCCGAGTAGCTGGGACTACAGGCACATGCCATCATATCTGGCTAATTTTTTGCATTTTTTTTTTTTTTTTTTTTTTTTTTAGTAGAGATGGGTTTCACCATGTTACCCAGGCTGGTTTCAAACTCCTGAGCTTAAGCAATCCACCCGCATTAAACTCCCAAAGTGCTAGGATTATAGGCGTGAGACACAGTGGCTGGCCTCACATGTCTTTTGAGGGAGGGGCCAGGGCTGCCCTGCAGAGGTCACCCCCACCCCAGCCCTGTGACTCTCCATCCTCTTCCTCCTGGCCAGACCTCCTGCTCTGGCCATTTTTATTCTCCCTTTAGCATAAGATGGCAAAGTGACTGAGAAGGAGGAAACAATCAAAGGAAGAGAAGTGGTTGCCACGGAAACTATAAAGTGGAAGCAGAAACTTTCAGGAGCAGGAGGGAGGAGGGACGCAGACCTGGTGGTTGGGCGGGAGGAGAGGCGGGAGGCCTGGCCCAGGCTAGCCTGGAATGCCCCTTCACCCAGTCCTCGCCACCCTCCCCAGCTGAGCAACGCTGGGACCTGTGCTCTCAGGAGCAGGAGGGCTGTCTGTTTTCTCCCAAGCCTGGGCAGGAGGTGCCTGGCACCAGAGTGAGGTAAGCAGCTTGTGGGCTGAGGAGGAGACCTCATCTTCTGCCCAGGTCCCCGCCTGGCTCTGAGCCGCCAGTTCCATGTCTGCCTGGAGGAGTCTTTGCATGTCTTTATACCATGTCTTGATTCCACTGTTCTAACAAGCCAAAATGAAACAGCACAGGACTGGGCAGTTCACCAGGCAGCTTCCTGAGTGCTGTCTCATTCGAGTCTTATGACAGTTTGGGAGGAGAGTATTCAGATTCCACAGAGCGGGGAGTTGGGATCCAGAGAGGTTAGGGGGCTTGGCCTAGGTCACAGAGCTAAGAACTCCTAGGGGGAGGATTTACACCCTGAACTGTCAGATCCTAAAGCCCTGAGCTCTCCTTGCCTTCTTGACACTCTGTTTTGTAATGCAGGGCTCTGCACGAAGCCGTGAGTTTTCTGCAGCCTCCAGCCCCTTCTCATCCTTCATTCCAGCAAGACTTTCCCCCAGGGAGCTGCCATTTGCTTCCTGGAGGAGCCTAGGGAAATTGGTTGTTTCTGAGGCTTGATTTCCCCATCTGTAAAATGGGTATAATAGCACCTTTTCCCTCTGAAGGCTATTGGGAGGATGCAATGAGACAATTCAAGTCAAGCACGGGGCACAGTGCCCGACACAGAGGATACCCTTGAACTCTCTGCTGGCTGCATCTGAACCTAGGAAGCACGGAGTGGAGTGGGCAAGGCTGGGGCAACCTCCCTGTGTTTCAGAGACGCTACTTCATCTGTGAGACAGTTCCGATGGGTTTCTGCCTTGCTCGGGGAATTGGACAGGTAGATTGAGATCATGCCTGTGGAGCCTTGAAACCACCGAGTCTAGTGGGGGAAGTAGCAGGGTCTCCCTGCTCTCAAACTGGCCCTAGAGCTCCAGTGGACATTGAGATATCTCAGGCAGTGGTTGGGAGGAAGGGAGAGAAGAGGGATTGGGACCCTGCCCAGTTAGCCCCTGAGCAGGAGGCTCAGACCTGCTGAAGATTTGGGTCTGAAATGAGCCCTTGGAATTCCACGTTGCCTGCCCCCGAATTGCAGCCAAGCCTTAGATTTCTCCCGGGAGAGGCCCAGCAAGCCAAATGTATTATTAAATGGCAGCGAAGCCGGGCGCTGCATGTGAAAGATAATGGGGGAATTTATTTGATGGGCTATAAATCACAGAATGAGAAGCCCTGCAACCTGTGGGGAGGAAAATTAAGAAGTCCTGAGCAGTGACTTGTTTGGGGGTGGGGGGTGGACAGCATTTGGCCCTGTTTTGCTGTGAGCCTGGCAGCTTCATGATGCACAAGGCCCTGGGGTCCGAGGGGCTCTGATGGGCACACTTCCTATGTACGCAACAGTGACACCCCCTCCCCCACTGGCAGCTGCCATGTGACGATGCCAAGCTGGGCACTGGGTTATGACCCTCCGGGAGAGCAGTGTGCCAGGAGAGACAGATGTGAGATGAATCATCAAAAAATATGCAGTTGGCCCTCCGAATCTACAAATTCTGCATCTGTGGGTTCAATCAACCGAGGATTGAAGATGGTCAGAAAAAATTGCATCTGTACTGAACGTGTACAGACTTTCTCGTTGTTGTGATTACCTAAACAATACAACGATTTCCATAGTGTTTACATTGCATTTGGCAGGGGGGCTTCCTGGGGGAAAGGTGCAGGAAGCTCAGAGAGAGTGTTGCAGGAGGGCCGTGGAGGAGGCGCTGAATTGGGAGAGGAGAGAGGTGGTTTTTCTGGAAAGGAAGAGTGAATGGGAGTCAGCAGGTGGGTCAAGAGGCTGTGGCAGGGAAGATGAGCCAGAAAGAGTGTCCAAAGGCCAGCAGCAGGGCCAGAGCAGCCAGGCAGGGGCTGTGTTTCAGATTTCACCCTGCTTGTTTTCAAGAGAACCACACACTGAGGAGGCAGTGGAGGATCTGGGCGGAAATTTTGGGGGGATGGAGGTCCACAAAGATAGAGATGGTGATGTCCTGGTTCTGGGAGATGTCAAGGAAGGGATGAGGTGGACAGCCTCAAGCTGGAATTTGGGGCTTAAAATAGCCCATTTCACAGAGCAGCCTCCGAAGTCTACAAAGCCTGCCCCATGTCCTGTGTCCTTGGAGGTGGGAATGATGGGAGCAAAGACACAAAGGAGAGAAGCAGTGGAGGGCTGGGGGCCAGGGTGGCTGGGAAAGGGATAGGAGTAGGGTGTGGTAAGAGGGGAGATAGAAGAGAGGGGCTGGGGCTGTATCCACTGACCACTGCCCTAGGCTAGAACTGGACTCAAGGCTGCATGGGACTGAATCCTGTCTCTGCCCCTAATCAATTCTTGTGCCTGTAAAGTGGGAGAGTAATAGGATTCACTGCTTATGGTCGTTAGACGGACTGGCTGAACTGACACTGCCTGGCAGAGGGGAAGTGCTGAATTGCGGTTGATAAGTATGCACTGAGTGATCCTGGGCAGCTCTCCCTCTCTGAGCTTTGCTTTCTCCTAGCAGGTTCCTGCAAACCCTTCTGGCCAAAGTCCTCTAATCTCCCTGTGTTAGCAGTGTGCAGCTCCCGAGGGTGGCCAGAGCACAGCGCCCAGCTGGCTGTATCGCCTCAGATGCGACAGTGTCCCTCTCTGCCCTGTAAGGGGATACCATGCCTATCAGAGCTGTAAGGGGATATTTTAATCAGCCCAGGACCTGCTGAGGTCAGAGGGCACAGGGACCAGGACAAAGGGTGCCAGTCAGGGCTGCTGCCTGGCCCTAGATGACCTGCTGGGCCCCAGAATCCAGACCACATGGGGAGCCTGGGAAGGGAGGCGGAAGCTGTGGGCTTCACTATGGGTCAGGGACTGTGCAAACTGAGCATTCTCCATTTGGGGCCTCAGTTTACCCATCTGTACCATGAGGTTTATAACATCTCCCTGCCTGTAGCACTTGGGGTACTGAAAAAAAGGGACAGGCTGAAGTGTGGACAAAGCAGATTCAAGTCTTTATCAGGGGCTGTGGTCTCAGAGTCTGAGAGAGCAACAGGTGGGCGAGTGAGGCTCAGTGCAGCCCATGGATGACCTGCTTCAGAATCACCTGTGGGCCCATCGCCTGCTGATGGAAAATGCAGACTCTTGGGCTGTTCCCCAGACTGGCTAACCTAGACTCCGCTGGGTGGCCCAAGTGTCCACACTTTAATCCATATCCCAGGGGACTGAAACGTCCTAAATTCCAAGAACTGAAGTTCTGGGCATCACTTCTTTGCACCAGGGGAACAGGAGCCCAGAGGGCATGGGGGAGGCTGGCCTGAGTTGCTTGGGAGACTGGAACCCCATGCCAAGCCACTCAAGTGTCCTCCCTGGGGATAGCCCCAGGAGACCTGGGAGTCCTGGGTGATGCCTGGGGCAAAGGGGACTTTATCCTAGGGCTCCATAGCCCAGCAGGGGGTAGCACCAATCAGCACCTGCTGAGGACTCCCAGCTGCTGTGTGGGCCTGGGCCTGGCAGCAGGGATCTAGAAAGACCCCACCTTGGCTCACGCCTTTAATTGCAGCACTTAGAGAGGCTGAGGCTGATCAAGAGGTCAGGGGTTCGAGACCAACCTGGCCAATATGGTGAAACCCCGTCTCTACTAAAAATACAAAAATTAGCTGGGCGTAGTGGCACATGCCTGGGAGACAGAGGTTGCAGCCTGGGATCACGCCACTGCACTCCAGCCTGGGTGACGAAGCAAGACTCTGTCTCAAAAAAAAGAAAGAGCTCACTGTTGGGGAGAGGGAATTGTGGGGATGGGCTGGAAGGCAGGCCTGTGTTTGTATGGGAGCCTGGGTCGGGGGGGTGGGGAGGGGGTGACAAGACAGAGGGAACATCAGGAGGACACAAGAAATGTGACGTCAGAGAAAGCAGGCCCAGAACATCATGAAACTGCCTACAGCCTCCCAGGGAAGAGGCTGCAGGGGAAGAGGAGAGGGCCTCTGTCACCCAAGCTGCCTCTGCAGGGCTCTCAGTGGGATTGGGGCAGATTCAGGCCTCCCCAATCCCCCCACACCATGTCCTCCGGGCTTTTAAATGAGGATTAGTTAGAGGTCGGCCCCTCCCCAAGCCCGCCCAGCATCGGCCCTTCCTTACTTTGCATGCTACCGCTTCCTTTGCTGCTGGGAACCCGTGGGCAGGCCTACGGATGTGGGGCTGGGTCAGTCCTGAGCCTCCTGACCTCTGACTTGAGAGTGGGCTGACCACTAGTTCTCTTGAGGCCATCTGCAGTCTCCAGTTGTGGGAAGGCAGCTTCACTCTCAGGGGAAGGGCTGGCAGGGGAGGGGGGAGGTGGGCGAGGCTGGTTTGGTAGTGAGCTCCCCGTCACTAAAGGTATGCTAGACAAGACTAGGTGAATTTTGCTTCCTCTTAAGCCTTTGGTGACAGGCTAGAGGGTCCTGGGCCATCCCCTCTTTATACCCCATCTGTCTATGTTATTCATTAATCGCCAAGAGAGCTCCTCCTGGGATTCGATGAGTCCCTAGCTGTGGGCGATGCTGATTTCTAGGATGACCTTGAACTTGTTTTCCTTGGCCCCAAACTTTCCGCTACTTCCTGTTTGAGCAGGTGCAGAAATTATAGGGCCCCAGCCCTTCCTTGTTTCCCTGGTAGAATTTCCAGACAAAATGCTCTTCCCAGGATAGGGGCAGGGCTTCGATTATTCTTGCTCCCAAGCGGATCTGAGAAGTGAGCATGGCTGAAGCTCCATTTAATTCCCACCTACATGGCCTTAGGATGCCAGCTATGGGCTAGCGGGGGTCCTCAGGAAAGGCCATAAATGTGAGAATCGTGGCAGTGCTTGCCTCTCCTCTAACACCAGCTGTGGCTCCCACTTATGTTCCAGATTGGACACAGAGGCCCTGAATGTCAATACCCAATGGCCTTGGACACCCACCCAGGCCAACCCCATTTTGCAGGAGAGGAGGCTGGGGCTATGAACCAGAGAAGCCTTGTTCAAAGGCACATAGCAAAGTGAAGACATTTCTTCATCCATCCATTTATTCACCAAGTGCAAACTCTGTGCCAGCTCCTTCATAGCCAAGATTTGCACCTTGGCCTCCTGACCATCCTCAGCTGCCACTCAAAAGTAAACTTTCCAGCCTGCCATCCATATGTCACACCAGGCCCCAAAGGGTAGGTCACTTGTTCCTGGTCCCATGGCTTTCTTTTCTCTCTCCCTCCCTTCCTTTTCTCCTTCCTTCCTTCCCTCCTTCCCTCCTTCCCCTTCCTCTTCATCACTTCTTCCCTCCCTCCCTTCTTCCTTTCCTTCCTTCCTTCCCTCCTTCCCCCTTCCCCTCCCTACCTCCTTCCCCTCCCCTTCCCCTCCCTCTTCCCTTCCCCTTCCTCTTTGTAGTCCCTTCTTCCCCTTTTCTTTCTTTCTTTCTCTTTCTTTCTTTCTTTCTTTCTTTCTTTCTTTCTTTCTTTCTTTCTTTCTTTCTCTTTCTTTCCCTCTCTTTCCTTCTCTTTCTCTCTTTCTTTCTCTTTTTTTTATCTCTCTCTTTCTTTTCTTTTCTTTTTTGAGACTGTCTTCCTCTGTTGCCCAGGCTGGAGTACAGTGACACACTCATTGCTCACTTTAGCCTCAACCTCCCTGGCTCAAGCAGTCCTCCCACTTCAGCCTCCCAAGTAGCTGGGACTACAGGTACATACCACCATGCTGGGCAAGTGTTTTTGTTTGTTTGTTTGAGACTGAGTCTCACTCTGTTGCTCAGGCTGGGGTGCAGTGGCGCAATCTCAGCTCACTGCAATCTCCACCCCCAGGCCCAAGCAATTCTTGTGCCTCAGCCTCCAGATGGGTTTAAACCGTTGCTGGCTAGGCTGGTCTCGAATTCCTGACCTAAGGTGATCTAACTACCTCAGCCTCCCAAAGTGCTGAGATTATAGGCATGAGCCATTGCACCTGATCCCCCCTCCTGTTTTTTTGTATTGCTGCACCTGGCTTTTTTTTTTTTTTTTTTTTTTTTTTTTAGAGATAGGATCTCACTGTGTTGCCAGGGCTGGTCTCAAATTCCTGGGCTCGAGTGATCTTCCTGTCTCAGCCTCCCAAAGTGCTAGAACCACAGTTTCTTTTCTTTTCTTTTTTTTTTTTTGAGACGGTGTTTCACTCTTGTTGTCCAGCTGGAGTATAATGGCCTAATCTCAGCTCACTGCAACCTCCACCTCCTGAGTTCAAGTGAGTCTCCTACCTCAGCCTCCTGAGTACCTGGGATTACAGGCATGTGTCACCACACCCGGATAATTTTTTGTATTTTTAGTAAAGACAGGGTTTCTCCATGTTGGTCAGGCTGGTCTCAAACTCCCAACCCAGGTGATCCACCTGCCTCAGCCTCCCAAAGTGCTTATTTGCTTATTTTCTTTTCTTTTTTCTTTCTATTTTTTTTATTTTTTATTTTTATTTTTTGAGACAGTCTCACCCTGTCACCCAGGCTGGAGTGGAGTGGTGAGATCTCAGCACTGAAACCTCCACCTGCCAAGCTCAAGCGATTCTCCTGCCTCAGCCTCCCAATTAGCTAGGACTACAGGCTCACGCCACCACGCTGGGCTAATTTTTGTATTTTTAATAGAGACAGGGTTTCACCCTATTGGTCACTGGTCTTAAACTCCTAACCTCATGATCTGCCCACCTTGGCCTCTCAAAGTGCTGGGATTACAGGCATGAGCCACCCCACCTGGTCCACTTCTTTTCTTTAAAAAAAAAAAAAAAAATAATAATAATAATAATAGGAGCTTTGAGCCCAGCTTCCTTCATTGTCTGTGTTCATCACACATTTATTGAGTGCTGTTCTAGACACTGGGCATACGGCTGTGAACTGGACTCACAAGGTTCCTGCCTCATTAAAGTTTGGGGAGACAAATTAATGAACATCCGAATACACAGATTGGTTTCAGGAATCAATAAGTGGAAGAAAATACAGGTCAATGGGATATCATGGAGAGACTGGGGCAAAGGCACTTAGATGAGGTGTCCAGGGAAGGTTTCTGAGGCTGTGATATTTGGGCTGGGGCCTGAATGACAGGAAGGAGCTGCTCATCTGAAGACCTAGGGAACCAGAGATGCAAAGTCCCTGGGGTGGGACCACGATCGGCACATTTGGAGGTTGAAAAGGCATCAAGCTGAGTCCAGAACTATCTTAGCTGGTGGCTCCCCAAGAAATCCGCTAGAAAGCTCTTTTAAGAATACAGATTCCGCTGGGCATGGTGGCTCATGCCTGTAATCCCAGCACTTTGGGAGGCCAAGGTGGGTGAATCACCAGGTCAGGAGTTTGAGACCAGCCTGGCCAAGATGGTGAAACCCTGTCTCTACTAAAAATACAAAAATTAGCCAGGCACAGTGGCAGGTGCCTGTAATCCCAGCTACTCAGGAGGCTGAGGCAGGAGAATTGCTTGAACCTGGGAGGCAGAGGTTGCAGTGAGCCAATATCGTGCCATTGCACTCCAACATGGACAACAAGAAGGAGACTCTGTCTAAAAAAAAAAAGAAAGAAAGAAAGAAAAAGAAAGAGAAAGGAAGGAAGAAAAAAGAGAAGAAAAGAACAAGCTAGGAGGGGCAGCTGCTGGTCAGTTTACACACAAGGCTTTGATCCACTATGTTATTTGACTCTTCCACAACCTCACAAAGTATTTGTATACCCCTTCACACTTTAGGAAATGGAGGCATAGAGAGGTGAGACACTGATCTGGGGTCACATAGCGAAGAAGGGAAGGCTTATCACTCCAAATGCCCGACCTGGATGGGGCTTCCTAGGAGCTGACTACGGGGCCCGTTCAGCTGTCCTTCTCTGTGGGCTCTGCAGGGGTTGAGCAAGGCCCTCCCTTGGAACCCAGGCCAGTGCCAGGCACGAAATGGTTCACAGATGACCAGGCAGGCCTGCTTGAGAAGGGAGGGGGCTCCCTGACCTCACACTGAGACCATATGCCATCACCTCTGGTTCCCCAGTGGGTGTGGCACTGTCTGGGCCCATACCAAGGGGGAAGGAAGAAGCCCAGAGACATGGAACCTCAGCCCTGGCCAGGGCCAGGGAGAAAGGAGGGGCTGTGGGCCTCAATGGGGCCTGGGCCCACCTGGATCTTGGCAGCGTTTCTGGGTCAGGGCAGGGAGAGGAAGTACACAACGAGAGTGGCTCCAGGCTTGGCCATCTGGGCTGAAATGTGGGCTGCTAGGGTTGGGGTGAGGAAGGAGGGCTGGGGCTGGGGCCTGGAGAGTGGATTCCAGCCTCCCCTGGGCCACAGGATCGGAGCCCTCAACTTCAGGGCAGCCAGGGTGGAGTGGGGAAACCCCGGGCTCCTGTGGGCAGAAGGCCACAAGCATTCTGGGAGAAGTGGTCCAGGCTCTTGACAGTAAGAGGTGGTCTTAGCAGCTGTATAGATTTCAAGATGCAGCCCACCCTAATCCCCAGCCCCATGTGTGACCTTGGGTGAGCCCCTCCCTCCCTTGGCCTCAACTTCCCCAACTTCAGGGAGTGCTACCCCACCCTTACTGCTCTGTGCTGGGCTGAGAGCGCCAGCCAGACCCTCAGTGATGGTAGAGTTGATGCCAGATCCTGGTATGCCATGGGTTAGGCAGGGTCCTCTGGGCAAGCAGCTGATGTTGAGGGCCTCAGCTTCCCCAGTTCCATTAGTTTCTCTCGAGGTTCTTTCTACCTCTGACCTTCCGGGGTTTTGTGACAGGCTGTCGTCATGTACAGGGGAGAGGTGTATGTCCTCTTCTCTGTGTTTTTGGAGGATGTGGACGTGACCTGCAGATGAGGGTTTGGGGAATGTGGGAGATTTTGAGATACTGATGGAATCTCAGGGAGGTGAGCTGAGCAGAGCTGTCCCATCTCCATTTAACACATGGAACCCTGAGACCCAGAGATCTCACACAGTGACCTCCTCTTAGAGTCCCAGCCTCTCCCGAGGGCTCTACCCTCAGCCCAGCCCTGGGTGACTTGATTTGGAAAGCACTCACACTCCCCAAGGCTCTGTCTGTGTATGTTCAAATGTCCACGCTTGACTGGTCCCCCATTTCTGCCTGTGTTGAGAGGGGCAGGGCCAGCCAAGCCTGGGGTCATCTCATTCCTGGCTGCACTGTTTTCTGCAAAGGATGTTGTTAAATATACCAGTGGCTTTCGGGAGGAAGTCTGGGAGGCGGTGGCAGCGGTGGTCCCCCGGCCAGCCTGGAGTGCTTTAGTATGACCTCACGGGGCTGGTCCATTCCTTTCCCTGAGCGGGGTGAGCTGGCCCAGCCTCCCCCATCTTCCTAGTGAAGACTCTGCTCCTGGTCCAGCCTTATTCCCAGATGAACAGTGGATGCAGGAAGTCGTCATTGCCTGCCAGACAGGCCACCTCCTGGGACAGAGGGCCATGACCTTAACCACGAGTGTCCCCCGTGCCCCCCCCACCCCTGTCCAGAGCTCCAGAGACTGAAAGCTTGAGACTGTCCTGGGAGGCGGATGTGTGCGGGCCTGCCTGGCTGGGGACTTCCCCTGTCACCACTACCCACCCTCATCCCAACAGGAAACTGACAGATCTGAGCCTTCCAGCCATTCATTGTGTGGGGCCTGGTGTGGGCTCCGAGGCTTCCCCTGTCAGGACTCATGTCGCCCCTAGCCTCCTCCTGTCCCTTGACAAAGCTGGCTGTTGAAGAAAGTTCCAGACTGTTTCCACTCCCCCATCTCTGCATTCAGTACTGCTCAACCTTAAGGTCTTCACTCCTTTGAGCCCCTGGGTTCAAATCCTGCTTCCTCGTCCAAGCCCGGTGACTTTGGGGAGCTCACATACCCTCTCTCTGCCTCCTGACAATTCTTCTGGGAAAAGAAATAAGCATCTGCTTCCTAGGGCTATTCTGAAATTAAATGAGATAATGTGGGTAGAATGCTGAGACAGGACCCGGGGCACAACAGGTACGAGATGCAGTTCAGCTACCATGATTAGGATGAAAGCCAAACTCCACCCTCAAACGAACCTCTTGAGGTCAAACCTGTAACCCTCCTCTGTTAAGAAGCCGTGGGTTTCTGTGGTGCCCCACGCAGGAGCATCTCTTCTGCCCTTGGGGAGGCTGGTGTTTGAAGATAACTGGTCATTGTTGCTGTTATCATCCCCCCCTCCCACCCCCGTACAGAATGGCCCGTCCATGAAGGCTGCCCTCTTCTGTTGTGTACTCAGCTGCAGAGATGGGGGAATCTGCCTTAACACTGGAGGAAAAACTGTGCTTTATGGGTAGTGTAAGGCTTTTCATGGGTAATTTCGGCAATATGCTTTTTTTTCCTCTTTCCTCACTGACTTCAACTCTGACACCCCAGAGGGACTCAAGACTGCCTTGGGCTAGCCTCCCTTCCTTGCATCTGGTGCCCCTGCTGACCCAGCCCTGGCCTGGCCCAGGATGTACCTGGACTTTCAGCCCAGCTCTGATGCCACCCACTGCTTCTTTTTTTTTGAGACAGAGTCTCGCTCTGTCGCCCAGGCTGGAGCACGATGGCGTGATCTCAGCTCACTGCAACCTCCACCTCCCTGGTTCAAGCAATTCCCCTGCTTCAGCCTTCCGAGTAGCTGGGATGACAGGTGCACACCACCAGGCCCAGCTATTTTTTTTTGTACTTTTAGTAGAGATGGGGTTTCAACATGTTGGCCACACTGGTCTCAAACTCCTGACCTCAGGCAATCCTCCCACCTCAACCTTCCAAAGTGCTGGGATTACAGGTGTGAGCCACTGCTCACTGCTTCTTTTCCAGCAGGGATGCCGATGGCTTTCTGCCTAGAGGGGAATTCTTTGGGTCCATCCCTCCTTGGTCTTTACAAGTAGCCTCCTGTGTCCCCAGTATTCAAACTTACTGGTGAGGTATACCAGAAGCCAGCAGGGGGATGTCTTTCCTTGGGAGTCAGAGTAGACTTTTAAAGGACGGGGTGCTTCAATTTGCAGTTGCAAAATGTGGAACCAACACAAATGCCCATCAATCAATGAGTGGATAAAGAAACTGTGATATGATATATATCTATATATCATATCACAGTCTATATATATATGACGGACTACTACTCTGCCATAAAAAGGAATGAATTAATGGCATTTGCCACAACCTGGATGGGATTGGAGAATGTTATTCTAAGTGAATTAACTCAGGAAAGGAAAACCAAACATTGTATATTCTCACTTATAAGTGGGAGCTAAGCTATGAGGATGCAAAGGCATAAAAATGACACAATGAACTCTGGGGACTTGGGGAATGATTGGGAAGGGCAGGAGGGATGAAAGACTACAAATTGGGTTCAGTGTATATTCTGCTCGGGATGATGCACCAAAATCTCACAGATCACTGCTAAAGAACTTACTCATGCAACCAAATGCCAACTCTTCCCCAAAAACCTATGGAATAAAAAAGTTTAAAAATGTTTTAAAAAATAAAGGAGGGGATGCTTGAGGTGGGTCCTGAAGGGTAAGAAGGAATTCATCAGGTGGCTGCAGAGGGAAGAGCTTGGTGGCAGTGGTTCAGGGCAAAGGCCAGAGGTGGGAAAGAGTGTTTGGAGGATGACCAAGGGGGCTGGGATATGGTGGGAGATGGTCACTTTGTGACACAGCTCGGTCCCTGAGAGTTTACCTTGGGAGGCTTTTGAGGGGGATGTGAAGGTGCTGGTGGTAGGGGTGGGTCGGATCTGATTTAGACAGCCCTATCACCCAGCCCCTTCTCACTAAACATGCACATTTCCAGGCCCCATCCAGACCCATTGAGTTAAGTGTCTTGAGGGAAACCCAGAAATATGCCTGTTCACTGAACAGAAGTGATGTGAGGACTGCAGCTCTGTGTCTGCTAAAGCAGCACTTGGGAGATGTAGGAGCCAGGCCTATTCAGGAGCCCCTCTGGAGGTGGGAGAATAAGACCAACCATTAGCCCTATAGGTACTGAGGCTCTCAGATCGGCAGGGCTGGAAAGCCCGGTCCTGTTGGTCTGTCGCAGGAAGTGGTGGTGGTGGGCACTGGAAGGGGGGCTTCTCCTGTTCAATCCTGTTCAGAGGGAATAAGCCACAGGAGTGGGAGGTGGAAGCAGACTGGGGGACTAGTTACCCAGCAAGATTGATTCCAGGTCCCCTGCCAGACTGTGCAGGGAGCAGCCTTTGTCTGCCCTGGTCCTGGGCCAGGATGAAGGACAAGGAGCCTGGGACCTTTCTCTCATAGCTCCTGCCCTGCCCCCTCCCCACTCAGTACCCGGCGGGTACCTGCCCCAGGCCCATGGAGTTGCTCAGCTCTGCTGGTTGGCGATGCCCATTCCCATCCCAAAGCCAGAAATGCACAAGCTTTGTCCATTTCACTAGCGGACCCTCCTTCCTCCACAAGGCACATAGATTGGGGGTCCATAGCTTCTCCCTGTAGGTGGGAAAACTAAGGCACAGAGAAGGACTTGAAAAGCTGAAGTGGGGAGACCATGCCCTAGCTTTGGTGCCCAACTGTGTTTACAGATGAGGTCCTGAGTTCCAAGCTACTGCCCTCTCTCCCTTCCACACACAGTCCTGACTTCCTGTTGAGGGCCCAGGCCAAGACCACTTGCCCACACCACTGATAAGAATGAGTTGGCTGTGAGCCTCCCGTCCCCTCCAGGGAGGGCTAGAACCTGGCTGATCAGAGGGTTCCTGCTTTGGGAAACAAAATGGGCAGGATGAACTCCAGACCCTGGAGCAGGAGCGTGCCCCTGTCCTGAGCAGGACTTCCTGGGAGTTCCTCACCCCCAGAACCTGTGGACCTGGCTGTGGGGGTTAGTCATGCCTGGAAGTGCCAAGGTGTGGATGGGTGGTGCTCGGAGCCCCACCGTATGGGTTCTGGCGGTTTGGCAAGAGGAGGATGCATGCTAAGAAGGCCCCCCGGCTTGCCTGGGGACTGAGTGACTCGTGTGGGCTCTGTCCAGCGGCTTCTTTTTAATGAGTTCCTGCACCAAGTCTGCTGTCCAAAGGAGACGGGCAATGCCTCCAAGCTCGTCCAGCCTGCAGCCTACGGGCTTCCTGTGGCTGGAGATGGCTCTGAATGCGGCCCAACACGAATTCATAAACTTGCTTAAAACATATGAGTTTTTTTTAAAGCTCATCAGCTATAGTTAGTGTGATGGTATTTTATGTGTGGCCCGACAATTCTTCTTCCAATGTGGCCCAGGGAAGACTAAAAATGGGGCACCCCGGGCTAATCCAAAGGAGGCTAAGGGTGTCCTCTTGAGCACCCCGGTTTCCCATCTTCCCTTGACTGGCCGGTATTCCGGGAAGAGGGGACCAGGGGGGCTGATGGCTCTGGACACCTCTGACTGGGTTTGGTGGAGAAACACCCCTCCTGCCCCTCCCCCCCGTCGGGGAAGGCGCCTGGCTTCCAGCTGTGAGACAGGCTCCTCCGGACTGGGGGCCCTCCCAGCTGGCTGAGAGAGCTAGGGAGGGGGCTTCCCCTGTGAGGTGCAAAACCCGGCCTGGATTCCTGACCAGACGCCCCCCCCCCCTCCAGGGCCCCACCTTTCCCTCTGTTCTGGAGGAAGACCCCCGAGACGGCCTCCGGCACCTGCGGTGACTAACACCCGCTACCCTTAAGGCTAAGACCACTTGCCTCTGCCACTCTTCTTGTGACTGAGGCAAGACCTCCTTGCTAAGGCATCAGTTTCCCCCTCTGTACTTCAAGGCAGGTGTCTTAATAATTGAACCGATGAATGTTGCTAAGGGGATAAGGAGCGGAGAGAGAGATCGCGGGCCTTGGTCAGGGAAGGCTTGAGGAGCTGGGCCCTGAAAAGGTGGACTTTGGCCAGGTGGAGAAAAGCAGTGAAGAAGGCAGTCCCTGCTGGCAGCACAGCGAAGTGAGAAGTAAGGGGAGTAGAGGTGAGGCTGGAGGGGGCTTTGGTTGGGGCAAGATTATTTGGGGTCCAAATAACAAGGAAGGATGTTTAGATGTATTGTCAGTGTGCTCTGGGGAGCCATGGAAGGTTCTTGAGCTGAGGAGTGACTTGGAGAAAGCTTTTCAGCCAATGTAACAGAGAGAATTGGCACCTGACCTTCTCCCAGCCAGGGTTTCTGGTCCCTACAGTAAGGTAGGGATTGTTCTGCCCTGCCTCCAGGCCTCTACTTTTTGCGTACTTGAAACAGGTACCATAATTTTAATGATAGAAAAATGATATGTGTATCAGACCGGACAGCCTTTAAAATGTAAATAATAGCCAAGTATCCTGAATCGCAGGGGAGTCTTTCAACTTGGCTGGGCCGGGGCCTGAGGAGCAGTGCAGGTCGTTTCTCAGCCCAGGGAGCCTGGGACAGGAACGGACCCTAATTGAAGGCGACCGTCCTCCAGCGTGCGTCCTGCTCCGGGCTAAGGAGAGCGCACAAGCAGATGTGCGCGGTCTATCCGTGCTGGCGGGATTGGGTGCCTGTTGTGAGCCCCAAGGTCGACGGGGGAACCCTCGGGGCGGGGGTGGGAGCCAGGACCCTGGGGGGACCCGTCTGGGGTCCCGGGGAAACTCCGGGCCTCCTCGCCCCGCCAACTCCAGGCCGGGATTTCTCCCGTACTGACTTTCCGGGCCGGTGCCAGCCCGGCCTCCGGGTCCCCAGCCCCCGCCGCGGGGCCGGCTGCTCTGGGAGCGGGAGGGGGCGGGAGGCAGAGGAGGAGTTTGAGCGACTTTGTGGGGCAACCTGGGCCTCGGCAGCTACTCGGGCGAGCGCAGGAGAACGCGGGGACGCCCGCCGGGCGGTCCGGAGCGGCCGATGGGGCCCGTGTGAGCGCGCCCAGGCCCGGTCCGGTGCCCGGCGGGCGGCAGCATGTCCGCGGGCGGCAGCGCCAGGAAGAGCACCGGGAGGTCCTCCTACTACTACCGGCTGCTGAGGCGGCCCCGGCTGCAGCGACAGAGGAGCCGCTCCCGCAGCCGGACTCGGCCTGCCAGGGGTAGGCGTCACCCCGACCCCTGACCCCTAGGCCCTCCCAAGGCCATTAAGCCACCTGATGCCCTGGGGTGCTGGGGACCGGGATCCTCCTTCCAGCCTTTTGCTGGGGGTCTCCTCATCCGCCCCTTCCTGAGTCTGCCGGACACCCATATTCCCAGTTTCTGCCTCGTCCTCCCCTCTCCGAGGGAAGCCGAGGCTCTAGGGTCTTCTCTTAAGCCATGGGCAGGGAGAGGGGAGCCAGGAATCCTTCTCCGCATCTCAGATCAGACCTCTTTCCCCGCTGTGCCTCAGTTTACTCAGCAGCGGGCAAAGTAACCTAGGGTGGATCTTGGCTTTCCCACACCTTGCCTTCCCTGCCCTGGCCGCGGACTTCTTTCTTCCCTTTACAGGAACGTAACGGGCTCCCCACCTCTTGGGTGCTGGGACAAGTGGGTGGACCTCAGGGAAGGAACAGGGACCCCTCGAGCGGGTGGGCGCCAGCTCCTTTGCAAAGTTTCTCTCCTTCAAGCTCAGGCGGCAGGACGAGGCGGAGGGGGAGGTGCGAGCAGCATTTTCTTTTTCCAGTAACAGGATCCTCGACTGGAAATGCGTGTGATCCCGGGGGCTGCGTTTGGGCGGTTGGGGGCCGAGACTTCCTTCCCTGGCTGAGTCGGGGGGGGGGGGGGGGGAGGAAAGCCCTCTGGGAGAAGGGGGCCTTCAAAGGGGCTCTGGGGAGGCTGGGGTCCTGGGCAGAGGTTCAGGCCCACCAGGGGTGCCCGTGGGGTGGAATAGAGGAGAAAGACGGTGCCTTAGCAGGGACCTGGCCCGAGCTGACGCCACCAGGTTATCTTGAAAGTGGGAAGCCAGGCCCTGTGCCAGCAAATGCCAGGCGCGGAATCTGGTAGGCCCAGAGGGGCCACATCCCCACCCCGCAGGCTGCCTTTGTGTGACTTGGGCTGAGCTGCCTCTGAACTTCAGTTTTCTTGTCCTTGTGAGGGTAAATGAAGCAGACAGGCTGTGTTTATTTGCTTCTCCCAGAATGGGGAAGATTTTTCCCCCAGTCAAGGCTGAGCAGCAGTGTGCAGTGCAGGGCTTTCTTAGGAAGTAGTGAGTTCCCCGTGCACAGAAGGGTTCGAGCTGAGGCTAAGGGTGTGCACAGGTGTGTGCTGGTAGTTCAGTCTGCAAGGGTCTCTCAAAGCCTGTGATCCTCCCACTCCTGCCTTTCCTGAAGTGGTCCTGTTTACTCCCTCCCCCTACTTGGACTTGGTCTGGGAGGCCAGTAATCTGGGCTCAAGCTTTGTGATGTTGGGCAAGTCATTTCCCCTTTCTGAGCTTAGTTTTCCTGGTTGTAAAATGAACCTGCCGTATGTGGAGGATTCAGTGAGGAAAATGAGAAATGGGAGCTGTGAAAATGCCCAGTACTGCTCAGGCCACCCTGAGGCCTCTCCTCTAGTACCCACCTCGTCACCTCACCCACCTGCCCCTCCCTTGCCTCAGAAATGCCCTGCATGACCTTTCCCTCTTCTCATCTCAGCCCAGTTCCATCCCTGACTGTAATGGGAATCCCACACCTGCTTAGTTGTCTGGGCAGGCGATAATCAACGTGTCAGGGGCTGTCACCTGAGCCCCATCTCCCAGACCCCCCAGGCACAGGATCATTGCTTTGTGTCTCAACCTTGAAGGAGCTCACAGCCTGCAGGGAGTGGGGAGGAGACTGTCTCTGAACAGAAGTTATATCTGGGGAGATCAGGGAGAGCTTCACAGAGGAGGTGACATTTGGGTGGGCTGTCACAAAATGGATAGGATTTCCCTTGGCAGAGGGAGTGAGTCAGATCTGGGTTCAAGTCTCAGCTGTGCACAAAACTGTGCTTCGGCCAATTACCTCTCCAAGCCTCAGCGACCTTGTGTGGTCAATGGGGCTAGAAGTGACAGGGTTGTATGAGGGCCGGGAGCCAGTGCCTGGGACTAAGGCTGCAGTTGAGGGTGAGCTACTGTCCTCTCTCTGAACAGAAGGAACAGACTGTGCAGTCAGGGAGAAGGAAAACTCTTGGGTGTTGAGGATAGAGTTCCTCCCGGGTTGGGGAGGGGAGTTGACTGGGAAGGGGGCTGGACGGATGGGTGGGGAAGAGCAGGCAACAGTAGTTTGGGTCTGATAAAGGACCTTGAACTCTGGGAGGCCAAGGCAGGAGGAATTCCTGAGCCCAGGAGTTCAAGACTAGCCTGGGCCACATAGCAAGACCCTGTCTCTCTCTCTCTCTCTCTCTCTCTCTCTCTCTATGTATATATATATATATATATATACACACATATACACACACGTATAAAAATACATATATGAAAATATATATACATATATATACAAATATACATATATATAAATACATATATATATATTTTTAAAGGTCTTGGGTAATGAGGAGTGAGTTCAGCTGCAGCCAAGGTGTGGGGTGGAGGCTGGAGGCCCCCTGTCTTTCTTGATGGGAGGCAGCTAGGGCAGCCATTGCCCTCCCTGCACTAAAGCCTCAGACACCTGACTCTGCCCCAGAGCCACAACCACCTCCTGAGGGCAGGGCCCCACCCAGGAAGAAACTCAGGCTGAGGAGGCCAACCTGTGATCCAGTCCCTTCTGACCTTGAACTTCAGTCTCCCCATCCACATGGGAGCTTGGTCCCATGGTGTGGTAGCATCAGACCTCAGAGGAGTGGGTGCTGCCTAGCACCTCAGCCTGGATCAGGCTCCTATCCCCACACCCTTTTTGGCCTCTGGCACTAGTATGGAAGGAAAATGACCAAGAACTCAGGCTGTGTTTCTCTTCAGAAACAGAACAGTGCAATGAAGAGTTGGTTGCTGCTGGGTTCTGCAGCTGGTGAGGTTGGGGCCAGGGAGCAGGGCTTTTTCCCTGGTAGGGCTGTGAGTGAGGGACAGCATCTGCAGTCTCTCTAGTTTGACCGATAAGGGGCACTAATCGAGACTCTTCCCTTCTCTGGGCTTCAGTTTCCCCATCTGAAGAATGGGCAGAGTGAGACCTGATATGGTGGGAGGCAGAGCACGAAGCTGGAGGGTGGCTGGAGGGTGAGGGTCGTTGGCTATTTCCCACTGCGCCACTGACTCCACTGGAAGGCTGGGCATGCCCCATGGATTTAGGGGGATCCTGTCCCCAGAAAGGTGTCATCATCAAGGTGCCTCCACACCAAGATGATGAAAAGTTTTGTCTCTGACCCCTCTGTTCCCCCAGAGCTGCTAGGAGAAACATTTTCCTCTAGCCCTGGTTAATGTTCTGACCTGTTCATTCAGCCAGCCAGCTCCTCGTAAGCACCTACTATATGGTGGGCTTCAGCCTGGGTGCAGGGGCACATGGAAATGAATCACATGTGCTCCAGCCCTCACCAAGCCCCCAGTCGATTGGGGAGGCCAGCTTGTTGGGGTGCACTAGGGAACACAGCTCTTTCTATAAGACAGAGCAGTGGTTAGTGGGGGGCAGGGGTTCTAGTTCCAGCTCAGCCACGAACTGGTTGTATGACTGGGCACATCATAGGGCCTTAGTTTCCTCATCTGTCGAGGGGGGTTAATCCTGCTCTGCTGCCTCTTGGAATGCCTATACCCATAGCCATGAAGGGTTTTGTTTATCTTATTCATGTTTTTTCTCTGAGTTTTTCTAGGGGTCTGGCCACCTGCCAGGCCCTGGCTGGGTGCTGGGGGTTTTGCAGATGTTTTTCTCTTGAGATGGTCAGGTCCTCCTCCGTACCTGTACGCACCCCTCTTGCATGCCTCTGTACCTTGTTCCTGGGGAGAGGGCCACATGGTGGGGGAGGATGGTTTTACGCAACTGGTTCCTAACCAAGAGAACAGTTAGGTAAGGACCTAAGAGCCACCAGGGGAACCTGGCTTTGATAAGGTCTGCAAGAGACCTCTGGGGCAACAGCTTGGACTCCATGAGTTGGGCGAGCCTGAGAACAGCTGTGAGATAGGGGCTAGTTGTGTGTTTTGGTTCCCCAGTCCTCAAATATTCCCCACAAAGGCCCTAGGCCTGGCTCTCTGCCTCCACCTCGGATGAGACCTCTGAAATCGTCACGATGCCCTTTTCTGCCTTGTTTCTTCTGTTTCTGCTGAGACGTAATCTCTCATTGGGACTTGGCCCCAGCCTTTCCAGTCCCTCCTCTCCCTTACATACTTCATGGAATGGGGAGCTCACTCCCTCTCAGGTCCTATAATGAGGGTAAAAATGGCTCCTTTTTGTTATGGCTTCTGTGTGCTGCATGCCTGCTCCATGTGACCTCAACTCTGAACTTGCCTTGTCTCATGCAGTGTTCAGAACCCTGTGAGATGGATGCTGAGACTATCCTCATTTCATAGGTGAGGAAACTGTAGGCCAGAGAGTGAAAGCCTTGCCCAAAGTCACACAGCTCAGAAATGGTGGAGCCCAGCTCTGCCTACCTCCAGGTCCTGAGGTTCACCTTGCTATATCCATGGTCAGGCAGACCTCTCTGAGGTCAGGCCTTGGCTTTGATGCGGCCACCTCCCTTCATAGCCAATGACTCCATTGGGTGTTCATGGCAATCATCTCACCATCTTGGTCAAAGCTTGGGAGGAAGGCAGGGGAGTGGCCCCGCTGTCATCTGGTTGCCTCCTCCACCTCCCTGGGATAGCTCAGCTGAGACCTCCCTGGCCCACCCCTGGCTCCTGGCTCCTGCTGTCATTCATGTCCTGCCAAGCATGCCCTTTCCCAAGGCATGTCACAGGTCTCAGGGCCTTAGCCCTGGTTCTCCACCAAAGCCCTTAGTGCTGGGGGTTCAGAGTCCCCTGGTGTGAGGGCCCTGGAGCCTGGGAGACAGCTGAGGCCTAATCCCCACAGCTCTCTAGGTCCTTGAAGAAAACCAGAGGCCCCAGTGAATCTGCTGGAATTTCAGCCTCTTGCCTTTGTCCTTCCTGACCTTCCTTCATCACCTTTAGTAATCAGAAAGAAGGCTGGGTACAGTGGCTCATGCCTGTAATTCCAGCACTTTGGGAGGCTGAGGCGAGCAGATCACCTGAGGTTGGGAGTTCAAGACCAGCCTGACCAATATGGAGAAACCCCATCTCTACTAAAAATACAAAATTAGCTGGGCGTGGTGGTGCATGCCTGTAATCCCAACTACTCAGGAGGCTGAGGCAGGAGAATCGCTTGAACCTGGGGGGCAGAGGTTTCAGTGATCCAAGATCAGGCCATTGCACTCTAGCCTTGGCAACAAGAGTGAAATTCCATCTCAAAAAAAAAAAAAAAATCAGGAAGAGAACAGCTCCCTTTCGCCAAGCTGAATGTGTGCCCAGCCCCATGCCAAGAGCTTCCCCTGATTACCTCATGGCTCATCTCAGCTCTCCAGTCCTCCTAGCAGGTAGGGGTCATTGTCATTACTTTCCTTTGCCAGGTTAGGAAACAGATCCCAGGGTGTGATATTTCCCCTGCATTTTCCTCGCAGGGTGGTGAGATAACTGTTTGAACCCAGGCCACTGGACTCAAAAGCTTATGCTCAGAAGCTCAGGTGCTGCCTCTAACTTTCTTGGTCACTAGAACTCAGAGAACGCTGGAATGGACCCAGGATGGGCTCCTCCTCTCAGTGGTTCAGGTTTCAGTTCTTCTTTTTTTTTTTTTTAATTTATTTTTTAATTGTACTTTACGTTCTGGTGTACATGTGCAAAATGTGCAGGTTTGTTACATAGGTGCACACGTGCTGTGGTGGTTTGCTGCATCCATCAGGTTTCGGTTCTTCTATCTCCGTCCTTCTATTTAATTCTGTACTTATGAAGACCTGGGGGTACAGGGAGGGGCTTGGAGCCTATTTGCCCAGCTGCTGAATGGTGAGGTTGGAGAGATGGATACTTGTGGCTCCAGTACCAGGAGTCAACTATTCCCCTCGACAACTGGGGAAACTGAGGCTCACAGAGCTAAGGCAACTTGCCCATGGGTACCTAAAGATGTGAATGGGAAATCCAGGTCTGGAACTCAGATCCATTTGTATCCTGCTTCGGTGTTGGTGTTGTTTGTTGCTTTCCCTAAGGTGAGCCCAGATAGAGAAACTGAGGTGCCTGGGCTCCTGCTTGGGTCTTCCTGGGGGAGAGAATGGGGATTCAACTCCCATGTACTGTTGAACTTGACACAAACGCTCACACATCCCAGGCTGCATACGTGTTTTGCTTTGGAAATGACATGAAGGCTTTTCACTGTTTTTAAGAGAAAAGCAATGGCTGTGATATTTCCCCTGCACCTCCCTCTCGGGGCCACTTGGTTAAATGTCAGGAAAGGGAGAGTATTTCCTGGTCAGGAACATTCAGAGCTTGCTGGGAGCTGAAGTTTTGTTTTCCATTAAGTAGGTATTTGGGGAGTCTGTTTCCCTCCACCTCCTCTGTGTTTCCCGAGGTTTTGCTTGACAGTTGCAGGGAGGAGGGGTTTCAGAATGAGCAGCTGAGATGCCCATGTATCGTGTGCCCGCTCTAGGAGTGGCAGGGTGGCTATTTTTAGCCATCCCGATTCAGTAGAGGCATTTCAGCATTTGTTCAATATTTAATTATCCATCTGAAATTGGCCCATGTGGCCTTCAGTTTGGAAGCAGCTCTCTGTGCAGTGATTTCCCGATTGCATAAATAAGGAAGCAAGGGGACTCTCAATAGCCCTCCAAATAATAATAAGAGTAGTCTCGGTACTCAGTAGAGACAGGCTCGGTTCCTCAGTCTAGACAGACCACCTGTACGTTAGCAGAGAAGCGTCACCGAGGGCGCTCATCACGCCTTTGGAAATGCAGCAGTGCTCAGCCTCTGAATCTCAGATCCACAGCTGCCTGAGTTTTATTTGGGATGGGTTTTCCTCCCTTTGCCAGGTTCCTGTGTTGACTTTGACAGCTGCTGGGTACCCAAGAGGTGGTTTGGGGATTTTGCTTTTGGAAGTCTTGTTAGCTTTGATTTCCCCCTTCTCTTCTCCCTGACAGGCAGGAGAGTACTGTCGGCATCTGGGCTGTGTTATTTCTTTTTCCTTGGCCTGTGGAGGTAATGTGCCGACACAGCTGTGAAATGAAAAAGACAGAGCACAAGGAGGGAGATGTGGAGGCCTTGAGGCTCTGCCTCCCTCCCCCAAGACCCTGGCTGAAGAGGGAGAGAGGGGAGAAGAGGAGAGGGTGGGGCCCGAGGGTGCTGAGCCATTAGAAATGACTCCTTCTTGCTGTCCTGCTTGGCATAGGGATTTGTGGACTTTGGGTTTGGAGACTGGAAATCAATAAATTGGTAATCTGGAATACTCTTGGTTTTCTATCCATTTATACCTTGATTCTGGGGACACAGAGTTTGATCTAGGAGTAGTCCTGACTAGGTCATAAATCTTGTGTGACTGCAGGCAAGTCACTGAACATCGCTGGGCTCAGAAGCACAGGTAACAGATAGACAGGACACAGTGTCATTATAGGCTGGGAGACTTGTCATTATTAGCTGTTCACCCAAAGCCTGAGGGGTTGCTTGCAAATCAGTTAGGGCTGATCTAGAAAGAAATAGTGAAGCCAATGGGGATTGGACCCACCCAGGTGGCTTTTCAGCATCCCTCCCCGAGAGGCTGCCACAGGTTTCACTGGCACTTTTTCAGAGCAGCAGAGCTTTAGTGAGTTGCCTAGTGTGTACGAGCTCTGTGCCAGGGGCTGCCACAGCAAATATAGCCAGCCCCTGCCCTCGGTAGCTCAGAAGCCAAGGGGAAGGTATTCTTGGCATCAGGTTAGCAGATGGTATGACTGGAAAGGTAGGCAGGGCCTTGTGGTGAGCAAAGAGGGGAGGACAGTCCTTTGGAGGTCACTGGGAATCAGAGGAAGGATTTTTAAAATAATAGGAATGATGACAGTGACCTCCATGTCTTGAGCACTTACACAGCGCCAGGGGCTCTTCTAAGTCCTCTCTATGCATCCTGCCTTATGTCATCATTCTCCCAGATAGTGTTATCAGCTCCATTTTATAGATGAGAAAACTGAGACTCAGACTGGATGGGTGACTGTTCAGCATCACCCAGCTGCTGAGTGGCAGAGTCCAGGATGTTTAATCCTCACTATGCTTACCAGAGCTGTGATTTAGGAAAATCTAGCAACCTGCAAGCTAGACTGGTGGGGTGCAGGGAGAAGAAAGTGGGAAGAGGGAGCAGGGAGGCCAGTGTGCTTCTTGGGGAATCTTGAAGGAGGATGGCAGGTGCAGGGTGGGGAAGGCAGAAGGCAGGTGGAGAGGAGCTGGGAAGTTGGGAAGGGCTGACACAGGAGAGAGGCTGCTGTGCCCATCCAAGGGCCAGTGCTGGACTCCTGCCACGATCTCTCCCTGGCCTACGGTGAAATGAGGACTTTAAGGCTGTTTCAGCGAGTTTCCTGTTTCCCATAACATCCATTTCACTTCAGTAACCCATTTTGGTGAGTCTCTTTTATCCTGAGATGATGGTCTTTGGATTCATTGGGCTTAGAACCTTCCTTTTATGCAGTGTGTAAATGTCTAGTATACACCATACTAAATGGTGTTCACTTTTTTTAAACATCAATATTTGGCAAGAAAATAAGTCAGTGATTCTATGTGGCCTACCCTTGTGTTATGGTACTTCATAGTTTATAAACACTGAACTAGTGCCTGGAATTCCCAAAGGATGGTAGCTGAGTGTCAGGCAGGATGGAGTGAGTCTCTCCCCATCAGCAGCTACCTGGAAGGAGAAGTCCAGGGGTCATCCTTACAGCAAGAGGAGTGGGAGCTGGTGGTGGGATGAGGCCCTTGGAAAGGCGTGAAGAAGTGGGAGGAGGAGGGTCAATGAGGGCTAGGGTGGGTGGAGCCTGGCAGGCTGTGGACATGGCTGACAGGCCTGCCTTGGATGCTGCTGCTGCTGGGGTTGGGGCACCAGAGTGGGCAAGGGGACTGTTTAGGGAGCAACTTCAGGAGAAGGTGAGAAAGGTACTGGAAGCTGCAAGGGGTGGATTATTTGGGGGAGGGGAAGTGTGGGGTGCAGAATAGGACAGCACTGGAGAAGTTTGGTGGAAATCAGGGGTGCAAGAGAAGCTTGGATTTCCCGTTAACTACTGATACACCTGGTATCTAGAAACCTGTTCACAGTTGTAGGTTTAGTAGTCAGCAGGGTGGAGTGAGTCTCTCCCCATCAGCAGCAGCCTCTGAACTCTCTGGGGATCCTGAGCTTCAGGGAACCCAGGCTGTGGTCCCTGTCCCTACTCTGGCCATGCTGTCCACAGAGGGAGGAACCAGTTTTACTAGCACAGGGAGTGCTCTAGCTGGAGAGGATGGAACAGCCTTTCAGGGGGACATTCTGGAAGAGGCTCTTAAGTTATGGAACGTCCCCAGGAGACAGACCACCAGTTTGGGCCAAACCCCTCCATCTACATTAAATAATAATAGTAATAATAATAATGCTTATGGCCAAGCACCATGGTTTATGCCTATAATCCTAGGACTTCGGGAGGCCAGGTGGGAGGATCACTTGAGGTCAGAAGTTTGAGACCAGCCTGGACAATATAGTGAGACCCCCATCTCTATGAAAAATTTTAAAACTAGCTAGTTGTGGTGGCACGGGCTTGTGGTCTTAACTACTTAAAAGGCTGAGGTTGGAGGACTGCTTGGGCCCAGGAGTTCCAAGTTATGATGAGCTATGATTGCCCCACTGCACTCCACCCTGGGCAACAGAATGAGACCCTGTCTCGAAGAAAAACCAAACAACCAAAAACCCAACTCCTAAGGTTACAAAAAAACAGTAAATATCTATTACAGAACAGAGGAAAATAAAAATCACCTTTAATCTAGCATCCACCAATAAGCTCTAGGGCCACTGGGGGGTTATTTCTAGCCCTTCCCCTTCTTTTCTTTGTTTTTGAAAATTCTAAAATATTTGAAAGTAGTACAGAAAAGCATGGAAAATAATATTGCAGACACCTACCTCTCAGGTCGAACAAACCTTCACATTGCCATACCTGCTTCTCTTCTCTTTTCTTTCTATCTTTCTTAGAAATAAAAATGACTCAGGCCCAGAAGGAGTCAGCACAGTGTGGTCTACTGGCTAAACCCAGCCTCTCATCTATTTCTGTATGACTTGTGAGCCAAGAATGGTTTGTACATTTTTAAAGGGTTGGAACAAAAAGTCAGAAGAAGAAGAACATAGGGAATTATATGAAATTCAAATTTCAGTGCCCATAAATAAAGTTTTATTGGAACACTGCCATGTTCATTCATTTATGTATTGTCTATAGCTGCTTTCACGCTACAATGATAGAGTTGAATAGCTGAGACAGAGACCAAGTGGCCTTGTAAGCCTGAAATATTTGCTATCTGGCCTTCCATGGCAGGTTTGCTGACGCCCGAGATACAGCTAAAGCCACCTACTCTCTCTCCGGCCACCTAAAGGTGGTGGGTATCCTACCTACGTATGCTTTCTGCTTTTATGTTGAAGCCTATGCATATGCTTCCAAGTGTGTCATATTGCATTGTGTGTTTAAAAATGGATATGGTAAAATTGCACATGGCAGAGAGGAGCAAATACATATGGACACCCTGAGATCTCCGTTTCCTGAATTCCAGCAGCACGGAATAAATGCCAGCTCTCTGCCAGCCCTGGGATGGGGCCTGCAGCTGCAGAGAAAAGAATCGTGGGAAGAAAACTGCAGACACTGCAGACTCAAATTACTAGAAATCCTCAGAAAGTAAAGAAGGAGAAAGAAACTCAGGGTTGACAGAAGACTTTGGGCCGTTGAATTCATCCTCGAAGTGTTCAGGAAATCCAGAGATTTTTGGAAGGCTGGGAATTCCTTGGCAGTGAGGTGTGTCTGGAGATGAGGAATAGGAAGGATGGACTGTCAAAAGCAATTGTTAGCTGGGGCTCAAGTAGAGAAGTAAAAGGAAAAACTTGTGACAAGGTTGACAGATGCTGAAAACCTTGTAGGATTTCTACTAGACTATTAACGCGGCCAATCAGAGGCCAGTGAGCAAGCAAACTTGTGCTGTCCTTGGGGAAAGGCCCTACCCAACATCCTAGGATGTAACTGGGAAGGATGCATCTCATTAGCTACTCTGCCCCACCTCTCCAGCTCCAAGCCAAGTGCATCCCCTCTGAGGAGCTGTGCCCTGCTCCTGAGTGCTCTATGTTGAAGATCCTTCAGGCAGGGATAGTGGCCTGGATACTGAGCCCTTCACAGTTGTCCCCATGTCCCTCTCCCACCAGACTTTATCCCCCAGCAGCAATGGGCAGCCCCCTCTGACTCTAAACAACCTCCTAAGCTTAGAGACCATTAGAACTGGGATCCCAGTTCCTGTCAGGAGACAACAGGCTATCACAGTTCCATGGCCTCGGGACACCGTCCCGCCTCCAAGCCCAACGTCATGAAAACAAAATGTGAAATCAGCGTCCCTCATCTCTTTCTGCTGGGTAGTTGGGACTGAGATGGACCTTGGGGATGTAGAGGGGGCCAAGGTCTGGGAGTGAACTCAGCTTTCTGAGTGACTTGGGGCGATTGTCTTCTCACTCATCTCTGCAGTGCCATTCCTTCCCCAAATTGGGGCAACCCTTAGATTCAGAGATATCTGGCTTGAAACCAGTTTTCAGCATTAACTAGCTGTATGGGCATGGTTTGAACCTCAGTTTCCTCCAATTAAAGATGGAGGTGATGTTTCTTAATTCAGGAGTCAATTTTAGGATAAAAATACAAATACATGGCACAGTCATTATCTCTCATAGATCTATTTCTTCACATTTCCTGGTGATCCATTTTTATTATGTAGAGACTTCTAGTTGTTTTAGAACTATTTGTTGAAAAACATGTCTTTTCCAGCATCAGTTTACCTCGGCACTGTTTCTGAAAATTGCCCATGTATGTGTGGGTCTATTTCTAGCCTCTATTCTGTTCCATTGATCTGCATGTCTATCCTTATGCTAATACAACACTGTTTCATAAATTAGCTGTATTTCAAGACTATGAGGTACTTCTTGAGACCAGGTAATATAACTCCACCAACCTGTTTCTCCTTTCTCAAGTTTGTTTGTCTGTCTAGGTCCTTTGCTTTGCCATCTAAATTTAAAATTCATCTTGTCAATGCCCTCAAGATTTTGATTTTGGATTTTGATTGGGATTATGTTGACACTATGGATCAGTTTGGGGAGAAATGCCAACTAGACAATACTGAGTCTTCCAACCCTTGAATGTGATATATCTCTTTATTTAGATCCTTAATGTCTCTTAGTAGCGTTTCTGAGTTATTAGTCTCTTATGGGTTAAATCTGTTAAGTATATTTTGGTGCTCCTGGCTGATCACTCACGTGGCTGAAATTTTACTCTACTTGCAGCTAACAGGTTAAACAGGTAGATTCACAGGTGCTGGCGGAAGACACGAGACACCTGGGTCAGAGACAAAGGACTCATGCATAGCAGGCAGCATGAGCTTCAGGTTTACATCAGTTCACCTTCCCCCTAATTTCCTAGGGCTCTTGTAGAACATAAAATCATCTGTGTTAGAACATAAAATGATGATCTATTCTAGAACATAAAATGATCTGCTTTGTAGTTTTTCCAAATTATAACCTCATGTCCCTTACAAGATCTGATATATAGTCAGAATCTAACTTTTCTGGAGGCTAGAAATTACACAAAGGACTGAAATTCAGTTTTGCTTTAGTATCAAATCATTAAATTAGAACTTTGGAGATAAGTTAAAATTTGACTTCCAAGTTGTCATATACAGAAAGGCAAAGAGAGTTTCAAAATTACATGGAAAAATCAATATGTACACACTTAACATGGTATGTTTGTTTATATTGGTTAGGAAAAATAAGCCTGTTATTTCATGTAGCCATGTTATTCTAATTTAATAACATAGGTTTCAGATAAGCATGGGTTGGGCATGGTTGTAATCCCAGGACTTTGGGAGGCCGAGGTTGGTGGGAGGATTGCTTGAGGCCAGGAGTCAGAGACCACCCTGGCCAACATAGTGAGACCCCATCTCTAATAAAAATAAAGAAAGAAAAGAACGAAAGTGCAGAACGTTACTAAGGTGGAAATTTTGGGGGAAAATGGTTTACAGTTAATGAAGTGAAAAATAAGATGATTTAATAATACATGTGAATATTTAGGCTTTGATAATCATGGTTCCCTTTGGAGTGCTATAGTTAGAATGTATATACCCCAAGAATTATTACTGATGTAATTAGTGTCTATACTAAGGATAAAATACACAGAGTGAGGAGTGACTCTATGAAAGGATAATGTGTGTACGGATGTGAAAACATCTCCAAGCTATATCATGAAACAGGCAACCAAGGTACCACATATTTTTGTGGTTTTCAAGCTTTATTATATGTCTTTTGATAACAAGTGCATTATGGAGAAAGAATAAAGCTTACCTTACATGTGGGAATAAGTGTGATATTTCTAAAAGGAAGCTCTTCTCTTTCATTTAGGCAGTTGTAGATTTGAAAGAGGAGAGACGGGAGCCCTTGAAAGTCCACAGTCCTGAATCAGCCAATGATCTGAACCTTTCTCCTTCTTTCTTTAATGTAACTAGAATATATTGAGCCTTGAACCATGGATGTGTTTGTGCCTGTGGCTGCTGTAACAAATTACTGCAAACTTGTGCCTTAAAACAACAGAAAGTTATTATCTTATGCTTCTGGGGGACAGAAGTCTGCAATCAGTTTCACTGGGCTAAAGTCAAGGTGTCAGCAGGGCTGCATTCCTTCCTGAGGCTCAGGGGAAGAATCCATTTCCTTGCCTTTGCCAGCTTCTGGAAGTTGCGTGGTTCCTTGTCTCATCACCCCATGTCACTCCCACCTCTGCTTCCATTGCCACATCACTTGCTGTGACCTTCCTATCTCCTTCTTGTAAAGACTCTTGTGATTATTTTAGGTCTACTAAGGCAATCCAAGATAATCTCCCCATCTCAAGACCCTTAATTTAATCATACCTGCAAAGTTCCATTTGCCATATAAGGTGACATATCACAGGTTCTAGGGATTCGGATGCATGGTTCTTTGGGGGCCATTATTTTGCTTAGCACAGGTGGGTAAGGTTTAGTAACCTCCAAGTACCACCTCTCCCTGTCCCAGAGAGGGATGCCCAAAGGCTAAGCTAGGAGAAGTGTGCACTGGCTTGTTCTCACTCATAAATGAGAGTTGAACAGTGAGAACACGTGGACACGGAGGTGAACATCACACACCCGGGCCTGTCATGGGGTGGGGGGCTCAGGGAGGGATAGCATTAGGACAAATACCTAATACATTCGAGGCTTAAAACCTAGATGATGGATTGATGGGTGCAGCAAACCACCACGACATATGTATGCCCATGTAACACGCTGCAGGTTCTGCATGTGTATCCCAGAACTTAAAGTATAATTTAAAAAAAAGGAGAAAGCATACAGCGAGAGCCAGGAGAGCTGCCAATTTACCAGTGCATTATTTTGGCAAACTCTTTATCTAGCTGCAACCCCCACCCCCAGCCCCAACTCTCTCTCTCTCTCTCTCTCTCTCTCTCTCTCTCTCTCTCTCTCTCTCTCTCTGTCTCTCTCCTCTCTCTCAAAGAGATGTACACAGAGGCCTAAGCTGGACAGCTCTTTGTCTGGAAAGTTCTAACGATCTGAAGATTCCATGACTCATTGCATGGTGTTTTTTGCTTGTTTTTGAGACAGAGTCTCCCTCTGTCACCCAGGTGGAGTGCAGTGGTGCCGTCTTGTTTCACTGCAACCTCTGCTTCCTGGGTTCAAGCGATTTTTCTGCCTCAACCTCCTGTGTAGTTGGGATTACAGGTGTGCACCACCATGCCTGGCTAATTTTTTGTCTTTTTAGTACAGACTAGGTTTTGCCATATTGGCCAGGCTGGTCTTGGACTCCTGACCTCAAGTGATCCACCCACTTCTGCCTCCCAAAGTGCTGGGATCACAGGCATGAGCCCCCACACCCGGCCTGCAAGGTGTTTATTTGGCTTCCTGCTCAGTTCACCTGGCCCCTCCCTTGGGGAGCACTAGCCAGTTCAGTTTCTTCTTGGGAGCTGTTTCCTCAGCCACAGGTGTGTCTCTGATCTTTGGACTTCTCTGATTCACTTTTTCTTTTTTATTTCCTTTCCTTTCCTTTTTCTTTTCTTTTCTTTCTTTTTCTTTCTTTCTTTCTTTTTTTTTTTTTTTATGGAGTTTCACTCTTGTTGCCCAGGCTGGAGTGCAGTAGTGGGATCTTGGCTTACTGCAACCTCTGCTTCCCAGGTTCAAATGATTCTCCTGCTTCAGCCTCCTGATTAGCTGGGTAGCTGGAGGACAGGCATGTGCCACCATGCCCAGCTAATTTTTTTTGTGTGTGCGTGTTTCAGTAGGGACGGGGTTTCACCGTGTTGGCCAGGCTAGGCTGGTCTCAAACTCCTGACCTCAGGTGATCTGCCCACCTTGGCCTCCCAAAGTGCTGGGATTACAGGCGTGAGCCACTGTGCCCGGCAAGATCCACTTTTTCTAACTGGCCATTTGTATTGGGTCCGTTTTCATGCTGCTGATAAAGACATACCCAAATGGGAAGAAAAAGAGGTTTAATTGGATTTATAATTCCACATGGCTGGGGAGGGCTCAGAATCATGTTGGGAGGCAAAAGGCACTTCTTACATGGTGGCGGCAAGAGAAGATGAAAAAGATGCAAAATCGGAAGCCCCTGATAAACCATCAGATCTCATGAGACTTATTCACTACCAGCAGAACAGTATGGGGGAAAACGCCCCCATGATTCAAATGATCTCCTACCAGGTCCCTCCCACAACAAGTGGGAATTATGGGAGTACAATTTAAGATGAGATTTGGGTGGGGACACAGCCAAACCATATCGCCATTTGGGCTGTTGTTGATTTTTTATTTTTATTTTTTTGAGATAAGATCTTACTCTGTTTCAAAGGCTGAAGTGCAGTGGCCTGAACATGGCTCACTGTAATCTCCAGCTCCTGGGCTTAAGTAATCCTTCTGTCTCAGCCTCCTGAGTGGCTAGGATGACTCATATGCACTACCACACCTGGCTAAATTTTTAACTTTTCTTAGAGATGGGGGTCTCACGGTGTTACCCAGGCTGGTCTTGCACTCCTGGCTGCAAGCAGCCCTCCTGCCTCGGCATTCCAAAGTGCTGGGATTACAGGTGTGAGCCACCACGTCCAGGCTGTTGTTCATTTTAATTTGTTTTGTGACTTTTTTTCTCTTCCTTCTATTCTTTTCTCTTCAGATGTATTCAGTGAGTACAATTTGTACTGAGTCATATCACCTATTTATATTTTAATTTTACTATTAGTTTTGGGAAGTCTTAATTACTTTTCATTCAGGAAATGGTACAATCATCTGTTTCCATTCATAGCCTATCCCCTTCTCCAAAGGGAACGTCTGATAGCAAGTCTCTGGCTACTGTGTAATATGATATTTTTCTATGTGAGTAAGTGCATGCACATGTAAACAAAGTAAAACATCTTATAAATCACATAGACAGCAAGTGTATTTCAGCTTAAAGGGTCCATAGTAAGCCTTACCTTTTTTATTTTTATTTTTTCCTTTTTGGAGACAGAGTCTTGCTTTGTCACCGAGGCTGGAGTTCAGTGGCACAATCTGGGCTCACTGCAACCCCCACCTCCCGGGTTCAAGCAGTTCTTGTGCCTCAACCTCCCAGGTGGCTGGGATTACAAGCATCTATCATTATGCCCGACTCATTTTTGTGTTTTTAGTATAGATGGGGTTTGTCATGTTGCCAGGCTGATCTCGAACTCCTGGCCTCAAGCAATCTGCCCACTTTGGCCTCCCAAAGTGCTGGGATTACAGGCGTGAGCTGCTGCACCCAGCCAGCCTTACTTTTTATTTTGAAAGAATTACAGATTTACAAGCAATTGCAAAACCAGTGCAGAGAAGTCCCGAGAACCCAGTTTTCTTTGATGGTTGCATCTTACATAACTATAGGACAGATCCTTCAGCTGCTGTGTCCTCTAGCCAAAGACCCACCAAGAACACGCCTCTAGTTGAATAAGTTGCATTTATTACTCATTGCAGTGAAGGAGGTCACACACCACAGGGCATCTCAGTAAGAGTGTGTTAGGAAGAACCTAGTATAGGATTGTCAGAAGGCAGCGGCAAATCTATAATTGCGTAGCTTGAGTCTTAACCTCCAGGAAGAGGAGACTAGCTTTGGGGGCTAAAGCTGTGATTGGTAAAGCAGCAGCAGTCATAGATTTCAGCTGAGAGAGGGTGATGGTTGGTATTTTGTGGGTGGCACAGTGACCTAGTTTTTATGGGTTACTTAGACAAAAATTATGAAATGACCTTGTTTTGTCTTATTTTATCATAGCCTCGGAGTCACCTTGTCTGAGGGTGTATCTTATGAGATTATGTCTAAAAGGAGAATAACGTGCCATAGCTGTGTATGCCAAGCTAGCTTCCAGATATCAGGGGCTTTTTTCCAGATCTTTCGTGTACATGGGCACCATGCGTGCTTTTAGTTCTCTGCCATTTCATCATGTCTGTAGATTTGAGTAACCACCACTGCAATCAGCATCCAGGACTATTCCATCACCACAAAAACTTCGCTTATGCTGCGCCTTTAAAATCACACTCACCTGCCTGCCCCGCCCCGACCCCAGCATCTCTAACCCCTGGCAACCACTAATCCGTTTTCCATCCCTATTGCTTTATCCCTTTGAGAATGCCGTGTACATGGAATCATACACTAGGTGACCTTTTGATACTGTTTTTCCTCGCTCAGCATAATGCCCATGAGACCCATCCAAGTTGTCACGTATATCAATAGTGTGTTTCTTTTTTAGGGCTAAGTAGTGTTCCATAGGGCTAAGTGTGAATTCGTTTTCTCTAACTGCTGTACTGAGTTAAAACTTAGCAGCTTAAACAACATGGGTTTTTAATCTTACATCTCTGCAAGTCAGAACTCTGGCATGGGTCTTGCCAGACCAAAATCAAGGTGTCAATAGGTGCATTCTTTTCAGAAGGCTCTAGGGAAAAACCCATTGCTAATTCCTTGCTAGGGAATTCAATTCCATGTGGTTGTAAGACTGAGGTTTCTGTTTTCTTGCTGGCTATCAGCTGAGGGCTGTTCCCAGTTTCTAGATAGAGCCACCCACATTCCTTGGCTCGTGACCACCGCTGTCTATGTCAAAGCTGGCAACAGCAGAGGGAGTTCCTCTCATGCTTAGAGTTTCTCCTGCCTCTTTTCTTATCACATTTCTCTGACTCACCTTCTTGCTTCCCTCTTCCACATTAAGGATGCGTATTATTGGGCTGGGCACAGTGGCTCATACCTCTGGGAGGTCGAGGCTAGCGGATCACTTGAGACAGGAATTCGAGACCAGCCTAGCCAGTATGGTGAAACCCTATCTCTACTAAAATTCGCTGGGCTTGGTGATGCACGCCTGTAATCCCAGCTACTTGGGAGGCTGAGACAGGAGAATCAGTTGAACCTGGAAGGCAGAGAGGTTGCAGTGAACTGAAATTGCACCACTGCATTCCATCCTGGGTGACAGAGCGAGACTCCATTTAAAAAAAAAAAGAGGTATGGAAGTGAATTGCACACCATTTCCTTTTGCAACTGATTTTTTTCACTCAACATCATACTGCTTAGTATTATTCATGGTGATCTCTGTAGCTCTAGGTCCTTTGTAGTGTCATTGTGTTCCGTGTGAATAGTGCCCTCTCTCTTCCTTGCTGTGTAATATTCTATTGAATGACTGTTCCCCTATTGGTGGACATTTAAGTTGCTTCTAACTTTTTGCTACTACAGAGAGTGCTGTGGTCAGTATCTTTGTGCAGATCTCCACGTGTGCAGGATGAAGCAGTTTTCTGGACTGGATGTGTAGGAGGGAAACTTCCGGCCCTAGCACATATGTGTTTTTGGTTTCTATTGGCTATTGTCTAATTGTTCTTCAAACTCTTTTCACTCCACCAGCAGTGACAAAAGTGTTCTGTGCATCTCTGCCAACATTTGGGGGTCACAGTTCTTTTTAATTTCTAGACTGGTTTCTTTTCCATTTCTTTTAATTAATTTCTTTTAAATTCTGGACTGGTCTAGGACGTTTTCAAAAGGTATGAAATGGCATCTGAGAGTTTTAACTTGCATTTTCCTGATCACTGCTGAGGACACAGGGACACCGCTGTCCAGCACCACCTCGTTTTACACTCTTGCCGACTTCTTTTCTCCTGACTAGAATTAGAGGTTGCTGCCTCTACCTGCTTTTAAGCATTAAGATCTGGGCAGTGCAACCCGACAACTGAAATTTGGTGTCTTGTCTGAAATTACAGGATGTTCCTAGGGCCGCCGTGTTTCCATGGGAACAAGTAACAGTCATCCTTCATGATTAGGTGGTATCCATGGCAACCAAGCCAGCAGCATTTGAATGAAACCGATTTTATTTTATTTATTTTTTGCAAACACATGAAGGTTAAAATGTGTTTCTCCAGCTGTGGCTTCCAAGAATAGGAAGACTGCCTGGTAAAATGGAGACCCTTTCAACCTCCTAGTGGAAAGGGGATCCAGGATCAGCTGGTCCCACGGTGTAATTTTGCAGACTAGGTGACCGAGAGGTCACATAGATGTCACACAGTGAGTCTGAGCCGAGGAGGAAAGACTCCTGGATCATGCTTGGAGGTCTGGGGCGGACTCTTAAGAGATCGGCTGGGTCTCCCTTCCTGTGATCTATCCCTAGGAATTCACTTTCATACTGTGTGATCTTAGCTGATTCACTTAACCTCTCTGGTTTCTACTGGCACCTGCTGTGGTGCTAGACCTATGGGGCCATGAGGCCCAAGCCTCCCAGTGTCTGTCTGCCCAAATTAAAACACATTTGCTACAAAATCAAAGGCCAAAGGCGGCATGCTTGGGCCTAGGACCCCAAGCCTGAATCTCCAGGGTCCCAAATTAGGACTCAGAGTCAGTTCCCTGCCTTCTTTTCCTGTGTAAAATAGAGGGGGTGTGTGTGTGTGTGTGTGTGTGTTGACTTGGTGCTAAGGACTGAAGATGGCCACTGCTCTTCCTCCCTGACTCACTGGATTGATGAAATCAGCTCAGAGAGGGAAAGGGCCAGCCATGAGTCACACAGCAGAGTCAGGGTTGAATCCAGGCTCCTGATATCAGCCTGGCTCCTCGTCCAACCTCATGCTCCATGTCCCCTCCGCCTTCTCTGGGGCTGGAAGTGAGAGTTTGGGGGCAGTTTAAGGGACTGTCAGCATGTACTCTTGCTTTTTCCCTGGAGGACTTTTAGAAGAAATCACTTCTGCTTTTCGTAACTTCAGTTCCCCATCTGGAAAATGGACCTCACTATAGTTGTCTTGTGGGATTCCATTTGAAAGAGTCCAGAACACGTTCTCAGCGGGGGCGAGATTGCCCCCAAGTGGGCAAAAAGTTGGTTCTTGGGCTGGAAGATGAAAAAAAGCTTTCTGGACAAAGCCTAATATACACACAGTACATAAAAGATACTGTATCATAAAGATATGATATTAAAATTTTATGGAGAGGAAACTAGGACAAAAGTGTCTAAGAACTTTTAAGGGAGAGTGACAATGAAAAAACATTGAGAAACATGGGTCCAGAACCCAGCCATGTGTGTTTACTAACTTTGTGTTTAGAGCTTACGGCAGGCAGCTGGCTCCATGGGGAAGGTGTGTGGGGTGTCAGGTCAGAAGAGAGCCTGGTCTGGCCCAGACTCTGCCCTCAATGTTCAGTGTGACGACAGGCACATCACAGCTCCTCTCAGGGCTTGGTTTCCCCATCTGTGGGTAAGAGAGGTCCGTCCGATCAGCTCTGTGGGTGAGTCCCTGGCAGTTGAGCTCCTGCCTGGCAGATCAGTTTGGGGTCTGGAGAAAAGCAGGTGGCGCTCAGACTATGGTGATGACAGGAGCATTTAATAGAGGGGCTGCTTACAAAGGTGTGGGCAGGCCTCGGGAACCACAGGGGCAGTGCAGGACCCCAAAGCTAGGGATAGCAGGGGCTGCTTCCCTGAGGTCCCACGGAGGAGGGGAGAGCGTGGTTGCTGGGAGGCAAGGGTCCAGAAGACAGGGGCCTCCTGATGGTGGCTGGGACCTTCTGTGGAAGAGGCAGGCAGTCCTGATGCCTCTCCTTCCCCTTGTCTCTTGCCAGGGTTCCTCTTTGGCCAAACCCCATGGAAGCGGAGGGCCTCGAAGCTCAGATGATAGCATCTATACAGGCCAGTGCTGGAGCAGAAGGCAGTGTGCAGAGAGGGGGAGAGTAGAACTAGAGGCCATGCAGAAGATAGCTGGGAGGGTGTCCCAGCTTTCCCTCCAGCTTCCTATGGAGTGCAGGCTTGCCCTGGGCCTGGGCTGGGACACTGGGGAGGTCAGGGAGGAGAGCCAGCCGCCCTGTGCAGGTGGGAGAGTGGGCCCCTACCCCCTGCCCCTCGGGCTTTTTGCTGGCTTTCCTACCTTCTCAGGTGGAGGGAGTGTAGCCAGGGCTTCTGAATGGAGGTTTAAAACTATTTTGGGAGCACTCTTTGCTACAGATCTGTAGAGTTGGGGGATTATGCACACATTTCTTTCCTTCTGGTCTCAGCTTCATCACCTGTCAATGGGAGGTTGGAGCAAGCAACCTCTGAGAGCTTCCTGGCTCAGACCCAGGAGGCAAGAGGCAGGATTCTGGGCATCGGTGTTGGTCTCAGTGGAAAGACATCCTCACTGGCACCTGTGTTCTATCGGGACTCCATGCGCCTCTTACCTGCAGTGGCAAGGGCCCCCCATCCAGTGGCCAGGTGTGTGTGTGTGTGTGTATGTGTAAGGCAAGAGAGGGTAGTTCCTGGAAGCTCTAGCTCCTGTTGTCCTGGTGATCCCGAGACCCCTGTGGGGCAGCCTGACTCTGCCAACCACGTTCCATATCTGCAACCGTTACCCCATAGTTGTTGGTTTGATTGATGAACCTTGACTGAGCACGGGGGGGGTGCCTGGCTCTGGGTAGGGGTGGGAAACAGACAACCCATCCTCCTGCCAAGATGCCAAGTAGCAAGTCTGCAAAGCTGACTGATGTGCGGGGTTGTGAGTCATTCTGCCTAAAGCGATCTGGGCGCTCCCAGCATTGCCCTAGAGCTCAGAAGATGACAGTTCCCTGCAGGAGGCCGTTCCAGGAAGAGAATTCTAGGGAGAGGGGAGAGCATGGGTGGAGGTGTGGAGGTGGGACATTCCTGCATCGTGGCAGGTACAGCAAAGAGAGTTAGCAAGAAAAGAAGCCAGAGAGTGTGTGGGGTAGAATTGCCTTGGGTGCCAGGGTGAGGAGTCCCTTCTCTTCATTGAAGGCATTAGAAGCAGTTGGGCTCTGGGTCCTGACTGTACCTGGCACTGCCCATCTCCCACTTCTACCACTTTTCCTGGAGAGGTGGCGGAACCTGAGGGTCAGCCTCTGGCTAAGGTTGGCATCTCAAGACTGAACCCTGCATACCTCCTATGTGTTGGGCCCTTGGCTGGGTGGTAGGACCCACAGGACTCAGGACTGAAGGAGCCATGGACTTGGTTCGGACACACTGGCCCTCATTCCTGCTCTGGAGGTCAGTAGCCATGTGACTCTGGGCTGGGACTGCACCCTGAGCCTCAGCTCTGCTCTGTTCATTGCCAGCTTGGCTGAGTATAGCAGGTAGGACATAGGTTATGGGTAGACAGCCCCCCAGAGGGAGGTGGCATATGCTGTCACAGAGCACAGGAGGATGCCCCAGGTGGGTGGTGCGAGGGGGTGAGAGACGAAGGCAGCCGGGGAAGCATGGGAAGAATTTTCCTAGTGAAATCTCCAGAAAGAGTGGGTATCCCTTGAGTGTGACTAGCAAGATTGTGGAGGAGGAAGGCTGAGGACAGCTCTAATCAGGAAGCTCCACGCGGGAACAGCAAGGGCCTTAAGAGATGGATGGTGCCCGGCTGAGAAGGAGCCATGTGGGAAGGGAGCTTTTCTGGAAGAAGCGCCTGGGGCTGGATGGTGTGGAACTGTCAGCGGGCCTGAACCAGTCTCAGGATGGCTTTGCCTGCTTGGCCATGGACCATGGCTCAGGAGTGGAGCCTGCCTGGGGGAGGGCCTCAGCTCTGTCCTTCCATGCTTCTGTGCACTCTTGTCGATGTGACTGCATGGAAGAAACAACCTGGGAAGTGCATGGTGCCCTGGTCTCCTGTTCTGCCTTCTGGAAAGCCTGCTCCTTGTGTGAGTCCCCTGTCATCTGTCCTGTGTATGTACACGTCCCCTCCTCAGTGTGTCCCTGGGGTGAGTTTGAGAGTGTACACATTGGAGTATCTGCATGAATAGAAACATGCACGTGTGTTTGTCCGGGCATTCCCTTCTCACTCCACACCCCTGTGTGTTCACACCTGCCAGCGGAACCTCAGCCCTGCCCTTTCTCTTCCTTGTGAGTCAACAGGTCTTTCCCAGGCACCCCCATGCACCAGGCTCCATGCAGGGTTCTGGGGAGGTGGAGATGCAGCCAGCTTAGGCGTGGGCGTTAGGAGTTCTACAGACAGAAGCGCGCGCGTGCACACACACACACACATACTTGTGCACATACACACATACACTGCAAATAAGAGCGTTGAGAGGAGACTCAGGTCTAGCTATTGCTATAGGAGCCAAAAGGGAGGCAAGAGTGGGAGGTAGAGGGGGTCACCCAGGCTCTCCACCAGGGCCTGCAGGATGGACCAGGCTCGGGGAGGGGAGCAGGAAAGGAGTCCTCTGTCGGGGCCACCTCTGGAGCAATGGAAAAGAAGCAGCTGGTGTCACGTTGTTTTGCGGTCATCAGTGACCAGGTTGGCAGGTTGGACAGACCCAGGAGGTTTTATGTAGGTGTGCTCAGGCTGTGGCTAAAAGTTTTCAATGAGCGATCATCATTTTAGAGTCAGAATACTTCAGCTGGGCACCGTGGCTCACACCTGTAGTCCCAGCACTTTGGGAGGCCAAGGCGGGAAGATCGTGAGGTCAGGAGTTCTAGACCAGCCTGGCCAACAGGGTGAAACCCCATCTCTACTAAAAATACAAAAATTAGCCAGGTGTGGTGGCGGGCGCCTGTAACCCCAGCTGCTCGGAGGCTGAGGCAGGAGAATCGCTTGAGCCTGGGAGGCCGAGGTTGCAATGAGCCGAGATCGCGCCACTGCACTCCAGCCTGGGTGACAGCTGGGTGACAGAGCAAGACTCTGTCTCAAAAAAAAAAAAAAAAAAGAGTCAGAATACTTCATATTTTGAACAACCCAGATTCTCAGCTTCTCTTGAACCGTGGACACTATGGCTGCCCTGAGCCCCTCCTTGCGATGTATAGCAGTAACCAGTTAGTGCTGAGTGGCTGGCTGCTGTCCTGGGTTCTGGGTTTCCTGCTGGCCTCTGTTGGCCTTCCAAGTTTGCAGGCCTTCCAAGTTTAAAGCCTCTGGAAAAGAAGGTCTGAACTGGAAGCCAGAAGTCACAGATTCTCATGTTTGAAAAAACTTGAGGGCTGACACAGTGGCTCAGCCTTGTCATTCTAGCACTTTGGGAGGCCAAGGTGGGTGGATTGCTTGAGGCCAGGAGTTTGAGACCAGCTTAGGCAACAAAGGAAGACCCCATCTCTACAAAAAAGTTTTTCAAATTAAGTAGGTGTGGCGAAGTGTGCCTGTGGTCCCAACTACTTGGGAGGCTGAGGCAGGAGGATCGCTTGAGCCTAGGAGTTCTAGGCTGTGGTGAGCTATGATCACATCACTGCACTCCAGCCTGGGTGGAAGAGTGAGACTCTGTCTCTAAAACAAACAGAACACTTGAGAGGTCATACACATTCCCCCAATATGGCATCTCAGGAGATGGCTCAGTTATCTGTCTGCTTGTATGCCTCCAGTGACAGGGAGCTCACTACATTACAAGGAGTAGGGGTTTTGGGGAACCTTTTTCCCTCTTTTTGAGACAGAGTCTCACTCTATTACCCAGGCTGGAGTACAGTGGCACAGTCTTGGGTCCTGGCAACCTTTGCCTCCCAGTTCAAGCAATTCTCCTACCTCAGCCTCCCAAGTAGCTGGGACTCCTGGCACATGCCACCAGGAGTGTGTATTTTTTTGTATTTTTAGTAGAGAGAATGTTTTATCACATTGGCCAGGCTGGTCTAAAACTCCCAGCCAGGAAAACACACAGACTTCAGGTGATCGTCCCACTTCGGCCTCCCAAAGTGCTGGGATTACAGGCATGAGCCACTATACCAGGCCATTTTTCCCCTTTTCGAAAAATTGTGGTAAAAGATGTTCAACATAAAAGTTATCATTTTAACTATAGTTTTAGTGTACAATTCAGTGACATGCAGTCCATTTATAATGTTACACAACCATCACCACTATCCATTTCTAAAACTCTTCATCACTCTTTGCAGAAACTGTGAACCATTAAGCAATAACTCATTCCCCTGTCTCACCAGCCTCTGCTAACTTCAAATCTACTTTCTGTCTCTATGAATTGGTGTCTTCTAGATATTTCATATAAATGGTATCATACACAATATGCCCTTTTGGGTTACTCAGCGTCACGTTTTCAAGGTCCATCCACGTTGCAGCTTGTATCAGAACTTCTTCCTTTTTAGAGCAGAATGATATCCCCTCACGTGTCAATACCATGTGTGTGTCTATTCTGTTGATGGACACTTGGGGTTCCACCATTTGGCTTTTGTGAACATTTGCAAACAGGTATTTGTCTGAGGACTTGTTTTCAACTATTGTGGGTCTATGCCCAGGAGTGGAATTGCTGGGTCATGTGGCACTTATATTTTTAATTTTTGGAGGAACCACCAGACTTTTCCACAGTGCCTGCACCATTTTCTAGGGACCGGTCTGTCTGTTTTCCTGGCTGGGATGGGCGTGGCAGGAGCCTCTAGCTCTGCGGCCTTGGCTGTTCTGGTTCAACCTCTCTCTTCCCCTCTGTTGGCAGAGTCGCCTCAAGAAAGGCCGGGCTCTCGGCGCAGCCTGCCCGGAAGCCTCTCCGAGAAGAGCCCCAGCATGGAGCCCTCGGCCGCCACGCCGTTCCGGGTCACGGTAACTATCTCTGCGTCACCACCACCGCCACTGCCACCACCATCATCACCTCACCCGGGGTGCTGCTCTGTGACCCCGCGGCCCCCCTTCCTGGAGCCTCACAGACCCGGAGAGCATCCGGCCTCCCTTGCTCTAGGTATCCGATCCCTCAGCTGCTTCCCTCTCTGTGGCTCAGCCCTGGTCCCCGGGGGCCACATGGGAGATCCCATCCTGAGAGGGAGGGGGCAGATGGAGGACAGACAGCACTGAAGGCTATGGGCCCAGCACTGAGCTGGCCTGGGAAGAGAAGAGGCTCAGGTCAGTTTAGATAAATATACCCTTGGTGGGGGCACACACACTGCGCTTCAGCAACCTTGAAAACATGCACTATTTTGTTTCCATATATTTTAACACCTCTCATGGCATACCGTAATTTAAATCTTTCTTGGTGGTACATAAAATAATGCTGTATCTTACAATTGATGATGGCTTAGAACCAACAAAACACAGTATATGTATCATAGCTATTGAATTGAGTGAGCCCCACCAACACGCAGATGTTTTTGTTTTTCTTGAGATGGAGTTTTGCTCTTGTTGTCCAGGCTGGAGTGCAACGGCGCAATCTCAGGTCACTGCAACCTCTGCCTCCTGGGTTCAAGCGATTCTCCTGCCTCAGACTCCTGAGTAGTTGATATTACAGGCATGCGCCACCACACCCAGCTAATTTTTGTATTTTTAGTAGAGACGGAGTTTCACCGCATTGGCCAGGCTGGTCTCGAACTCCTGACCTCGTGATCCACTTGCGTTGGCCTCCCAAAGTGCTGGGATTCCAGGTGTGAGCCACCACACCCTGCCACACACAGACTTTCTGAAAATTACAAACCTAAACAACTTTATGGAAACAGAGCCCAGTGACCCTTAACGTTTGATTGTTTATGCCCTTATGCATTACTGTGCAAACATGTGCACACATGCGCGCACGCGCGCACACACACACACACACACAAGAGTTTTGGGTCCCTTCACTCCCTCATTCAGCAAGCATTGCTCTGTATACCTCTCTGTAGCACTGTTTCAGGCACCAGAAACCCAGAGATGACATAGACACGTTTCTTTCCCCCAGGGAGCTCAGGTCTGTAGGGCAGGTGGATGTCAGAAGGTTTGTTTGTTCATTCATTCACTCACCAGTTTTTCTGTCATGCCTGCTATGTGCGAGCAGAGGAAAGAGGGTTCTGGGTGGAGGGAACAGAGGGTGTGAAGGCCTGGCTGTCACTGGATAGCATCATATAGGGGAGCTGAAAGTGACTGGCTATTCCCAGTTGGTTGGGAGGGGGTCCCTTGGGAGCTGACTTTTGAGCTGCAACTTGAAGGGTCTGTAGAAAATGGCTAGGCAAGGACAGAGAGAGGGGGACTTCTGGGGAGGGAGAAAAGCAGTTGCAGAGGTATGCTTTGCTTGCCATAGGGCTGGCTCCTCATCATCTTGGGAAGCTGATGTTCAGAGAGGTGAGATTCTTTAGCTGGTGTCACTCAGCTCCTGAGTAACAGAGTCAGGCATTGGAGCCAGGACTCCAGGACCTTCATGTTTTGTGTCCTTTTCTGGGGACCTTGATCCTTAAGGGATGTGAGTTGAGATTCTCTTCTGGGCTGGGTGCTGCAACCTGGGGGGGACTGGAGAACTCAGAGGTGGGGATCTGGGTTCAAATCCCAGCTCTTCCATGACTCATGTGATCTCAGTAGTCACTCAGCCTCTCTGAGCCTCGTGTCCCTGACAGTAAGATGTGGAATGATGGCCCTTGCTTGGCTGTGGACTTGGTGAATGTGGTCGCCCAGGTCTGACCCATGGTAGGTGCTTCATGGATGAAATTTATCATTACCATCGGAATCAGGTTTCCATTTTTGGCTGTAAAACATCAGTAAAGATCTAGAAGGGTTGGGGGACAGGCAGAGGACAAGGTGTTTGGGGAAAGGTCAGAGGTGAGCCTGGCCTGGGCCTTGGGGACAGACGCACACAGACCCTGTGTAGGGCCAGAAGCACCCTCTCCCTCCCCTAGCCTGTAGCACATGCTTGCTCACTCATAGGCTCCCGAAAGCTACGTCCTCACATGCTCAGCTGACTTCTGCTCTGTGTAGACCCCTGAGGGAACCTGGGAAACATGGTTTTGCCTCGGGGAGGCAGAGGAGACGCCACAGGATGTACTGCGATAACTGCCACCTTCACTGCCATTTCAAACCCAGATGGCTGTATGTCAGCATCTCTTACAGGGGTGCGCCTGTGGGAGAATCAGTGAGTCAGGGTATAAGGTCTACAAGGCTCATCCCGTCCGCTTCTCCATGGAAACCGAGGCTTGGGAAGGGCTGGACTTGTCAGAGGTCACCACCCAGCTGACAGCGGTTCAGGAGCCTGGGTTGTTTACAACCTCACAGCCACCCCTCCTCATTTGTGAGTCAGCCATGGACCTGCAGCCACTCTGCAAGGTGTTGAAGGCTCAGTGTGAGTCCTGCCCCCACCTCTTGGAGACCATGTGACCCTGGGAGAGCCTCAGTTTCCCCTTTTGTGAAATGTGGGGGATGGACTTTGTAAGGCAGTATACAGTTCGGGCATACAGTAGGTGCTTAAATGTTCTGGTGCGGTGGCTGAGAGAATGGGCTCTAGAGACTCTGCCGACCTGGGATTCAGGTCCTCTACAGCCTCATACCAGCTTTATGGCTTGGCCAGGAATGGAACTTTGCTGCCCATCTGGGACAACTCTCTCCCTCCTATAGGGAGAGTTGGAGGGTGGGGGAGTGGCTCTCCAGGACCGCACAGTGCTACAAGGCTGGCACGTGCCCAGCAAGTGATAGGGGCTCTGAATAAGGATGGGGAAGGGGCCTGATGTAGATGACCAGAGAGGCTTCCTGCGCAGCTGGGGCCGTCAGCTCTCAGGCTCCTGAGATTCAAACCCAGGTCTGTCTGCTCTGTGCCAGCAGTGTCTCCTGGAAGGAAGGGAGGGAAGGGTGGCAGGCAGGAAGCTGGGGCCCTGGATCCACATAGACCAACAGTCAGGCTGGGTTTGGGGGCTTTACATGTGCCCACCCAGCTTCCCCAGGCCCTGGGACCCCCAGCAGCGACAGCGTGCTGTTCTCTCTCTCTGCTGCCTCCATGGCAGAGGAGCCACAGTTTGATTCGGGAGGCAAAGAGCTGATGACTCTTCCTAGTCTCCCCACCAGCTCCTCAGCCTGCTCTCTTCCCAACCCCAGTTTTCCCTGTTGCAGGCTGGGTCCTCCCTCCGTCCCTCCTCTGCGCTCCCCTCTCTCCATCAACCTTGAGGAGCGCTGGCAGGCCTAGGGTGTGGGAGGTGGCAGAGACTCTGGGAAACTTGACAGCCAATTGATTCCTCCTCGGGAAGTTGAAAGTGGAGAGTCGTGTTTGAAGGTTTAGCTGAAATTAGGTCTCAGGGCTATTTTTTGCGAGATGGAGAAGGAGAAGTGTCAGGGAGGGGAAGGCCCAGGGGGCTGGCAGAAACTGCAGATAAACTCAATCCTGATTGATTTCAGATGCTTCTCGGAGCAGGTCTTTGGTTTCTTTCAACAACTCACTTTCACTGGGTGCCTGGCTATGCACATCCTGCATAGTCCTGATGCTGTGACAGAACAAGGTGCAGTTATCTCTGGCCAGGAAGGACAGAGAAGAATTCTTAGAGCAGGGACTTTTGGGGCTCAGCTTTGAGGGTTGTATAGGAGTTCGTCAGAAACCAAGGGAGATGGTTATTTCAGTTGGTGAAATGAATAGAAGCAAGCTAATGGCCTTGTGTGATTGGAGTGCTGGATGGGTTGAGGGCCTGGAGAGAAGATGAGAGATCTTGGTGGGTGAGTGGAAGCCTTTGGACTTTCTCCTGCAGGGCACAAGAGCCACAGTGGATGGTGGCTGCGAGTGGAGCTAGCAGGAGACCTCTGGTGTGTGGATCTCAGGTTTCCCAGCTTCTCACGCCTCCTCTCACTCCTGTAGCCTCCCTGCACCCTCTCCATGTTTCAGCTATCTTTCTGTCACACAAACACCAGAAACAGGCATGCGAATGCAAACATGAGAGCTAGTGGGTGACCCTCCCGCCTATGGCTGTTGGAAATGATCTGGTTCAACCCTTCCCTATACAGAGGAGGGACTGAGAATCAGAGAGGGGAGGGTCCTTTCCTGAGGTCACACAGCCTGTCTGGGGTAGGGCCTGGAGTTGAGCCCAGGTCTCTGTCCCTCTCCCCCTCATCCAGTACTCCTCACCCCTTACTCCTTCCTGCCCTCTCCTCCCAGCTCCAGGAGGTCAGCCAACCCGTCTGAGCTGAGCCCCTCTCCTGGCCCCCATCACATTTCCTGGGAGGAATGCGTGTTCTTTGGCCCAGCTGCCTTTGAAGCCCCCGACAGCTCCCTCCTGCTCATCTGCACACTGCCCCCTCCTGGCCACCAGGCTCCAGCTGCAGAGGGACCCGCAGTTTGGACTGGGGACATGACTTGAGGTCCAGGAGGGGCATTCTCTGCTCCCTACACGGTTGGCCTCACTGCCCCCCGTTTGTGCCCTTTCCAAGCTACACAGGCTCCGGGTGGCTGTTGGGGTGCAGAACAGAAAAGCCAGCTAGGCTCACAGATCAGAAGAGCCAGGTCTGTCCCAGGGTATATGGGGAAACTGAGGCCCAGAGAGGAGCGGCTTGCCCAGGATACTTGCTGGAGCTCCCTCCACTGGCCCAGGCTGCTGTGGGTCCATCTCAGATGACGTTCACTTGGGACAAATCTATGTTTGCGGCCCATCAACCAGCGGAGGGATGTCAGCCATGCAACCCTGACTTTAACAAGGTGGCAGTGCTGGACCCCTGGGTAGGGTCCTACCATGGGTGCCCCAGTTTTCTCCTTGAAGTATGAGGAGTTTGCCAGTTCTGCTCCATGAGCCAGAGTCTCCTGACTGAGCATCCGGTGTGTATTCAGCAGCTGGGCAGGGTGGTGGGAGAGCAAGCCCCATCCCCTCCACCCTCACCCTCTCCATCCCTGCCCTTGATGGAGCCTGATTGGTATTAAACTATTCAAACCCAGAAGGGACATCACTGTCATTTTGGTCTGTGTCTGCCTTCTGCAGGGGGCATCCCCCTTTTCTGCAGAGGGAGTGTTAGAAGGTGGGACTCACAAGTTGTTGAGGGTGGCCAGGGTGGGATAAGGATGGTGCTCGGGGCAGGAGTATGGGGACAGGGGGTCTTGGAGCCTCTTGAATCTAAGAGTAGGCCAGTCTGCCGCCTGGGACAGAGGTGGGACTGCTGCAGTGTTGGTAGGGTGGAGAGCTGTCCCCCTACCCCATTAATAAACAGGAAGGCAGTTTCGTGAGGTCCATTTTATAGCTGAGGAACCCAGGCTCGGGAAGGGGAAGGGCCTGCCCTTCTCGGGTCTGCAGCGGGTGAGAGGCAGGGGTGGGAGCCCAGCTCTGGTCTGTGAGTCTCTCCGCGGTGTGAACAACTTACCTTCCTCTCGCCCTTTGCCTTTCTTTATTCTTTCTTTCGATAAATTTTTCATCAGCACTAACTGTGTGTCAGGGCCTATGCTGGCCATTGAGGATAAAATAGGATGAAAACGTAGTTGCTACCTGCAGAAATACAGAGGGGTCAGCTGGGGTTTGGTGAAGTCATTTCCAGGCAGGTGAAGGGGAAAGGATGTTCCAGCCAGCTGGGACAGCCCCTGCACAGGCCGGGACGTAGGAAACAGCTAGGAGCAAATGACAGCAGGAACGGAAAGCAGTTTAGGGGCTGAAATGTGAGGACGTAGCTGGAATGGAAGCAACAAGAGATCCATGGCAGTGAACAGAGCAGATGGGATCTGAGGCCATATTAACAGGAGTATAAGGTCCTCAGCAAGGGAGGTGAGGTGGGCTAGAGTAGGCCAGAGCAGACATGGAGTGCAGCATACTTGACCAGGCTGAAAGAGATTGGACCTCCTTCAGTGGTCAGAGACCAAGACTGGGTGGGGATCCATCATGGAGTTCGGGGGACAAGCAAATCGCTTTTCTCAAGCAGGTTCTCAGGAGCCTGTTCCACCCCGTCAACATCTGTGCTCAGAATGCCCTTGCACAGGGGTAGGGGGTAGGAGCCCACTTCAAGGAGCCCTGGAATCTCCTGCCTCCTCCTGGCAAGGGTCAGCTTGGCTTGGGCAGCGTGAGTGGAGGATGGAAGTGAAGGTTACAACACAGCCTCAGTACCCCCTCCTCTTCCTGCCCTGGGGTCTTCCAAACGCATGCGTCAGCCATCCCTGCAAACTCCGTTTCCCCAGCCCTGCACTTAAGCCTGCTGGGCAGCGCAGAATCAGATAAACTGGTTGGTTCCCATTGAGGTGTAAAGGCTGCCTCCCCAATCCCTGCTTATGTCAAGTTCAGTGACGGGCAAGTGGAATGCTCTGTGAGGGCCTTTCTGCCTCTCTTCAAACCTACTCGGGGTCCTGGGGCTACAGTGCTGGCCCCTCCCAGGGGTAGTCCCCCCCACAGACCCAGAGATGGAGCAGGATTAGAATCTTGGCTCTGTTCTGTGGGATGGCTCAGGCAAGTTGCCTCACTCTCTTTACCTGTCTGTAAACGGGCAGGAACCCCTCCCCACTGGGCGGCTGTGGGGGCTCAGTGCCTGGCACAAGGGAGCATTCCCCAATGTTCACACCTGCTCACCTCGATCGTGTGAGGGGTATACCTCTTCCCCTCATTTCCCCCAGAACCCCAGGTAACTGGACAGATCCCTCCCCATTCCACACTCCTCTGTCATGGCCCCAAAGCAACATCACCCCTGGCTGAACTTCTAGGGCTCAGCCCTGGCGCTAGAAGGTGGAGGGGGTGGAGGCGTTCCTAGGGGACCAGAGACCAAGTTCTCAGGTGGCAAGTTCAGAGGGAGGTGGAGGTGTCTGCACAGGGCAGTTTCCAGCCAGTTGGGGGCAGCAGAGGGCAGCGAGTGGACTCCTGGGTGGCTCCTCCCAGTAAGTGTTGAAGTCCCAGGGATTTGTGTGTCTGGGGCCACAGGGAGCAGCCCACTGTGCTAAACAAGAGCCCACTGCTGGGCTGGGGCAGCTCAGGTCTGGGACCATCTGTCATGGCTGGGCCTGGCATGACTGACTGCCATCTGGGCTTGGGTAGACCAGAAAGCCAGGGCTTCTGAAAGGGGACCCTGGTCAGGGACACTGGATGGAACAAGGTCTGGGGTGGAGACATCTATCCATGAAGAGGAAGGGCACAGGGTGAGGTGGACCAGCATGTGATCTGTCAGGCAGGGCCGCCGCACTGTGGTCACTGGGCTGGGGCCAACAGACACTCAGTCACTGCCACCCTTGGGTGGGTTGAAGGCACCTGTTCATCTACCACTGCTTTGAGAGGGGCAAGGTGGGCATTGTTCGAGAGGCAGGGTGGTGGTCAGAGCTTGTACCCCAAGTCCCACTGGCCCGGGTTCAAATCCCAGCTCTACCACCTCTGCTGTCTGTACAAGGATCGGGGTTGAATCCCGTTCTGTGCAGTACTCTGGGTCAGGCCCTGTGCTGAGCACTTTCTGGTATCGTCTCATTTAATCCGTACAACCTGAGACTCAGGTAACACAAATCTCCCTCTTTGAAGGTGACAAAATCAAGGCAGATGCGGAGTGAAGAGTCAGCTGAGGATGGCTCCACTCACGGGCCTGGGTGTTGAGGTTCTCACAGCGCCTGGCCCACGGCACACAGCCCAGTCTTTGCTGGCCAGTGTTGTTTTCCTCCCCATCTTACTGATGAGGATAATGAGGCCCAGAGAGGGGAGGTGCATGGTCCTGGGCCACACAGCTGGCAGGGACAGAACTGGCATTTGGACCCAGACCACCTCCCAGTCTCCCTGCCTTCTCTTGTTCTGCCCCTGCTTTGAGCAGGCCTGGCCCCTGGGGTCGGACACCCAGGGTAGGAGAGAATTGCTCTCCTCTTGCCGTCCTGCTCTGTGGCCCTACAGGTCCTCTCCTTTCCTGGGAGGTGGGGGAGACCTGCATGTCACGGGCAAGGCTCAGATGCCTTTCTTTCCCCACCTCCTCATGCTATGAAAATGAAACGATCAAGTGGCATTTTGGTAGGATTGCAGACATAATTATATCTGAGTCGCTGGGTGGGATTTTTTTCCAAAGCCAGGAGGCCCTCTGTGGAGGTGGCAGCAGTGGCATCTGTTTCCAACACAAGGCTCTGCATCGGGATGAGTAACTTCTCCTGTGGAATTGCTTAGAGAACGTCTAAAATGAGCTGAGCTTGTTACTCCCCTGCTCTGGCACCTTAGATGGCTCCCAGCAGGGTGGGGTATCCAGTTCCCAGCCTGGCATTCAAGCCCCCCAGGCTGTCCCAGCTTTCATGTCTTTGTATGAACAGGTCCTTCTTCTTCTTTTTTTTGAGACAGAGTTTTTTTGCTTTTGTTGCCCAGGCTGGAGTGCAATGGCACAATCTTAGCTTACCACAACCTCTGCCTCCTGGGTTCAAGGTTCATGCCTATAATCCCACCTCAGTCTCCCGAGTAGCTGGGATTATAGGCATGCACCACAGTGCCTGGCTAACTTTTGTATTTTTTTAGTAGAGATGGGGTTTCTCCATGTTGGTCAGGCTGGTCTCAAACTCCTGACCTCAGGTGATCCACCCTCCTTGGCCTCCCAAAGTGCTGTGATTATAGGTGTGAGCCATCACGCCCAGCCTGTGGACAGGTCCTTCTGCCCACAATTCCTCCCCATTTCTCTGTCTCCAGAGCTCATTAGTGCCATCCAGGGCTCTGTCCAGGCTGCAGAACACCCCACCTGTACACACTCTCTCACGGACACTGTGACTTCATTATCCATCACATCTGTCTCTCCCACCAGACAGTGGTCACGTTTTCAAGGACAGGGACTATTTCTGATTTGTCTGAACTCCTGGCACTGGAGCAAGGCCTCACCTGTGACAGGCTAGTGAGGGGCTTGTGGAATGAAGGTGCATGTGACAGAGGGAGACAGGGAATAAATGAATTAAATGGAGTAATTGCAGGGTGAGCAGGGAAGAGGGTGAGCAGCGAGCTCCCCACTTCTGCCAGCCCCACACTGTGTATCTGAGGTCAGAGTGGCCCCCTGCCTTGGGAGGACAGGTCAAGACAAGTGACCCAGCCCACCAGAGGCCCGACGAGGACACCAGCCCTTGCCTTGAAAAGTGCTGGGTGTGGTGGCTTACGCCTGTAAGCCCAGCACTTTGGGAGGTTGAGGCGGGTGGATCACCTGAAGTCAGGAGTTCTAGACCAGCCTAGTCAACGTGGTGAAATCCTGTATCTATTAAAAACACAAAAAATTAGCCGGGCATGGTGGCACATGCCTATAATCCCAGCTACTCGGGAGGCTGAGGCAGGAGAATTGCTTGAATCTGGGAGGTGGAGGTTGCAGAGAGCTGAGATTGCACCACTGTACTCCAGACTGAGCAGCAGAGTGAAACCCTGTCTCAAAAAAAAAGAAAGAAAGAAAGAAAGAAAAGAAAAAGAAACTGACCTTGATTCTACCCCATACCCATGGGCCTTCTGAGGCCAGGACTCCCAGGTGAACCTTGGCCCGCAGATGGTAAATCAAGCAGGAGGAGAAATAGCCTATAAAATCCTCTCCCCAAATGGTACATTTTGTATTCTGTAGTGAAAAGGGCTTTTAAAAGCACTGCTTACTCAGGTGGATTTATGGGGTTTTCCCCACCCCTCCCTCCCACTAGTGTTTACTGGTCCTCAGGCCTGGAGCTCCCTGGGGTTCTGTTGTTTCCTTGGTGGCTCTTGGTCCAGGGAGAGAAACCAGATAGCACCTGTATCCTGCCTTGCTGCCCTGGGGCCGCCCCAGCCAGCTGGGTGCCTGGAAGTGCAGGGCGATCCTACCCAACAGAACCCCCCTCTAGCCTTGCACAGGCCTAAAAGTTCTGCCATTAGTGCCCCTTTGTCCCTAGAAGATCCTTCCCATGTGTTGTCCCCTACAAATGGGTCACCAGGGAGGCACACCCAAGCTGGAAAGGATATAGAGATCAGCTAGACCAAATCCCCTCATTGTACAGCAGGGAAACCGAGTCACAGAGGGGCTCAGGTGCTGGCTCAGTGCCTCAGTCCAATAATGGAGTTACATGAGGGCTTTAGCTCTGGAGCAGCCTGTCTGCGTCGGACCCAGCCCTGCCGATCGCTTCCTGGCCATGTGGTGCTGTGCAAATGAGTTGCCCTTTCTGAACTTCTGTTCTCCGTCTGCACATTGGGTTGTGAGAATTAAACAAGAGAAGTCATGGGAAGCTCTCATACAGTGCTTTCAGCTTAGACAGGGCTTACTAAATACTTCTAATTCGCAGCATCCTATTGGAAGAGCCCTCATTAGTATTAATAGCAGAGTTGGGTTTTGACCCCAGAGTTCTAGACTCCAAACGTGGTTTTCTTGCCACTCATGCAGTGCACAGAGGACAGGATAGGGGAGTTCTGCTGGGGAGTGAGCACTGAAGTCAGCAAGCTGCCCTGGGAGGACTGGCCGGGACCTCTGTGATAGGGCGTGGAGGCAGGTGGAGAAAGTACAGACCCAGCTGCAGGGGTGTAGCTGCCCGGTGGAATCAGCTTCCTTGCAGCCACATGGCCCTGAGTGTCCAGCTCCCCACCCTGAGGCCAGGGTTGGCTGAGAGCTTAAAGAGCTGATGAGGTGTTTGTAGCCATCCAGACCTCTGGGACAGGCTTATTATGCTAAGGCAAGTGTCAGCTGGAGGATTTATGGGACAATGAGTCACTCCCTGGCTGCTCTGGTTGTCACATCCCAAGCTGAGACCTTGGGAATGCGTAATTGGTTTCTGTTTGCCGATGTCTGCTTAGTCCTGGGCACTGGCAGATACCAGGAGGGCCCTGCGGACGTCCACAGCTCCCCTCCCAGCTTTACCTTCACCCTTTTCAAGACTGGGCTCCTCTCTTTTTCTTCCGTTAGACTCTCAGTGTTCCTTAGGAGTCCCCTTTACTTGGGTGTCCTCTGCACTGGGGAAGGGATGACAAGCCCAGGCTCAGGTGGTGGTGTGTAACTTGGAGGCTGGAGGGACCTATGGTAACTCCAGGGGCCTCCCAGGGCAGCCAGACTCCTCACTGTCCTACTGCCTCCTCCAGCCAGTCTGCCTAGATTGCTCCCAAGTGAAATCCTTTTGAAAAACCCCACAGAGCACTTTCTCTGTTTCCTTTTATATCATCAAATATGTGTTAATTCATTCAGGAAATATCGATAGAATAGCTGCCAGGTGTCCAGCACTGGAGACCCCGGCTGCCATTGGCCCCTGCCCTGGACCACAGTTCAGTATAGGGTGGGGGAGGCACTAAACAAACACACTCAGAATTACAACTGTGATAAGTCTGCAGGGAGACCTGGCCTCGTGTGGGGACATCAGGGGAGGCCTCTAAGTCAAAGACTGAGGAGGTACCTGGAAGGGTGTGGAGGGTCTTCCTTCCCAGGCAGGAGGAACGGGCCAGGCCCTTCTGACTAATGGCTTGGCTGGTCTCTGGTGGTCAAAGGAAGTAATAAAAAACTATGATAATGAAAGTTATCATGAGAGCAATGACAGCAGTTTGTATTTATTGTAAAGTTTCTTCCGTGCATGATCTCACTGAATCTTCACAACCACCTTGTCCCCATTTTACAGCAGAGGACACATGCATGGAAGGTTAAGTCAGGAGGCCAAGGCCCCAGAACCATTACATGCTGGAATCACCTGCTCTCACCCTCTTCCTGGGAAGGATGAAAGATATTTACATTTTACCTGGGGATTCCTAGAGATTGGATTACCCTGAGAACCTAAAGAGGTGTGTCAAACGGTGGAATTTCAGGTGTGCTGTTGGGCAGGAAAACTGTTTAGGACAGGGACCTTTAGCTCTTGACAGGGAACAAAAGTCACATGTTCAGGGAGGGAGCGGTAAAGACAAACTTTCAGAGCGAGAGAGAAGTGAAGCCTCACAAAGTGAAGCCCTGCAAGAAAAGCGGGGAGAAAATGGGCGATTGTTTTGGAAGCAGTGAAGAGCTGTTTTCTGGCCTTGGTCCTGAGATCTGGGCTCCCAACTCAAGGTTGCTCAGCTGCTTGCCCTTCCCATCCTGGTTGTGAATTTGAGCACATGTGGGCCAGTGTGTTTCGCTTGCGTGTCTGCACAGTTCTGTGGGTGCCTGATGATAGTTGAGTACTTTTTTTGTATCTGTGGGCTTTTTTCAGTGTATTTGTATGTTAGCTTATATGTTTCATGACTGTGTGTGTGTGCTTGTTTCAGTGTATTTGTATGTTAGCTTGTATGTTTCATGACTGTGTGTGGGCTTGTTTCAGTGTATTTGTATGTTAGCTTATATGTTTCATGACTGTGTGTGTGTGTGGGCTTGTTTCAGTGTATTTGTATGTTAGCTTATATGTTTCATGACTATGTATGTGTGTGGGCTTGTTTCAGTGTATTTGTTAGCTTGTATGTTTCATGACTGTCTATGTGTGTATTCGTTTGTGTGCTGATCGGTGTGTACGTGTTTGTGTGTGTCTGTATGCGTGGTGGTATTAGGGGGACTTACATGCTTACGTATGCATTTCTTTGCGGGTTGCCTTTCCTGTGTGTATTTGTATGTGTGCCTGTCCTTGAACTTGTGTATGTTTCTGGCCTTGTATATTTCTCTATGTGAACATGCTTAAGTGTGTATTTTAACACAACAGTGACCCTTGAGTGTCAGGGTCCAGCTTCATCCTGGGGTTTCCCCGAAGGCCCTCAGGACCTATGAATGTGTTCTCTCCGTATGACTTAAGTAGTCTGGCTACTTTCTCTAGGTGGTGTATGTGGCGATCTCACTGGCATGAGATTGTGGAGGATTCTATGGGCACAGGGTGGCCTGTGAGTCGGTGGCCACCAGGAAGGCACCAACTTAATCCCAGATTAACATGCCTCCCCTCTTTGCCTGTCTCAGTGTCTGGCGTTCCAACATTAGTGAGTCATTCTCCAGCTGGGACCCTCTTTGATGTCGTGTACCCTTGAGGGGAGGAGGCCAGAGACCCTGGCAGGCTGCTGAGGGTAGAGACCCAGGAACAGGGAAGAGGGGGGGCTAGGAGGAGTGGTTCGTCTGAAGGATTTGGGCAAAGCCAGAGAATTCTCTGATGCCATTAGTGCCAAGCCTGGGGCGGCCCAGGCAGCCTGGCCCCGGAAGCTGCTCTGACTTTATAGAATCATCAAATTTCAGCCCTGGAAACGAGCTTGGTGATCGATCACTCAGCCCAGCCCTTTGCATAGCAGGTGGGAAGACTGAGGCCCAGAAACAGGAAGTGTGGGCAGCCTGGGAGGTTCTTGAAGCGGGGATGCTGAAGATACAAAGAGCACTGGGCAAGAAGCAGGGGACCCAGGTTCTCATGGCCCCACCTGGTGACACTGGACAGGTCCCACTGCCCTCTGGGCCTCAGGTGCTTCCTCTGTATCATGTGGGCACTGGCCTGTCTGCCCTCTGTAGGCCCTCCTGGCTCCCACCCTGTGACTCTGGAAGCACGACCTCTACCCTTTTCCAGTGCTGCCACCAGCCTGCCGTGGTGTCAGGTCAGCCTGGCAGCCTGTGCAGCTAGCATTTCTCCCCTCCTGGAGCTGAGAGGTGGCAGGATCTGGATGGGATCTTCTCCTCCCTTTCCTGTTTATTTATATGTGCTTTTGGCATTCGGGCGAAGCCCCAGAAAGATATTGAGAGACATGCCTGTCAAAACAGCCTCCCTTCTCCAAGGCTCTCTGTTTGGGGATGGGCTTTAGAAACCGCTATGGGAGGAGCCGGGCCTGGGTGGAGGGAGGGCCCGCAGGGTTCTTTCTCCATCCTGAGTACTGTCTTGGGGTACCCGAGCAGGCAGCTGAGGGCTCAACAGGCTACGAACGTCTGCCAGTCCTGCCTGCCCATCTGCAGCAGCCCACATCAGTCTGTTGAAGGGGAGAGGGTGATGAAGACAGGCCTGGAGGAAGGATACAAGGACAAAGAGATGCTGGGTTTGGGGGAAGAACTCACCCTTGACTGAGCACCTACTGTGTGCTAGGCATGGTGCTCAGTGCTTCACATTCAGGTGAGAAGCAGTGGCTTTGAGACCATTGGTGACATGGGGTTCCTGGGTGTCCAGGTGGCGGTGCTGAAATGCAGATCGCCGGTTCCCTAGGGGAACACAGGCAAGGACAGCACTGGGCAAGGTTCCCCTCCCTGGGGGTGGGGAGGCTCCAGGTCCTCTGTGGGAGCCCCCTGTGGCAGCCCCCTGTGACAGCCCTGCTCTCAGGGCCTCCCTTTCTTCCCTCCTGCCTTGGCTTTGGTCCCTGAAGCCTATTACAGTGCCTGGGGCTGCATGTGGGGAGGACAATCTCAGCTGTCCATTCTGTTCCTCTATATGTGGGAGTCCCCACGCTGTCCACCCCAGGGGCCAGAACTCTCCTGGTTACAGTCCCAGCTCTGCCACCTTCAGCAGGTGGCTTACCTTCTCTGAGTCTCCATTTCCCCACCACGAAACCCAAAACATCCTGAATTCTGAAGCCCTCATCCTCCCAAGGATTCCTGATAAGAGGCATTGGGCCCCCCTAGGCATCCCCTCCTAGAGTGAGGGTGACTTGTCAGAATGGAAGCTCAGTTGCTGGTAATATGTCATCATCATCACATGGAATTGATTGAAATTAATGAATGAAGAAGTCATGTGTCTTGAATTCTGAAAGACCTTTGAGAAAGTCATTCAGGACCTTCTGGAGAAGGAGCGGGGTTGGGGTCCAGATGTCAGATGGTGGTATAGTGGCAGGAACTGGGGTGGGAGAGCTGCTTAAGGACTCAGGTCCTTCCAGCCAGAGACCCCCCAGCCTCTCACTCCTACTCAAATTGCCCTGTGCTTTGGTAAGTGATATGATGGAAGCCTAGGGGCCCTGGGGATCAGCTGGTGTAGGAAGGGTGTCCAGATGGGCAGTGGGCCATCCACAGAGAGTGGCAGGGGCTACACAGCTATCCATGCCCAATCATCAGGGAACGAGCTGGGTAGGTGGCAGGAGGCAGCAGGCTTGTGCAAAAGCCCTGGGGCCTTGGTTGACCTCAGCGCCATGGCACAGCTGCCTGACAAGTAGATGGGGACATGGGCTGCCTTAACAGAGGCAGAATGCCCCATCTGGGGAGGGAGCCATGGGTCCCCGCAGACTGTGTAGGCTGCTTGCTGAGCTTTAGACATCAGTCCTTGCTCCAGTGAATGAAAGCTGAGGCCTCCATCTGAGCAGCCCTGCCCGCCCCGTGCACTTTGGACATCAGGAGTCTCTGTGAGGTTGCTTTAGGAAAAAAAAAAGTGCTTGTTTAAAAGAGTTCAAAACTACCAAACTGGATGACACTCTGTGGCTCCAGAATCACTTTGCAAGCATGTTCATTCATGTCCCTCTCCCCCTGCCAGGCGGCCTGCAAGCCCCTTGGAGAGCCCAGACAGACTCTCACCCTTGGTGGTCATTTACCTGCTGGGGCAAAAAGAGGTGGTTGTGCTCAGCCAACATCAGTATCGGTCACAATAAACCTAGCAACTACTGTGTGTAGTTGCTTAATAGTTACTGTCTTTCTGGCGACATTGTACCTCATTTCTTCCTTCCCAGGGTTCCATAAAGTGGGTATTATCATCAGTCCATTTTATACATAGAGACACTGAGGCTCAGAGAGATCTAGTAATTGGCCTAAAGATTGTCTGAATGAAGATTTGAGGCCAAGCAATGTGAGACGAGCTGCCCAGAAGGCATGGTCACAAGCGGGGGCTCCTTGGGTCAAGGGCCATCTGTAGGAGAAGTGGGATAAAGCCAGGCGTTAGGGAGTGTGGCTAGGGGTCAGAGTCTATCAGTAGGCAAGGGAGTGATTATGGAGACTACTTATAATATCCTTGCAGATGAGCTAGGCCCAACACGTTACTGCAAACTGAGTGTGTTTAACAGTCCTGTACGTGTATACGAGATTCCATCTGAGAATGATATGTGCCTTTTGTTGAGCACTTATTGTCTGCCCCACTCTGAGCCTACAGCTTTATCAGTCTTTTGTTTGCTTTCTGAGATGGAGTCTCATTCTATCACCCAGGCTGAAGTGCAGTGGCATGATCTCGGCTCACTGCAACCTCTGCCTCCCGGGTTTGTGTGATTCTCCTGCCTCAGCCTCCTGAGTAATTGGGATTACAGGCTTGTGCCATCATGCCTAGCTTGTTTTTGTATTTTTAGTAGAGACAGGGTTTCCGCATGTTGGCCAGGCTGGTCTTGAACTGCTGTCCTCAAGTGATCCACCTGCCTCAGCCTCTCAAAGTATTGGGATTACAGGCCTGAGTCACCATGCCTGGCAGCTTATTCAGCTTTTATCTGCCAATTTAATCCTCACTGCAGCCCCCCACCTATTTCACAGAGGAGAGGGGCCTTGACTGTCAATTCTTGCAGTGAGGGGTCTGTGGAGCTGAGTTTGAGCCCCGTGTGCCTGCCTCCGGCTCGGTTCTTAGTCACTGAGCTGTCACTGGGCTCCACTAGGGTTCTGGAAAGTGGGTATCAGGAACCTGTTAGACTGAATGATTTGCCCATAGCCCCTCAGTTAAAGGTTGTCTTTGGTCTAGAATAAGAGTTTCTGACTTCAAGACCGGTCAGCCCCTCTTTCCAAATCTGGGCTACAGCTGCCTCCAGAAATCAAGTCCCAGGAGCTGCCCCTGAAGGGACAGTAGAAAAGGTTTGCCTCCCTTCATCTGGCAATGAGGGAGAGGACACCCTTGGCCCTCCACCCCCATGAAGGAGTGCAACAAGCTGTCTGACTGGGCAGAGCAGGGGACTGGAGTCTGAGGTCCTTGATTAACCTTGCTTTGTGACCTTGAGGAAGTCCTTTCCCTACTCTGGTCCCAGTCACCCTCTAATTCAGCCTTCGCATGTGAGTCCCCTTCTGGCAGTGGCTTTCCAAGCTGATGAGTATTTGTTAAGCCTGTCATATGCAAGGTCCTGAGCTGAGTCCTCTGGGGAACACAGGTCTTTAGGTGGATGTGTGATAGGATGGGTGGGTGGGTCAATGGGAACCCTCTCTGTTCCCTGGAAGAATCACTTTTCTCATGATCTGAACTCCCTGACCTCTTGAATATCCATCCATTGCTCACCCCATAATGTTCATGGCTATCTTGGCCACTCTTTCTAGCACATAATGGCTCTCAATAAGGTGGAAGAGTGAATATGACAGGCGGTATTAGGAGTCCCCAAGGTCATTGTCAGTTTGGGTGGGGGAGGTACCATTCCAAGTAGGCTTTAAGGAGGAGGCTGCTTGTCAGAGGAGCATTAAGTAGAGTCACAGAAGGTAGAGTGGGGAAGAGGAGGTGCTACATGTGCATCAAACCTCCTAGAGGGGAGAAAACTTTTTTTTTAACTCAGAAATAGGATAAAGCCATCCATACTGCTCCAGCATGAGCTACGTAAATAGTGAAACATACTTCTTCGTTCTTTGTATCTCAAGATTGCAAAAATTGTGAAATTTCCATCAGTGTAGAAAATAAAAACCGAGAACAAGTACAAGCCCATGGGATAACTTGCTTGACAACCTCTGGGAGAGGAGAACCCATCCAAATTAGCCAGGTGCAGCCCCCTCCCCTATACCTGGCAAGAGGCATTGGTTGGGAGAGCTCAGAGCTCAGAGCTCATGCAGAAGTGCAGGTCGGTGCCTCCATGCTGTGTCTCCCAGAGAGCCTAGTGGTCCCCTGGTCTGCCACCATTTGTGGTCCCTCTGCAGTAAGCATTGCCTTGTCTATGAGTCACACCTCTGGAGAAGGGTCCTTCCTGCAGCCTCTAATACCTAAGAGATATCTGTGGCAGCAGATGAGAATACTCTGATGGATAATTCCAAGCTGCAGAGGTGAGAGGCATTTGGGCTCCACTGCCTGGGATGGCCTTCTGTTGAGGTAGCATTTCAGGTGGGCCTTGAAGGACACACAGAATTACAACAGGTGGCCACAGGGGTAGGTCTCCTGTGGAAAGGGTAAGGAAAGATGAAAAGGCAGAGGGAGAAAGATAGGAAAAGGGAAATCTTGAAAGCTCTCAAATCAGCCAGTCCCGGAAGTTGGGTGTCCTTGAGTGAGTCACTTTACCTGTCTGAGCAAGCTTCATTTGCAGAGAATGTTTTTCTGTCATTTTCTGTCTGTGAGGGTGACATGAGATGACTTTTGTACAGCCTATGTTTGACCTTGTCATACTGAAGATGGACAGATGCAGCCCAGCGCCTGTGGCAAACGTCCACTGCTCCTCTTGGACAAAGAGAGGGCTGCCAAACTGACCCTTTACTTTGTGATGGATGAAATGTGGTATTCGGATTATGTATAGTAACCTCAAATTAAGTTAATATCCCACTTACCACCTGGAATTGAGACTGGGGTGGGTAAGCCCCAGAATCACCCCCTCTCAGGGGACTCTCCCTCCTCCAGTTTTCCTCTCCCTCAAGCTGCCTATAGGTTCCAAGCCCGGCAGGACCCAGGCTGTGTCCCCTGGGGCCCCCACATCTATCCCATCACTTGTACAGGGAAGATCGGTTCGACCTGTGCGTAATGAACGCCTGTCTCCTCTGTCTCTTCCATTAGACCAGGAGCTCTTGGGATGGGGAGGTGGGGAATTAAGCTCTGTTCTGTCAGTGCAACCTGGTAGGTGGATAAACGGCCTGAATAAGGTTCCCCAAATCTTGAAGCGTTTAACTGGGATACTCAGCAAACCCTTTAGCCCCTCGGACTCCTCCCTGAGCTGGGCGCTAGGAATCCCATCCCCAGGGTGGTTGTCCTTGCTTGGGATACGTACAGCGGTTCTGGGCAGGGGCTCCACCCTGATATCGAGCGACTGCCGCTCTAGGAAGGAAAGTCGCCCAGTATTCGGGGCTAGGTGGCCAGGGCACAGCCAGGCGCAGGCCAGCCGGCGCCTTAGCCGACCACGCGCCCGCTCTCATCGGTACCACCGCAGGCTGGGAGCAGCGACCTCGCGGCGGAGGAAGGCGCTGTGTCAATCCTCGACGGGGTGGGGGGGCGTGGATTCCTCCAGGTGGGTGGGGGTGTGTGACCTCGCTCACGGAGGACGGGCTTGGAGGCGGCGGGGAGGTGAGAGGAGCGCCCGGCCCCCGCGGTCCCCGGGGCTCTCCGCCCTTCCGCAGCCCCGCCCCGTAGTCCCGGTACTCCTCGCTCGCCCCGGCGCCCGGGGTCTCGGGCAGCCTCGGCCGCGGTCGGCGCGGCTCGGCTCGGCGTCGCCATGGCAACAGCGGCTTAGGGGGCGGGGGCGACGTGGCGGGTGGGGTGGGCTGGTCCGCGCTGCGCGGGCCGGGCCGTCGGCGCTCGGTCGGCGGGCGGGCGGCGCGGGCCGCGAGCTGCTGGGGCCGAGCCCGAGCCCGGCCCGCCCTCGGCCGCGCGGCCGCCCAGCGAGGGTGCGGGTCCCGCGCGGGTCCCGGCCCGCAGCCGCCGCCGCCGCGCTAACCCCGCCTCCCCTTCCCCCTCTTGTCGCCCCGCGCGCAGGGCTTCCTCAGCCGCCGCCTCAAGGGCTCCATCAAGCGCACCAAGAGCCAGCCCAAGCTGGACCGCAACCACAGCTTCCGCCACATCCTGCCGGGGTTCCGGAGCGCCGCCGCCGCCGCCGCCGCCGCCGCGGACAATGAGAGGTGAGCCCGCCGCCGCCGCCCGGTCCCCCGCGCCGCCGCCTGGGGCTGCGCCCCGGAGGGCGCGGGGACAAAGCGCGAGCCCGACCCGGGGCGCGCCACACGGGGGAGGGGACCCCACGCCGCCGGCCGGGAACTTGTGGGGCCACCTCAGCCGGACGGGGTTCCCGAGGGGAGGACCCTGCGCCTCTCTCCGGGGTGAGGTGAGGAGAGGAGAGGAGAGCAGAGGGTGCCCCCGGCGGCCCCGGGCGAGGCCCGGCGCGGAGTGCCCTCTCGGGGAAGTCCTGCCTCGCCTGTCCGAGGTGAGTGGGCATTGTTTCCCCGGCCGTGCGGAGCCGGGGACGGAAGTGGCGCCTCCGCCCCCGGACCCATCCCCCTGCCTCTGGAGCCCCTGGATATCAGATACAAAAGACATTTTCGGCCGGGTTTGGCCGAGACCGGGCGCTGCCCGTGGTGAGGGGAAGGGTGAACATCTGGAGAGGAGGAGCAGGGGGCTGGGCCACTTAGTGGGCACATCTGCTCTAAGTAGGGCGCGTGCTCTGCTGGGGGCTGGGGCGAGCAGAGCGGGCAGTACCCAGGCCCTGAGCTGGGGGCATAGCCTGAGGCTGGGGAGCCAGGGCCGCCTCCTCTCCAGTGTGGGCAGCTGCTTCCCTCTCTCCCTCCCTCCCTCCACCTCTCCACTCTCAGGGGTGTCTCCTACTCCCTGTTTCCTTCTCCTGGGCCAGAGGGGAGCAGGTGTGGAAATTCCGTGGGGAGGTGGCTGGTGGGGCAGAGGGGGAGAGGGAGGAGGAGGTGGTTCAACCTGCCGGAGACGCTGGCAAAGGAGCAGGCTTCAGCTCGCAAGGGCAAGCCATCCTGTCCTCCAGGGGGCACTGGGCGGACACAGCCTCTCAGGGCCCAGGTCCTCCCAGAGTGGTGCCAGCCACAGGCACCTTTCCACTTAGGCACAGGTATGGTGATGGATTCCAGTGCGGGTTAGAACATGTCCCTGCCCAGCCTGTGGAGGTGAAAGTACCCGCAGGCACCGAGGAACCTTTTCAGCATTCAGCCCGAACATCTCAGACCACTGGCATCTGCCTTCTTAGGCTGTGTCTGTGTTGGCACTCCCTGTAGGGGAGGCATAGGTAGCATGAAAATGTCTCTCCCCTCCCCCTTGGTTCTAGCAGGCAGAGGAGTACAAGTCATAGCCCAACTCCTGCCCAAGGCTGAGTGACTGTTTAACTGACCCCTAGCATCTTCCTGGAGAGGAGCACTCCCACCTCCCGGTAGAATGGCTAGACCTTTAATTTCCATCGGCCCAGAGCCTTGCTCTCCAGTGCGTCCTCACCACTGCCTGCAGCTGGTTTCCTGCCCCAGCTGCCAAGCCCAGCCTGAGGCGGGACCCTCTGCCTTTCTCTGATGGCCGTGGTGCCCCAGGGGACCAGGCGTGCCCTGGCAGGAAGATGCAGCCAGGCCAGAGCTCAGCGCTGGGTGCAGCCACTGCGTCTTTGAAAATCTCGCTTCCCATCTTTGTTATTGTCTGGGCGGCAGGCCACCCGGTTTGCTGCCTTCTTCCCTCCACCCGGCCCCTGCCTTCGGCTCTCTTCCCCAGGAACATGCCCTTCTCCACGTTTTCCTTGGCGGGGGTCAGGACCCTCTGCACCCGCATGCGGGGGCTTGTGTACGTACCCCATTTTGTGTGCATGTGGTGGTTGTCGGGGGAGAAGGAAAGACAGCAGGCAGTCTGGCCTCTGAGTGTGTCTGCCCTCCTGGGAGCAGGCGGCATGCATGTCATGTTTACCTCCTTACAGCGGGAAGCCTGTATCTAGAAGCCGGCAAGTGCTGGCTAGCCACCCTAGCCAGAGGTCGGGGCATGGCCAAGACCACCTTGTGCTGGTCCTTCCTCACTTGGCCTCAGGTCAGCCTTGCCTCACGGTGAAGGGGCGCAGAGTGGGGGTTGGGAGTGAAACTACAAGCCTGTTTCTGGAAACGGTAGGAAACGGTAGCGGCTGGAGCAGAATGTCACTGGCAGCGGTGTGGAATTGTCGTATTAATTTTCTATAAACAAAATCTGGCTTGGTGGGTTCGCTGGCAAAGGAAGGGAGCCTAGATTTCCCATGGACAAGCAGAAAGAGTGGGTTTGAAATTCCTCTACCCAGCCTTGGAGCTGAAATAGGCTTTCACAGGACTAGGGTCTCCTGATTTGTTGCTTTGCTTAGGAATGGATTCATCGGCTGCTACTGGGATGGATGGGCAGAAATTTCTCCGGGGCTGTCCCTGGAGTCATCCTGTTTGGAGTTCAGTGAGTAAAAACAACTATGGTGACCCCACCCCCACCCCAGCTCATGGCCAAACCTGGATGAGAGGAGCGGTGCCTCTCCCTACTCTGATGTGGTGTGGTTGTGTTGTTGAAGGCTGGGAGGACAGGATGGGCTGCCTTCGGCTTGGCTTTGAAGCGAGGAAGGGTTGTGTCCTGGCTCCATGGGACCCCCTCTGGCTGCCATGCCTCTGGCTATGGAGGGGTAAGTGCCAAGATGCTAGCCTTAGTGAGTGGGTGGGGATAGGGATAGGAAGGAGGGTAGGGGCTTCTAGGGTGTTGAGTGGGAGCCCTGGTCCCCATGGTCTTCTCATGTAGATGAGCAGCACAGGCACTCTAAGGTGGCCGCTTGAGTTCTGACTTTAGATGAATGTTTCTGGTTTATATGGCTGCTGAAGAGGCTTTGTTGAATGCTGTCTGCGTGCTCTGCAAGCTGCTGTGTTGGGGAGGTGGTTTTTTTGCGCTGGAATTCTCTCATCTGGAGGTTGGAAACCAGTAGGTTCTGTGCTGGGATTTTTTGGCTCCCTGGAAAAGGAGTCGGTTTTAGGTGTGGGGATGCCAAACCTGGCTGGTTGGGAGTGAGGGTTGCTGTCTGGTTGTGAGGCTGGGGGTCAGGCCAGACAGGACTTGGTGGGCATAGCTGGGCTCTGGGGGTGGGGGACTGTAGGACAGGCTTGAGCCTTTGGACTTACTCTTCTGAAACAGCCTCAGGGGAGGTTGCCAGCTGGTCTCCACAGTCCCTGGGTCCCTCAGACACTCATTTCTTCTTCAGAGGCTTTGGCAGTAAGCACCAGGGACAGGTGATCATTTCTCCTGGGTAACAGAAATATATGCTGCTTGGAGCACTTTCCAGGTGAAAGGTGTGCTGGTAAAAGCATTTTCATTTTGCAGACTGGAAATGCTGCCGCTTCATTTGTGGGGCTGTTTTAATGTTGGTAAAAGTGATAGAGGATGTGGTTCTGTCAGCCCAGAGGATAATTTCCAAGTCATTCATTTATTTATTAATGTTCCTGAGGAGCTAGGAGGGTCAGCTAGCAATATTATGCTTTCCTCATTCCTTGTCTCTCCTGATGCTGTTTCTGGGTGACCCTAGCCCTCCACACCTGCTGGGAATATGCCTCCTTTGGCATGCTACCTGTCTAAACTTATCCCAGTAGTTACTCCAAAGCGGCTGTACCCTACATCGTATTCTTCCCAGTCGGCCTCGTGCAGAGCTTAGCTCATAAACGCAGGCAGCCCTGGTGCAGGTAGGCAAGGCTGCTATGTGTAGAGTTAAGGATCGATTCCTCCTTCCAGAGTATGTGTGTGTTGGCTGGTGTTCCCACACCTGAAAGTTACTAATGGTGGAATTCCAAGTGATGTGGGACTAGGGAGGGAGATGCAGTACTTGGATGTTGGGGATGGCAGCTTCCAGGGACCCTCACCTGGCCCTGAGTAGGCGGGAATCAATTCTGCCCCTGTGGTGAGACAGTCCGTGGAGGTGGGAGAGTGAGAAAGGTTGATGAGGAACAGGGAAGTGGTAGTTAGGGTCTGTTTTCCTGCTTTCCACCAGGCAGGGCTGGGCACCCACATCTGGTGTTTCTTGCCCTTGTTCCCTCCCCTACTATAGACAGGGAGGGCCTGGTCCTTTTTTTGGGACTGATCTGTCAAGCATGGTAATGTCGAGATGATAGTGCAGTTTAGACAATTGCCAGAGGTAATGGGATGTATGTGATCTTTGGATTTGAAGCCAGGCATTCCTGGGGCTTCAAGTCACATAACCTTTCGGAGCCTCAGTTTGCTCATCTTCAGAATGGGGATGATGATAATCATGTTGCTGAAGATTGTAACATTAATACTTTCAGCACACATTTCATAGAAATTGTCCAGTTCAGTGCTGTTTCCTTGGCATTTAATACTGGGTCATGTACATTTCTTAAATGTTTCTCAAATTCAATCAAGTAATAATGTGTGGAAGAGGTTAGGTTAATAATGTCATAGATTTTCAGTTAATATTGGTAAGGTTAAGCCACTGCATATTGGTAAGCCTCAGTTTTCTTATCTACAGTGTGGGAATAATAAGCAATAATGTGGCCTCATCCTGAGGTTCAAGAGATAATAGATGTTGCTGTGCCTGGTAAGGTGGATTGAGTTGTAAGAAGGATCATTATTGCCTTAAACGTAAGAAACAGTCGTTATTACTTAAAGCACAAGACATTTTCCTGGGGATTCCTGCCTATACCTGGGAAAGCAAAGTTCTCATATGTGTTTTAAGAATCAATTTTAAAAGTTCATTTTTCCATCTTCTGTTTGGGTCATCCGTGTTTTTAATCATTTAAGCATTGAGGTTATGTCTAGTTTTTCTTTATTAAAAATGATACTAGGATTTAAATCCTCTATGTTTCTGATTTTTCCCAAAGCATAAAGTCTCAGAATTACTAGGTCAAAAAATATGAATAGTTTGAGGGTTTTTTTTTTTTAAGAAAAATGTCACCCACCGAAAACCTGTAATAATTCACACACCCCCAGTGATTTTTGAGAGTGCTCACCTGTTTCCTCACACCCTTCAAAACATTGGATGTCATCATTAGAACAGTCTTTGTCATTTGGACAGGCAGGAAAACGGCGTTTTGTTGTTATTTGCATTGATTTGCTTGTTGTTGATTGAATACTGCTTTCCTGAGTTTCATGGCCAGTGGTGGTGCTTCTTTTGAGACTTGCCTATTCCTGTCCTTTGCCTGAGTGTTCTGACAAGCCTCTTACAGGATTCTTGGTTGCTCTATTTGGTCTTCCCCAGCTCCGAGAGGTCCCATTGTAGGTGGATCCTACATGTGAAATGAGCCTCTGCCTTCCAAGAGGTATGAGAGGGAATTCACTAATTACCTGCAAGGAAGGGTCACCTGGCTCTCCCTTCCTCCTCCGCTCCGTAAGGAAATCAGGTTTAATTCCTCATCCCTGTATCATAAAGAGGCCCTGTATTTACACAGCACTTTGAGAGGTCTTCTGGCCTACAGGGTAGGTAGACAGTGAAAGGGCTGTTCTATGGCCAGGAAAACTGAGGCACACAGTCCAAGGCACGGAGGTGGGGCCTATGCAGAAGCCAGGCATTGGAACCAGATCCCCTCCCGACTGCAGCATTATACTTGAGCCCCATGGGCACCTTTGGGGGCAGGGCTGACCAGCACGGGAGCACATGATTCTGAGTCTCCTCTCCAGAGAGGAAGGGGAAAGCCACAGAATACGACCTGGATGTATGGAAGAATCAATTTATTTCTTGCTTTCTCATTTTTATTGCCCTCCTTTTGGTTCTGCAGCTCCCTCGTGTACCTTCCCAAGATCCGAGCTGGGCAATATTTTTAGGAACGATGGAAATTAGCTACTGAGAAAGCCAGGCTGGGGTTTCAAAGGCTGGAAAAGCCTTTCTTTGCACAAGTATCTGTATGTCTGTGTACATTTTTTGTGTGTCTTATAAGTGTGTACTTGTCCTCATGAAGGTGTGTGTATATATTAATGTTCTTGTACATGTCTATGTATTTAATTGAGTTAATACAGGTGAAGTATTTGGAACAATGCCTGGCACATCATATGGGGTGAGACTTTATAAAGTAGCTGGTTTTGGAGGCCAAATATAGGCAATTGCATATGATTCAGTCTGTGTGCTCGGTATAAGTGTTGGCTACCGTTGTTATTATCGTGTGTTTTCTCCTTAGGTATACATCTACCAGTTGTTTGTACATGTCTGTGTAAGGAGACCCTGTTGTACCCATGTGTATAGTGTGTTCTCTATTTGAGCTTTGAGCACTCATGTGCATACTGGTGTGCATGTATTCTCTTCTCCTTCTTTCCTTCTTTCTTTCTTTCTTTCTTTCTTTCTTTCTTTTTTTCTTTTTCTTTGTGAGATGGAGTCTTGCTCTGTTGCATGATCTCAGCTCACTGCAACCTCTGCCTCCTGGGTTCAAGCAATTCTCCTGCTTCAGCCTCCCAAGTAGCTGGGACTACAGGCACATGCCGCCACACCCAGCTAAGTTTTGTATTTTAGTAGAGATGGGGTTTTACTATGTTGGCCAGTATGGTCTCTATCTCTTGAGCTCCTGATCCACCCACCTTGGCCTCCCAAAGTGCTGGGATTATAGGTGTGAGCCACTGCACCTGGCCCCAAGTGTACACGGACACTGAACTGGCCAGTGTGTGAATAAGCTCTCTACCTTCTTGGGGAGCTTCTTTGCTTCCCATCTCACCTTTGGGTACCAGGCAGAGCCCAGGCCCAGGTGCCAGGTCTGAGGGGTGCCATGGGACCGCTTCCATTCTCCTTCAAGTAGCCCTGCCTATTTCCAGGCCCCATATTGGAATATGCAAATCGACTCTTTAATGGAATTCCTTTGCAAAATATTACTTGAACCAGAAAGTTAATTACCAGGCTCTAATTAATGGCTATTTTAGAAGGCCACAGAACAGAACTGGAGGATATCATAAGAGACCAAAAAGGCAAGAAGGAAGAGCATCCAGCTCCCCTAGCCAGCTTGGTGACTCCTTCCAGGGTGGCTGGGTACGCTTAGCTTCTCCCCTGCTCTGAGCTGCCAGCCCACTCGCTTGTGGTGATTGGCTGTGAGTAAATGAACGCGCCCCTTGCATGAAGAACCTCTGGAGGTTCTAGTCTTTTGGCCATCAGTGCATCCATCTTTGAGGTATTCTGGGCAGCATCTGCCTAATGGTGGGGTGAGGAGGTATGGATAGAAAACCTGGGCTGGAGTGGGGCTGCACCAGCCTCACAGCAGCCAGTTGACATGCCCAAGGCCTGGGCTATGGGAGGGACAGTCACTGGCCACTCTGCTTTCCCACCCCTCTAGGGTCCTCTAGGCTACCACCTGCAGGCAAGCAACCCCCCAGTCAGAGCCTGGGAGCTTGGGGCAGCTTCCCACAGCCAAACCTCCACCAAGGGCCCAACTCCCTCCTCTCTGCTTCCCTCTGAGCTCATGGTGGAGTCACCTGTGGCCCATGTGTGATGTGAGAGCTTGCTTGCACACTCCTTCCTTGGGCTCTTGCTCAGGCCCTGCCTCTGTGACTGTGGGTAAGCCACGGTTCTCCTCTGACCCTCCTTCTACTCATCCATCAAGATGAGTGATTGTGCCCGCCCACCTACCTCAAAGGACTGGCTGGAAACTCTCAGGAGATTATAGTGATGGAAATGATAGGGAAGTTTCCCCTCCCAGCTGGGGTGTGCTTGTGTTACCATCCCCTCCTGAGATAGAGGGCACCTCTATCCTTCATGGGCATGTGGCTGTCCTACCTTGTGTATACAGGCCATGCTGCCTGTCCCCTGGGCATGCACACTTCCTTGTGGAAGCCACCAGTGTGCACCAGATAGCCCCTCTGGGCCACATGGGTGATGGGGTGAAACCTATGGGAGGGAGAGGGAAACAGGGTCCATCCCCAACCACAAAGGTTCCTGGCACCCTACCTGAGAATTCCCTGGAGAAGGGGTAAGAAGTGACCCCAAGGCTAGAAGTCAGGCTGGATCTTGAGGGCAGGCCAGAAATAAGACCTCCCTTCCTGCCCCTCCCTGTGCTGGCTTAGGAGGCCTGCGTTCTGCAGACCCCCAGGGTCATCCCCTCATAGACCTCAGCTGATGACAGTGCCTTGGCAGTGGGCTGGTTGGAGGTACCAACAGAGTACTTTGTGCCCTATGCAGAGACATTTAGAGTTAGCCGGTGAATAACTGAATATGCTTAAATTTTTTAAGAGGGATGGACCAGTGGGCAGCCTCAAGCTGTACTTTTTTGAGGTTCCCCCAAAGGCAGCCTGAGTAGGTTTTTGCCACCTCCACCCTTCTGCCGCTTCCTTCAAGTTTTCCCATCTCTCAGTTGGGGCTAGTGGTACATCCCTGCGTCAGACGCTCTGCCGAGTGATTACTCCTTGGCACAGTGATCTCCCATCTCCCCTTTTCAGTGGGCAGCCCCCACGGGGGAGCAGAAGAGCCCATCTTCCTCCTGTCCCAGGTAACCCATCACCCCCAGCCTGTTGCCCTGAGCTTTCTGGAACAAGCAGGGCCCTTGTTTTCAGGCTGGGCCCGATTGTAAAAGAGTGCACTGGGGAGAGATAGAGATGGCACCAGGGTAGCATGGGCCCTAATTTGATGCGACATTGTCATGGGGAGTTTTTATACTGAGGGCAGTGAATTAGTGTAGTGTCTCCCTGTGCCCACTGACTAAGGTGAAGTTAATTTCATGCTCTGCCTTTTTGACATTCATAATCAGAGCGTTGTATTGCAGCTGCAGATTGTTAGCAGGTGAAGGATGTGTGAGCCTCAACAATTACTGTTTCTGGCTGGGGAGGAGATTGATTAATAGATTGTTCCCAGCCCCACCCCCTCTGCTCCTTACTCCCCTTTGTGCTTTCTTTCCCTCTTTCCAACTTGCCCACATTTCATCAGGAAACTAAGTGGCTATGACTAAATCCCTACTCTTGTGTTAGAAACCAAGGGCAGAGGAGGACCTGTCTGAGGAGGAATTGCCCAGGACATCTGGTAAAATGCAGATTCTTGGACTCCACCCCAGACCTTCTGAATTAGACTTTCTGGGTGAGGTAGTCTTGCTTCCCCAAAGTTTGCTCCTTTTGCAGGGGCGCAGGAATTGTGCCCCAGCTGTGTGCTGGTGACTTGCCTAAGCACTTCCTGTGCTGTACTCTTACTGATTCCTCATAGCAAGAGGGCTTTTTGTTTCCCATTTCACAGATGAAGAAACTGAAACCCAATGTGTGAGTGTCCCAGAATCACACATTGGAGGAAACCCAGTAACCAGGCAAGTCTGTTCCCTAGTTGATGTCAAGATCCCATTAGTAGCATGTCATGCTCTTTTTCTTTAAGGCTATGATGCCTTTTGAAATAAACCCTCCTCAGAGGAGTTTCAGTAGTCCCTTTCTATGCCTGCACTGGGATCCCAATGTGAAAAGCTCCTCCCCACCGGTGAGAGTGCTTGGAACAGTCCGGGCATCTGTGACCGATCTACATTTTGCAGCTGAGGTGGGTGAGACTCCGAGAGGTGAAGGGGCAGAGGCAAGAGAGGCTGGAACTCGTCTCCTAACTCCAGGTCCAGTGCTCAGCCCACCTGCGCCACCAGGGCCTGCTCTTCTTGCTGACTCCCTGGTTGCAGGTGGGGAAACTGAGGTTCAGGGAAGTTTACTCATTTGCTTAGGATCGAGTGAGTGGCAGTAATGCAATTCAAGGTCTGCCAAGTCAAATTCCATAGGACAGAACTCATCGGCATTTTAGGACTGGACCATGTACCCTTGGCTCCCTCCCGGGAGTGGAATCTTCCAGACCTGTTGGTGGGTCTTGGCTCAGGGAAGAGAGTGACTGTCCTTGGAGATACTAGGCCAGGTGGGGTGGGCTGCACTCCCAGCTAAGGAGGCCGGGCACCACTAGGGTTGTGGGATGTGATGGGGGATCTAGGCCTGTGAGGCAGGCAGCTGGACTCTGAACTTCGGGCTGTCTTACTCCAAAACTCCGTCCTCCATACCGCCAGTTGCCGTGGAGGTTAATAGCAGGTGTGCCTGAGTCAGTCTCCCAGAGCTGGTCTAAGGCCCAGTTCCACCAACTGCTTTCCCTCTGAGCTTCAGATTCTCTATTTCAGTAAAGCAAAAATGAAAACAGAAACTAATGTCTCAGGGCCCTGGATTCCTGGCACAGGGCAGGCCCAGTCTTTCCTGGGCTTTGGTTTACTGCATTCAGGTCATGAAGCCCCTGGAGCTGCTAGAGAATGGAGCCATCGTAGCAGGGTGGGACGGAGATGCCTTTCATCCTGCCCTCTTCATGGCAAGCTGCTTCTGATGCTGTGATAGCCCCACCCACTGGACTAGAGTGGCCACTCAGGATGGGCCAGGCTCTGCGCCTGGTGCTTTCTTGTGCATTTGTTCAGCTCATTCTTACTACAGAGCTTTGAAGGATAGGCACTATTACTATCCCCATTTTACAGAGAAGAAAATTGAGTCACAGAGAGATGGAGCAGCTTGTTCAAGTCCTACAGCTCATAAATGGCAGAGATTGGTTTCAAACCCAGGCTTTATTATATAAAGCCCCCATCAAGTACTGTTCTACACAGCCTGTGCTCATGTGCCCTGTTTCACATGACATGTTCTGTCAGTGATCACATTGATAAACCACCTGGTCACTTACCAAGCATCTGTGTGCCAGGCATTATGCATTGTATATGTACTATCTCTGATTCTTTTGACTACCCTCCTTTTATGCTCCCCCCATTTTACAGGTGAGGAAACTGGCCTCAGAGTGTAAAATCACATAGCCAGGATACTCCTAGGGGTGGATTTAGAATCTAGATCTCTTTGGATCCACAGCCAGGGCCCTCTCTGGTATATTAGCTGACATGGCTGAGCACATCCTGTGTGCCAGGCCCTGCCCTCTGCACTTCACAGAGTTAAACTCACTTCACCCTCACAGCAGCCTGTAAGACATATATGCTCACTGTCCCTGGTGCACAGCTGAGGAAGCGCGAGTTACATGGCTGGAAATGGCAGAGCTAGGATTAAACCCAAGCAGTCTGGCTCCCATGTCAGTGTTTTTAACCACTGCACAGTACTGCCCTCTCCCTATCTTACAGGTGAGGAAATTGAGGTTCTGAGAGGTAAAAGTCACTTGCCCTGAGTTGGACAGCAGGTGAGTGGCATAGACAGGATTTACATCCAGGTCTTTGTAGAATGTTTTTCTGTCTCCCAAGTAAGAGATGTGGCAGCTGCCAGGAGGTTTGGAAGTGTGTCCCAGGGACACCAGGGGCTCTGCAGGGGGCTGCTGTGGGTGCCCAAGTCCTGAGGCAGTAGGGGTGGCAGTGGAGGCGGGCCTTAAGATAGGGTCATCAGGGTGCAAGGGCAGGCCCCACTCAGTGACGGCTCCTCCTGTTTGCAGCTTATCACTTATTCAAGTGTCTTTTTCTGTGGCTCCCCCAGGGTTCTGGGCTCCCACACCTCTTTTCATGTGGGCAGAGGTGATGAGCTGTGGCTGCATTTGGATCTGTTGACTTACAGTGCTGGGTGAAGTGGGGCAGTTGGAAGAAGGGGTCGTGGCTAGGCTAAGTGGCCTTCCATAGCACTTCCCTTCCTCCAACGTTAGAACATAGAGCTGACTTCCATCACTACCTAGGAGGGTGAAGGCAAGCAGGGTGATAATGATGGTAGGCAGGGACTCCCCCACCAGCCTCTGCTCAGGGTCTGTGGGAAGATAGGTGAAGCTGGTGCTGAAACCTCCAGCCACCCTGGGCAGTACTATAGCAGACTCACCAAGGGCATCACCTGTTGTGCTGCAGGCCATGCTCCCTGGAGCCACCGCCTTCTGTGGACTGGATGTGATGTAGGGAAGTGGTAGTGCTAGGGCCAGATGTTCTGCCAGGAGCCCATCCAGCCTGCCTGAGGCAGTCTTGTTCAGTTGCCCTAGGATCATAAAGTCTACGAATGTGATGGTTGTTTATGAGGATAGTGAAAACCTACTCCAGAGAATTTCAGAGTTAAGGAATAATGGAGCTGGCAGAGAACTTAGCAAGTCTTAGAATCTGTACAAGCCAGGGGTGCACTTGAAAGGCCGTGCTGTCTTCTGTACCTCTGCTGCTTAGGAGGTACAGAAGAGCATCCATAGGAGTGTCTTCCCAAACTGGGTTCCATGGAACACCACATTCTTAGAGATGTTAATGGGTGTTTGGGATGAGAGAATTCCATAATCCAAAAAGAACTGGGAAGCAGACTGTCCAGAATTTCTCAAACTCAGTTCCAGAGGTTCTTGGAGGTGAGACTTGATGTTTTACTCCAGTGGGGTGATTGTGTGCTTAAATACATTTTGCATCCTCAAATTTTGCTTCCTCATTCTTGGGAAATCATTTGTGACCTAGGAGATTAAAGGCCCTGAGAAGTCCTGCAATAAAGAAATCAGTTTTGCTTTGTTTAATCCAGGGTTTCCTGTCCCCTGCCCCACCCCAGGAGCAGCTGTTAACATCTGTGGAGCAGTCATATTTTGCAGAACATTAGTTGGTAAACATTCATTTGAGATGTTATGTCTCCTCAGAAGCATGTTTCGGAGGAAGCTCTGGAAGTGTTCCCTGCCATTAGGACCTGCAGGAATAAGCCTTGAATGATGGCATTGCTGGCTCAGCAACAGGTAGTGGGGCACATGTATTTGGAAAAAGGCATCCCAGGTCCTCAACATGATTCTTCAAAGCAGCTACCAGCTCTCCTGTGTGTGGGATGGGCCCTGGCTCTAGTCAGAGAGCCCTCTGTGGGGAGCGGTCTGTCTGGGACGAGCCTAGGCCTAGGGTATGGGGGTTTATTCCCCTTTTTGCAGGCTGGGCGGCTCCCGTGTACCTGGCAACTTGGACTCTGGGCCTCCCCATCCCCCCCTCTAGACTCCCTCTGCAGAAGGCAGTGGTAGGGCAGAGGCTGCCCACAGATTTGCATAATTGTACCGTTCCCCTGAATAATTAATAAAGCTCTGTCCTTGCTGGGAGCAAAGTCTGCACCATTATGGATGAGTTTGCCATGGATGGGTTTGCCGGAGCAATTCCAAGGGAACCGAAGGTTCCCGGACTCCTCTGCCTTTCCTGGCATGTAGCCCCCAGAGAGAGGAGAGGGCACTGGGTTGGAAGCCGGCTCTGGTGTGTCCGCATGGCTCCCGTAGCATGATAAAGGGCAGGTCAGGGGCAGTGTGCTTTCTTCCAGGATCCACACATGGGTTTTCTAGCACACAGATGGTTTAGGATTCTTACTCTTCCTGCTTTCTGTGGTCTGACTAACCCTTTTTCTCTGAAGTGTGATCAGCTGTTGTGGGGTCTTAGCCCTCTCTTCTGGCAGCCCAAAGGGAACAGTGCTTATGCAGAGAGTAAAAGCAGTGAGGGCAAGTTTTCAGATGAATAGGGGAGGGGGAGGTATTTCTGCTTGGGGCCCTTCTTCAATCCCTCCCAGTTTCTGGGCTTGTTAAAGTCAGGGTAGCCTGGGAGTGATTCCTATTTGGGATTTCTAAGTCCCTTTTTATGGTGTTTCATTGAAGTAGATTTTCCCTCTGACACATGGCCTTGTCTCCCTGTCACCCTAGAGAGGAGAGTAAAGGGTGGGCCTGCCCCCAACATGTAGTTGACATTGGGGAAAGTCCTAGAGTCTCTCCAAGCCACAAGTACTCTTGAAAGGCCTTGCTCCAAAACTTCTGAGTATTTCTTAAAGGGCTTCTTCTGAACACATGCTTATGATGTTAATGGGTGCTTGGGATGAGGGAATTCCACAGTCCAAACAGGTCAGGGCAGCATCCAGTGAACCAAGTCAGTCAGTCCTACAACGCATGGCTCCTTATCCTGTGTGTGTGTGTCTGGGCCCTTGGGAGGGAGTACAGGATACTCTGCTTCCCATCCACACTGGCACTGCGGAGTGCTGGCACATCTCTAGCAATGGGAGCTCTTTCTACCTGGAGTGGCCCCTGCCCTTGGAAGACAGTGCCAACTCTTGGAAACTTCCCCCTTTGTGGAGCTTCCCCAGCCAGCATTGATGTGGCACCCTATCATTCCCCACAGGGCCCTCATACCAGCTAGGAAGATGGCAGGGCAGGGATTATTCCATTTTACAAGTAAGGTAACTGAGGCTCAGAGAGGGTAATTATCTCACCCAGGGGTTCATAGAGCTGATATTTAAACCCATGTCTGCCAGCTGGTCCTTCAGCTCTTTCCTCTTGGCCACCAAGAAACCATTTGCTCCCTGGATAAATGTCAGTATGTTGGCTGGGGTGGGGCCTTATGACCTGTTGCTCTGACAGTGCCCTTCCCAGTTTGCTTGGAGTGTCTGAGGGGTGGAGGTCGGAGTGAGCAAAAGCCTTGCTTCAAGGTTTCCAAGCTGTGGGACATGGCTTTGGAGCCATTCTTAGATATGGGCCTAAAATCACCAGATGCTGGCTTATCACACCTTTCCCGACTCTCACCCTTTTCCTTCTCCTGCCCTCTTGTTATAGGGTGGGGATGTTTGAAGTGCCCCAGGAGCTGGGTAGGCACTCATCTTGGGCCGGTAGTGGTGGTACGGGGGTAAAAGAGTAGGGGAGGGGGGTGCAGCTGGCTTGTGTTTCTCTAGGCCTTTCTGAGAGTCACTGGACAAGCCTGGTGGATGGCCAGGGAGTTTGGAGTGATCTTCTTCACAGCAGCTGGGCTTAGAGGCTGCACCGGGGCTGAGATGTGACTTTGGGACTTGGGCCAACTGTTTTGTATCTCAGAAATCTCCTTGGGTTATACCATATACCATGAAAGGTACTGCACTGCCACACCTGACACTTCCATTCTGGTCCCAAAGCAAGCCACATGGGGGCTGTCTGATGAAGAGTTCTGCTCTGGTGACCCATGGACCCAGGTCTGTATCCAACGCTCTGACTTCCTCTATGGTCTGGAGCAAGTCACCTAATCTCTGAACCTCTATCTCCTCATTTTTAAATGGGCACTATGATTCCCAGGGTTCTGAGGTCTATGTGGGATCATGTGATGTGATAATTTGATCGTATCATCCTGCCATCACACACACTCACATTCTCACACACCATGCTTTTGCTTTTCTGTTTGAGATCCCAGAACCTGGCAGTACATCCAACCCAGCCTTCCCAGGGTTCACCCCATCATATAGCAAGAGACAGCCCAAGACAGACATGAAGTGATGTTTGTGCTGACATTTCTCCCACTTAGAAAATCAATATTCTGTGGTCTGCCTAATTGCTCTGTTGCTGCTAAATGAGTCATTATGGAGGGAAAATAGCAAATGCATTGTGAGATTAATGGGAGAAAATAGTTGGCAAATGACTTTGGTTTGCTTCCGAAACTCTGAGAAGGTGTTACTACGAGAAATCTGGAGAGCTATGCAAGGCCGAGTCCCAAGCAGCAGGGAAACAAGCAGGCAGCTATTGGCGCTATGAGCCTCCCTTTTAGGGCAGCGCACCGTTTCGAATCTTACAGAGGCTCAGGAGTTGCTGAGTGATCAAGTCAGGAGCCAGCAATGGGACAGGTGCTCTGACAGCCTGGTCTCAAGGAAGAGGATACTCTTCAGTTAGAGCCCATTACGTGCCAGCCATGGTGCTAAGCTGGGGGATGCAATGGTGAGCAAAACCAGCCCTAGATCCTCCCCTAGTGGAGGATGCAGGCTGGAGTGCAATTGTCCAACAGGTAACTGTGTAATTGCAATAAGGCATGTGTCCTGAAGGCAGTGAGAGCCCCGATCTGGAGTGTTTCATCTGGTGGGGGTGGTGGCGATGGCCTCCCTGATGACAAAAGTAATAAGCTGGGCTCTCGGGGAAGAATCTTCTGGGCAGTGCGAGAACTCGTGCAGACCCAGTGGGTCTTACAAGAGGGCCTGCAAGGGGACCTGTATGGCCTCAACCCTCTGGCCATCCTAGGAAATGGATATTTCTCATTTCACAAGTGAGGAAACCAGGACTGACGATGGTCAAGAGACTCAACGGAGGTCATAGAGCCCTTAAATGGCAGAGTCCTGATTTGAACATGGGCCTGTGTAACCCACACTAAGAGGCATGCCCACCTACTTCAGGGAGCTGGCCTTGGCGCTTGCTGCCCTGAGGTACCTCTTTAGCTGGGGTCAAGGACCTTGCTCCTGCAGGGCAGGGTGCAGCATGGTGACTGCCTGAGTGTCTTTGGAGTGAGAGGGTTATAGGACTCTAGAAAGGGGGAGCCCTCAACAGCCATAGCCAGTCCTCTTTGCTTTCTTGGTCTTTGCTTCCTTTTAATGACAACATGACTTGGGTAATTTTCTGATGCTCAAAATGCCAAGTCAACTGATGACCCCCCTTTGAAAAGGCTCTGTAAATAACACTTCTCTCCCCATGAAGTGGGTCAGTTTATCCTGCCTCTAATCCCAGCTGGCCTGTCATCAGGTAGGGCCTATCAGTTGTCTGCAGAGGTGGTTGGAGGTATGGTCACCAGAAGGTGCTTGTAAGTCCTTGTAAACTCCCCAAGGTTTCAGGAGTGGCAGCAGCAGATAGGGAGAGTCCAGGCATTTCCTGTGGCATTATAAAGGAGCACCAGAGGCATCCCACTTTGTCTTGGTGCCTGGATGTAGCTGAGCATCATAGTGCCATGAGAACCTGGTAAAAAGATTCCGGAGACCACCCTGGGAGAGTCAGAGTCACAGGTCTAAGGGGGGCTCTGGAATCTGTATTCCTGATAAGCCCCAGGTGATTCTGAGACCCACTCAAGTATTGAGATCCCCAGTTAGCAGCTCTGGATTCTCCCCTCTCTGAGAGGGTCCCAGGCCTCTAAGGGATGGTGGTAGTGGGGTGTAATTTGATCTTCCTGAGCTGGCTGTACCACTGCCTGCTGCCAGCTGAGGGAGCCAGGCCACACTGTGCCCCTAGGGCCACTTGTAGGGCAGAACCTGGTGTGCAACAGAACCCTGGGTAAGGCAGGAACTTGGCCTGGGATGCTTTGCTACTGCTGGTGGCCAGAAGCTGAGTTTCATCCCAAACTCAGGTCTGCTTGGCTGTTCCCTGTGCCTTGTGAAATATGAACTGCAGCCCTTCCTGGCTGGAGGCTGTGTTTATGTGGGCTGGTTGCAGAGCCCAGCTCTTTGTCCTGCTCAGATTCCACTTCCAAAAGAATTCTGCTTAGTTCTTCACATAAACAGCAGTGCCCTGAGGGACTGGACCTGAGGGGATCCAGCCCAGTCACTGCCAGGAGACACAGTGGGCATCCTGGGGGTGGTACCTAGAACTATGCTTTCTGCTCTTGCTCCTGCCTCCTTGGAGGTGGAGGCCAGGAGCCACATTCCAGATGCCCAGGAATGTGATGGGGAAACAAGTGTCCCAGCTTGGCCAAAGACCAAGGTGGGAGCCACCGGGCCAAGGCAGGCATGGTGATTCAGTGCCACACATTTCCCATGGTCATCCCTGCAATCTCTCCCCTTCAGATCAGAGTGGCTGCTTTGCTGTTGTCCGATTGTTTGGTGAATTTCTGTAGCCTCTAATGATGAGCGGTGAGTGGGAACTCTGTCTCCTTTGCTCCTAGCAACTACCAGGAAGACTGAGTGAAGGCCAGTCTCATACGGAGCTGGGCCTTGTGCATGTGTGTATCATAGCAAGCACTCATGACGATGGGCTAGGGTCTCTTGTCAGCCTGAGGCAGCCCCTGGGGCATCTTGCCCTCAGAGGACTCCTCAGAGAAGCACCTTGTACCATAGATTCACCCCTACGTGATATTATACAGTTCTCATGGTAGGAATTACCAGCTTCCTCATTGGCTCAGGGGCCAGGATCTTCTAAGTGGTGGGACTTAGGATCAAGCAGAATTCTGGACTCTGAGCGGCTTCCTAAGAATTGGCCTGCTGCGTATCCTGAATCTTAGGGCAGGTACAGACAGGATGGCGGTGCCCACAAGGCCTTTTTATCCAGCTAGCTAAAGGCCACTCATGCTAGCAGAAGCACATTGCTACATATGAGAGGAAACACTGCATCCTTTTTGGTGCAGTTTTACAGAAAACTATTTAGTGGGCTTGCTGTAGCTACCCCTGGCATGTGGATGCTGAGAATCCACCCCTGGGTAGATTCACTCAGGTCACGCACATGTGTTTATCACACCGTGTGTAACTGACCTTAGTATGTGTGCATATGGACAACACAGCACTTAGCAGTGCCCTGGTCATCCTGACCTGCCCCCCTTGCCTCTCTGTATGTTTGCTCCTCCTGACCCATAGTTTTGGCTGCTGGGTGGCAGCCATATGCCAGACACTGAGAGGAGGCCCAAGTGAGAGTCCAGTCACTAGGACCATTCTCCTTTGAGCACCACCTCCCCTTTCTGTCTTCCCCTCCCACTCCAGTCCTGGACTTCCTGCTGTTCCTGGTCCAGGCTGAGGGCAGGTACCACACAGTAATGGGTGTCCTGCAAGCTGAGCCTGGGTGGTTGAAACTCCTGGCCCAGAAGCCTCTAGACCCCAGCCAGGGTCCCTGTTTGGGCTGTGTTGTGACAGAGACTTGTTTCTGGCATGTCAGGTGTGACCGTACCTTCTGTCTTGATGGCCTTTCTTGCTGGTGGCCTCCCTGCTGGGCCCCTGGCCTTCTGTGTCGAGGTTTCAGTAGGGCCAGGCTCTTGGTGGGGAGGTCTGGATGAATGTGCTGGTGACCCAGGAGAGAGTGACCCGTCTTCAGTCCCTCTGCCTGTGAAGGCAGACTCTCCTGCCTGCCCTGGCAACAGCTCTGTGCCAGCCTGTCTGTGTGGCTGCCGGCAGCCGCGGCTCCTGACTGGCTGCCTTCTCCCAGCTCCCTCACGCCCTCCAAGGCACTCACTCACTCACTCGCTTGCTCGCTCGCTCGCTCGCTCGCTCGCTAGCTGCTCGAAGCAGCTCAGGCAGCGTTCAGGCAGATGGTGCAAAGGAGGCGCAGGCGGGGGTCCTCGGACTCTGCTGCACGCCCCCATGTGTGGGTGAGGTCACCCCGAGGGATGTCATCAGCATATGCTGGGATGGGCTGGGTACCATTCCAGATCTATCTGTAGGTACAACAAAATGTGACTTGAAGGTCTTAAGAAGTCTCTCGGGAGTCTCCAGACTTGAGTCCTTACACTGCGTCACCCACTCCCCCGAGCCACCAGGCCCTGTCTCCTCTATTGACTCACAGGACACTGCAGGCAAATGCGGGGTTGAAACTCCAGCTCTGCCACTCATCAGCTGTGTCTTTAGAGAACTTAGCTAACTCTGCGAATTGGGGGATAGTATCAGTTCATAGCATTGTCAAGAGGAGTAAATGGGATTTGCAGCTAAATGCTTAGCAGCACCTGGCGAAGAGCAAGTGCAGGAGATGAGTTGGCCAGGATTGTGTCGTGGGGTTCCCCGACTCGTGTTTTGTCCTCTCTCTGAAATGCTGCCTTCTCTTTCTCCTGCGATTCCTACTTTGATCATACCTCTCTTTCAGATCCTAGCTCCTTTTGCTTAAAGCTGGTTCTGATCCCCCTCCCCCAGTCCTGGGCAGACTTTAAGGTCTTCACTTTGCCCTCCATTTTTTTTTTTTTTTAGCCTAATTTCTGTGCTTTACTTTTGGGTCTGCTCCATCTGGTGGTAATTGGTGGGGGGACAGGGGGCTTCATGAGGGCACTAGTTGGTATCTCTTGATATATACGTGTCCTGCCCTCCCTGGTAGAACAAAGCAAGAATCTAGCTCCTTCCTAGCCCCACAGAACCTCGGAGCGAACCTAACTATGGTCCCCTTACTCCCGCCAAAGTAGAGCACATGACCAAGCCCATTCCTAGGGCCTTAGGATGAGAAGTCATAGAGATCCCTTTACAGATGGGCAGCTGAGACCAGGAATGAGGAAGGGACATACCCAAGGACACATAAGGAGTTGGAGATCCTGGCCTGCTGCTTCTGTGCCTCTCTGCTGGGGTTGGGGGAGGAGTTGGGCCATCTCTCAAGGAATCTGGGAGGACTTCATAGAAGAAGTGACAGGAGTTGAGGCTTGAAAGAGGTGGGTTCATCACATGACCAAGGCAGGGAAGGGCATTCAGGCAGAGGGAACCCCGTGGTCCTAGTGATCAGAGGACGAAAACTTTCCTATCTTCCTGGGACATTCATTGAGACTGCAGTGAGAGGTGGAAAGGGCCTGGAGCATTGGGAGAGTCAGAAGTCTGGAACGGCAGGAGCAGCATTAAGGAGAGGCAGAGACATAGAAGCTGAGCTCGTTAGAGGCTTGGCCCAGACATGTGTGTGTGCCAGATTGGACTAGGGGAGGGATGGCCCAAGGATAAGCATCCTCTGGGCCAGGTGCTTCGTCTCTTAGTCTTACAGTGACCTGAGAGGTGTGCTTGTTTTAGAGGTGGGAAAACCAGATGCAGAGAGGTTTGGTGGCTTGACTGAGGTCTTATGGGCTAGTAAGAGGCAGAGCCATAATGTAAACCACCAGCAACATGACTCTCAAGTCCTCTGGTGGCCATCACCTGTTTGGGATGGGGTGGCAGCTCCTCTCAGGGCAGGGGCCCTGTAGTCTACTCCCTAAACAGGTGTGGCAGCCACTAAGAGAATGTATGGGCCATGCAGGTGCATTGTTAGGTCCTGGGCACGTGTCCAGGTGTACATGGACCCCTTCAGTGAACTGGATTGTTCACCAAGTCTGGCAACTCTCTTCAACTAGGCCTGTTGAAAAATGGGTAGAATGCCAGGCAGCCTACAGCTGGGCAGCCCCAACTCTGGCCTCTGTTACCCAGCAGCCAAAAAGATGAGGCTTTCGTAAGACCTGAGCCCCTCACCCCCATGTCTGGGTCCCATAGCATCTGGCTCCTTACTTCCTTGCAGTTCTCAGGTTGTGATAGTTGTCTGTGTGCCTCGCTGAATGGCAGATCTCCTGCGGACAGGGCCCAGGCCTCCCTTCTGGGCCTCTGGCACCTAGCACGCAGCCTGGCCCAGCACAGGTGCCCAGTAAATGTTTGTACTGTGAATGATACATTGAGCACCTACTGTGTGCCAGGTACTGTGCCAGGCCCTGGAATAATTAACTTTGGCATGGCACTTTATGATTCACAAAGCTCCTCCCAGTCCCCTTAGGAGGCTGATTGTCTTGGATCAGGTATTTATTTTCCCGTTTTCCAAAGGAGGAAACTTAAGCTCAGGGAGAGGAGGGCTATAGCCTGAGGTTACATCTGTCAGCCAGGGAGGGGCAGAACCAGGCCCAGCCACTCTGGGCAGTGAGCACACTCTGGGGGCTGTTCCCTGGGCAGTGAGCACACTCTGGGGGCTGACAGCTGTTTCTTTCCAACTCCTGTGAGCAAGAGATAGAGCTCTCTGGCTGGCAGGGAAGCCAGGCCAACAGAGAATCCATATCCCAGGAAGCAGGGCTCCTGGGGGCTGCAGTAGATACCTGGCTTATCCTCAGGGCTCCACCCAGCAGGAACAGGGGCCTTCTCTGCCACTACCCAGGACCTGGTTGCTGGGGACAATTGTCTGTGTCTGGGGTAAGTCAGAGGCAGGAGAACAAAGAGAACCCTTCCTGTCAATGTGACTCTGACCTTGAAAACCCTGTGGGGCTTCATTTACTCCAAAGAAAAGGAAGAGTTGGTTACCAGCTTCAAAGAGGGGCAGACCTCCTGCAGGCGGGCATTGAGGAAACCTTGGATTTGTGAGTTCTTGCTGCCAAATTTCTCCTTTTCAATTTAACAAAAGTCCTGGGGATCACTGTCCATGGGCTGGGCAGGAATCCGGCCACCTTTTTTAGAAGGCAGGAAGGTGTCAGGATCACTCTTACTTTGGCTGGGCTCTAGGTAGCACAGCTTTTGATGTAAAGATCAAATAACAATGGGGAGATCTGGATGCAGCCTGAAGGCTCACCCCAGTGTCTTGCTGCAGGTGTGCCCAGCTGTGGGACTGGGACCCCCGGAGTGCAGGGCATTGTTCTGTCCCTGCTGTGGGAGTCTCTCAGGGAAGCGGTATAGCACTTAGGAAATCCTAGGCACCGTGTAGGACTGTGTATTTATTCCTTATTCCACAGACAGTAAGCAAGTCCCTACTGTGTGCCAGGCACTGACTGGGATCCTGGGAGGAGGTTTGCTGTGTTGTGGGTCCTGCTGGGTCCTGCCTGCTCTGACAGTACACCATTGTAGTGGCAACTGTGGCCATCTGGAGAGTCCATGCTCTGCTGGAGGGGGCAGCAGCCACTGCACCATGGCACTGGGCATTTGGTGGCAGGCCTTTGGATTTATAAGAGAAGCCAAAATTCTAGAGGTTTTTTGTGACATTTTAAAATTTCACATTTTTTAAATGTTGGCATTTGATTCAAAACTTAAAAATGTCAAACACTGTGTGGGCTAAACAAAACATGAATGTTGACCAAATACAGCTCATACTCTTTAGTTAAAGACCTTTATTGTAAAGGTTGGATAAAACCCAGATGGGCAGAGGGCAGTAGGCAAGGCCTTCCTGGAGCGGGGGAACCTGGACAGAGGGGTGGTGGTAGGAATCTGCATGAGCATTTTAGGGCAGTTGGAGACTGGGAAGTGAGCGGCAGGACTGATGGGGCCACGCCCAGTCATGAAAGCTTTTCATGCCCTGTACGATCAGATATGCTGCAGGGCTGACCCAGGCCACCCTGAGAGCCTCCAGCTGTGTCCATCTCTCCAGTCAGGAGCTTTTACCCAACATTGGCACATAAAGAGAGGCTTTGGCCAGGCAAGAGCTAAGGGAAGAAGGGTCATGAGTATTTAAGAAAAAACCCCAGGACACACGATCCTGATCTACAGGAAAGCTATGGAATGGGGGCTGTCCATCTCTCCAGTGTTCACACGTGCACGTGACCTCCTCTGCCATTTGCATTTTCTCTCCTGCCAGCCAACAGCTCCTTCAGGTTCTGGGCTGGGCAGGGAGGGCCTTCGCAGACAGGAACCCCTAAACCTTTGGAAAGGGGTTCTTCTCTCCTCTGTCTCTTCCTGTTCCTTTCCTGCAGGGGTCCTGCATTCTTCAGAGGGTTTGAACTGCTCTGGCCAAAGCCTGTCTAGGTGTCTTCCTGTTCAGGCCTGCGGTCATTACTTCCTTTTTCTCTGTTTCTCCTCCTGTCTGCGACTCCCCTCCATGATCTACATTTGAGTTTCTTCTGAATGATCACCTGCAGATATGGTCCTTCAGATTGTCCCAGAGGCTTGTCTAGGAAACTTCCATTGAGCCCCTGCTGTATGCAGAGCCTTGGGCCAGAGAGGCGACTGAAGCCCAGGGCTCCCACCGACTGGTGGAGTAGACAGCCACACAGACAGCTGGTGGTCTGAAGAAGAAACTCAGGTGTGAATCATGGCGTGAGCAGCAGACAGTGGGGAGAAACAGAAAAAAGGGAAGTTATGACTGCAGGCCCACTTGGGAGGCTGAGGCAGGATGATCCTTTGAGCCCAGGAGTTCAAGTCTAGCCTGAGCAATATCATGAGACTATGTCTCAAAACAAGATAAGTTTTAAAATATACAAGTGTAGAGTACCAAATTCCAGGCACTATAAAGCAAGAAGTAACAAAACTTTTATGCCACTGCCACCATAGAATCTCTTACCTCACCAGAAATCACAGTGGACTGTTGGTGGGGCACTTTTTTGAAGACTTTTTTCTGTGGCCCATGAAATGATCTTATCTATGTCCCTGTGCCTGGAACAGGCCACCCAGTTCCTGCCTCCTTGGCCTGCAGAAGGACTGAGGGAGCCTGGCTGCCATGGCCCAGAGCCCTCTCTCTTAGCACCCACAGCCTTCAGTCCCACAGCTGTGGGGTGGGTGGTTCTCCACGGACTGTGGCTGTGTGTCTGTGGCTGTGGATGGAAGAGGGCATGTTTCTTTTCCCCGCAGTGCCACACAGACTCAGGTCATGGGTTGCCTCAGCCTGCAGAGGGGGAGGCTGCAAGTAGGCTGGCTGGCTGAGGGTTTTGAGTGCACACAGGCCACCCCCCGGGGATCCTCGGGATTGAGTTATTTCTGTTTTTGCTCACCTGTACCTGGCCCTGGGGACAGAGACAGGAATCAGCTGCCGTCCCTGCTTCCCTGGAGGAGCTCCCAGTCGGGTGGGAGAGGTGCCTGCCACCTCTGCTGAGACTGTCTCTACCTCGGCTTCTCTTTGCTGCTCAGAACTGGGGACAGCCAGGAGCCAAGTCCAGGGAGGAGTGTGCCTGGGCTCAGGGGAGCCTGAAAGGAAGTGAGTCATGAGCTAAGTTTGGGAGGAGCTCTCCCAACCCTGGTTCCACCTGATGGGGCTCACAGCACCTCCTGCTCAGCAAGCTAGGAACTGGGTGGAAAAGAACTCTAACATCTGTGCGATGCAGACACTCGGGACTGTTTCATTTAGAGAACAGTGTTTTCCCTGTAGAGGCCCTCTGTGGATGAAGACACAGAGCTGGTTGAGGATTGGGCCTGGGGTTGGGACACAGAGGAGGGTGCATGGTGAAGATTTCTCTGCTGAGGCTGGGGAGCCAACTGGCTTAAGGCACCTTGGCCTCACCCATTGCTGCTCGGGGATCTTGATCAAGGTACTTAATCATCAGTCAAATGGGGCAGGGAGTCCTGCCCACTTCCCGGGGCTTTTCCTAGGGGCTACCTGAGAGTCTTTCCCCCCTGGGAGCCGCAGAGCCTGGGCCTGTGTTGGGGATGATGAGGACGTTGATGGTAATGAGGATAGTGACAGGGATAATGTGGAGGATTGATTACTGAGGATTCCCTCGTGTTGATGCTTGAGGTGACACCCCCCCACTGTGTGCTGTGTGTTCTGCCACCACAGCCCTAGGCTTGTCTCTCCACATCCACCCTTGCTCCCCTTTCAGTCCGTTCTCTGCCCAGGACTCACTCATTATGCCTCAGGTTCCTTCCTGTGGACCCTGAATGGGCAACATCTGACTACCTTTCCAATTGTACTTTCCCCATCCCTCCTGGCTCCCTGTCCCAAGAGTATTCCAGCACACATCTTTGTCCTTGCTCCCTCTTCCTGTCTTCCTGGAACATTTTTTGTCCAGATACCTGTGTGATTTGAACCCCTTGCTTCATTCAAGTGTTAATCCAACCACCCTGTCAAACACAGCCCCCTCCCACTCTCTACTGGGCCTGGCTCTGCATTCGTCCCCAGTTCTGGAGTTCCCCTGGTGTTATTACATACATCGTGTTCTCTTCCCACGGGGGACTGGATGCCACATGCATCCAGTAGAACATTTATGTGTACCCTGGTGTGTCTCCAGCACCTAGAACAGGGCCTGACAGAAAGTTGGTGAATGAATAAATAAACATTTAATCGTACCCCATGACGTGGGCACATTGCTGTCTGCGTTTTACAGATGGGGAAGCTAGGCTCAGAGAAGAGAGATGGATTAACTAGCCCAAGGTCATATCGTTGCAGTGGGACAGAACCAGGATTTCAGCCCAGTGTCTATGGCCTCTGAGCCCTGTCTTAGCCAGTAGACACTCCCACCTCCTCAGAATCTAGGATGGACAGGAATGGGGGGGGCCCAAAAGGGTGGGTAGGATTTTACCCTGGGAGTTGAGGGGTGAGGCCAAGGAGGGAGTGAACCATGGGGGTCTGAGAGAGCCAGGGGCAGGTTGGGGACTTCAGTAAGAGTCAGGACGGGGAGCCCTCGCAAAGCAATCTCTGAGGAGAGCACCCCCAGCACCAGCCACTCCCAGAGACCAGCTGCCTCCAGGCTTCTTGTGCTGGCTCTGGTTCCTGGCACGATTTCTGTTTCCCAGAGGAGCTCAGGCCTGGCCCGGCTTCCTGGGGTGGAGAAACACATGGTGAGTGAGTGTGCGTGTGTGTGTGTGTGTGTGTGTGTGTGTGTCCAGCCTTGCTGTTTGCGTTGTCGTCACGTCTTCTTAATCAGCCTATTTCTGGGAGAGATGACTTCATCTCCTGTGATTCTCAACACAGCCATTGTCAGGCGTCCATGGAAAGATTGGGCCTGGCAGTATCCAGATTCCCCTAATGAGCCAGGTTAGGAGAGCCAGTTGGCGGGCCCTGGTCTGACCTGGCTTGAGGGCTTATAGTCAGGTCTACCTCCAAGGGACTCCACTGCCTAGGCTCTCCCTTAGATCTGGCCTCTTTGACCCTGGGGTACCCAGTACAGCAAATTCCAGCCATTTCCTGCATGCTTCCTCTGTGTGCACTCTACTATGGGCAAGGGGCAGGGGATAGTCACAGCAATCTCTGCCCTCAAGGGCTCCTGCTGGCTGAGAATGCAGATGGGTCAACAGGCCTCACCTTAGAGGGTCTGGGTGTGGACAGAGAAGGGAGTGAGGACTCCACCAGGGCTCAACTCCACTGAGTTGTTGGTCAAGCCACAGGGTGAAGGTGAAGGTTCCGTTGAGGAGGGAGGGGAAGGGCTTGCTGGCAGGCCAGGTAGTTGGGTATCACTGGGCACATGGCGGCTAGGAAGGATTTTAAGAAGAGATGGGACCTAGATAGATCAGTGATTTTAGAAGCAAGTCCTTGGTTGTGTGTAAGGGTAGGTATGGGAGGGTGTGACACTGGGAAATATATACAGTTATTTGGTTTCTTGGTACACAACTCCTGAAATCCTTAGAATCTCTAAAGTGATGTCTACTTATGAGTTGGCTGATGGCTGGCAGCCCCCAGGTGGCTTCAGAAAGGGGTCACAGGAAAGACCAAGGCAGGATTAGAGCGTTGGAACTTTCAGCCCACTTCGGACAGCCCCTGGGGCAGCGAGAGAGTCCGAAGGTTAAGTTAATCGCCAATGGCCAGTGCTTTAATCAATCATGCCTATGAAATGAAGCTTTTATAAAAACCCAAAAGGACAAGGCTCAAGGAGCTTTCAGATAGCTGAATGCTTGGAGGTTCCTGGGTCAGGTACCCAGGGAGGGCATGGAAGCTCCATGACCTTGCCCACTACCTCTTCCAGTGCATCTTTTCATTTGTATCCCTTTATGATAAACTGGCAAACAGAAGTAAATGTTTCCCTGAGTTCTGTGAGCTGTTGCAGCAAATTAATCAAGCCCAAGGAGAGGGTCATGGGAAACCCAGTTTATAGCCAGTCAGTGGGAAGCACTGGTAAACCAACCCGGGGCTTGTGAATGTCATCTGCAGGATGGGGGGATAGTCTTGGGGACTGAGCCCTCAACCTGGGGATCTGATGCTATCTCCAGGTAGATAGTGTCAGAATGGAACAAAATTAGAAGACACCTGGCTGGTGTCTGCTGCCCAGCTGATCACTTGCTTGGAGTGTGGGGACCACCCCTTCCACCCCCACCACATCTGGTGTTGGAAGTATTCTGCTTTATGAGAGTATAAAAGGAGAGAGGAGAAACTGAGTTGGGTTTTTTCTACAGAAGGTGTCTGGGAGGGAGAGGAAGAAGCTGGCAACTGAGGGCTCAGCCCTGTATTCCCCTTTATCTTCAAGGGGAAGGGTCTCTTTCTCTACCCTACTCTCTCATACTGTACTTCAGGAACTGGTGCCAAGGTCAGCTGAGCTCAGCCAACTGCTAGGAGCTCAGGTCCCCACCCTGGAATGCTGGTGGGCTGCGGACAGGAGGTGGAGGGGAGTAGGGATGTGGGGTGGTCTCTCAGAAATATTTTGCTGGGCTTACTGTAGGCCTATATATAGCTTTGCCTGGAGGCAGGGGGACAGTTGAATGACTGCCAGTGGGATAAAGCGCTATGCGGGGTGATACCTTGTGTCCTGCTCTTGGCCTGGACATTGTTACCCCTTCACCTCTATTTCCTCAGGCCCCACCTTAGAGCAGAGACACTGATGTAACAGTTGAGGCTCCTGAGCTGCACTGCCTGTGGTGAATCTGCTTCCCAGCATTGTGGCCTCTAGCAGGTGACTTGCCCTATTGTGAATTTTAGTTTCCCTCTCTGTCAAATGGGGACACGAAGTATACCCACTTCCTAGGAAACTTTCAAGGATTAACATGTGTTTTAAAAGGGAGGCTTGGCAGAGCGCCTACACATAGAGGTGCCAGTATGCCTTAGCATTGCAGTCGGGGCATGGCAAGGGTCTTCACCGTAATTGCCGAGGATCCCTTAGGATTCAAAAAGCCAGGGATCCGGGATGAGGAGGTGTGATGGGAGGGCCCAACAGGAGAACCTGGTTGGCCAAGCAAGAAAGACACTGGGCCCTCCTCTCCACCACTTTATGACCTCAGGCAAGGCACTCATCTCTCTGAGCCTCAATTTCTGGACCCAAGGAAATTGTGAGAAAAGGAATGTTGGGGGCCCCCACTGCAGGGGCAGGTGAGGAGCTAATGTATCTGTTAACACTTGTGTATTTCCTTTTCCCTCAAAGCTGAGAATCAGCTGCTTGCCTCTGTCTTGGGCAGGCATCCAGCAGGGAAATGCTTTGAAGGGAGCCTTCCCAAGCTGGGGGTAGCCAGGCTCTCCCACCTCCACTCCTTCTCCCACACAGGCTGTCTGCCTTCTCCCTTGTCCGTGAGCCACCACCCACCATCCTTTGCATCCTTCACTGTTTCAGCTGCTCAGTGTTGTCTTTTTTGGTAAGAAAAAAGTCCAGTTCAGCAAACATTTCATAAGTACCTTTTGTCTCCCTGGGTCTTTTTTGGACTCAGGGCATACGGGGATGGTTAAAGTATCAACCTCTCTATCAAGGGGAGAATATTATGGAATTGTTTTTAAAGATCCGAAGGCAAAAGCAGTGGTCCTGGGGTTCGAGGGCCTGGGTTCTAGGCCCTTGTTCTGCTTTCTTCCCATGAGACCTTGGGCAACTTATGGTACTTCTCTGAATCTCAGTTTCTTCAACTCAAAAACTCATGTCAGCCTGTTGACGCCTCTGGTTCTAAGAGGCCTCCTGTGATCAGTTTTGGAGTAACTTACTCGGTGGGCTTGTCAGTTAGAGAGGTCTGTGGAACTCCATTTTCAGGCCACAGCAAGAACAGCAGACCCCAGAGGGAGGAGTCTGACCCAAGTGTGAGTCCCATTCCACTGCAGCTTGCTAGTTGTGTGACTTTGGGCCGTTCCTTAACTCAAAGACTGGGTTTTCTCAGATGTAAGGTAGGCATTGTGATATGCCTGCCAATAGGGAACTCATGGGTCATATTAATGCTGCTGAGATCCTCTTCTCAGATACAGGGCCTGCTCCATGCCGAGAACACATCCCCAACCCTCCAGAGCTCCTTGTATCAGAGAGGGGCATTAGTGCCCAACTTAAGAGGAGCCAGTGAGGGTTGGGAGGCCTGCAGCTGGCCCAGGAGCTCTAGAACAACTCCAGGTGGGCTAGGCAGGGGCTCCTTGATTTCAACATGCCTAGTATGGGATTCTATCTTGCTTTACGAAGAAAATGTTTGCTAATGATATTAATAGTGTAAATGAGATTTGGGGAGTGGGGAGAGCCAGGGGAAAGGGTTATTTAAACACACTTCAGAGAACACCCTTCTCCAGCATTTAAGCAGCATCATTTGCATATGTAATAATTGTGCTAATTATAGGTGGCCTCATCTGTTAACAACAAGTTTGCCTGGTTGTGTTACATTATTGTAATCACCCAATCATAATTCTCTGGCATGCTTCTCACTAAAGATAACAACAACAATAGTAATAATGCCTGTCATTTTTCAGTTCTTTTCTCTGTGCCAGGCTTCCTCCCAGGAACTTGACAGTCATCAATTCATTTAATCATCACAACACCTCTGTGTCCCAAAGATTCTTATCTGTTGTGGAGAGAGGATGATACTGAAGTATAGAGAGGTTAGGTAACCTCCCTGGGCTCACACAGCCAAGAGCCAAGAAGGAAATGCCAGCTCACAGGCTCTTTCCACTGAGCAGCACTACTTCTCTGGGGACACTGGACACGTGTTCTCACGCTTTATCTCTAAGCCTTCTCTTTCTCATTTGGTCCTCTCAGAAACCTCCATTTTGCCAAAGAGGAAGCCGAGATCCTAGGAGAGAATTTGGGGATGGGCAGGAGGTGAGCCCAGGTCTCCTTAACTTTTAGAACAAAACCAGCCCCAGCATACCCACCTGCCTTCCTGCAGTAAGGGATGGGGGGCAGCAGCCCCTCTGTGTTCTCCCCTGAAGTCTTGAAGGAGTCCAGCCTTGAGGAGGAGGGTGACCCTCACCTCTCCTGTCAAGTGATGTAGGCCTAGCCTCTCTGACAAAGAAATTATAAGTCATTAAACAGGTGGGAGGACTCTAGCATGTCATTAATTGCTTTATATATGCTGTCATTAAATCAGAGGTAGTATATGAATGGCTGGTAGCCAGATGTAGCCCACAGACAGGTTTCCTTTGGCCTGATGAGGTGAAAAGGTTTTATTATTTTGCTTGTTTGTTTAAAATCAGTTACCAACACTAAAACATTTACTTAAACAGTCACCTGAAAATCTAGATTTCTGGCTTCTATTTAAAAACAGGTGTGGCCACAGTAGGCCTATATTCCTACAGGGCAAAGATTTGGTTTCTTCAGTTCACTTCAGACTTCTTTTCTCCTTGGAAGGCTCCTCCCAGCAACCCTGGGAGGTATGTGGGTGTGTGTGGGGTTGTAGTGTTCCCATTCTACAGATAAGGAGCCTGGGGCCCAGAGGGGACTGGCTGGGCCACTCCATAAAGCTCTTGGTAAGGCCAGGACTTGAACCTCCATCCTCATCTCCATGCTGTGTGGTTCTCACTTCACACGCTGCCTCCCAGCCATGTCCAACCCTCACTGGCTGCCAAGGAAAGAAAGAAACTTTTCACAGGCCTAATGACTCAAAAATAAGCAACAGTAAGCCTGAAGAACTGTTCTTATCTCCCTCTTCTCCCTTTTCACCCTTCCCGAGGCTGGAGGGGACATGGGAAACCTATTCATTTAAACTCAATTATTTTCTCGAAGACAGAACAGAACTGAATTGGGTCACTGGCTATATTTGCTGTGCTCAGCTGTTTTCCTGCAATAGCATCACCAACCAGGTCTGTTGCTGGGCCCTGCGCTGCCAGGCTCACCAATTATAGCTCCATATTGGTGGCCATTGCTTGGCAAGCCTGGCTCAGGAAGAGAGGAGCCAGTGAATGGAACCTATCCCCCTCTCCTTTTTCACCCGCTTTCACCCCTGCTGCAGGAGTAGGCACCCTGGGCCAGTGTAGGTTCAGGCTCCGTAACTGTGTGGTCATCACCTCCAGGGACCTAGGCTTTAGGTGATAGGCATTTACTATCCAGCACCCATCTGTAGAGGAGGTTCTTCTGCAGCAGCCTTTCTGCTGATGAGGAAACTAAGGCTTAGAGAAACGAAGTGCTTGTTGGAGAGGCAGCCCTAGAATCAGACCCAGCTGGCACCTTCTTAGCTGTGTGACTGGGAGCAAAGAACTTGACTGTCTTGCTCCTCTGATCCCACCTGTGTAAATGAGGCCGAATTTGACATACCTCACAGGGCTGGGCTGTCCTGATGGAGTTGGGTTGCAGTGTACATGCCAGCAGCCTGCCCAGGGTTAACCCTCCTGGCAATGAAAAGTGTGCGCCATGTGCCAGGCACAGAACTTGGTGGGGACACAGATCTCAAGGATATGCTTGGACATCCTCCTGTCCAGATACCTTTCCTGATTCCCTGCTCCCAAACTGGAAATGCTCCTGCAGACTCTCTGGGTCTCCTGTTGGGCCAGGCCCTTCCCTGACACTTTTCACCATATCTTCTGGGCCCACAGCTTGTTACATATATTTTTGTTTGGTCTTAATACTTGTATGCCTTCCCCTCTCCACTAAACTGCCAGTTTCCTGAGGACAGACCAGGTGTCTTGTTTATGTGTTTGGTTCCTGGTGTCACTCCCTTCCCAGCTGGGTGGCCTTGAACTGGTTGTTTAACCCTGGTGGACCTGTTTTCACATCTGTAAAATGGGAACAGTGATCCCTCCCTCTGGCACATGTCATGGTGAGGAGGTTAATGTCACACATGGCAGCACTGTGCCAGATGGCTGTACGGAACGGAGTCTAGAGAAAACGTTGAGAGGAAACCAAAGCAGAGGCTGCCCCTCTGCCCTCCTTGAAGCAGGGAATATCTAAGGGGGCGTGGCATTGTGCTATAAATGCTGTCTTGTTGTAGAATTGCTGTCTGGTTACATGGAGAAGTGGGAACAGAGTGGTGGCCAATGGGTCTTTCCTCATCTCCTCCAGCTTCTTGCTGTAGAGGCCTGGGCCTTCCCCAAGAATGGACTGCTCTGGCCTCAGTCATCTCGGATTGTGCAGTGGGGCTGGGGCTGCGGCTGGGGTGGGCTGAGACCTACCCACAACACTGGCCTCCAGGCACCTGGGTTACAGTACCTGGCATTAGTCTCTTCTTTTGGCAGCCATGGGGTCTAGGTGTACAGCAGGATCTCCCTGCACTACCCCATAATATTATTGCTGGTCTCAGGGCTGGGAGTGTTTAGGGAGGCTTGAATTCCCTGACCTTTCAGGAAGCGTGCATGTGAACTTAGGCATCGGACCTGATGCAGACATGGTGTGGTGATGGCTGGGCCCTACTCTGGTGGGGTGGGGGCAGGACTTAGGGTCTAAGCAGCAAGCAACCTAGCCAGAGACACAGACACAGCTCTGGTGGGAGCCCAGCTAGTGGCACTAGACTCTCTGGGGTCAGGGCTGAAGGGACTGCCCAGGTTGAACCTGGCGTCTTATACAGTAGAACCAGCAGTCACAGGCTCATAAATTGTAACCGTCCTCTTTCCCTTGCCTCTTGGTAGCATCCAGCCCCTGGCACACTGTGCTGAGTGTTACCCAGCACTTGGCACTGTGACGACCAAGAAAGAAAAATGCTGACCATGTCTCACGGCTTGTTCGAGTAGATTTACTCTATATTTTTTAGAGATGTCGCATGGGTGGGAATTTACTCCCACTAAATGTTTTGATGGAAACATTACATTTTTGGAGTGAACATGTGTCAACATCACTGTGGGGAAAAGGTTCCAGGATTCTTTGCCAGGCGAAGCCATCGCCACAAGACACTGGTTGGGGACTGGCAGGCGGAGGGGATGCGACCAGGCTGGTAGCAGGGCAGCAGTAGCCAGATGGGCGGGAGTCTGGCTGGCTTGTCTGGAGGTAGAAGGAATCTGAGCTGGGGGAACTGAATAGATGGTGAGGAGCAAGGGAGTGGGGAGGCTGTGGGCTAGCACATACATTAACCACCCACACAGCTCAAAACTAGGTGAGTGGGGAGCTTGAGGGGCAGGAACAGAGAGCAGAGGCTCTGAAATGTTGAACACTGGCAGCTCAGACCCGAGGGACAGGCTGGGCCAGGTTGTTTATGGTCCTAGGATCGCAGCTCCCACCAGTAACTAGCTGTGTGAGCTTGGGCAACTTGTCCAACCTTTCTGTGCTTCTGCTTCATTTTTAGTAAAATATAGCATGGGTACCCACAGCTTATGGCTCTTTGGAGAATGAAAGGAGATAATGTCTGTAAAATACCTAGTGCTGGGTCTGGCACATAGCAGGTGCCAGGACACATTTGCTGCTTGTTGGTGATGATAAAACCAATAGCATAGATGTGCTCACATAAATGAACAGCCGGTGCACTCAAACTGCTTCCTGAATTGGCCCTCAATCTAATACCAAGTTTGTTTTCTTGCCTTTGGCTAAGTACAGCTGTGGTCTCTTCAGAAGCCCTTGTCCATGAACAGCCAGACCCTGGGCTGACTTTGCCACAGGGTGTCCCTCTCTGGTCCTGTACCTGTTTGTGTCCTACAGACGTATCCTGGAGCAGTTGGTGGGTTTTAGCAGCACCCTGCTTTAGAAAGAGCCTCTTTTCATCTGCTCAGCCTCTATAAAGAAGAGAGACATCTGGTCACCAGAAATGTCTCCTCTCCCAGGATGCATACATCTCTCCCCATGGAGCTGTGCAGGCATTCCTTGGAGGTATTCCTTGACAGTTGTGGCCCAGACTCTCTTGTCACTCAAGGAAATGGGAAACTTTTTGAGGGGAGAGGGTTCCAGAGTCCCCCACAGAGCCTAGCCTAGTTGCCGAGGACATCTTCAGATTTGAAAGAAAACAAGACAGGAACGCCCTGAGCTCTAGGGAGAAGACAGCCTGTAGTGTATGTTTCTCCATCACTCATATATGAGGTTCCCTAGGCCCTGAGAACCAGAGATGGACAGACCCTAAGGAAGGCCCGGCCGGGCAGGCAGCAGTACCCAGGAGGGGGGAGTCAGACCCGGCATTCAGGCAGAGAGAGGGAGAGATTGTGCACTTTCCTGTGCCCGGGGCCACTGGGAACGCCTCCCTCAAGTGGGGGCAGTTGAGCTGGGCCTTGAAAGGAGAATGAAAATTAGAAATGGGGGCAGGAGGGGAGCCTAGTGGAAGCAAGGATGTGACTATGAGAAAGGCAGGACATGCATGGGGAAGAGTCGAAAAGGAGGCAGGCCTTGTGACTGTTGCCAGTGACAACCTCCAGGTATAAAGGTGAGGAGTGTGCCGGGACAGGTTGGACCTACTGTTGGGAGAGGCCCAAGGCTCTGGGCTTGTTCTATGGCCACAGGAGATGCTGAAACCAGGAGGGACTGAATCAGGGCAGCCTCTGAAATTCGCCCAGCTGCATGTGGCCAAGAATGGTCACTATGTACTCTGTACTTTTATGTGTTATTAAAAATGTTGCTGACAGGAGTCTGTAAGCCATTATGCAGACCTCTGAGCAAGGGGCTAGGAGCAGGGAGCCACAGAGGACATGATGGCAGACAGCTAGTGAGGAAGGGATACCCACTGGAGATGGACATATTCTAACCCTCAGATGTAGGCTCATTTCTTGTTAGCTCGTGACTCCCTCCTATGAGAGCTGTCATGCAGAGGAAAAGGCCCTGTCATAGGGCCCTGTTTTCTTATAACAAGATACTATAACAGCGTGGATGAATCAACAGGAGATGGCTTCTTGCCTGAGGGAAATCTAGGAAGGCTTCCAGGTGGAAGGAGTATTCAGATTGAGGAGGGAAATAAAAAGGGACAAGTAAAAGGTGCAGAAACAGTTGTCTAGGGGTGAGGCACACTTTCAGATATAGGTGGGTCAACTTGAGCAAATGACTTACCTATTCCAGACTTGATTTCATCTATAAAGTGGTCATAGTATCTGCCTTGCCTGTTTTTTGCCATGATTGTGAAATCAGTGGGAGCAGACCTGACTTGGAACCTGTACCCCAGAGGGAAGTGGTGCTCAGAGGATGCACTCTGCTTTCCCCTTCTTTGTTGGCTTGGCTGCTCTGGAGCCAAAGGGGCTTCTCTGGCCCCAGGACCTCTCTGAGACCTTTCTTCTGCTAGGAAACTTTATTAAGACATTGGATAAACAGAGAGGAAAACTCTGAGGGAAAACTCAGAAGGAAGGGGACAGAACACTGTAAGTGCACTTCTGGCTGGGAGCCTTTTAGGCAGTAGGGGGAGCCCGGTAGCCCTTTGGGCTTTGGAGGTGTGAATGGATGCAAACATGGGCAGACTGTGTGGTATTGGATTGCCGGTGTGCACAGCAGAGCTGAGCTTGGAGCCTAGGACCAAGCAGGGGATAGAATGAGTCAGGGACCTTCCAGATTGGGAGCTGCTGCTGGGGTCACAGTAAAACCTCTTCCCAGCCCTGCAGTTGCCCCAAGCCAGTCTCCTGCCTGCCTGTACACAGTAAGTGCCTGACACAGCCTGCAGCTTAGTAGGAGCTCTGTGTTGTTTGCTGAAGTCCTGGAGCAGGCTGCAACTGCCAAGGACTGACCTGGGGTCTGTGATGCCTTAAGGTGGAGGATGAGGAGCCCGGCAGGACCTAGGCAGGACTCCAGGTGGTGGCTTTTGTTCTCCCACTGGCTTCTGTTCATCTATATTTACATTAGGAGGCTGTGGAGCTTTGGGTTCCTGGCCTCTGCTGGAGGCAGACCTGTAGCTAACACCTCTAGCTGGTGTCTGTAAGGGAGGGAGGTGTGATGGTATGATACCCTGAATGTGATAGAGACTCAGTAAGTGGATACCATTGTGGTGGCTTCTCTAGTGGGATGGGAAGTGGTGACACCAGGCAAAAATACCTGGTTGTCTGGGTGTGCCCTTCCCCTAGGGGTTTTTGTTTCAGTTAGGGCCTGGTAAGTAACCCAAGGATGAATCTCCAGGCCAGTAGGTGGGTCAGGGGTTTGTCTCCCCCAGGCTTCTGGGCTCACTTTTGAACCTGGGCAGCTCACACAGCTTGCCTGTCTCCTCCCTCCCTGCACCCTCTGTCCTGCTGGACTAGCCAGATGCTTTCCAGAAGAGAAAACCGCCGCTGTAGAGCAGAAACGTGAACCCTGGGACTGCTGCCTGGGAACCCAGTGCCCTTCCCAGCTTAGGCTGTCTAGTCCCAAGTCAGGGTGGGGAATCGGGTTAGGTGATCCTGGTAGGCAACCCCCTGATCTTGTCTGGACCTCAGTTGTGTTCACTTGGTAAAATGTTTGAATGGAAATGTGGGGAAGGGAAAGCGTTTGCCTTGGTTAGGTTAGGTCTCTGGGCTGCGCTGGTCTAAGCCCGAGGAAGCTGGGGTGGGGCAGGTGGGGCCGAACTGGAATGCGCCGCGGGAGTCGGGCCGCGGGCGAGTGAGGGACTGTCGGAGTCGGTGAGGACCCAGACTCGCACGAAGTTGGGGAAGAGATTGCAAGGCAGAGGGCCCCGGAGGGCACCCGAGGAGCAGCGGCGGATCGCGAGCGGGAAGTGGCCGCAGCTGGAAGCAAGTGGCCGCGGAATGCTACCGGCTGCCGGGCCTGGGGAGAGCGGGGCCTGCTGCTGTGGGGTGGGTGGGCGTGCCCAGAGGGCTGGGGGTGGGGCCGGCCACTTCCGGGCTGGAGAGGGTTTGGGGCGTGGCGCAGCCCTAGGTTAGTCCGGAATGCTCTGGGAGCGGCACTCGGGGGAGGTTACCTTGGCGCGTCCCCAAGTCTTTTGGTTCCCCCGCACCTGCTTTCCACCGCTGTGGCTGACCTGGCTCAGACCAGCTTGAAAAATGCATTCATTCATTCAATACATCTGTCGGGCGCCTACTTTGTGCCGGGCTCTGGTTCGAGCTGTGTTGGGCTTACCCAGGGCATGCCCCGTGTTCTCGTGGACCGGACATTTTCATGGTGGGTAAAAAACAGAAACAAACAAGATGACTTCAGGGCAGTTCCGTGGAGAAAATGAAGCTGGGTGGTAACTTGGGAGGTGGGAGTTGCCCCTTTAACTAGAGTGGTGAGGGAAGTCCTCTCCTGGGATGGGACTTTTGGTCTGAGACCAGAATGAGGAGGAACCAGCCATGTCTCCAGTCCAGGCATTACAGACCAGACGGAATGGCAAATGCAAAAGCCCAGAGGCGGGGCTTGAGGCTGGATATGACCTTGGGCGGAGTCAGCATTTTAAGGGAGGAGCCTGTAGGGACGGCTCCTCCCTCTTTCCTGACCCAGAGCTCTGTGCTCCGGCCTGCACCCTGCCCAGAGGCCCTTCCTTGGAGGGAGACTTGCCGTGGCTGGAAGTGATATTTTGCATTCAGGAGTCTTTCTCGTCTTCTTGGACTTGGAGGTTGTGCCTTGTGGTTACCTGTATGGAAGCCTGTAATTTTCCATTTGTTTCCTGAAGGATATGGAAACCTTTAGATGTTGTCACCACGGTGTTTATTTAAGTCATTTTTGAAATTTCAACTTGGAAGACACAGATTCAGCACTTGCTTTTCAGGAAGGGGAAGCCCTCCTAGGCTCACCTCTTAGATGCCGGCCCCGAGAGACCTCCTGATCTGTCCAGGAGAGGTGCCTGGGTGAGCACCACCCTCAGGAATGGGCCTCTGTGGCCTTGGACTTCTCGGTGACAACTTCGGCAAGATCCTGGGCCGGGCCGGAGGGGCTGCTCACTGGAGACCTGGCCATCTTTGGAAGCCAGATCTGGCTCCAGGGCCTTCGGGGTTGCAAGTGCCCAGAACCAGGTCAGCAGAGAGGCCTGCGCCCCCGCCACAAAGGTCTGTTTGAGGCTCTGTGGGAGGGAGGACAGAAGCCACAAGGAAACTTCCTTCCCTTTGGGTGGGTCTCTAGTCAGGTATGGGGTCAGACAGGCTTTGGATGGGAGTAGATTGGGCTGGAGGGTGAGCACTATTTCTCCAAGGAGGCCTGGTTCCAGAACTCAGTCCTCAGTGGGCAGGGATTGTTGGTGTGCTGAGAAAGTGCAAGGCTTAAGGGACTGAATGGGAGATTCCCTCAGACTTGGGAGGAAGAGTGAAGGTGGGGGCTGGGGGTTGCTAAACTGGCTTCTCTTCCAGGGAAGCAAGCCCTGCCCTCCTTGACTTTCTAGCCTGGAGGTGGGAGGTGGGCTGGGGAGAAGCTTTAGGGCACAGCACAGAGACAGCCAAGCAGGCAAGGTTGTGGGGACCCTGGAAGGTGGGCGTCCATCGGCCTGGCTGCTGACCTAGGCTCAGGGAACCATGAGGAGTGGGCCTTGACCCCAGTCTGCAGGGCTAATGAGGGACTTTAGCCAGAGGCTCCCAGCACAAGTGAGAGGAAAGCTGCCCATGCTCCTGTGCCCTCCATCTCTCCCAGCCTTGCCTCTCTGAGATAGATTTAATAATCCACATCTCTCTCTCTCTCTCTCTCTCTCTCTCTCTCCCCCCCCCACTCTCTCTCGCTCTCTCTAGTGCGCACGCGCAGTTAGTATTGCAGGAGAGACGCTTTACTCCTAAAACTTTTATTGATCCAGACACTAATAAAAAGTAAAAGTTTTTTTTTCTTCTTTCCTGTTAGAGCACAGAACATCGGAGCCCTAAAACACAAATTAGTTTTCCTCCTCCCTAGATCTGGGAGGGAGGTGTGGGTGGCCTTGTTCAGATCTAACTTCTTCAAGAAGCCTCCCTAACTTCTCAGGTCTGCATCACCCATCTGTTACCCAGCAGTTAAACAAAGCTGACACATGTGCCTCTGCCTGACCCCAGAAGGCTGGGGTGTCATAGAAGCTTTTCTTCCCACTTGAGGCCCCCAGGGGTAGGGAGAGAGGCCATGGGAGGCATTGAAGACCTGGCTTTTGATGTCATGTGTCTCTCAGGGTTTAGAGTTTGGTTCTTTAGCTTCCCTGGTCTTTGTTTTTGTATCTTGATTTCCTTGGGACTTACTGAGCTCATACACCACATAAGACCCTCTCTGAAGATACAGAAATGCAACATGTAGAGCTTGGCCGCACAGAGCTTACCTTCTGACAGGAGAGGCAGATAAGAAATGAGTGGGGAAACAAAGTGATTCCCAATGGGATGAAGTTCCCTATTGAAATGTGAGTCAGGGATTTCTGTCTGCTTTGTTCAGCACCTGTCTTCCCCGTGCCTAAATAGTGCTTGGCACATAAGTTTGCACTTAAATATTTGCTAGCTGCAAGACCAAGAAAGATGCTGTGAAGCAAACAAGCCAAGTGTTTCACTAGGGAGTAATGGGGGCAGGGCAGGACCTGTAGATGGAGCAGTCAGGGAGGGATTGATTTGCAGAAGATGCCAGAAGCCCGCCAATTTGCTGTTAGAGTGTGCTGGAGCAAGGAGCAGCAAGTACAAAGTCCTTGAGCAGGAAACAAGAGACTTTGCTGTGTGTGGTGGGAGGTGTTGGGTATTGCTGGATGAGGTCAGGGAGTAGGTAGGTCACGCCTGCCAATGTCTTTCACCTGGGGAGCAGTTCAGATTTATTCAGTGTGGTCAGGAGTAATTGACTGGTTTTAAGATGAGGAGTTCAGTAATCTGATTTGCATTTCTGAAGGGTCCCTTTGCCTCCCAATGGCTGGGGAGGCTGCCTGGACAGCAGGCTGCCTGGGGAAGATGGAGAGGAGTAAACGAGGGTGAGGGATTTCAGAGCAAGTAGCAGCAGGATTTGTGTTGGATTGGATTCTGAAGGCCAGGGAAAGGAAGGGCTCCTGGCTTTGCTACTGAGGCTCCATGCTGGACATTTCAGATGTAAAGCTCCGTGAGGTGTCCCAGAGGCACTGCCAGGCCGGCATGGAGACGTGTGGGTCCGGAGCTCGGAGGAGGGGAGGGCTGGGGATACACTTAGGAGTCGTGAGCATGCGGAGGTATTTAGGGCTATGGGAATGGATAGGATCACCAGAGGAAAGTGTTATGCTAAGGAAGAGTGCCTCTGAAACAGCCCTGAGGACCTCCAGCACCTGGAGGAAAGGAGGTGAGGTGCCAGCAGCCTGTGAGGACAGAGGAAAGCTGAAGCGGGGTGGCTGGATTCAGGGGGTGATAAGGTGCAGAAACTGGTTGGCTTTGGCAACATGGAGGCCTTTGGTGTCCTCAAGGGGACCCAGTGGGGTCAGAACAGACAGGTATGTTGAGTAGGGAAAGGAGGTGAGGAGAAGGCGGCGGGGGCAGCAGTGGTCAGAGAAGTGCTTGAGGATCCAGCTGACCAGGGAGTTGAGGAGGGGAGGGCCAGGGCAGCGGCCTGAATGTTCTCTGTCCACAGTGTGGGTTTACCAGCAGCTGACCCAGTGGATCTCAGCCCAGAGATTCTGATTCAGGAGTACCGACAGGCTACCCACAGTGATCTTTCCCAGCTCTCTGAGCCCTCTCCATCCCCTCCCTGGAGGGCTCGCTGACTGTCATGTTTTTTGGACTCACGCTGAGTCTGCTGACCCTGTGTTCCCCACATCAACGCTTTTCCTTGCCCCAGTCTCTCTGGGTCCATGGCCCCTATTTAAGACTGTCCTGGAGCCTGGCTTACCTCAAGGTTTTTTCCCAGAGCAGAGCTAGACTTCCTTTACACTAAAGGCATTTCTCCGGAAGGCTCCTTTATGTGTTTGGCTCTGAAGAAGTTTGAGATTTTGTATACAATATTTTGGTGGCCAGGAGCTCGAACCCTCACCCCCAACAACCCTGCTCCAGGACTTTGCTGGCTCTGCGGGGGTTTCGAATGCATTTGTCTTGAGGGTGCAGGGTTGGCACAACGTTGGAGACAACCTAACGTCTACTGAACCCCTGGTTGGTTCCAGAGTTTGTTGAATGAATGGCACTCAGATAATTTGAGTCTTTCAGGTTCCCAGTTGCTTTGTTAAATGCCTTTCCTGGTTAACCAGTGTTTTTACATCTGTTACCTGCAGGGGATACTGTATTACCTCATTTTATACATGAGGGAACTGAGACTCAGGAAAGTGAAAGGACTTGCCCAGGGTTCCACAGTTGCTAAGTGACATGACCAGAATTGCAGCCTGGGCCTGCAAAACCCCCAAATCGGGCCTCTGCTCAATGACTGTCCCTGGGGATGAGGTAGTAGGGGTGGGGTTTATGATACCCGGGTCTCCTACCGCCTCTCAGGAATAGAGGCCAGATGTTCCGCCAGGGCTCCCAGGCATCCTCCTGCCTCCCAACCACCTGTTTCCTCTGATGCTTGACACCTCATCCTCTCCCTGCATGCACATCAGATACATTCTTCAGGAAGATAGGATGAGGCAAGCCTTGAACCTTGTCAGGTCTTGGGGATGCTTGTGGCAAGCCTCCAACATCTGGGGAGGCTGTTTCTGCAGCAGGCATGTAGGGTGGCCCTATGGCTGATGCAGAACTCCCCATGGGTAAGGTGAGCTAGCCAGATCACATCCCATGACCGTGTCTGAGCAGTGGAAGACAAACCCAGAGAAGTCTGGGAGCAGGTCCCCACCCAGAGAGGCGAAGCCTTATGCTGCCTCCTGACAACCTGTGTGGCTTTGGGCTCTTGCTTCTCCCTTGCTCTGTCCCTCCTACCCAGCAGACTTTCTTAGCCTGGGCCTGGGGGACCAAGATATTTTCAGGCCTCAAAGGATTTCTCAGTGTTTCTCTCCTTCTGTCTTTGTCTCCTTATGGGGCGAACCAGGCATCTGGGAGGTGGCAGAGGGGTAGTCCTGCCTCGAAATCATGGAGGGTCCTTTTATAGAACAAAACAGGCTGAGAGAAAGAAATGACTTGGCCAGGGTCACTACCCAAGAGGCTAGTTTCCTGTTTGTGCCTCCAGCTATCTGGGGGCAGCTTCCTTCACCCCAGCTAAAGGCTAGGCTTTGTTACATGCCCACTCTCAGCCAGGCTTTGTTTTGTATCCTCTTGGCAAGCCTCTGATGTAAATACTATTATTATATACATTTTATAGGAAGGGAAACTGAGAGAGGCTCAGAGAGGTGACTTAACCTGTCCAAGATCACACAGCTTACAAGTGGCAGAGTCCAGGTTTGAACTCAGTCTGGCTTCAGAGGTCATCTTCTTTACTATCAGGCTATACATGCTGAAACTTATTTGACTTGCAGGCATCATAGAAACAAGAATGAGGGTGCTAAATCCTTGAATGACTCAGCTCCTGCAGAGTCGGGTCTGAAGACGCCTCCTGGCCTTGGTTTTTCTGATAGAAGATAACCACACTGGGCCAGGTGCAGTGCCTCACACCTGTCCCAGCACTTTGGGAGGCCAAGGTGGGTGGATCACCTGAGGTCAGGAGTTTGAAACCAGCCTGACCAACATTGTGAAAACTCATCTCTACTAAAAAAATACAAAATTAGCCAGGTATGCTGGCACATGCTTGTAATCCCAGCTACTCGGGAGGCTGAGGCAGGAGAATCACTTGAACTCAGTAGGCAGAGGTTGCAGTGAGCCAAGATAGTACCATTGCACACCTGGGCAACACGTGTGAAACTCCACCTCAGAAAAAGAAAAAAAAGAAGATAGCCACATGCACCTACTGTGGGCCCAGGCACTCCAGGTGCCAGAATGGCCCATGCTTTTCTGAGGATACCTTAGACCAGGTGCTGAGACCCAGTCAAGTCTCTCTTCCCTTCCTCTCCCCATCCTACTCCTATTCCAGTAGCTAGTCAGGCCCTGCCCACCCTTGCCCAGGAGAAGTCTCATTCCTGTGGACAGTAGAAGGGCCTCAGCCAGCTTGCCTGAGTCCTGGCGTGGAAGGATGGTTGCCCCCATCTGCCTCAGTTCCCTGCACCTGCCTCTTCTCCCCCCATCCTCCCTCTGACTCCCCCATTTTCTTTGCTTTCGCCTTCCCCTAGTGTTCATCTGTCTCCTTTCGTGTTATGTCAGAAGCCATGATTTCCAGTCTTCTCACCTGGAAGATGGAGGGAAAGATAGACCTGACACCGCAGGATTCTGAGGCTCAAACTGAAAGCCTGGTGGTGGGATACCTGTGACAGGTGACTCCTCGTCTCACCCCCTTCTTTCTTCTTCATGAAGGAGAGACACTGGATGACATGGAACAGCTGGGCCTCATGGAGGGAGCAGGTGGGAGGAAGACTGGCCATGATCAACCTCACAGGGTATGGTCCAGCTTTACTGCTGGCTTGCGGCAAGTCCTGGCGAGCTGGGGAGCCCCTGCGGCCTCAGCTTCCTCATCTGAAAAATGGGGCAATGGTACTGCGTGTCTTTGGAGAGGTGAGGAGTAAATGAGACCAGGCCATAAAGTACCCAGTGTTGTGCCCAGCACATAGTGCCCAAAGAGGGCCACCATCCCTTCTCTTATTCTTGAGGTTTAGCTTCCTTGTTTGATTTTTGAGCTTTTGAGACCTTCATGGAATTTGAAGTTTTACTATTGTTCATTGTGTCTAAAATCTTCCTTAGAAGCCCAGGGCCTCTAACCTGATCATGAGTTTTGGAGTTGTGTTTTTTTGCTTTCCTGTTTCCTGTACAGGAAAAAGGGACCTGGACCTTTAAGACCCAGCAGGCCCAAGTAGGACACTGGCCCTTTAAAAGCACATTACAGAGAGTTGGAACATAGCCTTTGTTGAACTAACCATGATTAGTCCCAGCGGACAGGGCTGGAGTGGCATGTCTGGGAGCAGAGCGGGGCTGGGCTGGCCAGGGCCAGCAGGGAGCAGTGGACAGCGGGAAGGCTGGCCCAGCCACTTGGCTTCCCGAGCCTGGTGGCCATGCTGAGGGATGGTGAGTGGCCTGAGTGGAGCTTAGAACAAGGGAGGCTGGGAAAGCCGGGAGGGAGGCAGCCTTAGGGTCCAGGGGGACCTGAATGAGCTGGGTGGCAGCAGATACCCTCAGTGAGCAACTGTCACAGGAGCCAGTCCCCTCTGCCCCTGTGGTGTGCTCCGTGATGCTATCTCTGCCCCTCTGTGCAGATGTAGAAGCAGTTAGGATGGCCCTGCCAAAAAACAGGACACCAAGAAGAGCTGTTGCTGTTCTAAGTTTTTAAAATGAGAGGAAGCCCAGTGTGAGTCGCTCCATCCCCCAGGCGCAATGGCCCCTGTGGTGTGCTCCGTTGAAAACCAGGAAATGCCAGGGACCATAGACAAGTTTTCTGAGCTGAGGAGCTTTTGCTCTGAGCTGGCCTTTGCTCTGAGCTGGCTGGGTGGGGCTGCACTGGGGTTTGGGGACCATGGTATCTCTGCCCCAGCCCCTCAGCAGAACTGTCTTTTTTCTTCTCCCTTCCTGCTCCCACTCCCTAGTCCCTGGGGCCCAGGCCCGCTGGGTGGGGTGGAGGCGGGTGGGAGATTGGGAAGGCTGTGTCTGGGCCAGGAGTGTGTTTTGGCTCTGCTTAAATACTTGAAACGGTTGTCAGAAGCCAGATCACTTTGGTGTGATAGCGTCTTCACTGGGCAAGTACCGATTTCTGGAGAAGTCAGAGGAAGGATTGGGCTTGTTACAGCCAAGTCTCAGTGCAGGTTGGTCCTGACAACCTTCATTACCACTGCTGGGGGTGGATGAGACTGCCTGCCAGTAGGTGTCCTCCCTGTTTTACAGACAGCCACCCAGGAGGTGCCAAAGGCAGGGCTCTCAGTACATTTCTGGTGACCCAGGGTTCCTGTAGTTACTTAAAAGTTGTGCATTTGGTCGTAAGATTTTGTAGGTTTGGTGAAAACCTGTGGCATCCACAGGCAGAGAAGAGAGTTTGGAATTAGAGCTCTAGTGCCAGGTGTCCTGCTCCACCTCCGTGCCTGTGAATCGTGGCCTTAGGCAAGCTGCTTGACCTCTCTGAGCCTCTGCCTCAGAGCAGAGGGCGTGTGTATAGGTGCAAAGCCTGGAGGGAGCCTGGAGGAAGTTGTCGGTTCTGGGAAGGCTTTGTGGAGGTGGTGGCCTTTGAGCCAGGCATTGACAGATAGGCTGCTGGAGTGCAACCCCTTGAGCAGAGGCATGCGGTTTAGTATTATGAGCCAGATAGGGCCAAGCAGGGCTGGTATGGCTGGGTTGGAACCTGGAAATGTACCTTGGAAAGCTGGATTTTAAGTATGTTGCTTTCTCAGTTGGAATCCTGTGGGCCAGGTGACAAATGACAGACAGGGCTAGCTTAGCTTAGCCTGGAGTCAGCCAGTGTGGAATGAGGGGGGAAAGGGCGGACCCTGAAGTCTGATACCCTGGCTTTGGGAAGCCCCTGGAGGTCTCAGAGCCTCATTCTCTACTGCAGTTAGCTGTGTGAGGGTCAGAGGTGGAGAGCCAGTGCCTGCTACGTGTACTTCCCAGGTATGTGGGCTCGCTGTGGTATGGTGGGTGAGCAGGTACTTGAGAGCCACAGGTAGCTTTGGTGCACGGTCACTAGCAGCAGGCGGAACTCGGTAACCACACTCCTGGTTTTCTTCGACATGGTGTCATTGAGTTTCTGCCCGTGCCAGTGGCCTGGAACCCTGGGGCTTACTAATAACCACCTTCCTGTGGTCTTGCTGCTGCTGGACACTCCTGGCTGTCTCCTGCTAGTTACAGTCTGAGAAGCAGCTGCTTTGGTGCCCCATGCGGACTTCCAGACCTCAGGATTTGGGAGGAAGGGGCAGCTGACATCCTTAGGCCCATAGCCCCACATGCTTCGTGCTGACCTAGTGGAGGCACTCAGTGGCTGTGCTGGTGGCTGAGCTGGTGGCTGAACAACTGTCCAGGATCAGGATGGGGAGTGCCTTACTATGATGCATCTTCAGCAAGTTCTGGCAGGAGGCAAGGGCATCCCACTTGATGGCAGAGGAAGCTGGGAAGCAGGAGAGGCCCATGGAGGTCCACACTCCTTTGACCCTGCGCTCCTTCCCTTCACATCTTCGACTCTTCTGCCTCTCTGAGCTCAGGCTGCTAACAAGGAGGGAGCCTTGTATGCCACAAAGCCACTCTGTCCCAAATGGTGGCTGGAATGGAAGAGATAGCTGAGCTGGGGTGACCACTGGGGCTGGAGTCTAGGATGCCAGCATTTGTTCCTAGATTTGTCCATCTCTTCTTAAATGGCAGTCTGTGAGATTCCTGCTTAAAACAGCCTGTACTCTGAAGTCTGCTCTTGGAGTGATGGGGTGGAGCAGGTAAGGTGGTCTGGGGTCAGTTGGCAGAGAGGCTTTTTGAGAGCTCAACTGTTGGGAGAGTCAGGAAGGATCTGCTGGGCAGAGTGAGAGACAGATTTTGAAAATGTCCTGGGCCCCAGAAGCAGCCAGGAGCATCCAGAGAAGTGCTGGCAGGATAGGCATGCGGGAAGGGACAGAATGTCCAGGGAAGGCAGTCTCAGCCTAGCCTGGATGGGCATGGGGGCAGCCAGGGCTGATCACTGGGGCTGTGTATGGAGAGTTTGCTGCAGGTCAGGTGAGTCCTACAGCCAAAGGTGGTGGTGTCCCTGTTTACCAGATGAGAAAACCGGGCACACAGTTTAATTAATTTTACCAAAGTCACGGAGTTTTATGTGTGTGTTTTTGAGGAACCATGCCTACTTACCACATTCAACCAGCATAGTGCTAGGAGCTGGGGTTGTGCAGACAAGCAGCTGGTCCTTGATTGAGGCAGGAAACCTGGCCCTCAAGGATGGGGGAAGGAGGCCATCCCTAGATCACCCTAACATGAATGGCCCACATGGTCCCAGGAAGCCACGTGGCATGGCACCCAGGTCTTGGGTGGAAGAGATGTGATGGAAGAAGATGCTCCTTCTGCCTCCACATTCTGTGGCGGGGGCTGAGCATGGGCTAGGGAGGGCTTCCTGGATGTGGAGAGCTGGGAGGAATTAGGTAAGTCAGAGTGAAGCACTTCCTAGAGAATGAAATTCTCACTTTTCAGCTCGTTTATTCTTTTCGTTTCATTATCATTTCCCACTTGGGTCTTGAGGCGCTGTTGGAGGTACGGAGCCAGTTAGAAACCAGTACCACTCAAGCCATGATGCATAGGTCTGTTCACGTGTGAGGAGGAGCCAGGCACAGACTGAGCTCAGGGAGAGGGAGAGCCTGGGTCATGGCCTTGAAACATTCTCAGGAGTGATCCGAATGGAGAGACTGGGGAAGGGCAGTGGGCTAGCGCGTCTGTGATGGACTCTAGAGTCTGGGAGCTTCAGGGTTGCTGCAGTTGTGTCTGGGGTTGGAGTCCCAGGTGCAGGGGAGTTGGGCTCTTTTCCTGGGGTTGGGGGTGGAGGGGCTGTCACCCTCCCTAAACTTTCTGAGTGGCTAGGCCAAGCCTGGTAGTTTTTCCTACATGCCAGGGAGGGCTGGAGAGTTGTTGCTGCTCAGAAGCAGGAGGGGCAGCGGCAGCTAGCCCACAGCTCATTTTGGATATGCCCACCACTCACCCTCGTCAATGAGTGTTCCATAGGTGCTCTTCTTTTAAAATTCAGGGCACTTTGCTGTTCTTCTGAGGTTTATGAATGTTTAAAAACTGCTTTGTGGTCCCCAAAGTAATTTGACAAGTCTGACAGCTATTGATTAAAAACCTGAAATTATTCTGGCTGCAGGATGACTTCGGGGATTAGATGGAAAGTTTTTTGTTTCTTCTCTCTGTCTCTCTGCATGCCCCCGCCCCAAAAAAGAAATAAGTGGAAAGGTAAATTTTGTGTTCCTGTTTTTTGAAAACTCTGTTAGGCCTGCACGGTTTATATGGGGAGAGAAGGCTGAAGGTTGCCTCTCATTCAGGAGCCAGTACCAGCGCCCTCCCGAATCCCTGGTCTCCCCTGAGCTTTGGCCCAATTCGCCCCAGGCAGCAGTGAGATGCTACTGTTATGTTATTACAGGTGCTTGTGGTGGTGGTGGTAGCAGTTGTGATAGTTTATTGTCCCTTATGTTCTAGGAAGTTGACATAGGGTTTTTGTGGCTTTCTTTGAAGTAGCTCAGTGTGTGAAGAAACAGCACCTAAAGAGGGAAGGAAACACATTCAAGGTCTATCATAGACTCTAGATAGAGCTGGGACAGAGACCTAGGACTCCCTCAGGGAGAGGAACGGGCCCTTGCTGGGGTGCTGGGTGATTGCATCCCTCGACTCCAGGCCTAACCCCCTGCGGAGCAGGTGCAGAGGGTGACCAGGCCATTAGAACCCCAGCTTTCACTTCTGGACCTAGCCAAGCCACTCCCTGTCTCCAAGCTTCTGTTTCCTCTTTAGAGAATGTCCTAAAGCTTCCAGTGAACCTTTTGGACTAAGTGGGTGTGTATGGGAAAAGTTGCCTCATGAGCCAGGGCTCGTGGGACCTGAGTCTGAATCCCTGCTCTCCCATTCTAGGGCGGTGCTGCCTTTTGTGCAGTGTTGTTGGGGGAAAGCCGCTAGAGGATCTGTGTCCTTTGGTAAGAACACCTGCAGCTGGCACATAGCAGGTGCTTAGTGAGTAGCTGTTAGGTCCAGGCTGCCACAGTGTCATTCCTTTGGTCAGCCTATAGTGGGTACTACAGGACACCAGGCCTCTGGCTGCATTGTAGCCTTCGCAAGCAATGAGCTGCCCTGTCCTCCTGTTTTGGTTGTAGGGTGTGGACCCTCCTTTGCCAGCTCAGCCCTGTGATGTGGGGAAAGCACAGGCTCCCAGGGGTGAGGGCAGAAGGCCAGGTGCCTCCCTGTTTCACAGCTCAGGGCTCTCTGTGTGTATGGGGGCGTCGCGTCACACTGGGTCCTGCTGACTGCTAGGAACTGCCCCTTACCTTGGCCTGAGGGAACCCTGGGCTGAGAGCGACCACACCTCTTGGCCCTGTCATCCCTGGAAGACTTCCCAGGGAGGGAAGCCAACTTCTCTGCCTTTTTAGGAGAGGCTCTGTCTCCCCAGGGCCCTGGGAGCCACCAGGCAGCTGCATTCCTCTTCTCTCCCCTGGGATCCTAGCTGGACCAGGAGTGCGCACTGGCCTTCTGAGCAGCTGGTTCCCAGGCCAGCAGGGCAAGGCTGGGCTTGGGGAGAGCACTCTGCTGGACATACCAGGCAGGGCACTGTCCTGTTTATGTCCTGCTGCTCGATTCCCAGCAGGTCAGTGCATTCATTCTGACCGTGTCCAGACTCTATCTCCTTCCAGTGTAGGCAGAGACTTCTAGCACAGCCCCCGGACCTGCCAGGTTGTGACAGGCAGAAGCATAATTGGCCTGTTCTGACTTGATGGGGCCTAGAGAGTGCTGAAATCCTGACTCCAGAACCAGCTGGCCCCTCCAGCCTTCGGGTGGGCACCGACTCTATGGAGACAAACCTTGTCCAGGATTTCTCTTCCTTCCAGATCTGGTTGGGGTAGTGGGCAGTGGCTGGGGACCACACAGGCTGGTGGGCTGGAGACTGGGGCTGGGGATGGCTGTGCTTGGGAGTCACAGGCAGAGGGGCCAAAGGGCCCCCTCACAGGGGTCTACTGCCCACTGCTAGGCACACCTTCTGCTCTTTTCATTTTGCTTCAGGAAATTAAGGGCTTTTTAAAGAAATTTGAGATGTCCCAGAGCATTTGGGGAGATGTGATTGATCCCCATTTTGCAGATGGGGAAAGCTGAGGTATGGAGCATGTAAAGATTTTGAGTTGTAGGGACAGGAACAGGGAACAGCCTGGGAAGTCCATATCTTGTCCCTCCAAATTGTCAAAAGCATGACCTATCCCAGAAACATCAGCCTTAGGTGATAGCAGCGTGTGCATCATTTACCAGTATTGTTCATGGCCTTTTCTCCAGCTCAGCATCGTAGCTGGCAGTGAGGTGGGTGAATAGAACAGACCAAGGTGGCATGAACAGTCACAAGCAAGTGATGGGAGTTCCTGACGCCCCTGTCCTCTTGACCCTCACTCCTGCATGGTCTCATTTGATCCTTAGAGTAACCTGTGAGGAAGGTTTGTTGTTACCTTCACTCTGGATGGGGAAACTGGGTCCTAGAGAGTTGAATAACTTAAAGTACCCAAGGTTGTGTGTTTCATAAGGAATAGAGACTAGGTTTACTCTGCAGCAAGGCACACCTGACACTAGGCCCTCTGTCCTCCTGCCTGCTGGCAGCTGCAGGTGCATTTCTGTAGCATTCACTTGTGTACGTGTGTATGTGCGTGTGTGTGTGTGTGTGTGTATGTGTGTGTGTGTGTGTTTAATCCCAGGGCTCACTCCACTGCCTGCTTGTGTGCACTGCCCAGCCCGTTATCCTGGCAGCCCTAACCATGCAGCATCTCTTAAAGGGGCCTCCCAGCTCCTGCTTGCACACTTCCAGAGATGGGGAGTCCACTCTCTAAAACCAGATGAGCCTGGCCCATTCGGGGACATCTGTGATTGAGCTGGAAGTGGCCTCTCCTGGTCCCAGCCTTGCCCTTTGGGGCTATACAGGGCAGCTCCCTCTGAGCTTTCAAGATTTGGAGGGTGACCCTGAGCCCCTTACTTTCCCAGCCAAAGAATCCCACTCTCAATGTCCCCCACACAGTAGCTGAGAATACCCTTACTGTGTCAAGTAGGGCTTTTTAATTACTGTAAGTTTTGGTTTGGGGTCCTTTCCTTCCTTGGAATAATGAGTTTGCTGAACTTCTGTGTCACTAACCTTTTAAAAGAAAAAAGGATCAGAGTTGAAAAACAGCTTGTGGGTTGGCTGGAAGGCTATCAGATAAGGCTAGGACTCCGGAGCCAGGACAATGTCCCCGTTGTTCTGCTGCTGGCCCTCACAATGAGCTGCTGTTGGGCCCTGGCGCTGTCTCCCACAGCGGCTCTCCGTGCCTTGTGCCCACGTTTCCTGGTCCCTGGGCAGGGGCTGCCCTATCCTGTATCCCCCAGCCCTTCCTTCCCCACCTGGAGTGAATGGTTCACAGCTAGTGTGTTAGCTGTCTGTGGACCTTTCTTCCCTGCCTGGCTGCTGTGGGTCACCCCTGGATGATAGAAAGGCCAGGCTGAGGCTGGTGCAGTTAGTCTTGGACTCCACTGAACTGGGTTCACATCTGACTCGGCCACTTGCTACACAAGTGATCTTGGGCAGGTGGCCTCACCTTTCTAGGTGAACTCTTTTAGTCCTGACAAGATTGTCATTAGAATTAAGTGGGACAGGTGGGAGATTGTGACCCTGAGCCAGTTTAGATAGCATGGTGTGAGTTGTCTGCCTGGAAAGACCAGGGACTGCTTTGTGATGGTAACATTGGGCTGGGCCTTGAAAACTGAGAATGGACTTTGTTTGCAGAGAAGTGGAGGGAGAGGCAGAATGGGCAGGCTTGGGAGACAGCTTGGACATGGGCCCTCGGAGGGTAAGAGTTGGCAGATTGCTCAGGAAGCACCTGGGGAGGAGAGTCCAGGTCACTTGGCCAGGGTGTAGTGCGACGAGCCTTTCAGGAGAGCTCATACACTGGCATCTGGGACTTGACTATCTTATAGGCCATGACGCGAGAGAAGAGGGACAGGAGTGGGGAGGCCAGGCCAGGTGGTGTGGCTTGTCCAGTGAAGGGTGCTGCGGTCTAGGGAGGTGGCCAGTGGAACTCCCAGTCCCCTCTGCGCTCCCAGGCCCTAGCCAAGCTCCTCTGCAGCAGTGGAGTCTAGGGCAGGTCACCCTAGCTGTGGCCTTGACCGTTCTGTGTGTGACCTGGGTGTAATGGTGCCACCCCTTCCTGGGAGCAGGAAGAATTCCATGCCATGGAAAACAGGCAAAGGGCCTCTAGTCCCTGGAGCGCTGTCATGGGGCTAGTGATTTGCCATGTTTAGAAGGGCTGGGGCCGTGGGGAGCAGGGTACAACCACAGAGGATAAGATGAGCCTCTTAACCTTGAGAGGGATGGGGGAAGCACCCCATACTTGGACAGAGCAAGGCAAGGGCATTTCCCGGAGACTCTGGAATGAACACTGGAATGCTGCACTTGGGACTTGGCCTTGAACAGGCAGCTGCTCTGACGACCCACCCTCAGGCCTTCTTTGTCTCTTCCAAGGGAACAACCACATCACCGGGGTTTGCAGGCTGAGGGAGGACTGTCCTTATCCCTGCTAACCTCCTGCTCCCTCTGAGCTTAGCTCACCTTGGCTGCTGGTGTATTGGGGTTTTGGTCCAGGAACTCTGAGGCTCTGGACCTTGGAGCCAGCCAGACCCAGCCCTACCCACAGGGAGCCCCCTGCCTGACAGGGAGACAGCTCTGTGACAGACCTTCCCAGCACAACCTGGGTGTGGCTGTCTGCCCAGGGAGTCCAGGAAGGCTTCAGGGAAGAAGGGGCACTGAAGCTGGGTGTTGAAGATTGGATAGGAGAGGGGAAGGAGACTTGTGGGCAGAGAGGATAGCATGTGCCTGGGATCCCACCTGAGACTCCTGCTCCCTGGGATAGAGGGGCCCAGCAGGCAGGCTGCTGTGAGAATGAGCCTGTTCAGCTGGGGCAGGCAGGTAGATGCCAGCCAGTGGCCTGGAGTGCCAAGTTCCAGGGCTGGCATTGAATCCTGTGTGGTCTTGAGAGGGGATCCCTTCACCCCCACAACTCAGCGGGCTGAAGTTGCCGCCTTCACAGCACCTTGTGTGTGTGCCAAGTGCCTGTGTTTTCTGGGTGAAGCAAGCCTCCTTCCTCCTTTTTCAGGTGAGGAAATGGACCCCAAAGGTTTAAGTGTGGCAGCCACACTAGAGCAAAGATGGGATGCTGGGCACATCTCTTGCCCTCCCTGGCAGGCCTCAGTTTCTCTTGTGTAAAGCGGGATGAGGTCAGCATCTGCCTCTTGGGCTCGTGGAGATTCTGCGAAGTGACTTGCGGGGTGGTTCCTGTGATGCGTGGCCCAAGATAAGCCTGGTCTGGGGATGCCAGCTCTGCCATGCCATGGTGAGGAGGCGCAGACAGTGTGGAGCCCACTCCCTGGTTTGAGACCTGCTTCTATAGTAGGCGTGTGACGTCCTGGGAGGGTTGTTGCAAGAAGTAGTTCAGATCTGGGCCATGGAAGTGATTTGCAGGGCTGGAATCCTCATGTGAAGGCCTTTTGCCCTCCTTGGTGCCACCTCGCCTAAGGGACCAAAGCTCTAGTCTCCAAGGACCACAGGATGTGAGAGGGGAAAGCCATCATGAGACTGAGTCGAGGTCGAGGCAATGAAATGGGCCGTGCAGTCGGACCACCTTCCCTCCCACCTCAGCCTTGGGCAACAGAGAGGGACCTGACCCAGGGCTAGGGGAGAGCAGAGGCCCTGAAAATAAGGGCATCGGCCCCCAGATACCACACCACACAGGGCAGCTGTGGGCAAGGCTCCTGGACTGACTTGGTTCCCATCCCAGCAGGGGGCCTTGAGCAGCTTGAGTAACTGCTCCTCCCTGACCCTATTATACCTTTCTGTAAAAAGGGTAGATGAAAACTCCTGGCAAGGCTATGTGCAGTTGAAATAGGGAAAAGGGGATGTGCAAGTGACCAACTGGACGCTGACTAGAGGTGCGGACTAGGGGTGGGTGCCTACAAGTGTCCTCTCCTGGGAGTGGAGTGGGAGCAAGGTAGAAACCAGTGCTTGCTCACCTCCCTTCACCTGAGCATCCCAGGTAGGGAGGCTGTGCCTAACCCTGTCCCTTGGAGCCTGGGCAGTCTTTGGTGCCCATCTCCTGCCCTGCCTCTGATATGCTGCTTCCCTAGCTTGACAAGGCAGAGGCTAGCAGTGAAAAAGGAAGTGGCTCAACAACGCCAGCATGGGATGAAGCCAGGGTCAGGGAGAAGCCTGCCTTGGGTGACTGAAGGAGCAGGTAGTCTCTGCCATGGAGTGGCCAGGGGCTGCTGCGGGCACAGGACAGGGCTGGCTTCCCAGAGGGGCGGTTCTTGGACCATGAGTTGGTCCTGCTGGGTTCAGGAAGTGACCAAATGACCAATTTTCCTTCCTGAGCCCCCTCATCTTATCAGCTACCTCCATGGGCACACCCTGGCAGGGTCACAGCAGACCAGCTCCCTCTGGGCCCAGATAGGGTAGGGATCAAGGACACTTGTGTGTCAGGGCCTGTAGATTCCAGGCTGGTCAGGAAGGAAATGCATAGGAACACGAGTGAGAGAGTACAGGTCCACTGGCCCTGCCTTCACCACCCACTTGCTCTGCTATCCAGGAAGGAGTAGCCTCAGAGACCTTGCGGGAACCGCTTGGGCCTCTGCGGGCCTGTGTTGCCCTGTTCCTCTTCCTCCTAGAGAGTTTAGGCTGCAGGGGTGGATGCAGCCTCTGCTCTACATCCCTCCTTTGGAGAAGCCCTCAGGGAAGCGGGGAGGGTCAGGGCTGCCCAAGTAGGCCAGTCCAGGGTGTCCTAAGGGCCTTGAGCTTCCCCACAGCCCTCTCTTCTGCCAGGATCCTTTCCAGGCCAGCCAGAGCCTGCTTGTGGGACAGGATGGAGGGGAAGGAAGGAGACGACTCTGCAACCACAGGCTCCAGAATCTGGCTGTTTTGGGGTCTGACCTGGGCCTACTGGGCCCCTGGGGTTACAGGACCAGGGTCTCCTTAGGTTTCCCTGGGCAGGCCCAGCCTGCTGAAGCATGCTTCGCCTTTCCTCTCCACAGCCAGCTCATTCATGCGCCCAGGCAGGAGGCGGCCTCAGCTCATTAGCTACCCAGCTCCCCGCTCTGTACTTCCTGGGTCCCTACCCTACCCTTCCTGGCTCCCAACATCTTTACCTGGCAGAGATTTTCCAAGCTGGGCCAGAACACAGCTGGGTTTCAGATGTGAGGCCTAGGGGGCTGTGAGTCCCAGCCCTTCCCAGCTAGGGTGACTTCCCTAACATCAGGCAGGGCGTCTCTTCCCCTGAGGTATGAAGCCCCATGTGGTAGGGAGGCCTGGAGTCTGCCCTGGGAGGCGGGTGGCTCAGGTGGAATCTTAGCCCGGGGAGGACAGGCCCCCCCATGGCATTGGCCACTGCTGTGACGGGGAGGAGGCTGGGCCTTGGAGGATCATCAGGAGAAGAAGCCTGTTCCAACACAGTGGCGTGCTGTGGTGGGTAGGCCACAGTGCCCCTTTGTGAGCTGGGCCTCCCAAGGAGAGCGCCCCGGAGGAGCAGAGGCACATGCTGAGCATACCCATGGGCTTAGGCCACAGCAGGAAGCCCTAGGTGGGAGTCCTTGGGGAAGCTGGGAAGGCCCTGCCCTGTCTTGAGCTTGTCTCATAGCCTTCCTCTGGCTCTGCCCATTCCCTCTGCTTTCAGAGGCCAGCTTCGTGCTGGACATGGAGAGGCAAAGGGAGTCTGTTGAATGGGGCTTCTGGGCTGGCCTCTGTGGAATATCTAAGGGTTGGGGTTCAGCTCTGACTCCATATGGCATCTAGCATGGGACTCCATGTCAGGGAGGGTTTTCATGCTCAGAGGGCTATTGCCATGGAGATGTGGAGCTTGGGGTGGGAAGGTGGCCTCTGTCAGCCTGAGTCCTTCTGAACAGGGCTTTTCCTGTTCAACTCTGGGTTTCTGAGCACCCACGGAGTGGGCCTCAGCCCCCTGACCCGAGGCAGTCACAGAAATGAATGTACAGGGTATTCACCCTCCAGGGAAGTGTCTGGTGGCTCTGCCAAGCCACAAGCCCCCCAAGTCAGGGGCCAAGCCTCAGCATGGCCCAAGGTAGGGGTCTTTGGAGAGGCAGGAAGAGAACAATGGACTGAGCACTTGGACCACTGGAGCCATGAGCCAAAGGACATAGGGGGTTGACAGTAGGAGGTCCGTGGGGGCTAAGCCTGGATCAGGTTTGTCACCAACCCCAGGGTTTGAGCCAACACAAGCAAGGCACAGCTTCTGCACCAGAGGTGGTCTTAACAGGCCCAGCCTGTCTTTACACTTTTCCTCTGCCCCACCGTCAGGGCTGGGGCTTTAGGAAGACACTGCCTGCTCTGTGCTGCTGACTTTGGAAAGAGACTTTACCTAACCTTGGAGCAGGTATCATCTGAGGTGCTTTCCATGTGATGCACTGAAGAAACTGAGGCTCAGAGGAGGATGATTTCCCCAGGACCACAGCAGGGGAGCAGTGGGCCCAGGCCTGGTCTGCATTTGGGTGCCAGATGGCATCAGCCCTGTGCTCTTTGTGCCTGTGTTGGACCCGCTGACCCGGGCCCCGGGCCCCAGCATGTTCACCCTGACAGAGTGTGTGTCTTGGGTACTGTGTAGACTGCCGCATCCCTTCTGCTTCGAGACTCACCTCTCCTCACTGTCCTCATCTGTAAGATGAGAGCAGCAGGGTCCCTGTGGTTCTCACTTGTGTGGGGCTGGTGGTTTGGGACAGCGTATGAGGAAGGGCTCTTAGCAGTGGTGTGCTGGATAAATGTTGGGACGGAGTGACTGCTCAGGCTTGAGGGGAAATGGGCACAGCTCCAGAACTGCAGGCAGCTGCCTGGGTCAGATGGGCTTTCCTTGGGTCTCCGGGGCTGCCCAGGAGCCAAGCTGGCCCCTGCCCCGCAGGCTCACTTGCTAATGTTAACCCCGGAGTAGTCACCTAATCCTCACCTTCTTGTTCTCTGAGACCCAGACTCCTGCAGTGTGGAGAAGGTTCCCACCAGTCTCTGTGATGACCCTTCCCCCAGATCTGTCTTAAGACAGAAAGGAGAGAGTGGAGAGAAGTGACTGCCTCCCGGGAGGGGCAGGGGCAGGGCAGATGGGTGGGACGTGGCTACCAGCTTGGCCCAGCCTGCAGGGGTGGGGCCCAGGTTGACACACCTACTGCAACCCCAGGTCCCATCTGATGCCAAGGCTGAAGGAGTCTCGCTCCCACGAGTCCCTGCTCAGCCCCAGCAGTGCAGTGGAGGCGCTGGACCTCAGCATGGAGGAAGAGGTGGTCATCAAGCCTGTGCACAGCAGCATCCTTGGCCAAGACTACTGCTTTGAGGTGGGTCCCATCTCAGGGGTTGGGGTGGATACCCCATCCTTTCCTGGCCTGGCTGGTCTCCTACAGACAACCTCCTGGAGTCCAGTCTGCTGTGGCCTCAGCAGGGGCTGGGGTCATGAGGGTAGTGGCCAGGCTCTTGGGGACAGTGGCTATTATTTACTGATACCTTTCAGCTCCTAAGAGACCAAGTGGAGCTGGGGTGGGGGCTGTCCTTTCTGTTCTCTAGACTCTCAGAAAAGGGGCCAACACCTATTCTCCATGCTAACATGAAGCTGCTGTTGCCCCCAGTGGGTGACGGTGAGTAGGGGAAAAGCCTGAATTTCTGAAGCACCAGAGCCCGTGTCTTAGAGCTCACTCACCCCCAAATGCAGTTTTCTTACAAAAACAGAATGGTACCCCAAATGCGGTGTGGATAGCACAGAGTCTCCCCTTTTCTGGGCCTGTTTCCTGCTGTGAACAATAAAAGCCCAAATCTTTGCTGCCCTGGCATTCTGCGACCTGAGGTTGTACTGCAGAGTCAGTTATCCACCCTGGGCAAGGGTGTTACCTGGGGATGACCTGTCTAGTCCCTCATAGTAAATGGGGATCTGAGACTCAGAGAAGGCACGAAGACATCAGAGGTCACACAGCAAGGCTGAGACCAAGCCAGGAGTAGGGTTACTATTGCTGTAGGTATTCCTGGGAGTTCCTCCTAATTGCTTCTCCAGTTATTCATATTGCTTCCTACTGGTTTCTGGGAAGATTCCTACCCCCAATAATCATGCGTTATGCAGAGAACTCTCTGGTAGAGGAATGAGCCTGATAATGGAAAGCAGCCACTTGGGGACTAATGTGACAATCTCCTGGCACACCTAGCCCTGGGGAAAAGACAGAATGGTACCTGGCACCTACCCCATACCCTGTGCCCACTGGGTGCCATTTCTGGTTCAGGACCCCTGACCAAGCTGGGCTTGATCTGAGCTCTGACTTCCTTGCCAGAGATAGGGTGAAGATGGCCCTGTCTGCTGGTTCACAGCAGGAGGTGCTATGGAGTGTACAGGCCCTCGAGTGCCTGGTGGAGTGTGCTTCCCCTGCAGAACCCTGGGTCTGCTGTTGGGGGCAGTGGGAACACACAGAAGGAATCGCTCCAACTGGCTCCCTTACCTGGAGGGGATGTCTAAGTTGGACCTGAGGATGAGTGAGTGATAGACAGGGAGGGGAGGAGAAGGGTCAGGGACCAGGGACCCTGGGGCCTGGTACATCCAAACAGTCCGAGTCTCATTTTCTGGTCTGGTGTAAAAAATACCAGGCTTATATTACCATCGTTGTCACTGTTGCTTGGCAGAAGAGAACCCTCAGAGATGTCAGCTGAGGATTGAGGGACTGTGGTACCTTTCATTATCTCCTTGGTTCTTGTGGTTTCGCCTTTAGGGCAAGTACACTTGGGTTAAGCATTGCCCTCTGACCTGGGTAAGGTCTTCGTTCCTTCCCTCTTCCCATCTCAGGGAGAGGGAGGATAGAGTTAGAAAGATGTTTTCCTACTGAACAGAGGGCACTGAAGGATGAGTGAGGAGCCCACTGGTGCAGGACTGGGCCACTCTTTGGCTGCTGACTTGCCCTGGGACAGTGGGTCTCAGTGTACTACCTGTAAAATGTGAAATAGAGGCATCATGTGAGCCTTGTCCTGGCTCCTTCTTGAGGCTGTGATGCAGGCCTGGTGACCAGAGTCCTCTGAGCTTCAAAGGTCTTCTTCTATCCTTGTCTGCCCTTACTGTGGTCCCTTCCCTTGTAACATTGCCTTGCCTGCTCCCCACAGGTGACGACATCATCAGGAAGCAAGTGCTTTTCCTGCCGGTCTGCAGCTGAGCGGGATAAGTGGATGGAGAACCTGCGGCGGGCGGTGCACCCCAACAAGGTAAGCCTGCGCCCCTCTCACCAAATCATAGGGGATCAATGGTAGGCTCAGACACAGGGAAGCAAGAGAGATGATCTCTGTGGTGTGGCCTGGGATTGGCAGTGGTCAGCCTGCGTGGAGGCAGGACTCAAGTGGACAATACTGGTGGACTCTGAAAGGCATGTTTGATTGGCCAGGTTGAGACACGTGCTGCGTGCCTCTGTTCTCTAAGCTACACGTTGAGGCTGGGCTGGGGCACCTGGGGTCCTTCCACTGGGACCCCTTGTCCCTACTCTCCAGCCCCTGACCAACTTCTGCTCATTGTCCAATTCCAGCTTAGATGTCTGCCCCTCCTCCAGGTGAGGAGCCCTGTCCCAGGTTGGTGCCCTCTGTGTTCCCACTGCCCCTGGGCTCCTCCATCAGGTCCTAGGAGCCCCACAGACACAGACAGACACTGCTTCTTTGTCTGTCTTCCTAGCAGACTTGAGGGCCTGATCAAGTCCTGGTCACCATAGTCATCTCTTAAGTTACTTTACAGACCAGCAAATTAAGGAAGAGTTAATAATGACTTCATAGCCTGTGACGTGCCAGGCATTGTGCTGGCCTCCTTTAGTCTCGCCCTTCATGAGATGGGGGTTATCTTAGTTCTGTTTTATAGACAAGCAAGCCAAGGCTCCAGTTAAGTCACTTACCCAAGGTGAGTGAGCTTGTGCGAGGTTGACCAGAGATCCAGCCTTTGTCCATCAGGCCCCGCCTCATTCTGACTCAGGGCCTAGGTGCCCACTGCCGCCTCCACCTTCAGAGCTCCTCCTGGGTCTGAGGACTCTCTCAGACTCTGGGCTGGTTGGGGGTTGCGTGTGACACCCCCAAGCTGACCACCCTGGACCCCCTGTGCACATGCAGGACAACAGCCGGCGTGTGGAGCACATCCTGAAGCTGTGGGTGATCGAAGCCAAGGACCTGCCCGCCAAGAAGAAGTACCTTTGTGAGCTGTGTCTGGACGATGTGCTCTACGCCCGCACCACGGGCAAGCTCAAGACGGACAATGTTTTCTGGGGCGAGCACTTCGAGTTCCACAACTTGCCGCCCCTACGCACAGTCACTGTCCACCTGTACCGGGAGACTGACAAGAAGAAGAAGAAGGAGCGCAACAGTTACCTGGGCCTGGTGAGCCTGCCCGCTGCCTCAGTGGCTGGGCGGCAGTTCGTGGAGAAGTGGTACCCAGTGGTGACACCCAACCCCAAAGGTGGCAAGGGCCCCGGGCCCATGATCCGCATCAAGGCGCGCTACCAAACCATTACCATCCTGCCCATGGAGATGTACAAAGAGTTCGCTGAGCACATCACCAACCACTACCTGGGGTTGTGTGCAGCCCTTGAGCCTATCCTCAGTGCCAAGACCAAGGAGGAGATGGCATCTGCCCTGGTGCACATCCTGCAGAGCACGGGCAAGGTGAAGGTGCGTGCAGGCCCCTTGGCTCCCAACACAGGCTGGGCGATGGCTGGGTTACCTGCCCTTCCCCACATCCATGCATTCCAGGCCTAATGGAGGCCTTGAGGCACCGGTCACTACCAGATGGGCTCCCTAAACCCAAGAGTTCTGTCATAGTCTGGGGGTTTTGTACTCCTGCTCTGTGGCTGGGGCTGATCACTGAACCTGTGTGGAGCCAGTGGATGGGATTGCAGCTGGCAGTGAGGGAATGGGCTTGGGTTGAGGTGCCTTTTACCACTGGTACAGAGGACTGACCACCTGAGGTCCAGGGGAACAGGCCTGGTGGCCCGGCTATCCTAGCACACGGGTCCCACCAGCCCCAGTGAGCCAAGGGTGGGTATAGAGTTTGGCACACTTCCCCAGCAGGACACACAGATGAGCCACCATCACAGCCCCACCTCACCCCACACTCTCACCCAGACACACAGATTCTCACACAGGTAGATGCAGTCAAAATTGTATCTTTACAATCTAACCAGCCCCACCCCAGAGCCTCACAGAAGCAGGAATCGTCTAAGACCCAGGCAAGCCCTCGTTCAGGGCCAGAGGTGCCCAGTATCCATCCCCATGACCCCTTTCACCTTCCACTCCTGAAGATGGGCCCAACAGCCCACCAGGCAAGCCATGCCTGAGCCCCACCTACCTGGTTTGGAGATAAAATGGACTCCTGGACCAGGGTGCCCCCAGGAAGGCAGTAGAGCATGATCTATGGGTCTCAAAGGCGTCCTTCTATCTTTACACTTGCCACCTGCCATTCAGGAAGCTGCCCAAAGGGTGGGAAACGGGGGTGGACTTGAGGCCTCTGTAGCGTGGATGGACTCCAGTGCTGGGCTAAGGACTGAGCCTCTCTGCCCTCTAGACAGTGGTATGTTGTGAGCCAAGTGGCAGGTGGCTGAGGGGTGCCCTTTGTCAAGGTCTTAGGCCTTTAGCCCAGGGTCAAGGAGGCACAGTTGAGAGCCACGCCCCAGGTACCCCAGGGCAGAGTCCAGGGCACAAGACTCCATGGAGGCCCCTCACCCTCCCACCTGTTCCTAGAGGCCCTGGAATGGGAGGCCATGGCTGGAAGCCGCAGGCCCTCTGCAGCCTCCCTGTCTCTTGTGGACTTGGTGTATGCTGCAAGTGGAAGGCTGGGGAGGGGACTTCCTCCCCGTGGACCCGTGATGGGGAGCGGTTTTCCTCCGTGGTATTGGACTGCCTCCTCCCCTTCCTCTCCCACCATCTTCAGACTTGGCTGGCTAGGCTGCACGTTGGGCCAGCACTGGCTGCCCATCCTTAACATGCTGGTTGACACTGGGGATATATGCTGGGAAACTGAATGAATCGAGGACCATGGGCACCAGAGAGGGAGTGAGAGGGGCTGCAGAGGCTGGAGCCTTTTCTGCAGCTGTGTCTGATGTTTCAGTACCTGGTCCCCAGTGTTGGGCTGGGGCTGGCCTAGCCTGGGAAGTGGATTCCTACCTGAAGTGGCCTGAGACAATAGTTGCGTCCAGGTGCTCACTGTGGGGAGAAGCGAAGCCAGGGCTCCAACTAACCCTGAAGGCCCTCAGTGGGGTTGGGGAGCAGTATATAGGTTAGAAAGTAGTGCCACTGGGGTGACAGGCACCGGAGCCCCCAAGCCCTCACTCCTGGAATACTTGGTAACTAGCCCCTCTCCCTCTCCACGGCTGGAGGAGTAACAGGGTCTGGGAAGCAAGGTACTTGGACCAGATCTGGCCCCAGGTGACCATGTGGCCATGGACAAGTCATTTTCCTGCTCTGTGTGCAGTGGTTTTCCCCTTACTGTGTCTTGGCTCAGGAAGTTCTCCTCATCCCACACTGGCACCTGGCACTCATTGCAGGAGTTCAGGAAGGCTGTGGTCCTGAGCGGGGGCCATGGGGGAGCTCCAGGGGAGTTGCAGCTCTGACGTCTGCTTCAGTGTGTTCAGAGAATGAGACCCTGGAGGGTGCCCACTGGTCAGGAAGGGGTCCTCAGGCCACATGATTCCGAGGAAGCCAACAATAGCTTCCCCTTGGCCCATGCTGTCCCTCTGTGACTCTGCTGTGCAGCCTGAGTTCCTGTGTCTAGAACTCAGTTCTGTTTTAAAGGACCCCAAGGTCTTGCACGTTGGAGTGAAGAATTTCTTGAGCACAGATAACTGGGTTCACTCCTGCTGGGTGCCTTGCAGGCTCTGTGCTAGGTGGCCCTCTGCCTTGACTGTCACCTTCCCTTGAAACCTGACAGTTTTTCCCATCTTCCCCCACCCCACCCCCCTCACCAAGACACAGGTTGTTTGTGAGCATAAGGAAATGGGGGCTCGAGAGGGAGGGAGTTAGTATCCGCATGGGTGCTAGAGTTGGGGGAAGGTGTGGGTTCAGGCTCCTTTGTTGGGGTTTTTCCACAACACTGTGTGGGACATGAAGGGCCAGGGGCTGCTACCCTGGATTGCCACGTGGCAGTGGTGCCTCCACCTTCCCTCCCCAGCCAGTTGCATGTCAGTTTCTGCTCTCACCTGCCAGAGCTTGGTGGCTCACCATCTCCCTGGGCAGTGGGGCTGTACAGAGGGAGCCCACATCAGTCACAGGTGGACACTGGTGGCCATTTTTACAATGAGACAGGGCAGCCTCATTTGTTCTCTTTGGCACTGATGGTGGGGGAGAGGCGAGTTCTGCTGTGGTCCCCAGGCCAGACCTGATCAGGGCTGTACATGGAAATGAATCCATTCTCTGTGGTGGGGGCTAATTGCTCCATGAGGCATGCTGCTGTTCAGGCTGCTGCCATCCATGGACCCAGCTCTACTGTCACCAGCTCTAGGCTACTCCCCTGGCTGGGGGGCCTGCCCTGCCACACTCCCCAGCAGCCCCCAAAGATGGACACATTGTTCCTGTTGGGGCCCTCCGCTGCTTGGTGATGGAGCAGCCTCAAAATGCCACGGCTTCTCTGGCCAGGTCTGGAATCCTAGGGTCCTACATGCCAGGCCAGCTCAGGCCCTGCTCTCCCACCTCCTGCTTCCCCAGGACTTCCTGACAGACCTGATGATGTCAGAGGTGGACCGCTGTGGAGACAATGAGCACCTCATCTTCCGGGAGAACACGCTGGCCACCAAGGCCATTGAGGAGTACCTCAAGCTAGTGGGCCAGAAGTACCTGCAGGACGCCCTAGGTAGGGAGTGGGCTGGCAAAGGGGCAGAGGGTGGGACAGGGTCTGCTGGGTCCTTACTGCCCACTCCCTGCCCACTTCGTCATAGGTGAGTTCATCAAAGCACTGTACGAGTCGGATGAGAACTGCGAGGTGGATCCCAGCAAGTGCTCGGCTGCTGACCTCCCAGAGCACCAGGGCAACCTTAAGATGTGCTGCGAGCTGGCCTTCTGCAAGATCATCAACTCCTACTGGTCAGTGCGGCTCCCAGGCCTCCCCACGCTGCCGCCTTCCCCGGCCTTCAGTGTCAGCTCCCGCAGTGCGCCTGGTACTCCCTGGTCCCTGAGTTGTACTGATTTGTCAGTCTCCTGACCTAGTCCCTTTTGCGCTCTCAGGCAGGGTAGTGTCTAGCACATTGCTGTGGTTTTGTGATGTTGTGGTGGGAAGAAGCTGGACATGCCAGTCCGCTGTCTCTGGTGATGAGAGGGTGCCCTTCATGTGCCGGGGGCTAATGTGGGTGCTTGGACTGCAGCGGGAGTGAGACTGAAAGCCCTGCACGGGCCCCCACTTGGGGTGGGTGGATGGCTTCACCCAAGGCTCCTCACCTATCCCTGGGAGCTAAGGTGCTCATGTCACAGCCTTGTGATGGGACCCAGAAGGGGCATGTTGGGGGCCTGAGCACCAGGTAGGCCTCTTGCTGGGACTAGAGAACAAAGAGAAGAAGGGATGGATTTGAAGTAGAGTGGGGTCTACAGGCTCTGCCAGCCCTGGAAAGGAGCAAGGCACGCAGCAGTGGGCGGCTCAGACAGGCCCTCAGCAGGGCCAGAATCAGTCCCGTGGAAACTTGCGGTAAGGCTGACTTCACTGCCACTGGCTTGCTCCTGGGGTATATGTGTGTGGTGGCCAGCCAGCCTGGTGCCAAGTGCAGCCTTGTCTGTGGTGGCAACACGGCACTGTCAGGAGGGCCAAGCAGTGGGTTCCTTTGCACACCGGAGAAGCTGCCCACGTCTAACCCGTGTTCCCCTCCAGCTCAGGGCTTATGGCCACCCAAGCCTCTGACCGCAGCCTCTCCTGACACGACTCCCTCCCCGGCCTCACCTCACTCCTTGTTAGGTTCGCCTCTCGCTCACCTGCACCTTGACCTGCTTGACATGCTCCTGCCCTTCCTGCTTCAAGGCCACACAGCTGGGTGTTCTCCATCGCAGCTCTGATCCCATCAGGATAGGGTTGTACCTGTGCCTGAAATGTTTCCTGCACATGCTGGGGCACCTTGAGGGGAGGTGAACCCACCGGCTCAGGGCTGGGCACACAGGAGGGCCAGGGAAGTGTTTGCTGCTCCTCAAGGACAGGAAATGGGCAGGGCCAGTAGTGTGGGCACCCAGGGCCCTAGCTCCTGGGCTATACAAGGTGCTTGCCTGGGCCGAGTGGACACCTCAAGATGGGCCACAAATGTGCAGCTTTCCACACCCCTGGGCCTGGGCTTGAACTCTCTGGGAACGCACTTCCCATTCCCAGCTGGGCTGTGCTTTCCCCCTTTCCTCTCTCTTCAGGGCAGGCTGGGCATGTGACTCAGGGAAAACATAGTGTGGACAGTGATTTTCCATTTCCTCTCTCTGGCATTTGTCAGAGGCACCTCTCCATTCTGGACAAGGCCATTGATAGATGTCACCACTCAATACCTGCTCCCTGTCCAGTTCTGTGCTAGGCACTGTGAGAGCCAGGGCTAAAGGTGGCTCACCTTCACTACCCGTAGGCGTGCCCTTGATGGTTCAGCCAGCATGCATTGCAGGAGAGCCTATTGAGCCGGCTGCTGGGCCTGTGGGGGAAGAAATTTCAAGTTGGTCAAGCCTATTACAGCCTTGGGGTTTTTGGCTCTGCGAGCTTGGCAGGGCAGGCCTTGCTCTCAGTTTAAGGGAGAGAAAAACAAAGCCTTCCAGAAGGACTAGGGCCTTGGTCAGATCACCTGAGTTTATGACAGCCAAGTATAGACTGGGTTCAGTGACCAGTGGGGCCTGGACTGCCCCAGGGTGAGAGATACATCTGTTAGGTAAAAAAGATAGGAAAGCCACTTCAAGATTGGCCAGGTGGGCCTGACCATAGCAGGCCAGGATGCCCAGTAGAACCAGGAGCCCTGTTGTCTAGGGCCAGCTCTGCCCACTCACTTTGTCACCCTGAGGAAGTCACTACCTCCCCTTCCCTCCCCGTCTAGAGAATGAAGAGCCGTGTTCTCCACTGTGATCAGGGGTAATCCCATCTGGTGGATCACTCTGAGCTTGTAGGAAATCCCAGATTCCCATGACATTATTCAGGCAAAGGAAGTGAGGCTCAAAGCCAGTGATGGAAACCCAAGGAATAGTGGTCTATTCCTGTTTTCCTCACTTCCCAGATGCCTGCTGTTTGGGTTGGAAAATGAAGTAGACACTGGGGGAGAAGATGGGAGGGCTCAGGCCGGAAGCTGGAGAGGCAGTTAAGCACTGACCCTTAGCAGTTGATTCCGGTTAGGATGGAGAGCCAGCTCCTCGTGCCTCTTCTCCCATCCCACCTGCCCTCCCCTTCACTGAGAACCCACTGCCTGGTGGGAGCCTCAGTCTCCCCGCTTGTCTTACTGCCTGGGCACTTGCTCCAGCCACCCTGTGCTGAGTGCTCTCCCCAGCTGGCTGCATCCTCAGAGCTCAGACAGCGGGGCTGACTTCACGCAGCTGGCAAGGTAGAGCCAAGGTTAAAATCCAGGTTCCTGCTCTGTGCACGCCTGTCCTGGTCCCCTGCCTGATGGCCACACCCACCCTTGTCTGTCCCTACACAGCGTCTTCCCGAGGGAGTTGAAAGAGGTGTTTGCCTCATGGAGGCAGGAGTGCAGCAGCCGAGGCCGGCCGGACATCAGTGAGCGGCTTATCAGCGCCTCCCTCTTCCTGCGCTTCCTCTGCCCAGCCATCATGTCGCCCTCACTCTTCAACCTGCTGCAGGAGTACCCCGACGACCGCACCGCCCGCACCCTCACCCTCATCGCCAAGGTCACTCAGAACCTGGCCAACTTTGCCAAGTGAGTGCCTCCTCCGTCACCGGGCAGAGTCAGGCAGGGCTGGCATCCATAGGGCAGGCCCTGGGGTGTTTTTGCCCCCAAGCTGGGCAGAGACAATCAGCAGCCCCTAGTTTTGTCCCTGTCATCCTCAGTTCTTCTCCTTCCCACTTTTTTCAAAATAAGATCTCCACACCCTATCCTGCTACTCAAAGTGCATGTCATTTGGGTGTGTTTCTTAACATTTAAAGGTGATGAGATGAGACATTTTTTTTCCTTCTACTTTTTTGAATTAATGTATGATTATAAGGATTCTCACATATCCCTGAACATTCTTTAAGCCCTGTTTGGAAATAAATGACTAAGATTCCTGCAAGGGGGACTGGCCCATATTTCCTTAACCCATTCCCGGTGCTCGGGCACTTGGGTTGGGCACCACCATCCTGTCGTAATGCTGTCAGGATGTCTTTCTTTGCTAATAAAGCACTATTGGTGTTTTCAGCTGCATCCTTAGAACAAGCAGGTGAAAGTGGAAGGGCTGGGTCACCTCACTGTTGTTCATTCTCAAAGCGTGAATTGAGCCCCATCCTGGGGCCCTCTGTGTGCTGGGCTCTGATGGTACCAAGGTGAATCAGCCCTGGTGGCGCTTGGCACTTCAGCCAGGGAGACATGTGGAATAAGCAGGAGAGCAGTGACAGACACACACGAGCCTCTTAGGAGGGCCCTCAGCTTGTTGGGAGAGGAGACAGGAAAGCCTCCAAGGTGACATGATCCCCCAACTGCATGTCAGGGTGAGACATTCATTGTCTCAAGGAAGAGGAGCAGAGGCCAGGCATGCCAGGGAGGGCCGTGCACTGTGCCGGGTCAAGAGGAGCCAGCCATGAGACCTAAGAGGACAGCAGGGACCTGAAGGCCAGACAGGGCAGTGGGAGCCACCAGAGGGTTTTAAACAAGGGAGAGGATGGCCTTCATCTTTTCTGGTTGCTCACCCTGACAGCAGTGGGCAGATGGGCTGGAAGGAGCAGGATGGCAGCCAGGAGACCTGAGCGGAGAGCATAGCTGTGGTTCCAGCAATAATAGCAGAAAATTCGCAGGGAGGTGAAGTGGTGCAGGAGGTTGTGGCTGCAAGCGACAAGGTTAGGGGTAATTAGAGGCAAAATCAGTGGGCTTGCCATTTGGGAACAAGGAAGACGGGGGGAGTTGACAACTGGCCAATTCTGGCTCAGATATCTATGTGGGTAGTGGGGTCTCCACTTAGGGTAGGGAGCTCAGGAGGAGGGCATGGGTTTGGGTGATGGTGATGACTTCAGGTGTGGCCAGGCCAAGTAGGAGGGACTCCCAGGGGAGGTGCCTGAGGATATATTAATACATGTCTGAAAGCTCATTGGGAGACCTGGGTTGAGCATGGATTTGAGCATGGGAAAAGCGGAAGGACACTGTTAACAGGCAGTGTATGGGGAACATGGAACATTCCAGGTCCTGAGAGAAAAGCTTCAGAAAAGGGTCGCTGGACTTGCCATGAGCACGGAGGGCCCTGGTGACCTGAGTAGGAGCAGATAAGCTGACTTGGGGAGTGAGTGGGGTGGGAGCCGGCCATAGTGGGTCAAGCGGTGGTGGTGTCTCAGTGGAGGGACCTCCTGGGCAGGGCCTGCCTGGGCCTGGAGTGCTCACCCAGCTGCCCTCTCTCCAGATTCGGCAGCAAGGAGGAGTACATGTCCTTCATGAACCAGTTCCTAGAGCACGAGTGGACCAACATGCAGCGCTTCCTGCTGGAGATCTCCAACCCCGAGACCCTCTCCAACACTGCCGGCTTCGAGGGCTACATCGACCTGGGCCGCGAACTCTCCAGCCTGCACTCACTGCTCTGGGAGGCCGTCAGCCAGTTGGAGCAGGTGCCTGTCGCCATAGGGCGGAGGTGGGGCCAAAAGCTGCCATTGGGCTTATAGTATTCCCCCTTCCAGAGTAACCATGGAGGGCAGAGAGTTCTCCCTTGCGGCATGATCAGGAGCTGACTGGGTACCAGGAGCCCAGGGCTCTGGCCTAGTTCCTGTCATGGGGATCTGTGGGCCCCATTTTCTCTGAGAGCAAATGCTGTGTTCACTCAGTAGCATCTGCCAAGGCAGCCCCACTCAGGGTACTGGGGCTGGGGCATGCCCCATGCCCCATGCACTCAGTTTAGTGGACAAGCTCCACTATGCTGCCTGCTGGAACATGTGAGGAATGGAATCAGACCATGAATCCACCTGTATGAGGAAGATGACTCAGGACCCTGTACCTCCACTTGTCCAGCAGGAAGTTGGAAACTTCTAGGATTGCCCTTGACCATCAATTGACAAGGTTACTCCCCAGACACCTCTGACACTGCTGCAGTCACCTGAACTGAGCCCTCCCTAGCCCGAGACTTCACTGACCGCCAGCCTCAGCCCACACAGTGAGCAACTAGTTCTTGGATTTTAGGGCTGGGTCTGCCAGGAACTGCTTCCTGAATATCTGTTGCTTCCTAGGGCTCCAGGGGACCACCTTACTTTTGTAAAGTGCTGAAACTGGCCTGGAAGGCCCTTCATGCCTCCTGGTCCCATTCCCTAGAGGTGACTACTCAGCACTGGTATGCAGCCTTCTGGTCGCAGTCTGTGCATGTGTAAGCACACACACTCATGCAGGCCTACACACATAGAGCTCTTTCCCTTTTTCGGTTTGTTTTAAAGCGAGAACTTACTGTGCATTTCTTACCAACTCTATTGTGCGCCTCCTTGCATTGTCAGTGCAATCTGTACCACTGCCGGGGCTTTTTAATGATTGCATCATAGGCTGAAATGCTGTTTATTTCACCAGTCCCCTATTGATGGACGCTTAGGTTGGTCCTGACTTTTCACTAGAAATAGGTGCTATTGCAGAGGCCATCTTTTTTGCTCATTTGTATCCACTTGCCTTTGGCCGTGAGAGACACAGGAGGGAGAAGTGGAGATGAGGGCTGAGACCCTCCCTTCCACCAGTTCCAGTCCCTGCACTGCAGCCAGCACCTCACTGTCACTGCCACCACTTACCATGCCCCCGTGCTGTCCATGTATCTGCACAACCAGGCAGGTGATCGGTATTGTCACCCCAGTGATGGGGTGCAACAGAGATTTGAACCAAAACCTCTCACTGATTTGAACCAAAGCCTCTCAAGTGTATGCTCTGTTGCCTGCATGAGTTTTCATACTTTGTTTTTTGCACAGAGACCTCTGTGGAAGCTTGTGCATACACAGGTGAAGGCAGCGTCCCCACAGCCTAGCATCCTCAGCCCCTCAAGTCCTCTAAAGTGTGCTAACAAGGTTGAGATGGGCTCAGGCACTGCCTTCTGCCTGACCAGCACCTGGGGCTGTTGTCTTCAGATGGTTTTGTGCCTGAACCATCTCCACTGGGGCTCAGGTGCAAAAGTGGGTCAAGCCCCAGCCCATCCCATTGAGTAGGTGATGTCAGAGGGGCTGTCACAGAAGCCTCTGGATGGAGAGGTGGAGGTGTGGAAAAGCAGGAATTCCACATATGTGCATTCCTCCCTGCAGAGGCACCAGGGCAGGGCAAACTGAAGGAGAGGCTTACGCTAGGTCAGAATCTCCCCTTGTGGGCCTCCTGCTCCTGCCCCAGAAATATCTGAGAGCTGGCAAAAAATGTAGATGTACAGATTTCTGGGCTCACTGCCCTCCCAGACCCACCGGCTCTGACTGGCAGTGGAGGGGGATGTGTACTCCTGACAGGCTCTGCGGTGGTTTTGAGCCACAGTGGCTGCAGCATGCATAGCCTACCCATGTGGCCCCAGGAGGTCACACCTGCCTCTTACTATGCCTTTGCAGAGCATAGTATCTAAACTAGGACCCCTGCCTCGGATCCTGAGGGACGTCCACACAGCACTGAGCACCCCAGGCAGTGGGCAGCTCCCAGGGACCAACGACCTGGCCTCCACACCGGGCTCTGGCAGCAGCAGCATCTCAGCTGGGCTGCAGAAGATGGTGATTGAGAACGATCTTTCTGGGTAAGAGCTGTCAGGCATGTTGGGTGTGGTGGGTGCATGTGCAAACTAGGCACGACCCATCTGTAATCTCAATGGGGAAGAGGATGCCTACATACTGTTTATAAAACAAGCCTAAGTGGTGAACCTCCATTTGGGAAAATCAGGGAAGCCTTCCTGGAGGAGGTAATGCTATAGGGTTGTTTTTTGTTGTTGTTGTTGTTGTTTTTTAATGTTTTAGGAAAAGTAGCATTTCCATTGGTGGAAAAGGCATTCTAGGTAGAGGGACAAGCACAAGCAAAGACACGAGGTGTCAAAGAATAATTACTGGTCCCAGGTACCCCCAGCATTTCCAGATCACTTGATGTTTGTTAGAAATACACATGTTCTCTATTTCCTGGACCTGAGTCAAAATCTCCAGAAGTGGTGTTTAGCTGGGGGTGTTTTCAGTAGGCATTCGGTGGCTCTGCCAGGCTTTGAGGCTGGGAACCCCAGAGAACATTAAGTGATGCTGAGACCCAGTCCTGGGATCTGCTCTGCCTAAATAAGACACACACAGCAGAGTGGGAAGCAAAACGTTCTTGAGGGTTTAAGTCAAAATGGGGACATTTCTTTCAGTTCATGTTGAAGCATTTCTGTTCCACTCCATCTCTCCCCTCTCCTGCCAGGGATCCTTCTTAGCTCAGCGTGTGAGGCCTAGGCTGCAGCAGCAGAGTTGGGAGTGTGATCTCCCTGAGGCGGTGGCAGGGCAGTTTTAAGCAGGGGAGGGTGCTGAGTTCAAGAACCTGCTGAGATCGAGAACCTGGGGTTGGGGGAGCCCACAAGGGGCCAGAGATGCAGGTCCACTGAGTCTTGCATTGGGTCTGTTCAGTGAACGTGCCAAGCGAGGCCAAGTAGAGTCTCATGCCAAGAGTTTGAGGGGCAGGGTGGGCACAGCCCTTGAGAGGCTGAGAGGTGGCCAGGCCCATGAGTTGTGAGGAGACTGACCTGATGTGTGGCTTGGGCAGCTAGGCCCCTGCTGCTCTCCATCTCTCCTAGCTCATGTGCTGCTCTAGCCAGCTCTCACTGCCCACAAGCACTGCAGCCCTGAGTGGCTACCACTATCCATCTCAGGGAGTGGCGCTTCCTCTCCATCTGAGGCTAAGCCAACCCATTCACCATTCGAAGCCCCCCAAGTCCTCACTACCTCCAGTTCCCCCTCCCACATACTTCCCTCCAAAGCCCCCCTGAGGCCCCCACCACGGTTATGCTTTCTTCCAAGGAACTGGCTTCTAGGGAGGGGCCAAGGAGAGGCCAGAGAAAAGCCTAGAGTGAGGAGGAGGCCAGGGCAAGTGCAGCCCTCCCCCCAAGCCATGCTCTCCACAGAGCCTGCTCTCATTCCTTGTTTTTGCCAGGAACTCCAGCCCCCGCCTGCCAGTCAAACAAGGGAGCGGCAGCAGGAGGCTGGGCAAGAGGAGGTTTCACCGGGCTCCCACTTTAGTTACCATTCTGATGAGGAACAAGAGGGAAGAGGCATAGGGAACCCAGTGGCTCTGAAGTTGGAGTTCTCAATGCAGGATCCGTGGATAGCAGAGAGTCACTGAGCTGTGGCTTAGGGCTTAGCTAAGGAGGAGTTTTCCAGAACAGGCCAGGCCTCAGCACTCATTGTCCCAAGATGCAGCTGAGCAGAGAAAGGGTCCGCCAGGCAGCGCGGCCTGAAATGTGCAGTGCTGGCCCCTAGAGAAGAGGTTCTGTGCAGGAGCAGCCGCCTCAGCCTCTGGCCTGGACTCTCCCACTCCTGCCACCCGAGCACATCCACCTCCCCAGCGCCGGCTTGGGCTGCCAGGCCCCAGCAGGTTGGCGGGTGCTGTGGGTTTGGACCCGCCCTGGCTGCACTCACAGTTCTTCTTTTCCCCTTCTTTCCCTGTGTGTGCTTGTCTCCCTGCAGTCTGATAGATTTCACCCGGTTACCGTCTCCAACCCCCGAAAACAAGGACTTGTTTTTTGTCACAAGGTCCTCCGGGGTCCAGCCCTCACCTGCCCGCAGCTCGAGTTACTCGGAAGCCAACGAGCCTGATCTTCAGATGGCCAACGGTGGCAAGAGCCTCTCCATGGTGGACCTCCAGGATGCCCGCGCGCTGGACGGGGAGGCAGGCTCCCCGACGGGCCCCGACGTCCTCCCCACAGATGGGCAGGCACCTGCAGCTCAGCTGGTGGCTGGGTGGCCAGCCCGGGCAACCCCGGTGAGCCTGGCAGGGCTGGCCACAGTGCGGCGGGCAGGCCAGCCACCAACCACACCAGGCACCTCCGAGGGCGCGCCAGGCCGGCCCCAGCTGTTGGCACCGCTCTCCTTCCAGAACCCTGTGTACCAGATGGCGGCTGGCCTGCCGCTGTCACCCCGTGGCCTTGGTGACTCAGGCTCTGAGGGCCACAGCTCCCTGAGCTCACACAGCAACAGCGAGGAGCTGGCGGCCGCTGCCAAGCTGGGAAGTTTCAGCACTGCCGCGGAGGAGCTGGCTCGGCGGCCTGGTGAGCTGGCGCGGCGACAGATGTCACTGACTGAAAAGGGCGGGCAGCCCACGGTACCACGACAGAACAGTGCCGGCCCCCAGAGGAGGATCGACCAGCCTCCGCCCCCACCCCCACCGCCACCTCCTGCCCCCCGCGGCCGGACGCCCCCTAACCTGCTGAGCACCCTGCAGTATCCGAGACCCTCAAGCGGAACCCTGGCATCAGCCTCATCTGATTGGGCGGGCCCCAGTGCCCGGCTGAGGCAGCAGTCCTCCTCCTCCAAGGGGGACAGCCCAGAACTGAAGCCACGGGCAGTGCACAAACAGGTCAGTGCTGCTAGTCAGAGGGCAGGGCTGGGCACTCAGACCCAGTGGGGCTGTCATACCCCATACCATGCTCCTCCTCTCGGTCATTTCACCTCCGCCCGCACCCAGCTGCCATTGCATCCCACCAGCCTGCCACATGCGCCACCCTCTCCCTCCTCCTGGCTCCTGCCTAAATCCTGTGAACCAGGGACACTGTGGCCTTAGAGAACTCCAGGCCCCCCTGTCAGTTCCCCTAGGGGCAGGCTGGGGTCAGAGAGAGAGGAGGAGAGTGCATTCATCTTCAGTTCCAAGCTTTTCGAAGCCCCCACCCAAAGTAGGAGTCATCCTACCCCACTCTGGTCCCACACTCCCAAAATGTTTCCATAGGCTGGACAGGCCTCTGGGGACAACCACCTGGAGGATAGACAGCCCCATCACCCAAGGGCTTCAGGTGGTACCTGGAATGGAGGTACCTTGGGCTGACCACCCAGCCTGCCCCTGCCCCCCTCTCAGCACAGCCTGCTCCAGCCCCTGCTGTGGCAGGGTCACTCGCTGTCCCCTTGGCAACAGAGTGTGGTGCCCAGGATGCCACCTGGGCTGTCGGCTCTGCCTCCAGCTGCCTTCTGAGAGAGAGTGTTCCCAGGTGGGGACTGCCTTACTAGGCACTCAGTCAGCTGGAGGTCCCCTCCCTTCCCACCATGCCCCAGAGCTGCTTGTCCTTGTGGCTCACCTGGGCCACTCCTGCCCCCTCCTTGCCCTCCACCTCCCTCCAGCCCCTCACAGCTGTGTTTCGTTGTAGGGCCCTTCACCCGTGAGCCCCAATGCCCTGGACCGCACAGCTGCTTGGCTCTTGACCATGAACGCGCAGTTATTAGAAGACGAGGGCCTGGGCCCAGACCCCCCCCACAGGGATAGGCTAAGGAGTAAGGACGAGCTCAGCCAAGCAGAAAAGGTAAAGCTGGACCCTGGCAGCTCGGGGCAGGGCGGGGCTGCCTCCTGGCAGCAGCTGGTAGGAGTCTCTCCCCCAGGTCCTCCAGTAAGGGGTGCTGCTGTCCTTGTGAAGGGTCCATCGTCTCTGAGCCCCTGTTCCCCATGAGGACAGCAGTCAGTGGGGTCTGGAAGAAAAGCAATAAGAGGAATGGATTAGCAGCTTAGACCTGAGGCCTCCCATCTGCAGATTGGAATCAACAGGGAATTGTCTTGGATCCATACTCCCAGGACCTTGGGAAGGCTCCTCAGCCCGGGCAACCGAGGCATCCAACCTGAGAACCTGGGGCTTGAGGGCTGAGGGTGCCCAGGATGTAGATAGAGTCCCTTTGAGGGAGCCTGGTACCTGAGGAGGCAGAGACATGGGTCCCCAGGATGGGTGGGAGAGCAACCCCAGCCTGGCCCCGGGGGCTTGTGCCTGCCTGCAGCCTGGCTCTTCTCCACTTTGGTCTCCACCAGGGCCTGGGAAAGGAACAGCAGTTACCAGCATGGGGGGTGGGGTCAGGCTGCCTATGAGATATTTTCTTCTCCTGGGAAAATAATCTTTTCTAAAAATCAAAGTCCCACTCTGCCACACACATCTAGCATCTGCTAGGGCGGGGGATGCTTCATTGGTCTCCCAAGCTTTCTAGCTGTGGCAGCTGCTCTGGATCCAGGGGTAGTTTTTGTTTCCTGCTGGTGGCCACAGTCCAGGTAGATGGAGGAACCAGCGCAGGCCCCTGAATGGCAGGCGCTTCTCCACTCCCCTCTGGATGCTCTTGCCCCTTCTCGAGCAAGGGTGTTGGGGTCAGAATGGCAGAACTCCTCCTCCCCGGCCTCAGGCGAGGCCCATCTCCATGCTGCATCCTGCCACCGCTGCCATCCCTGGTCTGCTACATCCACCTGCTTTCACCATAGTTACATGAAGGGGGACCAGGGGACAGGAGACACAGTGCTCCCAGAGCCCGAGTTTGGCTCAGGAGGGAGGAGGCCTGGCCTCACTCCAGGCTCCTTGTGTCCCTGTGTCCTCATGGCATCTGGCCTGGCTCGATCCCGGTGTTGGCCTTGCCTCCCTCAGCACAGAGCACTTGGCTCCTCTGCAGCCACACTGCTTCCCAGCCTCATCCCCACATCCCTCCTCTGCCCTGATCGTTGGGGTCTGTGCTGGGCTGAGGCAGATCCAGAGCCTGGACCACCTGCCTTTCAATTATCTCTTTCTTCGTTTCTTCATGCCACTGCCACCCCCTGGCTTTAGATTCAAACAGAGGCTGGGAAGCTGGAATCTTGCCCTGCTGGTCAGTTGCTCTTCATGTGACATGGTCACCATCTGGGCCTCAGTTTCCCCTCCTGCAGAGCTCCCACCTCTCAGGGTGCTGTCACATGTCTTTCATATATCCAAAGGTTCTTTAACCTTTGTCATAAAAAGCTCAAAGCCCTAGTTACACCCTGACTCCTGGGATTTGGGTTTGAGTCTTCATCCCTGCCGTAGCCATACAGGTCAGGCTGGGAGCCTAGAGTGGAGACCCCTGGGTGGGGCGCAGGCACGCATCTTGCTGCAGCTCCTGCTGGCAGGGCTCCTTGGGCGTCTCATTGCTGTGTGAAGTGGGCAGGTCACAGTCACTGGGGTCTTCCGAGTGGGGCTCCCTCCTACCTTTCCTCCCACTTGGGCTGACAAGGCTGTGCTCTCTGTGTCCTGGGTGCTGTGCCCGTGGATGCTGCCCCTCTGGCAGGACCTGGCGGTGCTGCAGGACAAGCTGCGAATCTCCACCAAGAAGCTGGAGGAGTATGAGACCCTGTTCAAGTGCCAGGAGGAGACGACACAGAAGCTGGTGCTGGAGTACCAGGCACGGCTGGAGGAGGGCGAGGAGCGGCTGCGGCGGCAGCAGGAGGACAAGGATATCCAGATGAAGGGCATCATCAGCAGGTGGGGCCCACACCTGACTGGCCTGGACATGGGCACAGACAGGGCAGCCATTGCTGCCTTCAAGGAAGCCCCTGGTAGGGGTGAGCAGCTGAAGGATGAGCTGAGAGTGCATCGAGGAGGGAAGAGAGTGGCTGGGCAGTGGGAGCAGTGTGAGCACAGGCCTGGAGGCAGGAGGTGGCCTGGAGGGTGAGCAGCCCACACAGAATGCAAAGCTGGGGATGAGGCTGGACCAGTCATGGCTGGGTCCTAATAAGCCTGAGCCCCTACAAGGAGCTACACCATCTAGTAAGCACTCTCAGGGGTGTTAAGAAGCTGGATTAGGAGGTACCAGGAAAGACAGTGAGGACCCCCATACAGGGTAAGAAAAGTGGGAATAAGCATCAGTTACATATAGTAGGCGAAGGTGGAAGACACAGCATAGCCCCCAGATTCCTCCAAAGAGTGTGGGCCTATCAGGGTGCCAGTTACTCATCTGGGAACTGTTGAGAGGAGTGGTTTGAATGGGGGATACTGCCAGTCTTGATATGCTGAGTTTTAAGGGGCTTGGGTTATTGGGGGAAGGGCTTCAGAGGGACAGCTGGTTTTAATGCTGACTCTCATCTTTAGTGAAGGCTTATGTCAGGCCCCATGTTGACACCTCCATCTCTCTGTCTCTGCCTATGGGTAGGGCATCCCTATGTCAGGCAGAGTGCAGTCAACCCACAGGGTCCCAGACATGGAGTTTAGTAATAGCAGGCGCAGGAGGAGAGACAGTGTGGGTTTATGTCTTGTTTGAATTGGCCTGGTCTAAGACCCCATCACCTGGACAGACCAAGCAGGTGTGCAAGAGCCAGGAAGTGCTCTGCTCCATGCTTTGTCCATGGCATAAGCCCTTCCCAGATTCCTTCTATTTAGGCCACCTGTTTCTCTGTTCCTGACTGTTGTTTGCTTCATTTACTTGTAGTTTTGTTCATTGTGAAATAGTTAACATGAGTGGAACCAGGGTGACTAGAACCCTGCTGTTCACTTGATCTCTAGCTCTGCTCTTGGCTCACCTGTGTGTGTTTCCAAGAATGGAAACGCCTTTCAATTTAACTGCCTCTCCACATGGTGTTTATTCTCTGCGGTGTGCGTGTTCTGAATTCAGAGGCTTGCTTAACATGTTTATTTTTACTAATCAATCCTGGTATATTTCCTCCATAATACAAGTGTCAGTGAGGTAGATAGTGTTCAAGTATTCTGTATCCTTACTGGCTTTTCTGTTTCTCCTTTCATTCCAACTGGTGTTTGCTTTATGTACGCTGAAATTATTCTTAGGTGCGTAATCATTTAGGCTATTTACATACTATTGTTGAATTAACTTCTTTGTCGTTATAAAATCACCTTCTTTATCCCTTAGAATATTCTTTGCTCTGAAATCTCCCTTGTCTGATATAAAATAGCCACCCCAGCTTCCTTTTGATTCATGTTAGTATGGTATATCTTTTTTCATCCTTATGCCTTTGGCTCATTGTCTTAGTCCATTCAGGCTGCTACAAGAAGAACCCTAGACTGGGTAATTTATAAACAACGCAAAGTGTATTGCCCTCAGTTCTGGAGTGTAACATCAAGATGCCAGCAGATTCAGTGTATAGTGGGGACTCTGCTTCATATTAGAGCGTGCTGTTGCTGTGCTCTCACTGCAGAAGGTGTGAACAAGCTCCCTTGGGCCCCTTGTGTAACATGAAAGCACTCATCCCATTTTTGAAGGCAAAGCCCACATGATGTCATCACCTCTCAAAAACCCTATCTGTTAAGATAATCACCTTAGGGGTTAGGTGTCAACATATGAATTTAGAGGGTGACACAAACATTCAGAGCATAGCACCCATCTATGAGTTTGTTTTACAGGCACCATACTATTGGATCTTGATTGTATCTAAATGGTTCTGCCTTCGATTGGAGTGTTTTGACAATTTACATTTAATGTCATTATTGATATGTTTAAATTTTTGCCTTGTTACCTGTTTGTACCATCTGTTCTTTTTTTCCTGCCTTCTTTTGGACTGCGTATTTTTTGTTTCCCTTTTGTCTCCTATTGACTTATTAGCTATATCTCTTTGTCGCTCTAGGGCAGGGACTGGCAAACTTTCTGCAAAGGAGCAGATCAAAACTATTTTAGGCTTTGTAGCCCATATGGTCTCTGTTGTAACTGTTTAGCTCTGCTGTTATAGCAGAACTATTTGTGTGAGGTGGCCATTTACAAAACAGGCAAGGGTCTGGCTTTGGCCCTTTCCCTGAGGCTGTAAGTACGGGGAGTCTGTCATGGTCTTTGTTCCTCTGTACTTTATGTTATCTGTTTTCCCTGGCTATTTATAAGATACTTTTTTCCCCCTTAATCACTGGTTGTCAGTAGTTTGATTGTGATGTTCATCGGTGTAGTTTTCTTCTAGTTTCTTGGGTCTTGGATTTGGATGTCTGCAGTCCCGCCTTCTCCCTGTCTTCCTCTGGGATTCCTAGCATCCCTCTGGGATTGTGTTAGGCTCATATCGTCCTGTATCTCACTGATGCTCTGTTGTTTTCTTTCTTCATTTTTTTCCTGTTTTTTTTTTTTTTTTTTTTGTCTTTGGTAGTTTCTATGACTGTGTTCAAGTTTGCTAATTCTTTCTTCAGTGTGTAAGCTGCTGTTAATCTGATCTAGTATTTTTTTCACTGCAGGTAATTGTATTTTTTCACCTCTCAGACTTTCATTTTGCTTTAAATTCCATCTATTTTAATTCTCATTGTGCTTTGACTTCTCTTTTCTGAAACGTAGAGTCTATTATACTATTTTATGAAACCTGTAGAATGCATATATAATACTTTGTTGCTTTTATGTCCTTGACTAATTCTATCCTTTGTGACATTTGAGTCTGTTTTTGCTGATTAATTTTCCTCTTGCTCATGAATGTTTCTACTTCTCTGTGTATTTGGTAATTTCTGGTTGGATGCCAGGCATTGTGAACCTTACAGTTAGGTGCTAGATGTTTTTGTGTTCCTTTTAATCCTTTTTTGGGGCTTTGTTCTAGGAGACACTGAGGTTACTTGGAATCAGTTTAATCCTCTCTGGATTTCCTTTTAAGCTTTGTTAGGCTGCATCCTGCAGACATTTTAGTCTCAGCCTAACGTGGCCCTGCTGGTGAGGTAGTTTCCTTCTGAGGGTCCTCTGGGATTCCCAGTGTCATTGTGTCACTCCACTCTCGCTGGAACAACATGAACTGCTTCTGGGATTGTTTTGTGTACTCCTTTCTAATGGTTCTTGCCTCGCCTGGTAATTTCTCATCTGCATGCAGATATTATTCAGTCAGAAACACAAGGGGAACCCCCAGTTGGGAGCTGTGTGGAGTTTCTCTCTGCCTCTTCCTCCTCTCTGGCTGTCTGCCCTGCAAATCCCACACCTTGACCTTCCCAACCTGCCTGACTCCTCAGCACAGCAAGGCTGCCGACTCCACCTTCCCTCTGCTCCCAGGCCGTTCACTGGGCTTACCTTGTTGGTTTCTCTTCTTTTAGAAATTATTGTACTGCATTGCCTGTATTGCGTCCAGTTTTCTAGTTTGTTTGTTTCTTTTTTCATTTTTTATTAAAGAGATGGGATCTCACCATGTTACCCAGGCTGGCCTCTAACGCCTAGCCTCAAGTGATCCTCCCTCCTTGGCCTTCCAAAGTGCTGAGATTATAGTTGTGAGCCACCATGCCCGGCCCTGTTTGTTTTTAAGACAAGAGGGTAAATACAATCTCCTTCCAATCTAATTTTCCTTAACAAAACTAATACCCTCCCCCACCCCCAACACAGGCTTTTCTCAGAGTGGTACCTTCCTGTACTGGAGAACCTGCTCCGGAGGTCCCCCCACCTCTGCTCCTCCTGGTCAGTGCTTCCTGAAGTGCTGGCCTGCTGCCCCCATTACAGTCCCATGCAGAACCAGCCCCGCCACTATGGCTCCCTGTGCGTCTGCTATGCATGGGCTGGTGGTTGCTCAGTGTGCGGTGGCTGCTATGGGCTGGAGGAGTCATGAGAGCAGGGATGGAGAGAAGCTTTGGGAGTGGATGGGCTCATCCGAGAGGAGTGCACAGAGTGAGGAGAAGTGAGGCTGAGGCCAGTGCCCTGTGGCACCCCTGTGTCCAGAACAGACAGGACAAGCCATCTGGGAGACAGGCAGACCCAGATGGAGTCCCCAAACCAAAGGAGACTGGGAAAGTGGGAGTGGGAGTGCCCAGTAGCAGGAGTATCTCAGGATCAAGCCAGGTGGCGCCAGGAGGGCTCACAGGAAGGGAGCAGCAGGGCGGAGCCAGCCTCCTGCCCACTGAGCATCTTCAGGTGGGTCCTCCCAGCCTCTGCCCATTGTCCTGCCTGCACACCTGTCCTTCAGATGTGTCCTTCCGATATGCAACCCACCCCAGCCCACCGACCAGGAAAGGTCGCCGTTTCCAGCTTGTTCCAGGGACCTGAACTTTCCACTAGCGCAGCTGCTCTGTACAGGGTGTAGTTAGTTACTCATTCCTCCTGCCCTGTAACTCCTTGAGGGAAAAGACTAGAGTTCATTCATCTTGGTACCTCGAGTGCCCGGTGCGGAGCCCGCACAACTTTGTGAAGATGGCAGGGGCATGGTGGAGAAAGTTCAGGGGTTTTGAAGGTCTAACACCCATTCCCACCCATCTTGGCTCCTGGAAGAACATTGGGAAGGGGCAGCCCAGGGGTCTCTGGGGCTTCAGGAGCAGCAGGTGTAGGGTGCCGAGGTGAGGAAGGAGCAGGCCCAGCAGTGTCAGTTGCTGGGAGTCAGCTGGAGGGCCTCTGCCCGGGGCAAGTATGAAGGCAAGTCTGTGACCCGAGGAGGGGCTCTCCTAGTGTATTCCTTGTTGCCACACCCTCCCCACCTCTGCTCTCTCCAGTGCCAGCCTGACTGTCCCTGTCTCTGGCTATAGGTTGATGTCCGTGGAGGAGGAACTGAAGAAGGACCATGCAGAGATGCAAGCAGCTGTGGACTCCAAACAGAAGATCATTGATGCCCAGGTAGGGGCTCTGGCCCTTTGGTCAGCCACAAGAGTTAAAGGGCCCGGGTTTAGGAGGGGGTGACTTTAGCCTCTGCATCCTCAGTTATACCTCACTGCAGACACTGAGTGGAATAAGAAACCAGAAACTTCTCTGCCCTGAGAAGTCAGACCTGTGGTCTTAGTGGGCCACAAGCTTATTAGGACAGGCTGTGAAAGGAGAGAGACAGCTCCTCCCCTGCTTGGCTCCTGGTGGGTATTGTCTTTCACCAGGAGTGCTGACCAAAGAATGGCAGCTCCCAGGAGGGAAGTTGGGGTGGGAGTGATGCAGGCTGGTCATAGGGAGCAGTGGGGCTCTTCCTTACAGCTATGGCATTCAAGCAGCACTGAGAGGAGGCATGAAAGGCACTCTGGCCCTAGCCTCCTTTACTCAGGACTGCACCCTTTCCTTTCACTTGCCCAGGAGTAGGCTGGGCCTTGCTCAGACTGTAAACTGCACAGACCAGTAGCTGTGACCTCTGGTGTGTCACATGCCACATGCCACATGTGAGCAAGAGTGCCTGCTCTAGGGGCCTCAGGCAGCCCATAGACGGCACTAGAACTGCTCCGTTCGGGATGAGAAGCAGGTGGTGAGGCTGCGTCCCGGATGCTGCGGAGCCTCTGCCACCGTCTCCTGCCAGCCACTCACAGCCCGGGGCCTGCCTGCCCTCCTCAGCTCCAGTCCTGCCTCTTTCCAGCTCTCTCGATGTTCCCTTGGTCCCAGGAGCCTGTCCCATGACCCCCCTCACACCCCCGTTGTCCACAGGAGAAGCGCATTGCCTCGCTGGATGCTGCCAATGCCCGCCTCATGAGCGCCCTGACCCAGCTGAAAGAGAGGTACAGCATGCAAGCCCGTAACGGCATCTCCCCCACCAACCCCACCAAATTGCAGATTACTGAGAACGGCGAGTTCAGAAACAGCAGCAATTGTTAACCTGCCTGAGAGGGAGGAAGCTACCCAAGGAGAGGGGGACTATGTTGGCCAAGGGCAGGGTCTCTGCCAGGGGAGGCACCCACGGTTGCAGCCCCAGTGCGGGTGTCAGGAGGCTGAGCCTCCCCTCCCCGCCGCTGTCCAGGAGGCGGCCACAGAGGGAGCCGCCAGAGACTGAAGCAGCATGAGGCGAGGTCACCAGCCGCTCCCTGTGGGGTGCGGGCAGAAGAGACTGCACGCTGGGGAGTGGGGGACAGCCTGATGGGGCAGGGGTCCTGCCAAAAACGTCTGTCGGTTCCTGAATGTGGTGTGTCCTTGTCCTCCTGGATCTGGCTGAGTGCATGTGTCCCCACACCTGTGCCAGGGAGGGGGCTTCCTGGAATGGGGATTCAAGGGCTAGGGGCCTATACCTGTGGCTTCCTCTCGCCTCCCTGGGGGGCCCAGGACTCTCTGGCAGCCAGGCCCTGTCCTGTGGGACCGGGCACTTGGCAGATGGGTTGGCAGGCAGGAATACAATGGGGAGGACACAGGGCAGGAGTCCAGTGTCCCCCTGCCTGTCTCCATCCAAAGCGCCTGCCACTGCATGCAGCCTGTTGGGACCTTCCTGGCTGTGAGGAACTGAGGATTCCTACCCACCCACCCACTTCAAACCTGTCCCAGAGCGCCACCTGCCACCTTCTGCCCTGCCTTAGTTCTATTGCCAGATAGACCCAGTGAGGGCCATGGCTTTTTCTTCTGGGCTCTTGTCCCTGTGGGGAGGACCCACAGCTTCCCACACTTCCCACACAGGCCCAGGCTGATGCTCGAGGGCTTCCGGAAGCCAAAGATCTGGGCTGAGCCGGCCAGATTGCCCTGAGCACTGTATCTGCCTTCTCCTGGGGCCCAGCACACCCAGGCCACAGTGGCCCTGTAGGGAGTGCCACCTCGTGCTCACCCTGAGAGAAAAGGTGATCCTTCCTCTGAGTGATGGTTTTAAAAAAGATTCTAATGCCTGCAGGCCCTGAGAAGGTGGATAACTGTGATTTTTTTTCCTTTCACAGTATGCATTAGAAACAAAAGCCCGCTTGCTCGCTTGCTGGAACACAGGGGCCTTTTAAGTTGAGCGTGCGCACTGCATGGGAAATAGCGGCCCTGGAGGATGTTAGACTTGCTCCCTCTCCAAGACAGCAGCAGCCTGCACCCGGCCCCGTGTGTGCGGCCGGCCTCCTCCTCACCCTTCCCGGCCCCCAGCCAAGGACCCAGGCGCTGCACACAGGGGAGGGGCACACCCCACAGCTGGGGCCGGTTTTCCTCAGCTCTAGGCTGTTCTGTAGCTTATCTGCCCCTCCCCCCCCTTTCAAAACAGATGAGCAGGAGCTCGGGTCTCTCTCGGCCCCTGTCTGTTTCCAGCCCCTGCAGATTCCGAGCGCAGGCCCTGGGTAACAAGGGTGGGAGCGGGGCCTTTGCCAGCAAAGCCAGGGCAGGGCGAGCTGCAGGAACCACCCCTCTGTCCCTGCAGCTGGAATGTGCCGCAGAGGCCCCACCTGAAGGGTGGATGTGCTGGAGGGGTGGCCCAGAGCCATACTGTGCCCACCCTGAGCTCGGGGACAGGTGACAGTGGCTGGCACTGGGAAGGGGCTCTTAGATGTAACCTACAATTCAGTTAGGCTGGAGACAGATGCTGCTGGAGGGAGTGCTGGGCCGCCAAGGGCCACAGACCTCAGGAAGATGGGAGGCGGGAGCAGTGGCCCTGCCCCCACCCCTTCCTGCCCCACTCCCCTGTCTGCCCCCACCCCTGCACCTGCGTGCCTGAGACCAGGGCGGCCACACAGGCAGGGCCTGGCTCCAGTCTCGTCCTCCCACTGCCCAGTGAGCCCTGCCCTCCTCCCCACAATCCCTTCCCACCGCTGCCTCATAGAGTGACCTCGGACAGAGCCCCCCTTACCAATACGGGGAGGCTCCCAGGGCCTGGACAGGCGGGCTCGGAGGCCGCCTGCTATGGCCGGTGCCAGCTGCCCTTGAGTGGGTGGGTGAGCTCTCAGGCCGAGAGCCTTATTTACCTAGTGCAAAAACTGTAAAAGTGTACAGACTCTTCACAGATTTTTATCTTAATTGCAAGTCTGCCAATTTTGTAAATGTTCTTGGTGTTTGACTGTAATGTAACTATCTCACCTAATGGTTGTACATATCCTTCGGTCCTGGTGCTGCCGAGGGCTGGCCCGGACTGCTGCTCTCCCAAGGGTTTTTATTTTATTTCTTAATCTAGAGAACAGTATTGGGCAGGAGGAAGAGGCTCGGGGTCTGGGGTTGTGTTTTCCTTGCCTGTGGCATTTATGTGTTGGCATTGCAGTTGCCGTCTGGTTAGGGGCTGCTGGGGCGTCTTCACTGGGCCGGTCAGTGGGGGCTCCTGCCCAGGCCACAGAGAAGCTGACTTCCCGGGAGCTGGGCCCTGCCTGCAGCCAGGGCTGGGGTTGCCCGAGGTCCTGGAGGGAAGGATAGTCCCTGCTGAGGAAGAACACAGTCCCCGGGCCCCCTGGTCACCAAGATTCAGCCTCTGCTGGAGAAAGCCACGTCCTTCCCTGCCAGCACAGAGGCCTGACTTTTTTGCTTAACTTCCACATTCTGGGTGATGGAAACTGCCAAACCTCCTGTCAGCGAGGACTCTTTCCGACTGCCCAGAAAGTGGGGTGGAGGACCAAGGCTACAGCTCCGCACGCCCTGGTCCCCCAGAGCATCTGCCCCCAAGTACACCTCCCCCTGAGCCCCGCCCAACTGCGGGAACCAGACTGTCAGGGAAACAGCCCCTCTCTTTTCTATACACTCAGCCACAAAGCCCCCCCAGCTCCCACACCACATCCCAGCTCCCCTCTTTTGTAAGTATGTGAAAAGGAAAAATGCAGACATTGGAGTCTGGCTGGAGCTCCTCCCTCCAGCTGTGACTTTTAACTATGTAATAATGTACAGAGGAAGCCGTTGGTGTTCTAAGACTCTGTGTGGCTGTGCAATTTCTGTACATTTGCAATTAGAAATATTAAAGATTTATTTAGCTATTTTAAGCCTGACTCTTGTCTCCATTCAGCTGTATGATGTTACAAGGATGACTCTGAGTCCAGAGCGGACACTGTCCTTTACCAAGGGGACCCCAGCATCTGGTTCACCCTGGTGGCAGTCATGGGCAGGGGATACCCCTAATGCCAGTTGTGGTGGTCTGGCCAGCTTGGCTCACTGGGTGATCTGGGATTGCCCCTCTCCTCCTCTGGGTGGAGGGGTCTCTGCACCAGGGAGTAGAGCAGATGACCTCTTAAAGGCTCTCCCCTGGCTCTGACATGCTTGGAAGTAAAGTCTTTGCCGTCCCACCACCTCCTGGGAGACAGGGAGGCCCCAGCACCTTCCCTGCAGCACACACCAGCTCTTGCCGTGCCCTGCATTAAGCGCTTTTTCATCCACTGAAATCTGGCTCTGGGAGGGAAGAGACCAGGGAGAAGAGGTTGGCCGAGGTCCCAGCAAGTCATGGCAGGGCTGGACTAAACATTTCTAAACTTGCAACACCTGGAAAGTCAGATTCAGGCTCTCCCAACTGACCCACCTGCAAGGCTAAATGCAGGCCCTTGTTGGGAAATAACCAGCACTCAGGCCCCCTTTCAGCTACACCTGCGAAGAGAAGTGAGCAGCCTGGGTCCCGAACTGTTTGTCTGCAGTGTCTCAGGATCTGGTCTTTCAGTGCAGTGCACAGTCACTCCAGACTGGCTCCAAGGGACAGGTCCTGGTCCCAGCCCCAGCCCAGCCCCCTCAGAAACCAGACACTGCCTGAGCCGAGTTTCTGCTGGGGGCAAGGATACCTGTGGTCACAAAGCCAGATGGAGCCCCGGGTCTGTCACCTAGACAGGTGCGTCTGGCTCCAGCCAGGGATTGGCCAGAGAGAGAAGCCTCAGGCCTGCCCCTGTTCTTGCCCCTGCTGCCAGCTGGAAGCAGGTACAGCAGAGCCACATGCCACAGGAGCAAGGCTGCACTGTCAGCCTCGCCAGCGACCCCTGTGTGCCACCTCCCACTGTTCAGCACCCTGGCTTCTCAGGCTGTCCAGCTCTTGAGGACCCCTTCCCTCCACTTGAGCCAGCCACTCCTGGGGCCCTCCTTGGGCTGCTATCACCTCTGACCTCTTAGGAAAGTGTCACCCATGCTGCTCACAGCGGGCACAGCTGCCAGGCCTTCCCTGCTCATCCTCCACATCAGCACCCATCTCCTCCCCCGCCCGTGTGTCCTCTCTGCCTTCCCCCATCAAGCCTAGCCCCTGTGGGCTCCCTCCTCAGCCCTTCTCTTGACAGTATTTCTTGACAGTATTCCTTGACCACTTTGGCCCTGGCTCCACCCAGCAGTCATCATCTCCAGCCCACCAAGCATTGCCGGAGAAAACTAAACACCCCAGTTCCGACTGTGCCCTGTGGGTCTGTTCCTTTCTCCACTCTCAGCTAGGCCTTCCTCCCTCATTCTCCACTCTAGTTAATCCAAATTTGTACCTCTCTTCGGATCTCCCAGCCAGCCAGCTGGCCCTTCTCTGAGTCCTGCCTCCTTCCACACTGAGGAACCCCCACACCCTCTCCCTGGGCCGACCACCAGCCTAGCTACCCCAGCCTTCAGCAGTGGCAGGAGAGGAGGCAACCTGTTTCTTCCCAAGGCAGCCCCTAGCCAGTGCCTGCACCCCCTGCCTCTTGCTGCCTCCGTGGCCTCTAAACCTCCAGCCTCCCCATCCCACAGCATTTTAAAGTGCCAGGTCTCTAATTGGCTCCAGGCTGTGTCTGCTTTTCTCCCTTTCAGCCAAACTTCTTAAAAGTATACTGCCTACAGGGGCCTGCCATCTCCACAGCCTCAACCCTCCTCTCTCCCTGCCCATCAAAACCTGACTTTGACCTCCCGCTCCTTGGCCACCCCATTGCTTCTGCCCTGCTGTCTCATCCCTAGGCTCAGGGACCACCATCCCTCTGCTGGGGAGTTACTCGTAAAGGACGCTGAACTCAAGGAGACAGCAATGAACGCGACAAAGAAATCATTTCGTGTTGATAGGAGGCATTTATTTTACTCTTTTATTTGTATGAATTTAAGGGATATGGGTGCAATTTTGTTACATGGATATATTGCATAGAGGCATAAGCTGGGCTTTTAGTGTATCCATCACCTGAATAGTGTACATTTGCCCATTAAGTCATTTCTCACTGCCCACCCCCTTCTACCTCCCCACTCTTCTGAGGCTCCAGCATCCACCTGTTCACACCCCATGTGCACGCATTGTTTAGCTCCCACTTACAAGAGAAAATGCCATATTTGATTTTCTGAGTTCTTTCCGATAGGAGGCATTTGTAATGAAGATACAAACGGCATGAACTTCTGTTTGTGGATAAAATCGCGTCAACTAGAAAGCAAACTGCTGGAAGTGCGAAGGAAGAAACTGACAGCCACAATTGCACATGAGACGAACACACCACTGGCATTAGTTTATTACAGGACAAGGAGGAAAAAAAAACCAAGAGGATTTTAATAATTAATAAGGTTTAATAATCTGTGATACACCAAGCTCTTACCCTAGAGAGAGCACACCCTTTTTTCAGTTAGGATTTGGAAGACTACCCAAAGCTGATTGTATACTGAGGTATGAAGAAAACCTCAGAAAGTTGCCCAGAGAACCAATTCAGGCCGCAGTCTGTGCCTTGAAGCAGAAACAAAAATTCAAAAACCCAGAAATTGGTAAAAAGTGTAGAACTTTTTAAAGTCACCGTAAGGGTAATGCTGGGAAACTCCTGGCCTCTGCTACCATCTTTAAAAAAATAAAAATAAAAATAAATCTACCATCAATAAGTTTTTAAAAATAAATGTTGAATCAGTAGATTCAAAAACAAATTTGTCTTCTAATTGAACCAGGTGTATTGGCATATTGACCACATGCATTTATCTTTTCTTCCGCAAACCACTATACAGACAGGAAAGAAAAGATTTATGCTCTGTAAGGATAAAATTGATTTGGGAGATAAGAGAATTTGGAAAACTCTGGCAGATGGAAGGGGATGAAGGTGAATCTAGCAGAGCAGTGGGAGAGACCAACCGGAAATGAGCTTATCAGGCCCCAAGGAACCCCCAGAGGCTCAGCAGTGGGAGGTCCCCCACTGTGTTTCAAGATGGGGGCTGGGATTGGGGGGACCTTGGGGAATGGTGCACCAGGCTGGAAACGGAGATCAGAGCCCGACATCCTCCCCTGCTCTGCACAGCCGGAAACTACTCTTTCCCCCTCATCTCCTTGCAAGGGACTGGACATTTAGTCTCTGGAGAAATGGAGCCAGGTATATTCTGGACTTGGGGACGCAAGGGGAAGCAGAATTATCTGTGGGGGTGGGGCTGCCAGCAATAATGTTCCTCTCCACCCCTCACAGCCCCATCACGGATCCCAAAGTGGCGAGGGCCACACGTCCAGCCCCCAGGGAGCTGATTGGAACATTCTTTGGAAAAACCAGATCCCAGGTATTTCCCCCACCTGAGTCACTGTCCGGCATCCCATAGTGGCACCCACCAATCAACATGCCCTACACACACAAATACGCACGCGCACGCACACACAAAAATACGCGTGCGTGCACACACACAGAACACAGCTGAGGACTCCCCAGACCATCAAGGAAAGCTAGAAGTGTGAAAAGGAGAGGCCAGCTCAACCAGCCTATAAAAGGAAACAGAGGCAATGTAGAAAAGAGATGAGCCTTAAAAAAATAACCCACAACTGGCTAGGCACAGTGGCTCACCCCTGTAATCCCAACACTTTGGGAGGCCATGGAAGGTGGATCACTTGAGGTCAGGAGTTCAAGACCAGCCTGGCCAACATGGTGAAACCCCATCTCTACTAACAGTACAAAAATTAGTCGGGCATAGTGATATGTGCCTGTAGTCCAGCTCCTCAGGAGGCTGAGGCACAAGAATCACTTGGACCTGGAGGAGTGAGATCATGCCACTGCCCACCAGCCTGGGTGACAGAGCAAAACTCTGTCTCAAAAAGAAAAAAAAAAAAAACCCACAACTTTAGTATCCTCGGAGAGATAAGAACAGGATGCTATGAAAAAGGAACCGAGATTGAGAAAGAGATTCTTCTTATTAGAAAGTTCTTTCACAAAAATAAAATAGTTAATAAAAGTGATGGAATAGAAGGTTGAGGGATTTTTTTCAGAAAGTAGATCAAAATATGAGAATAAAAAAATAGGAGAAAGGGAAAAAAATCTAGAGGTTCAATCTAGGCTGTCCAATATCCAGTTATTAGGAATTCCTGAAGGAATGAAAGATTAAAAGGCAGGGAGAAAATTGTCAGAAGAATAATAAAGGCAAGTTTTCTAGGGCTCAAGAAAGGACCTTAGTATCCAGGTTGAAAGAACCCGGTACAATAGATGGAAGAAGACTTAGCCCCCACGGTACAGGACCACAGAACGCACAGCCATGGCCAGAGCCACCCAATCCACACTGGCTGACCTCGCCTAGGAGCCCAGAGAAAGGAAGGGCAGCCTGTGATGTGGCCTGAATGAGGGGATGTTACAGAACTGTGGTCCCAGAGAGCGTAGAGGGACTAACATTCCCAGGGATTCCTGGTGAGATATCCTGGTAAAGAATTGGAAAGTTACATCGAGGCCTGTCAGCACAGTTGTGTACTTTTCCATGGCTATGGTCATGGAAAACCATTGACCCTGCTGGACAATAAAATCATAAACAATGAGGTGTGCATTGTTACCCGACAAAAATGTACACACGAGCTTGTAACTGCCCAGAATCTGGCCTTCTAATCTATAGTAAATGGCAGGGGGCATTCCGCTATGATGAAGAGTCCTTGGGCCGGCCTCTTAAAAAATATTTCAGTAGGATGCCGGAATGACACCCTGCCTTCAGTTTGCCTTAGTTCCAAGTTTTGCGTGCTTTTTTTCTTAATACACCTTGACAATATGCCATAGTCACAAACCCCAAAGGCTTGGTGACCTGGCAGGAAATGAGTGACACAAGCAGGCCTCCTTGAGATGACACCCAGACTCAGGTGTCAGGAGACATCAAGGAGGGGGTGGAGACTGGAGGGAATTGGAAAGCATATGCCCTTGCTAAAGGCAGCAGGGAACCATCGCTGTGGATTGACATATCATCCATTCGCTGTTGACTTCTCCATTTCTATATCAGCCCCTCCACATCCCAAACTGCAGGTTCACAGGGCTGAATGCCCACTTGGATAGTTCATAGGCATCAAACTTGTTATTTCTTAAATGGAGCCCTTGACTTCTCTGACTCCCTAACCTGTTCCTCCTCTCATCTTCCAATCCTAACCAATCATCCCAAACACTCTCCTCCCCACTGCTCCAGCCAAGAGCCAAGTGTGACTTCTTGATTCTTGCGCATTAAAAAGGATTTATAGGTTTGGAACAATGTTCATGATACATTGTAGGCGAAAAGCAAGCAATAGATCAGTATGCCCCATTCCTGTAAGGAAAAATAAATAAATTACATTGCGTACAATAAATTACATAGAAGAACGATGTGGACGCAGATGCATCACGCTGTTTATGGCGGTTTCCACTGGGTCGTGGGGCTCAGCAGGATAGGGAAGGAGAATTTGCATCTTCTATTTTATATTCTTTAGTATTGCTTGAATATTTTTACAACCAGTTTTTGTTTCTTGTTTTGATATGGAGTCATTTAAAAATAAATAAAACATACCCATATAATGAAACACTATGCAGCCGTTAAATTTGCAGAAGAATCATAAATGGCATTGAAAGATGTTAATATAATACATGTAAAAGCTAGTAACAAAATTGTATGTGCAGGATGATTCTAGTTTAGTTTTTAAACTATATTTGCAAAATCAGTTCTGGATTAAGAGAGAGTAGAGTATAGGTAAGAGCTTGAGCTTGGACAGAAAAGGGAAGTGGATGTGAGTCTTGATGGCTGTGGATTAGCCATAGAACCTTAGCCAAATTGCAAAAGCCTCTAAGTCTCAGTTTTCTCTACTGTAAAATGGGGATAACAGTATCTACCATAGAGAATTCTGTAAGGATTTGGAAATAACCCTTTTCAGCCCTCTACTTAGCAGTTATTAAAATATAAATCATATGTGTCACCTATAATAGTAATAATTTTTGAATTAAATCATAATACACTTTTATATATATCTTAAGATATAAATCACAAATAAATATAAGGTATATATTTGATATTTACCTTATTAAGATACATATCAAAGTGTTAACAAGACAGTGACCTAGGGATAATGAGATAATAAACGACTTGATTTGTCTCTTCACTTATCAGTATTTTCTAAATTTTTTTCATTAACATACTTTTATAATAAAAACATTTAAAAAGAATATCTTAAGCCAATATTTATATTCGACATCGTCCTTAAGAGCAAAATATAAGAGACCTTCTTAATGAGGAAAGAAATGACCTGGATGCAGATCTCTGCCACATTTCAATGCAAAAAGGAAAGAAATAAACTGGAAGAAGTCTGGAATTGTGTTCCTAGACTTTTCCAACAGAAAAATGGTCCCTCTATAGGTAGAGTGGCTGAATACACAATAAATATACAAAATTGAGATTGCTTCCCCAGATACCAGTTTGTGCCCATTAGCAAGATTGCGGAGGGTGGGGGTGGGTTGGTGATGGTTACCAGGAGAGGTGGGTGATAGAGGACCACAAACCGGAACACCCCAGTAAGGGTGCACACACAGTCTGGATGGTCACCAGACCCCTGGCTAAGGTGGAGAGCCTGTCTCCCACAGTGCATTAGGACCCTGATCTTATTATCTGATGAAGAGTGGAATTATACTATACAACAGTTTACTTAACTTGTATTAAAACATTTGTGTTATGTATTTAATGTGAATATTCAGAATTTACAGTCGTTTTTATAACCCTCTTGCCATTTCTTTATTTTTATATACCCTTAAAACATCCAGAAAACAAATTAGTCTAGGACTTCTGTACTCTTGAGAGACCTAGCCAGTCAGAAACAGAAACAGTCTCTTCCTCAGGGGATGGTAATCTGACTTTGGCCATGCCCTTCCTGCCAGCCACTGGTACAGTGGATACGAGGGGACCAGAGGGGCCACTCACCTGAGGTGCAGGATCCCTGAGGAAACCTGGAATGGGGTCCCTGGGGGCCTACACTTGGTAGTGTCCAGGCTTTGCTGACACATGAAGTTTGGCTTCATGCCCATCATGGACTGGCAGGAGGGGGTTCAAACTACAGAGTCAGTAGGTAGGGGGACCCCCCTGGAACTCTGAATTAGGTACCCTGGAGAGTTTCAGGAATATTTTATTTATTTGTTTATTATGATTATTATTATTTGAGATGGAGTCTCTCTCTGTCACCCAGACTGGAGTGCAGTCGCACAATCTTGGCTCACTGCAACTTCCGTCTCTGGCTTTAAGCGATTCTCCTGCCTCAGCCTCCCAGGTAGCTGGGACTGCAGGCATGCACCACCATGCCTGGCTGATTTATTTTATTTTATTTTTAGTAGAGATGGGATTTCACCCTGTTGGCCAGGCTGGTCTCTAACTCCTGACCTCAAGTGATCCACCGGCCTTGGCCTCCCAAAGTGCTGGGATTATAGGCCACCATGCCCAGCCTACTTTTATTTTTTTTAATGTTTCTAAATATGACCCTCAGTGATAAAAATAACAAATGATTGTATTACAGAATACATTTTTAAAACAGCAAACCCTGGTTCTCGTGCAAATATGAAATGAACATATATTTAGCATTTTTAATTCATTAATTGATGAGGGAAACAGTCAGCTGTCAAAACCAATTCAAAGGAAAATTCAAAGAACCACACTTATATAGGCAATCACAAATGTTGAAAAAAATTTACAAATAGATGCAGAATTGATCTCTCCTCAGGGCAACAAACAAGTGCATTCCACCAAATATCACTTATTTGCATTTCTTTGATTTTTTTTTTATTTTGGATAAAGAAAATGTGGCACATATAAACAGTGAAATATTATTCAGCCAGAAAAAGAATAGAATCCTGTTGCTTGCATTCCTATGGATAAGAATCACATACACCATGATCAGGTTTTTGTGACTTGCAGAGTAATAAAGCAGCTCAAAGAAAATGAAAGGCAAGTGGTAGATGTAGGACGTCCAGTAATCCTTTTTGCCTATTTTATTTGATTTACTTCTATATTTTGAGACAGGGTCTGTCTCACTCTGTTGCCTGGGCTGGAGTGCAGTGGCACGATCTCAGCTCACTACAATCTCCATCTCCCGGGTTTGAGGGGTCCTCTCACCTCAGCCACCTGAGTAGCTGGGATTACAGGTGTGCATCACCATGCCCAGCTAATTTTTGTGGTTTTTGGTAGAGACAGGGTTTCACCATGTTGCCCAGGTTAGTCTGGAACTCCTTGGCTCAAGTGATCCACCCGCCTTGGGTTCCCAAAGTGCTGGGATTACAGGCATGAGCCACAACACCTGGCCCCTTTTTGCGTATTTTAAAGACTTTCACACATTTTCCTGCTTACAAAAAAAACTCAGAAATATATAAAGTTAAAAAGAATTTACTCACCTACAAGTCCCCCCTCTGTAGATACCTACTGAAAAAATGGAATCACACTACACACAGATCAATAGTTTGCTTTTTTCATTTGGCAGTATATCATGGACATGATAATACTACAGGCATAATTCTTTTTTTTGTGTTACTTTATTATTTTTATTTTTAATCATTATACTTTCACATAGCCTAAAATTTTAAAATCCCTGGAATCAAAAATGTTTAAAAAGCCTTTTGCTTTGGAAATCATTTCTGACTTAGAGCTAAGTTGCTAAAATCAATGGTACCAGGAATACCCATGTGCCTTTTACCTATTATCTCCTATTAATATTTTTATTCCCTTTGCTTTATCATTCTCAGTCTGTCTCTCCATACACACATACACACACACACATACACACATACACACACACACACACACACACACAATTTATTTTCTGAATTGCTTAAAGATAAGTTAAAACATCATAGCCCTTTACCCCTAAAAACTTCAGTAGTGTATTTTTTTCTGAGATTAGGAATATTCTCTTACGTAATCAACTTCAGTCAATTTAACATTGGTATATATTTTTATCTATTCTTAACATTCACATTCCAATTTTCTCAGTCGAACCAATGTCTTTTTCTGTAATTTTCCCCTCTAGTACAGGAGTCAGTCTAGGGGCAGGGGTTGCATGCAGCTAGTTGTCACATCTCTTTAGCCTCTTTTGGTCTGGAACATTTTCATAGCCTTTTATGATCTTTTATGCCATTGACATTTTGGAAGAATACGACCAAGCACACCCACCTTTTTCAAGAATAGAAAGGCATTTGTCTGATGTTTCCCTGGGACTAGTTTTCTGTTCTTCATTCTTAGCCAGAATCCTGCATACAGCTTCTCAGAGCAGCACATCTGGAGGCACAGGACAGCCATCTGTCCTTCCTTGATGATGTTAATTTTGATCACTTGGTCAAGGCGTAGTCCCTTTTCTTCACTGTGTCATTACTGGTTTTTTTTGGTCTTCTTTGCAACTAATAAACAGTCTGTGGGGAGACACTTTGAGATCATGGAAACGTTCTGTTCCTCATCAAAATGTTCCCCTAGATTTAGCAACTGTGAATGATTCTTAATTGATCCCATCTTTACTAGGATGGTTGCAAAAGATGGTTTTCTAGCTCTAACAATCCTTCCATCTCACTGGTTGATTCTCAGAATTCTATCATCAGCATAGGTCCTCCTTCTCCCCCACGTATTGATCTATCTATTTACTATTGGTATAAACTCAGAAATTACCATTTTAAGGGTTTATATTTCATTATTATTTGCATGCTCAAATAGTCCTAGGTTTTGCCACCGGGAGCCCCTTTAAGCTGCTGACATGCCTCCCAAAGTGCTTTGGACCATTTCCTTACTTTCTGGCACAACAAAATGTCCCAGACTCACCATGTATCTACCCTGCCCCAGCTCTGGAATTAGTCAGTTCTCCAAGAAACCCTGGGGAATGATATTCAGACCCAAGATCTGAAAGCTAGTAGAATGGCTTTTCTTTTTGACCTTGTCAGCAGACAAAACCAGGAAATAAATGCATATATGTGCATATACACACATACCTGTGCACACAAATGTGCATGTATACATTCTACAAATCACGGGTTTATATCTGTACCTCCAATTCCGTGGAATCTGAAGTTTAACAGGGACCCCCGGGAAGCAAGCTCCTGCATCAGGCAAATCAGGAAGAACCTGTGAATGCTCATCAGGCGGGGAGAAAGCAACCCGCAGGAGGGAGAGGTAGGGCTGCTCCCCGCACCGAGCAAGCCACCCTATAGTCACAGATGAGGCCAGGAACCCGCAACGCAGGGCAATGGTCTTGCTTTGCTCCCCATCAGAGCATGTCAGAGATGCAGAGGCCTCTTAATGGGTCTTAAATAAATGCTGGTTCAAGTGATGTTTCATCAGATAACAGGAGTGAGTGTGCTCCTAGGACAAAGGAGCAGGCTGAAACAAAAATTTGGAAGGAAAGAACGTCGTTGCTGATGGTGGCAAACAGAATGTACGTGCTGAAGTCAAAGTAGTGATCCATTCCAGAACGTCGGCCTGAAGTATCCAAGAATAAGGTAAAAGGAAAATAACTGGTAATTAAAGGGACAATAAATAAATGGGAATATGCTCATCCATGATAATAATTCAAGAAAAGCAAATACAAATAACAAATATCTCTATTATTTTGTCCGGCAACGGTTACGTAATAGAAACACAAAAGGAATCAACCTAAATACAGAAAAAAACATGAGATTTGTTAAAGAACATAGAGGGGCTGGGGTTCCCTCTGTCACTGCGTGTCACATCAAATTGTAAATTTTGGGGAGTGGTGGTGGGTATCTATCACTTCAAGCATTTATCATTTATTTGTGTCACAAACATTCCAGTTATACTCTTTTAGAGTTTTTTGGTTTTCGTTTTCAAGATGGAGTCCCGCTCTGTCGCCCAGGCTGGAGTGCAGTGGTGCAATCTCATCTCATTGCAGCCTCTGCCTCCCAGGTTCCAGAGATTCTCCTGCCTCAGCCTCCTGAGTAGCTGGAATTACAGGCAGGTGCCACCATGCCTGGCTAATTGTTGTATTTTTAGTAGAGACAGGGTTTCACCATCTCTACAGTTGGCTAGACTGGTCTCGAACTCCTGACCTCAGGTGATCCACCCGCCTCAGCCTCCCAGAGTGTTGGGATTACAGGTGTGAGCCACTGAGCCTGGCCTATTTTTAAATGTGCAATAAATTATTGTTGACTGTGGTCACCCTGTTATGCTATCAAATACTAGGTCTTATCCATTCTTTCTAACTATATTTTTATGCCCATTAATTATCTCCACTCTCCCTCTCCACCCTCACCCTCACCATCCTTCCCAGCCTCTGGTAACCATCATTCCACTTTTTATCTCCATGAGTTCAACTGTTTTAATTCTTAGCTTCCACAAATGAGTGAGAACGTGCAAAGTTTGTCTTTATGTGCCTGGTTTATTTCATTTAATATGATGACCTCCAATTCCATCTATGTTGTTGCAAATGACAGGCTCTCATTCTTTTTTATGGCTGAATAGTACTCCATTGTGTGTATGTACCACATTTTTTTAATCCATTCATCTGCTGATGGGCACTTAGATTAATTCCAAATCCTGGCTATTGTGAACAGTGTTGCAGTAAACATGGGAGGGCAGATATTGCTTTGATACACCCATTTCCCTTCTTTTGGGTATGTACGCGCAGTGGGATTGCTGGATCATATGCTGGCTCTACTTTTAGCTTTTTGAGGACCCTCCTTACTGTTCTCCATACTAGTACAAATTTGCGTTCCTACCGACAGTGTATTGGTATTTATCTCCACATCCTTGCCAGCATTCGTTATCGCCTCTCTTTTGGATAAAGGCCATTTAAACTGGGGTGAGATGGTGTCTCATTGCAGTTTTGATTTGCATTTCTCTGATGGTATTTTATTTGATTTGTGGCTATTGTAAATGGGATTGCTTTCTTGATTTGTTTATGAGATTGTTCTGTTGGCATACAGAAATGCTACTGGTTTTGTATGTTGATTTTGTATCCTGTAATACAAATTATTACTGAATTTATCAGTTTTACTGATAAAACTGAATTGCTTAGATTTTTCAAATACACAATCATATCATCTGTAAACAAGGATCATGTGACTTTTTCCTTTTGAGTTTGGATGCTCTTTATTTCTGTCTCTTGTTTTATTGCTCTGGCTAGGACTCCAGTACTATGCTGAATAACAGTGGTGATAGTGGGCATCCTCGTCTTGTTCCAGATCTTAGAGGAGAGGCTTTCAGTTTGTTCTCGTTCAGCATGATATTAGCTGTGGCTCTGTCATGTATGACTTCTATTGTGTTGGAGTATGTTCCCAGTTTTTTTGAGGGGTTTTATCATGAAAGGATGTTGAATTTTATTAAATGCTTTCTCAGCATCAGTTGAAATGATTATATGTTTTTTGTCCTTCATTCTGAAGATACAATCTATTACATTGATTTACATAGGTTGAACCATTCTTGTATTCCTGGAATAATGGATTGTAAATGTTGATTTATTTATGCTCTGTTATTAGGCTGCAGGGCTCAAGTTTTATTCAACTTAGTATAATTATCACCTAACATGATGCTTGTCACATGGTAGTTCTCAATAAAGGAAAGGCCATATTTTTTAACCACAGAGCAATGAAAGTAGGAATTAATAACAGGAGCTTACCTGCTGTCTGGAAATTTCATCAACAGACAAATGGATAAAGAAAATATTATATATATATGTAATTTATCTACATAATTTACATATATAAATTATATATATAATTTATCTATATTATATATAATCTATATATATCTAAATTATATATAATGTAGATATATTATATATTATGTAATTATTATATATATAATTATTAGATATTAGATATATAATAATTATATATTATTATCTATATATAAATTATATATTATCTATAATATATTATTATCTATATATAAATTATATATTATATATATACATATATATTATGTATATACACACACACACAATGGAACACTATTTCAGCCATAAAAAGAATAAAATCTTACAATTTTCGGCAACACAGATGAACCTGGAGGATGTTACATTAAGAGAAATAAACCAGGCACAGAAAGACAAATAGTAGTAATGCGTGTTCTCACTCATATGTGGAGGCTAAATAAATTGATATCCTAGAGATAGAAAGTTGAATAGTGGTAACTAGAGGCTGGGGAGGGGAGGAGGAAGCGAGGACAGAGAGAGGTTGGTTGACAAATACAAAATTACAGCTAGATAGGAGGAATGAGCTCTAGTGTTCACTGTAGGGTGACTTTGGTTAACAATTATTTATTCTATATTTTCAGATAGCTAGAAGAGAAGATTTTGAGTGTTCCCAATACAAAGAAATGATAAATGTTGGAGGTGATGGCTGTGTAAATTACCCTGATTGACTATTCCATTATGCATGTGTGGAAATATCAGACTGTATAAATATTATGAGTTATTGTGCCAATTAAAAATAAAGAAAAAAGATGAGATGCTAAAATAGATGGAATTATATATAATTCTAATAAAATAAAATAAGCATAAAAAGCTTTACATTGAAAAAAAGCTTACCTGCTGCTTAGAAATTCAAAATGCATGTAGAAATGTGTGTGGATGTATGTGCACATGTATGAGAACATGTGTGTGTAGGCATTTGTATGTGTGGATATGTGTATTTGTATGTATATATGTATGACTGTACATGTGTGGGGGGATATGTGTGTGTGTGGATGTGTATATGTGGTTGTGTGCGGGTTTGTGTGTGTGTGTATATGTGGATGTATGTGTGTGTGTATGTGTGTGCTTGTGAGTGTGTGTATGTGTGTATATGTGGATATATGTGGATGTGTGTGCTCTTGTGTGTGTATGTTCACTTGTTTATGGGTGTGTGGATGTGAGTGTACTTGTGGATGTGTGTGAGGATGTGGTATATATGTGGATGTGTGTGTGTGTGGATGTGTGCTTTTGCATGAGTGTTTTTGTGTATGTGTATTATGTGTACATGTGTGTGTGTGCTCTGTGAATATTTGGGTGTGTGTGTATGTGTGTGTGTATGTGTATGAATGTACATGTGGATGTGTGTGAGGGTGTGTGTATGAATGTGTATATGTGGTTGTGTGCTTGTGTGGGGGTGTTTGTGTGGGTGTGTGTATATGTGTCTCAGTGTGTGTGTGGATGTGTGTGTGTGGATGTGTATCGGGTATGCTAGCTGTGATTAAGGTGCTCTGACTAGGTGTGGGTAGGTGTAACCATTACCTTGGAATGTGAGTGGGTATCTATGGATGTGTTTCTGTGTGTGATTTGTATACCAGTGTGGGCTGGTGTCCCATTTTAGTTTGTGAGGAGGTGTGGTAGGTGTGGTGTGTCACCTGCAGAAGGCAGAAGTCAAGGCCTGCGGCTTCCAGGAGGTGCGGCAGAGTCAGCCGCAATGTGGCCAGGTTGTAGGCTTCTGGGGTTGAGTCCCTGCTGGCTGGCCCACCTGTAGCCCTGCCGTAGCAGGGGGCAGTGTGGTGGGGCAAGGGACAGGGACTTGAGGACAGGGGCAGGGAGGCAGGGAGACACAGGGCAGAGGACAGGGGTAGAAGCTGGAAGACAGTGCAATGCCTTGAGATCAACTCTCTGTAAATTGCACCCAAGTACAGCCCCCAGCCCCCAGCACCTCTCAAGCTGCAGCAAGGAGTGAGCTCAAGATCCTCCCACTCCTGTCTCCCTGGAGGTTTGGTAAAATAGTCCTGGCAAGGGGAGGGGGCAACATGTTCATTATAGAAAATAAGCTGCACAATTGCATTCTGAGAAATCCACACAGATTTCAGAGCAGCACGGGGGCTCACGGGCTCTGCGGGCCGTGGAATTCAATATGATATGCTTCAGCTTGTCAGCTAATGGGCTTCAGCTGGACATCACATGACCCAGCCTTCCTGGGAACGCTAAACAATGCTGAAAAGTGGCCCAGATTTATTTATTGGGACGGCGCTTCTGCCTGTGGGTGTGTGGGGTAATGACAAGTTGTGAAAACAGGTGCGTGTGAGCAAGGGCGGAGGAGCTGGGGACTCCACGCTACCCCAGGTCCTCCCTCCTGGACCTGCTGCTGGGTCTGCTGAGCACTGGGAACAGGATGTCCCACCCGGATGACTCACCTCCCCCTACCCCACCCACAGTGTCAGTTTCCCCATCTGTTAAATCTGTCCATCCATCCATTCTTCCTTCCCTGTCACCTTTCGTTCATTCATTCCCAGAACACTCCACCTTCTGTGTGCAGAGCCATGTTCCTAGATACTATGATGCAGCTTCCCACAGAATGACTAGGCTCTGCCCTCAGGGAGTTTCAATCCAGTAGAGAGTGAGATGGCAATTGAATAGCTGCCCTGAGAAGTGCTGTCAACCTGGCCTGTGTACAACCGCTTGAGTGCGTGCCCTTCATCTCCAGGGCCATGCCAAGTTGGAGCTGCCAGCCCTCCCACCTAGACCCCTGCACTCACTCCCAGCCTGCCCCTCCATGCCCACTCTTGCTCCACCCAAATTGTAAGCTTGGTTATCTTTAAAAACACAAACCAGATAGTGTCATCCTCTGCACACTCTCCAATGGCAAAGAGAAAATCTGCTACAGGTGCTGTGGGGATTGGCCCTTCTCCCATCAGCCTCCCCCTGCCCCAGGTCCTGGCCCTGCCCTCTGCTGGTAGTTAAGCCAGCCTGTCCACTAGCAAGTTTCCCTGGCCCTTTGGCTCTGGGCTGGCAGGGGCCACATCTTGTGCCTGGGAGATCCCGATGGCAAAGGTGTTGGTGCCCACCAGGGTCCTCCTAGGATGCCTCTCTGTGGGGGGTCAGGGTGGGTAGAGAATCTGCTCTCTGGAAAGTCCTCAATTGTGAATCTGAAAAGCAGACTAGACCTTCCAAATAAAAAATCCTCCACTGCAGACTCAAGAGGTGCACTTTAATTACCTGGGAAGGGCAGGTCAGCTACATTTTTTTCAAATGTGCATTTTACAAAGTGTTTAATGGATATTTATATGAAAGAGCAGCCCATTGGGTACGTGCATGACTTTAAATTAGGTGGAGGAGGTTCTGAGCCCTCCCTGCTCGCCCCCTGTGCCGGCTGAACTCGGCCATCAACGGGGCCTTCGGTCCCTCCCTCCCTTGTTCCTCCTACATGCAGGTCTTGAGGGCCCCTTCTGTGCCCGGCCCTGGCTGGGGGTGGGATCCAGATATGAGTGGGCACAGCCCTGCCTGGGGTGCACCTGGTAGAGAGTCACCATGAAGTGGCTTAAAGAGACACACCACGGGGTGGGGGAGCCACCTGCCAGGGCAGAGGCAGTATGCAACTGAACAGCTTCCCCACGTGGGGAGCGGCATTAGGGGCAGAATAAGGACCCAGACGCAGTGCTGGCCAGATCACAGAGCCAGGCGCATTTGGGGAGTGGCAAAAAGAGCCAAGAACCACAAGGGAGTTGATGAGAGGTGGGCAGGGCGCAGTGGGTCCGAGGAGGGGCTCCTCCATTGGTAATCTGAAAAGCACGCTGGACTCGGTATCCGCGTGTCCCTGCCCTCTGTGCAGACCACAGCCTTCATGGCAGCACGCGGTAGTCCTGCTGGTGGGGAGGGAGGAAGCTGGTCTTTCCCATTGGGAGAGACCCACAAAACCAGGTGAGGAGTCGAGCTGGACGCTGGTGACAGGAATCTGTTTTTGGTCTGTTCAGGGGTGATACCATCAGCTTGGCTTTCCAGAAAGGTCACTCTGGCAGCCCATGGAGAATGGGCTGCAGGTGGGGAGACAGTTGGCTGCCGGAAAATGACCCAGGTAGGATACATACTTTTCAAAACTGTGGCAAAAGACTAGTTCTTTTCATCTGCAAAGCTGCTGCAAATCAACAAGAAAAGGACTAGTAGAAAAATGGGTGAAGAATGAGGCTCCATTGCATTTATAATGTAAGAAATGGCTGGGCGTGGTGGCTCATGCCTGTAATCCCAGTACTTTGGGAGGCTGGGGCAGGAGGATCGCTTGAGCCGAGGAGTTTGAGAACAGCCTGGGCAATATGGTGAGACCCCATCTCAATTTTTAAAAAATGAAAAGAACATGGAATGGAAGTGAACATTTTCTGTCTGGCCTTAAAGCAGAGAGCTCTTTGCTCTGCACTGAAGGCCCCTCTCTTAATGAGACTTTTGTCCCCTTTCCGCCTGTCAGGCACCAGGTCACATGCAGCCTGTGAGCGCAGAGAAAGAGCTAACAAGAGTGGCCTTTCCAGACCGAGCTGAAGCCAGGCACTGCCCGGGAAGCCTCTCTCCTGACCATAGGGTTGGGAGTCCAGGCTTTGGGGTGGACTCTCTGGATGTTGTTTGCTCGCACGTCGGTGGCCCCAGGTGGTTGGAGCTGAGGGATTTTTTTTTTTTTCAATACGGAGTCTTCCCGTGTCACCCAGGCTAGAGTGCAGTGGTGTGATCTCAGCTCACTGCAATCTCTGCCTCCTGGCTTCAAGAGATTCTCCTGCCTCAGCTTCCCAAGTAGCTGGGATTACAGGCACCCACCACCACACCTGGTTAATTTTTGTATTTTTAGTAGAGAAGGGGTTTCAGCAAGTTGGCCAGACTGGTCTTGAACTCCTGACCTCAAGTGATCCACCCACCTTGGCCTCCCAAAGTGCTGAGATTACAGGCATGAGCCACTGTGCCCAGCTGGAGCCAAGAGAGTCTCTGACCTGCAGTCATGTGGGCAGCTGCTTTCTTCTCCAGTCTGTGGGGCTCTGCACCTGCTCTGGGCTCAGAGCTTCTATGGTGGCCATGTGGCCTAGTCAGGGTGGCCTTCTGCAGCCTTGGGCAAGGTAACTAACTTCTCAGGACCAAACCTGTTTCCTCAGCTGTATAAAGAAGGCAATGCCACCTGCCTTGCCATGATGGCTGGGGTGATGCTGGCGCCTGGGACAAAGCTGGTCCTCAGCACACAGCCACCTTTTCCCCCACTAGCATCCCCTCGCCCACTGCCTGGCCCATTTAGCCCAGAGATGGAGGCTGTCCCAGTGAGCTCAATGTTGTTCCCAAGGTCCCTTCTGCCATCACCTTGCTGCCAAGCACAACAACTCACAAAAGCTGGAACCTCTTGGGCAACCCTAAGTCCCGCTTACTGTGTGAACCTCACTGAGTTGGGGCACTTCCTCCAGGACTTTGAGTTCAAAGGCTTTGCAGGCAGGTTGCTATTTGAGGCCTCTCCCAGAGCCTCCACTTTGACACGTGCCCGGTGCCTAGCTCCTCTGCAGAGTCGCCTGGGCTCGGACAACCTGTGCCATCTTGGGCTCACCACTGCACCTCTGTTTCGAACTTCAGCTTCCTCTACTGTAAAGCAAGGTGATAATAGGAGTGACCACCCGAGCCTGTTTCTCAGACTCAATGAACTAATGCCTGTGTGCCCTGCATGGGTCTAGGCCTTGTGTGTGTGAGACCCTAGCCATGAATCGAGAATGTGCTTTACATTTCCCTACCCCCACTGCCTATGTTCATCGTGACAAAACTTCCAGCAGCTACAGGAGAAGCCCGATGTCATAGGATTCACTGCCTGTGAATTCTTGGCTTTGCACAAAGCCTGCCGTCCTCAGCAGGGAGCCAGGCTCTCCTGGCTCATCTATGCAGGGGCAGCTGGAGAGGGCTTGGCCAGAGCCCCCTCTCCAGGCCAGATGGTCCCTGGGGCGTGGTCTCAGTGCTCTGCTCTGGCCTGGGAAGGATCCCTGCCTCCTCAAGGGAAAATGTCAGTTCACCGGCTTTGGACTCAGTCTTCCAGGTGATGGGGAAACTACCCATGGAGCTTGGAGCTGAGCTGCACCCGGGCCACAGAGCCTAGGGATGGCTTTCTTGGTGGGAAGGCATAAGACACCCTCTAGCTCCCCTGTGACTCTGGAGTCAGGAGACCCACGTGACCTCCATCTGCTCCAACCAGTGGAGAGAAGGAGATGGGGTGGTGGCGCTGTGTGCAGCCCCAAGAGAACCAGGATCATTTCATTGGTGAAGCCATTTCATGTGAAGATTGAAGGGGAGAAAAATGTTCTTCCATTGAAACTAATAGGAATTGTGACAAAATCAATATTATTTTACTTTTGTCTGCTTGTGTGCCCGGGAAGGGCTCATGTCACATGGTCCTAGTACTTCCATTGGGGCCATGGGACTGCTTTCTGGCCAATGGCATGTAGGGGGAGGTGGAGTCAGCCCCTCTCTGAACAACATCCCCTGAGGACCCCTCTTTCCCCCTCATCTCGCCAGGGGCAACTGGGAGGCTGTGGTTGATGAGGAAGAGGCTGGAGCTTGTCAGCTGAGAGCCATCCTGAGCCAACCAGACCCAAGTGACCTTTGCGTTCACAAGAAATAAACGTTGGCTGTGTGAAGCCCCAGAGCCCTGTGGGTTTATCTGTTATCTATTCACGGTGGCCGAACCTAGCCCAACTAAAGATGTCAAATAGAGCAGAATGCAGTATTTACAGGACTTTCAATGCTAACACTAGTGGCTTCGAATAAATGGCTGCTTGTAGCTGGCCTCTCTGGGACATGCCCTCAGACTTCTGACCCATTAATGTCTGGGGTCTGTCTCCTCCCAGCACAGCTAGTGATGGATCCAGTGACCCACCAATGCCACCCGCCGCGGGCTCTGGAAATAGCTCAAAGCAGGTCTATTTACATGGTAGGTGAGGAGCTATGATGGTGGAAATTCTTCAGTGGGTCCCATCATCCACCCTAGATGTCTGATGATTAGTGTCCAGTGGCAGATGAGCCCAGGGCCAGCCTCAGGGGCTTCCAACAACTGTTCTACCAGGGGCAAAAGAAGCCAGGTGATGGACGAGGTGTCCGTGTCCCTCCCAAATTCATCTGATGAAATCCTAGCCCCCAGTGTGACGTGCTAGGGATGGGAGTCCTTTGGGAAGTGATTAGGTTGTGAGGGCGGAGCCCTTGTGAATAGGAATAGTGCCCTGGTGAAAGAGACACTAGAGAGCTCAGTCACCCTCTTCCTACCATGTAAGGCTACAACAGGTCTGCACACCTGGAAGAGAACCTTGGCCAGGACCCAACCGTGCAGGCGCTGTGATCTTGAACTTGCAGGCTCCAGAACTGGGAGAAATAACATTTCTGTTATCAACCGCCCAGTGTACTTTACTTTGTTATAGCAGCACAAATGGATTAAGACACCGGCTGGGTGCGGGGCTCACCCCTGTAATCCCAGCACTTTGGGAGGCCGAGGCAGGAGGATCACAAGGTCAAGAGATCGAGACCATCCTGGGCAACACGGTGAAACCCCATCTCTACTAAAAGCACAAAAATTAGCTGGGCGTGGTGGCTCATGCCTGTAGTCCCAGCAACTCGGGAGGCTGAGGCAGGAGAATCGCTTGAACCTGGGAGGTAGAGGTTGCAGTGAGCTGAGATCGCACCACTGCACTCCAGCTTGAAGACAGAGTGAGACTCCATCTCAGGAAAAAAATAAAAAAGGACACCAAGCCAATATCTGGAGGCGAGAGGTCCCAGCTCCTCCCTGGGTCCCAATGTGTATCAGCCCAGCACATGAGCACCGGAGCCAGCATGACACATACATCCTCCAGGGCAGGGCTGGGGGTCCTAGCTGGGCTCAGGCAGCCTGAGGAAGATGCTGCTGTGGTCATGACCTTGAATGAGTTACTTCTCCTAGGCTGCCAGCTTTGTGAAAAACTGGAATTGCCCCACAAGTAAAATATTGTAAGTGATTACGGCATTTGAAGCTTTTTTCTTACATGCAACCCCAATATATGAAACAGCTAGCTGAGCTGCTCTAGGGTTTCATGGGATCTAGCTTGAAAACTCCTGGCCTGAGGCTCTCTAGGTTCCTTTCTGTGGGTATTTGGTGAGGTGATGGGCTGGGGTGGTGCAGGCTTCTGATCACACAGGGCAAAACAGATTCCTTCATGGAAGAGGCCTTAACTCATGTCTCTAACTTGCTGGGCATTTGGGGCAAGCCCCTTCTCCTCTCTGGGCTTCCCTGCCTCATGTGTAATATCGAAAGGCTGGGGTCAGCCGTGGATACTATCTTTTTTTTTTTTTTGAGTGACCCTGACTATTCACAGCACCCAATGTGGCCAAGACTATTTCCAATTTTGTATTTTATTATCTGATAGATTAAAATTAATCCCATGTTTTAGTTTGCATTTACTTATTACTGGTATTGACTCATCTTCTGTATCTTGATACTTTTTTTTTAATTGCATTTTAGGTTTTGGGGTACATGTGAAGAACATGCAAGACAGTTGCATAGGTACACACGTGGCTGTGTGATTTGGTGCCTTCCTCCCCTTCACCCATATCTGGCATTTCTCCCCATGCTATCTCCCCCGCCACTGTCCCTCCCCTATTCCCCCCAATAGACCCCACTGTGTAGTGCTCCCCTCCCTGTGTCCATGTGTTCTCATTGTTCATCACCCGCCTATGAGTGAGAACATGTGGTATTTCATTTTCTGTTCTTGTGTCAGTTTGCTGAGAATGATGTTCTCCAGGTTCATCCATGTCCCTACAAAGAACACAAACTCATGGTTTTTGATGGCTGCATAATATTCCATGGTGTATATGTGCCACATTTTCCCAGTCCGGTCTATCATCGATGGGCATTTGGGTTGATTCCAGGTCTTTGCTATTGTAAACAGTGCTGCAATGAACATTCGTGTGCATGTGTCCTTATAGTAGAACGATTTATAGTCCTTTGTTATTGTAAAGCTCATCAGGTCAGTCTGGGAAAGCTGTAGTTGCCTGGGTTACAGACAGAGGTGGGGTCTGAGCCCTGAGGGGATCCTGGGGGGTGGGCAGCAGTGTGAAAGGGCCCTTCTGGCCTTCACTCAATCCCCCAAAGACATGCCTGGCCCAAGTCAGCCCTAAGCTCTCACGCTGCCCTAGCTGCCTCTCCTCCAGGCTGCAGGGCCTCGGGCAGGCAAACCCGGTTTTCTCCAGCAAAGAGTGGCCCGACAGCTCCGCCACACTGCAGAGCCGTGACCTGTGACACAGGAGCCTGGGACCGAGGTGCTGGTCCATCTGAGGAATGTGCAGAATCTGAATGGGTCATAAAAAGGCGAACTGGGATCCAAAGGACTGGCGGGGTCACCCGTGGGAACAGGGCCTGCGTAAGTGGCCTCCCTGGGCGTGGGGGGCCATGTGAAATCAATGTTTCTCTGACACCAGTGGGTGAGGGGATTTCCAGGGAGCTGGGGTCTCACTTTATTTTTAACTCAAGGCCATCTGCTTTCTACTTGCCAAATATTCTGAAATATTCAGAGTAGACATATGCTGCTCCCCAAGGGTAGAAGGAGAGGAGGGGTGATAGGAGGGGGCGGAGCGTCTGTTACCAGGGACAGAGCCACCAGCTGGACCAGCGGCCCTAGGAATTGCCTCTTTAGTGTGGGGTGAATGGTTTAGTTCTCTAGGGAGGCCCCTGCCTCTAGATTCCCCAGTGAGGGTGAAACGTGCAACACTCACCAGTCTAGCCGGATCCGGGCACTGGGGCTCCTCCTGCATGCAGCGGGCTGCAAGCGGCCATCCTCTCTCCCAGGGCAGCCACAGTCTCCACCAAACTCTAGGTCCCTCCCTCCCTAAGGGAGACTGTCCCCAGCAGATCAAGGGTTGGAGGATTTTCTAAACCCCTCCCTCTACCTCTCCCAGGATCTCACAGTCCTTGAGGTAATATTTAGCTTCCCAGGCAAATATTAAGCATAAAGGGAGAAAAAAAAATTAAAGGTGTCCTTTTCTCCATGATTGACCCCAAGTGAACAGGCACTGTCCACCCCAGTGGATTTGCTGTCAAAAATTATCACCCAGAACAAACTGTCAATACTTCGCTGTCGTTTCTACAACGAGCCTGTGTTTAGCAACACTCAGCTTCGTTTTATTATTGCATTTTACAAAGTTGCCAAGACAACTGAGGCCAAGTAACAGAACCTTGACTTTATGCGCCATGAAAATTTAATAAAGAATTTTTAAAGGCTTTTAAGAGGCAGGAGCTGCAGTCTCTTAAAGGCAGAGCTCAGCATGGAGCAGGGAGGGCTGGAGCACCTGGGGCCTCTCACCAGACCTCCAGGAGCCTCCCCCGTCAGGGAGGTGGAGGTGGGCAGACGTATTTCCTGGCATCTGTGTCGTTTCCTTGCTTTGAGACCCTCCCTTTTCTCAACAGACAGGTATCAAGACACTTCGCAGGTGCCAAGTCCCACACTCGGCTCTTTACATACATTGTGATGTGATCCTTACTATCTAGGCAAGGAGCAGGGATCAGAGAGGTAAAGTCACTGGCCCATGGCCATTTAGGGAGAAAAGGACAGACACAGCCAAGTTCAGACCCAGGTCTGACGGCAAAGCCCTCACTTTCCTGAATAGTTCACAGCCTCCTCTGGGATTCTTAGCCCTCATTTTTCCCATTCTGATGCAAGGGCTTCTGAAGGGAAAATATCCCTGTGGTCTGGGAAGGTCTGGGGGAGCAGACAGTGTTCTGTGGCCCAAGACTGGGTACTGGTTGGAATCTTAGCAAACTCCTTCTTCATGTTGGAGGCAAGGTTTCCCACGAGCCTCTTGGTAAGCACGACACTACCCTGGGGCTGCAAAGAGCCCTTTCCACTCCGCTCTCTAAATAAGACTCAGAAGCCAATCACCAGAAATTAGAAAAACATCAGTAATTTTGCCATTTTCCGCCAAAGTTCGGCAGTGCTCAGTGTGTGTGTGCGTGCGTGTATGTGTATGCATGCGTGTATGTGTGTGCGTGCGTGTGTGTATGTGCGTGCGTGCGTGTGTGTATGTGCGTGCGTGCATGCATGTGTGTATATAAGTATTATGCCATGTGGTTTTCCCGGTTATATAACAATCAAGACTTTTGGCTACTGGAGATAAAGGTAATTGAAGCTGTGGCCTATTCTGCAGAGCTGCTCCAGAAACAGAAAAAAAATTAGACTTATTTTGTGAGGGAGAAATTCGTATGCCATATGGGAAAATTTCTCTCACATTCATCAAACCAAAAGGGAGATTGGCAAAAATATCCATCAAGGCGAGGTGGATTTCAGGTTAATATACACGGTAGTGAACGATCCCTCCATGCAAAGAGGGCAGCGCTCTCGGCGGCGGCAGGGAACGCCAGCTCCCTGCTGGGAGAGCCATCATTTCTGAGCTTTCAGGGAAGATGTTCTCTTGTCCTGGCCATTGCAAGCCCAATTCTCAATTAGAGGGCTGAGGAGTAGAGGACATTAGTCAAGAAATGGGGAAAAAATTAAGCTATTCTGGAGGGACACTGCCAATCACAAGGCACATTCCGGGTGTCAGAGAAGCAGCGGAATAATTTCTCAGGCTATAAATGTCTTTAAATATGTGGGAATGAAGGGGAGGAGGGGAGGGGCAGGAAGAGCTGACTGGTGTGGTTTCATCTGACTTGATGGATAACATTATTCAGGAAAGAGCTTTTACCTTCATCCCTTTACACTTTGTAGGAAGCCAGTAGCCAGGCTGAAGATAACGCTGCAGCACTTTGGTCTACAAAACACTTTCGCATTGATGACGTTTTCTGTGAGCTCCTCTTATGCTCCCAAAGATCAAGTGAGACAGGACTTGCTACTCTCACTGAGTGGCTGGGAGAACTTCCTGGGGTGCTCGGCAGGAGGAGAGCAGGCCAGACAGCCCCAAGCTAAGTCCGCAGAACTGAGTGGAGCCAACACCCAGCCTTTGTGGGACGTGGGTTTCCACATCTGCAAATGGGATGTTTTGGGGAGCACTGAGGCACCGTGCAGAACCAAGAAGTGCTGAGGAAGGAGTGTGGGATCTGGAGCCAGCTGGAAGCCTCTGGGGGACCCTGGCTCTGTGCTTCACCAGCCAGAGACCTCGAGACCTCAGTCAGTCACTAAGCCTCCTGGAAGCCAGTTCTCCACCTCAGGGAAAAAAGAGTGCCAACGATCCTCATCCTTCATGAGGTTGGATGGATCTAAAAGTACTTGCTAAACTGTGAAGGATTGAGCATGTGCAGATAAAATCATGTAGGATAAGGACACCATTCCAAGTGTCTGTGCCCCTACCCTCCCACTTCCTTCCCCTGGCTACCCACATGCACATCAGGAGGACCTGCTGGGAACTTACCAACTCCACACAAACTCAGGGCAATGCAGAGTTGAAGGGAGGCTGGCTGGAGGGGTGTTGTTGGTGAGGACTGTCCAGCCTGGCATCCTGTCTCTGAGACTGAACGAGAGGGGGTGCCCATTGGTACACAGCCCAGGTCTGCCCACAAAGGACCGTGGAGAGACACCTAGGGTCAGAGGAGCCATTATTTGTCTACGGACACAAGACAGCTGCCGAATCCCAGGGAGCCAACAAGGCAGGCGGGGATGTAGAGGTGTTCAGCAGATTGGCTTGGCAAGGTTTAGAAATCTGTGCTTCTTAAAGGCATCCACAGGCGAGGCGGAGAACAAGCGCGGTCACACTATCTCTTCTCCTGGGGTCTGCTAAATGTTCCTATTCACAGCAAGCACCCGCTCCGTGCCAACATGGCCCTAGCACATGCCTGATCCTGCAGGAACGCACAACTTGGTGGGAGCCAATGCTGTGGTCCCACAGTATGCGCGACAATACAGGAACTTTCCAGTTCTTGGGAGTGTGGGGAGGGAACCACTCACTCTGTTTTGGGGATTGCAGCAAGGGTATTAGAACTGGGCCTTGGAAGTCTGTTTGCCACTGGGCAGAGGAAGGCCATTCCAGGCAGAGGGGCAGAAGACAAGGATGGCGGGAAATAGCACACCTCCTCCTGTCTGGTGACAACAGATACAAACAGTCCTGGGAGCAGGGGTAGGACAGGGGCTCAGGGAGGCCACAGAGCCTGGCCCTGGGGTGTGGGGGCCAGGCATGGGCCTTACGATGGAAAGAAAGGAAGGGCACCGATGGGGGCTGCTTTCAATAGGCGACTGAACATCAGCTCTGTTGCTCTCCGAGTTCCTTCCACACTAGTGGGGATGGAGGGTAGGGTGGAGGGGTGAGAGGCAGGGAGGCAGCGGAAGCCCAGGCGAGAGATCATATCTGAGTTCGGGGGAGTGGGCAGAGGCTGGGCGGAGAAGGAAGAGGAATCCAGGCAGTTTGTTTTAGGGATGGACGCTCATCTCTCCTGGAAGCCCTGCCTCTGCACATGGGGAGGGGTCTGTTGGGACCAGCACTTGCCAACAGTGGCACTGAATCCAGTGGGTCTTTATAAGCACCTACCGCAGGCTCCATTCTGGCCAGGCCGTGAGGACACAGCTCCTGCCCCTAATAGCAGAAACGCTGAGCCTGTTCCCCTGGGAGGTTGGAAGGAAGGGCAGGCAGGGTCAGCATGGCAGGAGCAAGGAAGCTGCCCAGGGGTACACCCAAAGGGGCAAGACTAGCACAGCAGGAAAGGGTGGGTCTGCCCTGTTCTGATGCATCTCTCCCCAGGTTGGGCCCACTAACTTGTCATACTTGGATGTGAACTCCTCAAACTAAGAACTGGCTGGGCCTGATCTTACCCGTTCGTTCCAAGCCCTGGAGCACCCAGCTCTCCAGGAACTCAGTCAGCAGACTAGGGAGAGCATCCATGTGGCTGGGCTGTGTGTGCGCTGGGGGTGGGGCAAGACAGGTGTCAGTAAGAGGGGGAGGGGACAGGAGAGGGAGAGAGAGAAGACGCTGGAGATGGGTACTGAGGGCCCTTCCAGGGACCGGGCTTATCTCGCAGCAAAGCACAGGGGCTGCACAGCTATGTGCTAGGGCCCCTGGGCCCGCCGGACTCTGGGCTCTGCTTCCTGTCCTCTTGGAGGAAGCAATCTGCTTTTGCTATTGCTTCAATTACACCAATAAAATGAGTGGCCGATTACCAAAGGGGTAAATACAGTGGGACTTCTTCTTAGGAACAGAGGAGGCGGGGTGAGTCAGCTATCACTCATTCTGATAATGGAGCAGCCTCGAAATGCTTTTGGTTGAACTGAAAAGGGGCCAATCTGTCACAAATGGCCTCTCAGAAAATCACCAGCGAGGCTCCGTGTCCTGGGGCTTATTTGGGGCCTTGTCGACAGAGGAGGGGCTACTCCCAGGATACAGGAGCCATGGTGGGGGGAGCAACCTGCCTCCAGATAATGGCAGGGGTGGGAGAGGCCCTTCCTCACCAGGAGAGCTGACGATTTTATATCACCCCAGACAAGGTGGCTGGAATTCAACCTCTTTATTTTATTTTTCAAAACATTCAGTGTGCTTGGCTGGTTTTGGACCCGAACATTGAACTCCATTTTGGCAAATGAATACCGTCTAAAGACCAACCTCAAGAAAGAGTGCCGAGTGAGAACTTTGTTAAGACTCTTGGTGGCTCCCACTTGATGACAAGTGTGCCCCGACTCATTTCCTCTGGCCTTTCTCTGGGAAATACATTTGTTCTGCCAAAGGGCATTGGGAGAGCCGCATGGGGGCTTCCAACGTTGTTTCTCACACTGGACCATTTAGGAGTCCTGACTGCCTTGTCGCATGCCACCAGACCATGACAAGCCCCAGGCAGCCCCGAGCGGGGTAGTCCTGCGGGGTCTCTACTTGGAGCTGAATTCATGCTCGCCTAGGGACAAGGAGCCGACAGACAGACCTGGACCAAGTCCTGACCACATGGCCTCCTGGGCCTTCCTTTCCTCATCTGAAAGGGGAGCAGTGGTACGGACCTGCCCTAGGACCTGGGGAACTGAGCCAATGACACCGCCACCGTGCCCCAAGTAGGGGGCACTCGACACACCTCAGCAGGCATATTCTGCCTGTGCCATCTTCCCACCTATCCCGCCTTCTGCTTGGGAAAATAAAGTCATTGCATAAGTCTGCTGACACTGAACAGCCCAGAGTGGGTTCTGCCGGGCTCGGGCCCACAGCCCCTCTAGGCTGGGGAAGAGCGGCAGCCTTTGGGCTCTGCTAGTGGCAGGGAAGGGGCACTGCACGGCAGCCACACCAGGGGACACCGGTTTTCCTCCTTGAGAGGGTAAGCTCCCGGCAGCAAGGAGCCCCAGACAAGGAGGAACACAGCAGCCCCTGCTCTCAAATCACTTGCCAACAACTGGAGACACCTTGGATTAAAAACCTTCTCTTTGGGTTTAAAAATACCTGGGGAAGGCGGATTCAAGTAACTTGTTTCCACAGATGCTTTTGAGTACCTGTTATGAACCAGGCTGTGGGCTAGGCCGTGAGTCAACTGCTCTTCTCAGTTTGAGGGAAGAGGACTTGGGTCAGGAGGCAGGACAGGATGTTGGCAGGGAGGAAAAAGCTACAGGGGCTTGTCTGGGATGCGCCTCTGCCTCCCACGCCCCTCTCCCTGGCCGTGCATACGAGCCTTTTCTGAGTCCTTCTGTGTACCAGGCACAGTACTAGTGCCTCAAAGACTTTCCTCCACCTCGCTTGGAGCCTGATGATTGACTCTTCCCAGGGCCCTCAGCATCCTTTAAAGGGACCCTCCAGGAAAGCGCCACATCAACCTCAAATCCAACCACACTCTGGAGAGCTTGGCTTTGCCAGGTCAGGTCTGCCTGTCTTCAATGGGACCTGCACCCTGACGTGACCAAGGCTGTTTCCAAAACACCACCTTCCGCTGCCTCTGAGGTGTTTCCTCTGAGAGGGGGGCTACCTGGGGATACAGATGGAGACAAGGAAAGGGTCTCATGGAAGAGAGAGCTTGAGCTTCCCTGTCCCTGGCACCAAGCCTAACATGCACTCCTCCTCTCGCTCTGGTTCTCATCCACGTCTGATTTCCTCTCCTTACTAAGGGCTCCCAACACAGTGCTGGGCATGCAGGGACACCTGGCAGTGCTTCTTGTGGACACACTGGCCACGTGACCAGCACCCTACCTATGCAGGGGTCCACTCTGACCATCTGATCAGGGAGGCTAAAGATGGGATTCCTGCTCTGGGATCACAGTCAAACAAAATCAAACAAAATGACCTCTGAGGCTCCTGCCAGCTCTGAGGCTCTAGGAGTCTTAGTTACTTCTTGATTAATTATTTCTTAATTAATAGCAAACCAAACATTGCAGCAACAGGCAAGCTAATGAACTAAATGAGGGTAATCTGTTCACTACACCCGTGTAGCACATGATTGGGATGGGAGATTCGCAGACGCCTACTTGATATTTCCACTTCCTTCTCATGGAGCGGGTGGCAGGAAATAAACACAATGTTCTCGGGCTTTTCCCTGTGGGCGTGCGGAGGTCCCGGCAGATCCCAGCACTCGGCTTCCTCTCCACGGCTCCAGGCCTTGGGATCGTTTGTGTCCCGTGCCCCAAACACAACAGATTTGCCCCAGTTGGTGCTTCCTGTGAGCCCAGAATAGAAGCTGCCATCTGTCACGTTTTAGATGTCATATGTCCACTGATGACTCGAAAACAGGGTGTATCACCAAGAGGTGCGGGGAGGAAGGCAGGTGAGAACCAGCCAACCTGGTGAAGTGCAGCTCAGCCACAAGCAGAGACGGTTCATGGGGGCGGGGCAGCCAGGCCCTTCGGCGGCCTGCAGGCAGAATGCCTGGGGCTCTCCAGTCCTGAAAGTCACCCTCATCTTCCATCTTCTGCGAAGACAGAGTGGCCCTCAGGAAAGGGTATGTCTGGGATGGGACAGCTTATTGGCGCAGCTGGTGCGGGGTTGGAGGTTGTCCCCAGCCAGCTGGGCTGAGGGGGAGGACTCCTGGGGAGTGCCACGGTGGGCGGGTCGGCCCCCAGAGGGGATGCCCCGGGCACACACCAGGCGCTTTTCATCCAGCAGGGACAGGTGGTACTCGCACAGGTCAATCAGCGAAGCCACCTGCTCATGAAGTGGCAGCATCTTGAACTTCCTCTGAGCCAGGAAAAAGAAGGCTTCTACGAAGGCCTGCAGACACATCCCTGTGAACAAACAGACTGAATGAGGGGTGCACATACTGCCCATGCTGCCCTGGAAAGGCCCATCTCTGGCCCCAAGGATGTCAGCGAGAAATGGCCCTGCTCCCCACCGTCATCTCCATTCCAGAAACTCCTATCAGAGCTAACTCACAGAATGTCCACCAGGCACTAACTAGGCATTTGACAGCCATGTACAGACCCAATTCCTCACACAGCCCTATGAAGTAAGTTCGATTAACTCCATTTTACAGATGAGGAAGTTGAGTCTCAGCAACATGGAGAGACCTGGGGAAAGTTATATGAGATTTAAACTTAGCTCAAAGCCTTGTAAAATATCCACAATGAAATGCCCCCATTAAAACCCAGCTTTTGGCCGAGCTCAGTGGCTCATAGCCGTAATCCCAGCACTTTGGGAGGCCAAGGTGGGTGGATCACTTGAGATCAGGATTTTGAGACCAGACTGGCCAAGATGGAGAAACCCCATATCTACTAAAAGTACAAAAATTAGCTGGGCGTGGTGACACATGCCTGTAGTCCCAGCTACTCAGGAAGCTGAGGCAAGAGAATCCCTTGAACCTGGGAGGCGGAGGTTGCAGTGAGCTGAGATCCTGCCACTGTACTCTAGTCTTGGTGACAGAGCAATACTCCAGCTCAAAATACACAAAAAAACCCAGCTTCTTAACTTGTTTAATCAGGGAACGAGGTTATGAATATATGAAGATAAACCCAGTTTGACAGCAAAGTTCCATCTCACGATAGTGATGCTGGTTACATGGGTGTATGCATTTGTCAAAACTCAAATTGTATCATAAGGCTCATGCATTTTGCTGTCTGCAAATTTTGTCTCAAAAAGTAAAATAAATCCAACCGTCTTTTCTCTGGCCCAAATTACATTCTGGAAAATATAAATAGTAATCCCTAAGACACTCCTGGAATGCTCTTCCCTGGTTTAGTCTTATAAGCATCTACCGATGTTTGGAACCTGAGCTCAGAATCACTCATTCAGTAAAACCTTCCTTCCTGATCCCCAGATTAGACCGGGCCCCTGATACAGGCTTCCTTCCCTTCTCTATGCAGCACCTGCTGCAGCTTGCTCTGTGTCTGTCTGTTTGTGTGGTCTCCATCCTCCTCTCTGGACTTCGTGCTTCCCATGCTGCACAGAGGTGCTCAGTATAGACAAATGAGTGACTGAATGAATGAATGCACTGATGCTAGGTACTTTACCGAGATTGCCACTAATTCTCACAATACCTTTATGAGGTCAATATTATTATGCCATATCTTATAGAATAAGAAACTGATTAGCTAGGGAATAATAAAGTACTTGCCAAAAAAAAAAGAAAAGAAACTTACGGCTGGGGTGGTGACTCACACCTGTAATCCCAGCACTTTGGGAGGCTGAGGCAGGCAGATCACAAGGTCAGGAGATAGAGACCATCCTAGCCAACATGGTGAAACCGTGTCTCTGCTAAAAATACAAAAATTAGCTGGGCATGGTGGCTCGTGCCTGTAATCTTAGCTACTCGAGAGGCTGAGGCAGGAGATTCACTTGAACCAGGGAGTTGGAGGTTGCAGTGAGCTGAGATTGCGCCACTGCTCTTCAGCCTGATGATAGAGTGAGACTCCTGGTCTCAAAAAAAAAAAAAAAAAAAAAGAAACTGATACTCAGAGAAGCAACTTCCCTAGGGTCACATAGTCAGGGAAGAGTGACCTAAAAAACTGATTCCCAAGTGTTTTAACTAAGTTGTTAAAAACTTAGTTAAGAATTTTAACTGCTTGAAAAGGTCTGAGTTTCCCCAATGTCCAAGTAAAACTGAACCCTGGGATCTAAACCTATAGGACTCCCTGGGCTCCTTGGGAAAGGTGACAGTAAGGCTGGACTGAATGCCATGTGGCATTTTAGATTAGGCTGGTGTTGACTCTGAAATCCACACCTTCCTGGTGATCATGCATTATTGTTACCTGCTTCTGGCACCCGCAGCAGAAGCCTGGTCTAGGGTTTATAGATCCCCGGTTACATACAGGTCCTGGGATCTGAGAGCTGTTTTTGCCTTGGGAACTTGAGCTGGGCAAAGAAGTTGTGTTTTGTCTCCCTCCTAGTCCATCAAAGCTCCTGGGCTGGGCTTCTCTTGACTCCGGACATCCTACGAGGCCCTGCTCTGTTTCATCCTGACATGAGGAGCTGATAAAAAGGGTTTTACACCAGGGTTACTTTTAATGTAAACAGAGGCCTGGGGTGGACCAAGACACAGGGATGTGGGAGCCTTGGTCTGACTCAAGAGACAGATGTTTTCTAATCACTAACTCTGGGCCAGGGCTCTCCTAGGGTGGGCTGTGCCTGTGCAAATATGTGCATCTGTGTCTGTGAGACGGTCGGGTGGGAGGGTCACACACAGAATGAGAAGATTAGGATCAAAAGCTAGAGAAACCCAGTCCCAGCCCCCTATTTTCCAACTGTGTGATCTAAACAGCGCCACTCAAAGTGTGGCTGGCTGACAGTGCCAAGCCCACGAACTGTGTGTCCCTGGTCCCTGACAAGATAAGGAGCAGGGGCCAGAATGTTAATCACGGCCCTCATCAATCACATTGTTTAGTTTTGTTGGCAGTAGTTAGTATAATAGCACGTATTCTTCTGTAAACCAAGCAGCGTGCTATATACATTCTGGCTCAGGCCTCTTGTCCAGGGCTGTGAGTCAGTGGGTTGCAACTTTGAGTAACTCTGCTCTGCACAGCCCTTCCCAGCTGTAATGCGCACTTCAGCCACCAGCTTGTCCAAATTCAAACCCTGGGCTGGGGCCAAAGACACCGAATTTCTAGCAAGCTTCCTCGTGGTGCTTATCCCACACTTTGAATGGCACTCACTGCCCCTCTTTACTTTACAAATATCAGTTCTGTTCATTCGGTTGAAGGTAGACTGTGATTAGAGCTATAATGCATAGAAAACATACAATGAGGACTGATTTGGAAAAAAAAAAGGCTGGCAACATTATCTAGAAAAAGATATTCTCAAAGGAGAAGTGGGATCTCACTGTGCTGGCTCGGCCTGCTTTCTGCTTGTCTGCATTTTGTGATTTTCTACAGTAAACACGTTTGCAACTTAAACATCTGCAGTGGGAAATTCAAGTGTGTGGAAAGAGATGACATAGGCGGAGATGCTTTTAATTATGGACCCCTTTCTACGATTTGAATTTGAAATCAGGTACTTGTATTACTCTGAAAAACATACAATGCAAACTTTGTACATATATTCTACTTAACTTTTTATCAAAATAGAATATATATTTATATTTCTATATATTTATAAATATATATTTATATTTTTATAAAATTTATATTTTATAATTTAATATAATTTTATATTTTTATAAAATTTATATTTTATAATTTAATATAAATATATATAAATATATACAAATACAAATATATATATTTATATATGTAACATATATTTATATATAATATATACATATATAATATATATTTACATGTATTTATATATTTTTTATATATATGCATACATATATATGGGTTACTGGTTGTATAAAACCATATATATAGGGTTTTACACCAGGGTTACATTTGGCAGGGCTGAGATTTGAACCCAAGCCTCATGCACTGCTGCTTCTGCACCTTATTCCCAGAAACCCTCTGGAGCATCCCTGCCAAGAGCATTTGAGGATGGAAATGGTAGAACCTGCAAGGAAACACGGAAGCCAATGCCTCGGAGGATCTGGGGGTTGGGGCTTCGGTAGAGGCTTGTGGGGAAGTGGACATTACAGTAAGGCCTTGCAGAATGGGGAGGGCTTTGAAGGGCAGAGATGTGCTGGGGGTGGTAGACTGGGCAGAGAGCAGGGACCTGCAGGGCAGGAAGGCGGGGTGGATGGCCCGGGAGCCTGCTGCAGAACAGGCTGGGGAAGAGGCCAAAGGGACTACACCCGGAAGCCATCGGTGGCCACTGCGGGGCTGGAGTCAATGCTGGATGAAGCCACCAGGACCCCCCTGCAGGTGCTGGGCAAGGCCCGTGTGATCCGAGTCCCATGGGTGTGGACCCGTAACAGCCTGATCACATTTTCTAGTCTGGTGATTTCTAACCATTTTTTTAAAAATAGTAATGAAGACTGTGAGGGATTCTTTTTTTCTTCTCTTGTTTTATTTCTCAACTGAAATCTTCTGAGGGAGTCCAGTATGGCAGACAGGTAAAGGACCTCTCTCCCCGCTCTATTTAATCCAGGTGAAGGGTGGCTCAGAGCCCTGCCACACAGTCCCTCATCCCTCAGGGGCCTTGGATCTTCATGAGCAGCACAGTCACCGTCACCCTGAGGCCCTCAAACCCCTGCCTAGCAACTGCATTTTGCTGAAGAGTGTTGGGGGTATCTGAGGCCCCCAGTCACACTCAGCAACTGACAGAAACAGGGCTCGACCCCAGCTCTGGGACCAGTGCCCAGGGCACCCTCAAACCACATCTCCCCTTCTGAAAAGAAAATGAACGCAGAATCAAACCAATCACTTCTCCAGCCATGGGCTGTCTCCACTGACAGACAGCCCTGCTGAATGTATCCCAGTGAGTGCTGGGACCAGGGGATGCCCCAAACTGCACGCCACAAGCACATGGGCCTCTGGTCCCCACAATGGCCCATTCTAATGGCCCTTTGAGTTTGACTAGACTTGGCTTTAATCCTCAATTCATCAAGGAGGCCCAGGAAATATTCACTGACCCAGGCCAAAATTCACTGAGCTTACCGTTTGAAGGTTTCAAGGGGATGGGGGTGGGAGGAGGAGTCAGTGCACTGAGATAATTCAAGTTACGCTGCAGGAGCAGGGCTGCTGAGTTCCTGCTGAGACTCCAGCTTGGGCTCTGGGTCATCCCCCACCGGCTGCAGTTTCCAGCCTTTCCAGAGCATCCACAATAGAACTGGGGCTTTCTCCTTCCTTATGTTTACTTACTGTATTGTAATGAGAATCTCAGCAGAAAGTGCAGTAGAACCTGTGCCTGGCCTTCCCTCCAGCACTTACATATTCTTGCAGACTGACCTTCCACCCTTATTCTTTGTCCAGAGGAAGATGTGTTGTCACTTAGTTGTGATAATACACATAGAATTTTTTTTTTTTTGAGATGGAGTTTTGCTCTGTTGCCCAGGCTGGAGTGCAATGGCACAATCTCGGCTCATCGCAACCTCTGCCTCCTGGGTTCAAGCGATTCTCCTGCCTCAGCCTCCTGAGTAGCTGGGATTACAGGCACACATCACCATACCCGGCTAATTTTTTGTATTTTTAGTGGAGATGGGGTTTCGCCTTCTTGGCCAGGCTGGTCTCAAACTTCTGACCCCAACTGATCTGCCCAACTTGGCCTCCAAAGTGCTGGGATTACAGGTCTGAGCCACTATGCTTAGCCACGCAGAACTTTATTTTGCTTAAAATTGTTAGCATTTTTGTATGTTGCTAAGCCGCCTTCGTAACCATTAATTTAATGGTTGTGTAAACGTCCATCAGATTTTTGCCTTCTGTGCCATTTCACCACCCTGTCCCTGTTGAACACAAAGACTATTTACATTTGTTTACTATTGCTGAGAACATTATGATCAACACTTGGTATTTCATTGTTTTTATTTATGATTTGTTTATTCTATATAATAAAACCCTTGGGAACTGAGTGGTTGTTTTTTTTTTAATAAATGTAAGGTTGGTTTGGTAATTAATTTAATGATAAAAAAATACATAAAACCTTACAGAAGCTGGGTGAGATGGCTTAACCCTATAATCCCAGCACATTGGGAGGCTGAGGCAGGAGGATCGCTTGAGCCCAGGAATATGAGGCTGAAGTGAACAATGATCACACTGCAGCACTCCCACCTAGGCCACAAACAAGACCCCTTTTTTTTTTTTTTGTATTTGGGCTCTGGGGTACATGTGCACATCTTGCATCCTGCAGGATTGTTGCATAGGTACATACATGCCATGGTGGTTTGCTGTCTCCATCCTCGCTTACCCCGTCGCCTACATCAGGCATTTCTCCCAGTGTTATCCCTCCCTATCCTCCACACTCCCTTACTGTCCCCCCTCCCCTCCCCTTCACTCTCCCACCTAGCCCTGTGAGTGTTGTTCCCTTCCCTGTGCCCAAGTGTTCTCATTGTTCATCACCCACCTATGAGTGAAAATATGCAGTGTTTGGTTTTCTTTTCTACTGTCAGTTTGCTGAGAATGATGGTTTCTAGATTCCTCCATGTCTCTATGAATGACACGAACTCATCATTTTTTTATGGCTGCATAGTATTCCATGGTTATATGTGCCACATCTTCTTTGTCCAGGCTATCATTGATGGGCATTTGGGTTGGCTCCAAGTCTTTGCTATCATAAACACCACCACAATGAACATATGTGTGCATGTGTCTTTATGATAGAACGATTTATAATCCTTTGGGTATATACCCAGTAATGGGATTGCTGGGTCAAATAGAATTTCTATTTCTAGATCCTTGAGGAATCGCCACACTGTCTTCCATAATGGGTGAACTAATTTACATTCCCACCAACAATGTAAAAGTGTTCCTTTTTCTCCACATCCTCTCCAGCATCTGTTGTCTCCAGATTTTTTAATGATCGCCTTTCTAACTGGTGTGAGATGGTATCTCAATGTGGTTTTGATTCGCATTTCTCTAATGAACAATGATGATGAGCATTTTTTCATATGTTTGTTGGCCGCATATTTGTCTTCTTTTGTAAAGTGTCTGTTCATATCCTTCACCCACTTTTGAATGGGTTTGTTTGTTTTTTTTTCTTGTAAATCTGCTTTAGTTCTTCGTAGATTCTGGATATTAGCCCTTTGATGGGTAGATTGCAAAAATTTTATCCCATTCTGTTAGTTGCTGATTCACTCTAATGATTGTTTCTTTTGCTGTATAGAAGCTTTGGTGTTTAATTAGATCCCATTTGTCTATTTTGGTTTTTGTTGCCAATGCTTTTGGTGTTTTAGTCATGAAGTCCTTGCCTGTGCCTATGTCCTGAATGGTGTTGCCTAGGTTTTCTTCTAGGGTTTTTATGGTGTTAGTTCTTATGTTTAAATCTTTAATCCATCTGGAGTTAATTTTAGTGTAAGGTGTCAGGAAGGGGTCCAGTTTCAGCTTCCTGCATACGGCTTGCCAGTTTTCCCAACACCATTTATTAAACAGGAAATCCTTTCCCCATTGCTTGTTTTTGTCTGGTTTGTCAAAGATCAGATGGTTGTAGATGTGTGGTATTGCCTCTGAGGCCTCTGTTCTATTCCATTGGTCTGTATCTCTGTTTTGGTACCAGTACCATGCCGTTTTGATTACTGTAGGCTTGTAGTATAGTTTGAAGTCAGGTAGCATGATGCCTCCAGCTTTATTCTTTTTGCTTAGGATTGTCTTGGCTATGCAGGCTCTCTTTTGGCTCCATATGAAGTTTAAAGTGCTTTTTTCCAGGTCTGTGAAGAAGGTCAATGGTAGCTTGATGGGGACAGCATTGAATCTATAAATTACTTTGGGCAGTATGGCCATTTTCACAATATTTATTCTTCTTAACCATGAGCATGGAATGTTTTCCCATCTGTGTCCTCTCTTATTTCCTTGATCAGTGGTTTGTAGGTCTCCTTGAAGAGATCTTTTACATCCTTTGTTAGTTGTATTCCTCAGTATTTTATTCTCTTTGTAGCAATTGTAAATGGGAGTTCGCTCATGATTTGGCTCTCTGTTAGTCTGTTATTGGTGTATAGGAATGCTTGTGATTTCTGCACATTGATTTTGTATCCCGAGACCTTGCTCAAGTTGCTTATCAGCTTAAGGAGGTTTTGGGCTGAGATGATAGGGTCTTCTAAATATACAATCATGTTGCCTGCAAATAGGGACAATTTGACTTCTTCTTTTCCTAATTGAATGCTCTTTATTTCTTTTTCTAGCCTAATTGCTCTGGCTAGAACTTCCAATACTATATTGAATAGGAGTGGTGAGAGAGAGCATCCTTGCCTAGTGCCAGTTTTTAAAAGGAATGCTTCTAGTTTTCACCCATTCAATATGATATTGGCTGTGGGTTTCTCATAAATAGCTTTTATTGTTTTGAAATACGTTCCACTGATACCTAGTTTATTGAGAGTTTTTCCCATAAAGGGTTGTTGAATGTTGTCGAAGGCCTTTATGTGGTTTTTGTCTTTGGTTCTGTTTATGTAATGATTACGTTTATAGATTTGCATATGTTGAACCAGCCTTGCATCCCCAGGATGAAGCCTACTTGATCGTGGTGGATAAGCTTTTTGATGTGCTGTTGGATTCAATTTCCCAGTATTTTCTTGAAGATTTTTGCATCAGTGTTCATCATGGCTATTGGCCTATAGTTTTCTTTTTTAGTTGTGTCTCTGCCGGATTTTGGTATCAGGATGATGTTGCTCTCATAGAAAAAGTTAGGGAGGATTCCCTCTATTTGTATTGTTTGGAATAGTTTCAACAGGAATAATACCAGCTCCTCTTTGTATGTCTGGTAGAATTCAGCTGTGAACCCATCTGGACCTGGGCTTTTTTTTTGGTTGGTAGGCTAGTAATTGCTGCCTCACTTCAGACTTTGCTATTCAGGGTTTTAACTTCTCTTGACTTAGTCTTGGGAGGGTGCAGGTGTCCAGGAATTTATCCATTTCTTTCAGATTTACTGGTTTATGTGCATAGTGTTGTTTGTAATAATCTGATGGTAGTTTGTATTTCCGAGGAATCAGTGGTGAGCTCCCCTTTATCATTTTTTATTGCATCTATCCGATTCTTCTCTCTTTTCTTTTTTATTTGTCTAGCTAGTGGTATATTTTGTTAATCTTTTCAAAAAACCAGCTCCTGGATTTATTGATTTTTTGAAGGGTTTTTTGTGTCTCTATCTCCTTCAGTTCTGCTCTGATCTTAGTTATTTCTTGTCTCCTGCTTGCTTTTGAGTTTTTTTGATCTTGCTCCTCTAGCTCTTTCAATTTTGATGATAGGGTGTCAATTTTATATCTTTCCTTGTTTCTCATGTGGGCATTTATTGCTATAAATTTCCCTCTAGACACTGCCTTAAATGTGTCCCATAGGATCTGGTACATTGTATCTTCATTCTCCTTGGTTTTGAAGAACATTTTTACTTCTGCCTTCATTTCATTGTTTATCCATTCCTCATTCAGGAGCAAGTTGTTCAATTTCCATGTGATTGTGCAGTTTTGAGTGCTTTTCTTAATCCTAAGTTCTAATTTGATTGTGCTGTGGTCTGAGAGACTGTTTGTTATGATTTCCATTCTTTTGCATTTAATGAGGGGTGATTTACTTCCAATTATGTGGTCAACTTTGGGGTAAGTGCAACGTGGTGCTGAGAAGAATGTGTATTCTGTGGATTTGGGGTGGAGTGTCCTGTAAATGTCTATTGGGTTTGATTGGTCCAAATCTGTGGTCAAGTCCTGGATATCTTTATTGACTTTCTGTCTCTTTAATCTGTCTGATATTGACAGTGGAGTGTTAAAGTATCCCACTATTATTGTGTGGGAGTCTAAGTCTCCTTGTAGGTCATTAAGAACTTGCTTTATGTATCTGGGTGCTCCTGCATTGGGTGCATATATATTTAGGATCGTTAGCTCTTCTTGTTGCATTGATCCTTTTATCATTATGTAATGCCTTTCTTTTTCTTTTTTGATCTTTATTGTTTTAAAGTCTGTTTTATCAGAGACTAGGATTGATACCCCTGCTTTATTTTTGCTCTCCATTTGCAAATCTTCTTCCATCCCTTTATTTTGAGTCTATGTGAGTCTTTGCATATGAGATGGGTCTCCTGAATACAGCACACTGATGGGTCTTGACTTTTTATCCAGTTTGCCAGTCTGTGTCTTTTGATTGGGGCATTTAGGCCATTCACATTCAACATTAATATTGTTACGTTTGAATTTGATCCTGCCATTTTGTTAGTTACTGGCTGGTTGTTTTGCCCATTAGTTGACGTGGCTTCCTCCTTGAGTTGTTGTTCTTTACCATTTGGTACATTTTTGCAGTGGCTGGTACTGGTTGTCCCATTCCCTGTTTAGTACTTCCTTCAGTAATTTTTGTAAGGCAGGTTTTGTAGCGATGAAATCTCTCAGCAATTGCTTATTCGTAAAGGATTTTATTTCTCCTTCACTTATGAAGCTTAGTTTGGCCAGATATGAAATTCTGGGTTGAAAGTTCTTTTCTTTAAGGATGTTGAATATTGGCCCCCACTCCCTTCTAGCTTGTAGGGTTTCTGCCAAGAGATCTGCTGTGAGATCTGTTTGGCTGCCCTTAGGATTTTTTCCTTCATTTCAACCCTGGTGAATCTGACAATTATGTGCCTTGGGGTTGCTCTTCTTGAGGAATATCTTCATGGTGGTCTCTGTATTTCCTGGATTTGAATGTTGGCCTGCCTTAAAGCCTCCGAGAATGATGGGATTATGTGAAAAGATCTAATCTACGCTTGATCATTGTACCTGAATGGGGCGGGGAGAATGTATCCAAGTTGGAAAACACTCCTCAAGATTTCTTCTTCTTCTTTTTTTTTTTTTTGGAGACAAAGTCTTGCTCTGTTGTTGCTCAGGCTGGAGTGCAGTGGCTTGATCTCAGTTCATTGCAACCTCTGCCTCCTGGATTCAAGCGATTCTCCTACCTCAGTCTCCCTAGTAGCTAGGATTACAGGCACCCATCACCATGCCCAGCTAATTTTTTCATATTTAAGTGAGAAGTTTAGTAGTAGAGTTTCACCACGTTGGCCAGGCTGGTCTCGAACTCCTGACCTCAAGCAATCCACCCACCTCAGCCTCCCAATGTGCTGCGATGACCCAGACAAGACCCTGACTTCTAAAAAATTTTTTTTAATTTAACATTTTTTAAAAAATAAAATCTCCTGGAGTACCCAAATGGACAAAGCACATGAACGGGCAATTCACATATATCAGCAAATAAGAGAGAAGACATCTGGCCCCATCCAAGCCACAGGGGCTACTGCTCACCAAGTAAACTAACAAAAGTATTAAATGCTGATAACTGGAGGTAGAAGTGAAATTGCTATAGACTTTTGAAAAGCACTTTGGTGGACGTTTTAGGAGCCATTCAAATGTTTATATTAGGGAGGTTGGAAAGGAGGAAAAAAATAAAAATTAAATTTTGTTTAATTGAACATAGTGATCACAATCCTAGGAATTTACCCTAATGAAATATCCCTTCCAAAGGAAAACAATGTAAACAATGGTATTCATTACAAACTTATTTATAGTACCATAGGGCATGGGGCATGGGGGAAGGCAGTGCTAGACTTTTAGGGTATTTTATATCTTCATCCTTTTCTGAATTTTCCAAACAAGATAATGTATGCTCGTTGTTGGTAATAAGTACACACACACACACACACACACACAATTTAAAAAATATCCCTGACCTAGCCTCCGAGGTCACTGGTTCTGGGAATCTGTCCTTGACCATTCCCAGGTGGAGTTAATCACCCTTCATGGTGCTTCCTCTTGTTTTTCATCATATATTAGGATAAATCCATGGGTACACGCTGTCTCTCTAATGAGACTCTGCTCCTGCAGGTGCGGATCCTGTCCCTACATTCCCAGAGCCCAGCATAGCCTGGCATACAGTAAGCATCAATATAGATGCATTTAACCCACTGAATAGACTGTGAACCTTGTAACAATCTTGTGATGCAAGTGTTATTGTGCCCCCTTTACAGCTGAAGACACTGAGGTAAGTCAAGGGGTGAAGAAAAAAAGAGACCCATGGAAACTCTTCTCTTAGAAGATATGCAGACTTATGAATGCAATGATCCAGACCAGAGGCTCTCAAACTTTTGAATCCCCTAGAGGGCTTGTTAAAATACAGATGGAGGGTCCAACCCCACAGCATCTGATTCAGAGAGCTGAGGTAGGGCCTGGGAGTTTGCATTTCTCACAAGATCCCAGCTGATAATGAGCCCTGCCCCTTCCCCTCCCTGCTCTCCACTGCAGTCCAGTCAGTATAAACTTCACTCTGAAGCCCATCTGCAAAGAGGGGCTTATTTGCAAAAGGACCTGCCCCCAAACTGAGAGAAGCTTGACTTTGGGCTAAAAATGTCTACATTTTAAAGACACTCTGATTGAGAGCAAACCCAACCAGTTATTTTTAAAAGACTAATGATGGAGCTGAAAAGCCATGGAATTGTTCCAACTATGCATTAAGTTCTCTCTTCGTTTCTGAGAAACTGCACAGCCTCAGATTCTTCCAGCATCACTGCTTGCCAACTAAGTGGGAGAGAACTTCTCCAAGCCATCTCCTAGGCCCTGCCCTTCCCTGTCTGGGCTGTGTTACAGGAGACCCAGAATGTTCCAGGACGCTAGGCCATAGGGGCCCTTGTAGACCATGGCAGGACTTTGGATTTCAAAATGAAGAAGATGGGAGGCCACTGGAGAGTCCTGAAGTGACATGTCACTGTGGAAGCTGTGTTAAAACCCAGTGGTAGGAGCACAGGTGAGAACAAAGAGATCCATTCATGGGCTACTGCAGCAGTCCACATAAGAGCTGATGGGGTGGCTGGGACCAGCATGATACTGCTGGAGGTGGTGAGGGATGATTAGATCCTGCATATATGGTCTGAAGGGAGTGCCAGTGCCATCCGAGATTTGCCCATGGTTGGATGTGGGTGTGAGGGCAAGCCAGGAATCTTATGCAGGAGGGCCTCTGACACCAGGCTGAGAAGACTGGCCTTCCCCCAAGGTTAATGGCTTTCAAACATTTTTATACATAACATAATCTGGGGACCTTGACAAAAATGCAGGTTCCTGTTCCCTCTCCCTGGGGATTCTGCCTGTTGGCAGTGAGGCCCCAGAAACTACATTTGTAATAGCAGCATTGGGTCTTCTGCCCCAGTGAGTGATCAGGAAACAGAATGAACATGCCAACATGGCCAGCTCTTGAAGGGCTCTGTAGGAGGCAGTGGAATGAAGAAGTTAAAAGAATGGTTTTTGAGAAACTTAGTACTGGGCTGGCCCTGCTGCGGATGATCAAGAGCCTTTGCAGACACAGAACGAGCTTTGTCCTCTGAAATACCACTGCTCACTCTCTGCTCCTGGTCTTAGTCTGCTCGGGCTGCAAAATCCCATAGCCTGGGAGGCTTAAACAACAGAAATTTACTTTCACAGTCCTGGAGGCTGGAAGTCTGAGAACGGGGTGGTGGGGGGGCCCTGCATGGTTGTGTTCTGGTGAGGGCTCTCTTCAGGATTTGCAGACGGTCGCCTTCTTGCCATGTCCTCACATGGCAAAGAGGTAGACTGGGCTCTCTGGTGTCTCTTCTTATTAGGACGCTAATCCTATTCAAGAAGGGACCCACCCTTATGACCTCATTTAACCTTAATTACTTCCTTAGAAGCCCCATCTCCAAATACAGCCACATGGGGGGCAGTTAGGGTTTCAACATATAAAGTTGGTGGGAGACACAATCGGTTCATAGCACCCCCAAACACTCAGTTCCACTGAGGTGCACCTAGCTCTTGGGGACACTCTCCTACTACTACTCAAGTCTCTGAATTTACTTGAGCCATTTAGAAAAAAATATAACCTGCTCCTTCAGCAGCACTCAGAAAACCCCTCACAGCTTGGATTGAGAGTTGAAAGGAACTCTGACAACATTGTCTTAATGTCCTGTTATGGTAGAAGTAATGAAAGTAAACAGTAATCATTCATATTTATTAGCCCTCATTATGTGGAAGGCCCTGGGCTATGGGGTGCCTTCGAATTATTTAATTTAATCAGACAAAAACCTTATAAAGTAGGTATTATTGACAATCCATTCTACATTCAAGACTTGTCAGAGTCATTTGGCTGGTGGGTGGCAGACCCCAGCCACCTTGCTCTTAACTCTCTTACTCCACTGCTGCTTCGAGAGTTTTCCAAGATTTGGCCAGGTGTGGTGGCTCATGTCTGTAATCCCAGCACTTTGAGAGGCTGAGGCGGGGGGATCACCTGAAGTCAGGAGTTGGAGACATGGTAAAACCCCAGCTCTACTAGAAATACAAAAATTAGCCAGGCATGGTGGTGCGCACCTGAAGTTCCAGATACTCAGGAGGCTGAGGCAAGAGACTCACTTGAACCCAGGAGGCAGAGGTTGTAGTGAGCCGAGATCGCACCATTGCACTCCAGCCTGTGCTACAGAGTGAGACTCCATCTCAAAAATAAAAATAAAGTGGGGGGAATGGGGTGAGTTTTTAAAGACTTGGCCAGGTGTGAATTCCAGTAATTTAGAACAGAAACAATACCAGCCTTGCAGTGAATGAGGGATGGAGCCTCATCTACCTCTGCTGGATGTCAACAAGAAGATGCAGCTGGATTCCCTGGTCTTTGCAGACAGACTCTCCCTACCTGCCCCGCACGCCACAAGGTACGCTGCTGAGAATTTTTCTAAACCTCATTTGGGTTGTAGTCTTCATTCCAGTTGTAGTCAGCCACACGTCTCTCACCTGAGACTGCCACTAGGATATTGAGACGCGGCCCCTGACAGATGGTGGCCTCATTCTGGCAATCGGCTGGGTAAGGATGGCCCACCAGCTCCTTCTAGACCAAAGCCCCCTGCTCTCCACTCCCGGGAAGCCATCCTTGCACTCAGGGCTTTATGAAAACATTGGGAGCTGCTCACCAATAATCTCATCGTGTATTCCCCGGTGTAAGGATGGGAACAAGAATAATATCTTACGTCTGCACAGCACTTTCCAGTTTACATAGAATATTCATTATTCTCATCTACTTCTCAGAGTAATAATGGGAAGAGGATATGTTTACATGTATTCTTCATTTTCAGTGGAGGAACACAGGCCTAAAGAGGCTAAGTAGCTTGTCAAGGTCATCATCCAGGTGGACAAGGCAGCACTGAAACCCACGCCTAGCTGACTTTCGAGTCCACGCTCGTTTTTCTACATTACGCTTTCTTAACATCTGACATTTATGTGTTATTTTACAGTTTACAGAGCACATTTGAATATATGATATAATTAAATACAAATCATCGCCGACAGCCAGGGATATTATCCCGGACTGAATATGAGGTATTTTCTTCCTCTCAGAAGTACCTGAACTTCCTTGCTAGTAATTCAGTTTCCAGGGATTGGTGTGTTTGAACAGCCACTTGCCAAGTCCTTCTTTCTCTCCAACCTTTAAATCTCTTTCTTATTACTCACCTGGAATAGAGGTTTCTGTCTCATCATGCAATTCTAAACGTATAAGTATACAAGTTTGCTGTTTGGAATCATTGGTAGGAAATAAAGCTGAATGATCTTGACTAGAATTAGCTTAGTGCTTCCTATCTGTGCAGTGAAACGGCCCCCAGAGGAGCTATCTGTGAAGGCTGCACAAACTCCAAGGCGGTTCATCACAGGAATCTCAGCCTTCTCTCCATTCTTGCAGCCTGGCTCCCTGTCTGCTGCTGCATGGTTCCCCCATACTTGACCATAGTCTCTCTAAGCCTGGGGCTGGGGCCTTGAAGGACTCCACACGTGGCTGATCAAACCTGGGCATCTCTCAGTGAGATGGCATTTGGCTCCATGCACAGGGACTGGGACTCAGATGAGCTGGTTGGGGTCCCAGCTCTGCCTTTTACTGGCTGTCAAAGCATTTCACTTTTCTGGGTCTCAGTTTCTGCAACTGTAAAGTAGGGATAGTAATAACTGCCCTGAGTGGTTTTTTTTCCCCCCACAAGGTACCACACAGAAAAAGCAGTACAGTGCTTAAAAAATAGCGGCACGAGTGCTTCCCGTCATATCTTCCACTTGGAAGTCTGCCCCCTCACCTCACCAGCCTAGAGGGCTATCACAATATTGCTTTCATTTTCTCTTATTGAAGTTGGCCAATTTCTTGTCACCCCGCTGGACTGAGTTTCATGAGGCCAGGAATCTGAGTTAAGGGGCCTGGCATCTCCATGGTCTCTGCCCCAATACACTGCATGGCTTTGAGCTGGTCACTTTCCCTCAGTGGGCCTCACTTTTTTCCCCTCTGTAAAGTAAGGGGCTGGATGAGGTGATCTCTGAGGATTCCACAAGTATTGGAAGTGATGGTGACTTCTGAATATTTTAAGAAGTGAAACGTCCATGTTTATTGAGGACGTTCTGCCCACCGGGATTCCCACTGGGCATTATCATGTCCAGCTGCCACCCTAAGAGGCTGAAATGCCAATACTCACATTGTGCAGAGGAAGTGCTGAGCTCAGGCACCTGCACCAACTAAGTTCTCTACCAGTTCGTCCCCAACCCAGATGGAAATCTCAAGGCCCATAGTTTAAAGGAAGAAGGAAGAAAGCCTTACTCCTGCCACCGCCCACCTTATCAGCTTGGGAACAGACACTGCACACATGCAGTCATTGTCTGAAGCATTACAGCAACAAAAGTCACTATCACCTTTGTCCTTGGCTGGATGGAGAAATTAATAAGTGTCAGGACTGAACCATAAATAGATCTTGCAGAAAAATCATTACCCCCAGAAGACTGCAGCACCCAAATAACAAACATAATCAAAGGAGAAAGCAACTATTCCATCATTTCATTAATCACCGGTCATACTGCTGGCCAGGGCAGAGTGGCCCAGAGGTCTCAGTCCAGTCCCATCCAACGTCACCCCTGATTCCACCACGACATGAACTAAGTTCCTGAGTCACCATCTGGGAAGACAGGGCCACCGTTCTGGTCACTGCTTCCTGCAACTGCTTCATGCTATTGCAGACATTTCTCAAGAGATTAATGGCTCCTATAGAACCTTCTGAGGCTCAGCACTCATTCCTTAGCAAGTGGTCAAAATCTCCGGCTTAAAAAGGATTTCAGAGATAACACAATCCAGGCCCTTGCAGGGTAACCAAGACACCTGTAATGATAAGCGGAATTACTAAGAGCAACCTGTATACAAGAGGTGCTTAATAGCTGTCAGGCACTGTGGTGAGCACTTTACGGGCAGCTCTCTTTAATCCTCAGAACAAAATCTGGGTGGTAGATGCTTTTATGGCCGCTGCTTTCCTGTGGTTGTTTGCCTTTGTTTAGTGACATGGCAAAGCTGTGTAAGTGTCTCGGGTTCTGTGTGTTAGTTGGGTGTGAGCAGACCCAGCCATTACTCAGAGTCCCCCAGGCTGGGGCTGAGAGTGGGGAAAACTGGGGCAGATAAAGCGTGATTTCTGGTCCTGTCTCTGTGGCTTTCTGCAGTTTGCCCTGTGAGATTCTGAAGGGCATGGGTGGTCCTTCCTAACATTGCTAACAATGGCCATCCAGTCCCCACTTGGTTGCTTCCAGCGATGGGGAGCTCATCACTGCCCCAGGAGGTCCCTTCTCACTACCATGTGCTCTCTGCTCTCTGCCTGGGGGCTGAAATGTGCAAAACCTCCCTTACATCTCACTTTAACACAGAGCAAACCAACCTCTTCTTCCACCACCACAACTTTTCTCTACGAGGATTTGAGGATTCAGAAGGCAGCAACCATGGCCACTCAGTTCCACTAGCCCTGGCTGACCCCATCGTGTGGATTCAGAGATGAGCAAGCCTCCTCTGATGCAGGGCAGGGAGAAGCAGGGAGAGGGTAGGATGACCCAGCGTGAAATGGGGGTGTTAGAACACAAAGGAAGAAGCAAGTCATTGCCTGGGAGAGGCAGGAAAGGCTACGGAGAGCGTGTGGTGCACATGGTGAGAAAATTCAGACAGAGACAATGCACAGATAGTGGAAAGTCAGGGTCCTGTTTCCCTCCTCTGCCCTGCAACCTCTGATTCCTGTGCACCGGAAGTGAATGCTGTTTGCAATTTCTGGCATGTATGCATAAAAATGAAATATATGCATTGCCGTATGCATCAGTATCCATATCATATAATTTTGCATATGAATAGGATCCCATTATATGTACTGCACTGCACTTACACAGTTTTAACCATGTCTTGACACTTCTCCATATCAGCATATCTAGATCTACCCCGTTGTTTATAGACTGTATAGGATTCCATAGTATAGATGTACCACGAGGTTTTAAAATCCTTCCCCTACTAGTGGATACTTAGGATGTTTTTCTTCTCTTTGCTTCTTTTTTTCTTTTTGATATTGCAAATAACACTGCAATGAACATCTTTGTGTATATAGCAGTACATACTTAAATGAGAGATCACTTCTTTCTAATGGAACATATGGATCAAGTAGTACGTATTATCTGTACTAGTACGTTTTGATAGCTCTTGCCAAATTATCTTGGAGTTGGGATCTTCAAGGATCAGCACTGGGGAGGAAGATCTTTCTGAGGAGAGGAGCCAGTAGTACAAAATCTTGGTGCTATGAAAGGGCTTTTTGGGGCCAGACACCATGGCTCATGCCTGTAATCCCAGCACTTTCGGAGGTCAGGAGGTCGAAACCAGCCAGACCAACATGGTGAAACCCCATCTCTACTAAAAATACAAAAATTAGCTGGGGGTGGTGGCGTGTGCCTGTAGTCCCAGCTACTTGGGAGGCTGAGGCAGAAGAATTGCTTGAACCCAGGAGGCAGAGGTTGCTCCAGCCTGGGTGACAGAGTGAGACTCTGTCTCCAAAAAAAAAAAAAAAAAGAAAGAAAGGGCTTTTTTTAGGGTGCTGGGGAACACAGCTGGTGCTGTGGGTGTCCTGGCAGGTGGGTTTTGGGGTGGTGGGGGTGAGGGATGAGGGGAGGAAAGGGAGTTTGTCTAGAGTCGGTCCTGATAATGCTGCCAGCTTGTCAGTTTCTCCCCTGCACCTTAATGCCACCATCTGCCATCAAACACCCCTGAGATCTTGTGTCGCTGAAAAGCCTGCCTGACACCACATCTCTCCTGTCATTATCCTCTCTATCTCCTCACTTCTCAGCCAGTCTGCCCGTGTCCCTCTTGGAATGGTACTGTCTGCACAGCCTCCCTTCCAGCTTGAGAGAGGACATCCACCCCGTCTATCCTCCTTAAAGGGCCCTTGACAAATGCCTGGGTACCTTCCACTCCCATCTCAGTTCTGAGCTCCTCTCGGCTGTCTCTCCATAGCATGTGACCATGTGGAAGCCTCCCTCCTGGAGACACGATCTTCCCATGTCCGTTTTTTGTCGCTCTCCTGCCTCTCACTCCCTCTCTCTTGCTGGCTTCCGTCTGCTTTTCCTTGCTGTGGGCCCCACAGGGCTCTCTCTCTCTCTCCCTCTTTTCCTGTCATTCATTCCCCAGGTTGAAATATCTTCAATAAATCCATGCCTCCAAATCATTATCTCCAGGCCAGCCTGCTTTTTTGCCACTGGGATATTGCATTAGCCTGTTAAAAAAATGAATCCCTTGGTCTTCTCTTCCCAATTCTATTTTTCCTTGAGTCTAGCCCATTTTAGTAAATGGTCTCTCTACCCACCTAGTTGTTCAAACCAGAAGGCTGAGGTCATTTCTGAGACTTCTCTCACCTCCTCTCAACACCTCCACATCCTTAGGACCATAAACCTCTGCTCTCCTGCCCTGACTCACCTCAGCAGCTGTTGCCCCTGAAGCCCCACAGCCTCCTTGCTGGTCTCCCTGATTCCACCACTGCCCCTTCCAGAATGACCTTTTAGAAACACGAATCAAACCACACACTCCCCTGCTTTGAACTCTTTAACATTTCTTGCCTTGTCCACCTACCTCTCTTGCCCTGCTCTGTGGGATCAATGCCCACCTCTCCAGCTGCCTCTGGAGCCCATGCCCCTGTTCCCGTCACCCTGCGGCCCTTCATTTCCCAGAACCCGCTCCACATGATTCCACCTTGGGACTGGTCCCTGGCCTCTGCCTGGAACACCCTGGGTCCGACCTGGCAAAACTTCCATCTCAGCTCAAACGTTACCTTCACTGACACATCTCTCTGATCCACCTCTTAATATAAACGAGGTCCTCTCTGTCCTCCTCATTAAAACTTATTTCACAGACCTCATCACAATGTCCAATTACATGCATATTTCTGCGTTTTCGTGTTTAATGTCTGCCTCTGCTACCAGATTTCAGCAGCGCCAGGGCTTGGGTGTTCTGTTCGTCCTTGCACATCCCCATCACCCGCAGTTCCCGGCGTGTGGGGGCTGCTCAGTGAACATTAGTTGATCCACTTAGGGTAGAAAATCCCAGGCTTGATATCACACATGCCTAAGTTCAAATCCAGGGTTGGCCTCTTACACATTGTGGGATGACCTTGGCTTACTCCCTGCCCAGTTGGGAGCCTCAGTCTTTCTACCCTGCTAGGCTCTGGGGAGCTCAATGATAGAAAACAGACATAAAGGGCAGGGCCTGTGTCTGGCACATGGAAGACACGCTGTAAAGGTAGACTTCTTTCTTGATTGTCTTTAAGTCATGAGAAGGCCAAGCCTGGCAGAATAGAGAGTTCCCTTGGAGGGCCACGGCTCAGATTCCCATTCCATCCAAAGATGGGCAAATTGGAAGTTGGGCCCCGCTAACTTAGCCACCAACAGCAACTCTCCTCTCCATCCTCCTGGCTGTCCAACAGTTAACTGACCGGGTCTTCTGGAATCTCCAGAAGACCCCTGCCTCAGCCTTGGGTGGGGCAGAGCGGTGGCCACTCACCAAGCGGACCGAGCCCTGTCCTCAAGGTGAGAGCCTTCTGAAGAGCTCTTCAAAGCTGGCCTGCCGTTTGGAGTGGTGACAGAAGGCAGATCAGTGTCAAAAATAAGACAGAGCAGGGGGTTTCAACTTGACTCACATTAAGAATGTCACATTAGAGCACAAATGAAAGGGAAGAGAAATGCTCTTTTATGCGGGAGTTTATTTTTGTCACTTTGTCAGAGAGAAATTGCAGCCTGGAGGGCACTGGAGCTGTACCGAATCACCCAAAACATTAACATGCAAATTGCCTTCTTTAGAGAAGGTAATTTTATTAGTGCACGAAAATGTTTCTTTCACTGTATTCATGCCTAGGAGTGGTGCTAAGGGCTGGTTAGGACAACCGCAAATGGAGAATTAGGGAGGGTCCCAAACTCAGTTAGGTCTAGAACTCATTACCTACCCAGCTTGGGACCACTACATGTCCTCGGATGCGTGGAACAAGGCACGCTGCAATGTGCACAGGCTCGAAAGGGCAAGTGACTTGTTCAAGATCATACAGCTTCTTCTTTTTTTTTTTTTTTTTTTTCCTTTTCTTTTTATTTTTTTGAGACAGGGGCTCACTTTGTCACTCAGGCTGGAGGGAGTACAGTGGTGTGATCTTGGCTCACTGCAACCTCTACCTACCAGGTTCAAGTGATTCTCCCACCTCAGCCTCCCGGGTAGCTGGGATTACAGGCAACTGCCACCACGCATGGCTAATTTTTGTATTTTTAGTAGAGATGGGGTTTTACCATGTTGCCCAGGTTGGTGGCCTCGAACTCCCGACTTTAAGTGATCTGCCTGCCTCAGCCTTCCAAAGTGCTGGGATTATAGGCATGGGCCACCATGCCCAACCCATCATATACTTTCAATGAGGAGGCAGAGCTGAGGCCACACAGCCTGTGTCCGAATACCAGGTGACCAGTGGCAAACCATGAGGTCCTGGAAGTAGTTGCTGTGAGAGCAAGGAGCCTAGTGAGACCCCATCTACCTATTCGTTCACTCATGTGCTTGTTTATTCAATAAGCTTCCCCTGTGCTACGTGCTGGGACCCTAACATGAATCAGGCATGAGGCACCTGGCATCCACTGGGGGCAGGTGGAGAGGGGATACAGACACTTGCAAATACTTCTGATCCAGTGAGTTATGACGGCCAGAGAGATGTGCCTGGAATCAACAGATCATAGAAGAGAGCACGGTTGTGTGGCAGGGAGGGCAGGGAGAAGGGTCTGGAAGCTTCACAAACTAGCGTCTCCCCCGTGGGCCTTGTGCAGGCAATCAAGGCAGGGAGGGAGGTTACAGGAAGGAGACACTATGAGCAGAGGCCCCACGATGGAAGCACGCTGGCTGGCCCCAAGCAGCACAGGACGTGTGGGCGAAGAGCGCGGCAGGAATGGGGGCCATGGTTGTGGAGGGTGGAGATGAGGCTGGTAAGACTGATCTCAAAGGCTAAAGAGCTCAGAGGTACCTGTATCCTGCAGGTAGCAGGCAAACCCTCCAGGACCATTCAGCACAGAACCTTGAGATTTTAGAAGGGAGGGGCTTCCCCAGGCCCTGTGTTGCCAAAATGACAGAAGGTTCTCTGAGGCTGCGCTTATGTAAGGCTTCCTCCTCCCTTCGCAGATGTGATCAGTGGGGAAGTGTGGGCAGAGACTCCCACCTGCTACCAAGAAGAACGCGCTCAGTCATGTAAGGTCTTGTGGAACAGATGAGGTGAGCTCCCTTTTTCTAGAGGCTGCTTGGGGCCTCCTGGGTCAAGGACACATCTTTGCCCTGAGTCTGGTGGCAGATGCATGGTGTGGCTGTGGTGGGGTATGAAGACCTGTGACAGTAGCCCCAGGAAGCCAAAGGGGAGAAGTGGCTACTATTAACATTGGACCAGCCCTTCTTTGTTGTGGGGGTCTGTCCTGTGCATTTCAGACTGTCTAGCAGCAGCCCTGCACTGCTAGATGCCAGTATAGCAACTCCCTTCTCCCAGTAGGACAACGAAAAATGTCTCTAATCGTGGCCAAATATCCCCTCGGGGACAAAATTGCCCCCAGTTGAGAACCACTGGTCTCTCTAGACCTCAGGGAAGATACAGATGCCTGGCCACTGGAAATCCCCCAGTTCTTCCAGTGAGATGCAGGCACCCCGAGAGCACACGCCTGCCTTCTCCAGCTTCCCAGGGGGCAAAGGACAGGGCAGTTTTCATCACATACTTGTGGACTATCTCAAGAAGAAAGGTGTCTAACTTAATCCTAAAAAGATCTGGTAAAAGAGCAGGCTGGGATGTAGAAATCTAATGGACAGTAGGTGCTTCTCCCAATACTTTGCTAGGGCCTCAGAGTCCCTCATTGTAAAACAAGAAGGTTGCAAGAGATGATCTTTAAGATTCCTTCTCCCTTTTCTTTCCTTTTCTTTTCTTTTCTTTTTTTAAGACACATGATTTCTCTCTGTCACCCAGGCTGGAGGACTGGAGTGCAGTGATGTAATCATAGCTCATTGCAGCTTTGAGCTCCTGGACTCAAGCAATCCTCCTGCCCCAGCATCCTGAGTAGCTGGTCTTACAGGCGCATGCCACCATGCCTGGCTACTTTTTTGTAACTTTGTGTATGTATGTGTAGAGACATGGTCTCGCTATGTTGCCCAGGCTGATCACCAACTCCTGGGTTCAAGTGATCCTCCTGCCTTGGCATCCCAAAGTACTGGGATTACAGACATGAGCTACGGTGTGCCTGGCCTCCTACTTTTGAACACTATGATTCCATGTCAGTAATATGAATATGCAGGAAATGTTACCCAGGAAGTCTGAAGGTGGCTCCTTTGGGCCAGATGAGGCTCTGCTTAGGTAACCTGGGTAATCATTCTCTTGATGACAAAAAACTGATCAGATGCTGTGTAAAATTCTCTCTACTCTCTTGGGTTAAACAAGTAAGCCCAGATTTCCCCAGAGAATCTGAAGGGTAAACACTTCTGGAATGTTAGTCATTGCTGCAGTTTCTCAAAGACCATTACAATCTAAAGAATTATGGCTCTACCACTCACGAGCTGGGTGACCTTGGACACATTACTTAACCTCTCTGAGCCTTAGCTTTCTTATCTGTAACCTGGAGTGGAGAGCTTAAATCTCAGGATTGGTGGGAGATGTGCAAAATGCTAATAGAGGACTTCTAATGTCAGCTCTGACATGTAAAGAGCTTAGAAGTCATTGCTCTTGGCTGGGCACAGTGGCATACACCTGTAATCTCAGCACTTTTGGGGCCGAGGCTAGAGGATCCCTTGAGCCCAGGAGTTCAAGACCAGCCTCAACAACATAGTGAAACCCCATCTTTATTAAAAAAAAAAAAAATGAGAGAAATAATCACTTCTATCTTCACAACAAGAAAAAAAGCCGAGCAAATTGAAAATCAATTATTCTGAGGTTACAGAATAAGCTGCTACCCTAAAAACCAGAGAGACCTAGGAATATAGAGAACCACAGCTGAGCTCAGCTTACCAGGAGCAGAAGCTGCAGGAGCCAGGAGTTGATAACATTTCATTGGTAATTGATGAACTGCTAGCACAGTGTGAGGCTCAACCTTTAACTAGGTTGAGTTAAAAATGCCTGGGGGCCAGTCTTAGGGGGTCTCCCACCTTTCTGTGGGTGGGCTCCAGGAGCCCTACCAGGTTCTCAAGAAAGAGTGGAGGTGTGGGCGGTAACTATTTTGGCATGTGCCTAGAGCACTCTCTATAACCAAGGCCTGCTAATGGAGGAAACTATTACTTACTTATTTTTTGCTACTATCATTATTATTAAAGACAGGGTCTTGCTCTGTCACTAAGGCTGGAGTGCAGTGGAGGAACCACAGCTCGCTGCAGCCTTGACCTCCTGGGCTCAAGCCAACCTCCCACCTCAGCCTCCGAAGTAGCCTGTCAACCTCCCACCTCCTAAATAGCTGAGACTACAAGCGTGTGACACCAGGCGTGTGACCTGGCTATTTTTTAAATTTTTTGTAGAGACAGGGGTCTCGCTGTGTGGCGTAAGCTGGTCTCGAACTTCTAAACTCACATGATCTTCCTGCCTCAGCCTTCTAAAGTACTGAGATTACTTGGTGTAAGCCACTACACCCAGCCAGAAACTACTTTAGTGGAGGCTGATCTGACCTAGGGGAAGGGCAATTAGACAACTCTAGCCTTTCTAGCCTTTCTAGCATTCACACATAAAGGGAGAAAAAAAGGGGGCCAAGAAACACTTCTGAAAGTCACAGCCCGCTAAGAATGGATTTAATCTCAAGATTACAAAATGCTTTCTCTGCCCAGCACCTTGTCACCACATCAACAGGGCTCACTCCAGTGTAACAACAGAGGATTACAACTGAGGGAGATCCAAGGAAAAGACTCAATTTAAGGAGTTTTTAGGGAACTCCAAAGGCAATGGGGGAGAAATAAAAAACAATTGGAGGAAACGGAAGCCTCTGGCACCTATGACTACAGCATATATTAAACACAGCCCAGCTCCTAGCAAGATAAATATAAAACCTCACACTGAAAGCCTGATTACCTCAGTTCCTATTATCAGATACTTCATGGCTGGCTTTCAACAAAACATTACAAGATCTGCGAAAAGGCAGGAAAATACACAGTGTGAAGAGACAAAGCAAGCATGAGAAACAAACTCAGGTATGACACAGATATTGGAATTATCCAATGAAGAATACAAAATAATGATTAATATGTTAACGTCTTTGATGGGAAAAGTAGGGAACATTCAAGAACAGATGGAAAATGTACAGAGAAGATGGAAACTCTAAGAATCTAAAAGAACTGCTAGAAATAAAAAACATCATAACAGAAATGAAGAAGGCTCTCAATGGGCCCATCAGCAGATTGGATACAGTCAAAGAAAGAATCAGTGAGTTTGAAGATATGTTAATAGAAATGCCCGAAACTGAAACAATTAGTTAAAGAAAAAGAATACTGAAAAAAAAAAGAATATACAGGAACAGTAGGACCATGACAAAAGGTACACAATATATGTTACAAGAATATCTGAAAGAGAAGAATGAAGGGAGCAGAAGATATTTGAAGTAGTAATATTTGATAATTTTCCAAAATTATAGACAGACACCAAAACCACAGAACCTGAAGCTCACAGAAAACCACACAGGACAAATAACAAAAAGCTACACCTAGGGAATAGTATATTTAAATTGTAGAAAACCAGAGACAAAGAGAAAATCTTGAAAGAAGCCAGAGAGGAAAAACAATATCTTACCTATACAGCATTAAGGGCAAGAATTATACCAGCCGTCTCACCTAAAACCATGGAAGCAAGGAGAGAGTGAAGTAAAATACTTAAAGTATTGAAAAAAGAAACCCCACCAACCTAGAATTCTGTATGCAGTGAAATTACCTTTCAAAAATGAAGGAAAAATACACTCTCAGACAAATGAAAACTGAAGGGATCTCTTGCCAGTAGACTTGCTTTGTAAGAAGTCTTAAAAGAAATTTTTCAGAGAGAAGGAAAATGATACAGGCCAGAGACTCAGATCTACATAAAGAAAGGAAGATCATTAGAGAATAAATAATGGAAGATAAAATAAAATGTTTTTTCTTAGTTTTAACTGATCTAATAGGTAATTGTTCAAAGTAATTAATAGCAACAAAATATTGGGTGATTATAGCTTGGGGATAAGTGAAATGAATGACAGCAATGTTTTAAGGCATGGAAAAGAGAAATCGGAAGTTCTCTGTTATAAGGTACCTGCACTATCTGTGAAGTGGTATAGTGTTACTTGAAAATGGACTTTGTAGCTGGAAACTAATTGCAAACTCTAAGATAATGACTATTTTAAGAAAATAGTATAATTGCTATGCTAAGAGAGAAAATAAAATTATACAAAATTCTCTATTAAAACCGGAAAAGGTAGAAAAAGAAGTAAAAACAGAAACAAAGAACAAGTCAATGAATAGAAAGCTGTTACAAACATGAAAGGTATCAATCCAACTATATCAATAGTTACTTTAAATGTGAATGGTTTAAGTAAATTAAAGGACGGAGACTGTTGAGAGGATAAAAAACAAGATCTAACTGAAACACAGTTTAAAGATGAAAAGAAATATACATTTAACATAACAACAAAAAGAAATAGATAAAAAAGTAAAAGGGATGGAGAAAGATATATCATGATACCCTAACTAAAAGAAAATTACAGTAGCTATGTTAATTTCAGACAAAGCAGATTGAAGAACAAGGAAAATTATCAGGGATAAAGGTGGGTAATAATGATAAAGGGGACAATTCTCCAAGGAGACATAACAATCCTTAGCATGTATGCACCCAACAATAGACTGTCAAAATATGTGAGATAAAACTGATAGAACTGCAAAGAAAAATAGATGAATCCACTATTATAGTTGGAGACTTTGACACTCCTCTATCAGTAATTGACAGATCCAGCAGGCATAAAATTGGTAAGGGTACAGTTGAACTTAGCAGCACCATCAATCAACTATATCTAATTGACATGTATATAATACTTTATCCAACAAGAGTAGAAAATACATTCTTCTCAGTTCACATGAAATATTCACCAAGACAAACTACATCCTAGACCATAAAACAGACCTTTTTAAATAAATTTAAAAGAATAGAAATCATACAAAGTATTCTCTCAGTCCACAATAGAATTAAACTAAAAATCAGTAACAGAAAGATGGTTGAAAGTCCCCAGATATTTAGAGAATAAGTAGCACATGTCTAAACAACATACAGTTCCAAAAAAAATCTCAAGAGAAATTTGAAAATATTTTAGGTCAGGTGCAGTGGCTCATGCCTATAATCCCAGCACTTTGGGAGAGGCCAAGGCAGGTGGATCACCTGAGGTCAGGAGTTTGAGACCAGCCTGACCATTGTGGAGAAACCCCATCTCTACTAAAAATACAAAATTAGCTGGAAATGGTGGTGCATGCCAGTAATTCCAGCTACCCAGAAGGCTGAGGCAGAAGAATCACTTGAATCCAGGAGGCAAAGGTTGTGGTGAGCCAAGATCATGCCATTGCACTCCAGCCTAGGCAACAAGAGTAAAACTCTGTCTCAAAAAAAATTTTAAACTAGGTGAAAATTAAAATATGTAACTTATTGAAATTGTGGGATGCAGTGATATTAGTGCCTAGAAGAACAATTTATAGCAATAGATTAGACAAGAAGAAAGATCTAAAATCAATAAACTAAGCTTCCATTTTAGGAAACTAGGATAAAAGCAAATTTAATACAAATTAAAAAGATAGAAAGAAATAATAAAAATTAGAACACAAATTTATGAATTAAAATAGGAAGAAATCAATAGAGAAATTCTATGAAACTGAAAGCTGGTTCTTTGAAAAGATCAATAAAATTGAAAAATTTCTAGCCTGGCTAACCAAAAACAAGCAAACAAATAAAAGCAAACCAAAAAAGCAACAACAGAGAAAGAGAAAAGATTCTTAGATTACTAATTAGCAATTACAAATTACTAATATCAGAAATCAAAGAGGGATCATCACTATCACTACTGATCCCATGGATATTAAAAAGAAAATAAAGAAATATTGTGAATAAGTCTATGTCTACAAATTTGATTAAATGAAATAGACCAATTTCTTGAAAGGAACAATTTATGAAAACTCACACAAGAAAAAACAGATAATTTGAATAGGCCTTTATCTATTAAAGAGAATAATCAATAAATTTTCAAAAAAGAAAGCACCATGCCAGATAGGTCCATTGGTGAGTTCTAACAAACATTTAAGAAATAAATGATACAAATTCTTTGCAATCTCTTCCAGAATATAGAAGCAGAGAAAAAACTTCCTAACTCATTCTGTGAGGTAACAGCATTACCCTAATACCTAAACCAGATGACATTACCAGAAAGAAAAACTACAAACCAATATCTCTCTTGAGCATAGATATAAAAACCCTCCTCACGCCTATAATCCCAGCACTTTGGGAGGCCAAGGCGGGTGGATCACGAGGTCAAGAATTCGAGACCATCCTGGTCAACATGGGGAAACCCCGTCTTTACTAAAAATACAAAAAATTAGCTGGGCATGGTGGCGCGTGCCTGTAATCCCAACTACTCAGGAGGCTGAGGCAGGAGAATTGCCTGAACCCAGGAGGTGGAGGTTGCAGTGAGCCGAGATCATGTCATTGCACTCCAGCCTGGGCAACAAGAGTGAAACTCCATCTCAAAAAAAAAAAAACCCTCAATGAAATATCAGCAAATTGAATCACAGGCTGGGCACCAATGTAATTCCAACACTTTAAGAGGCCAAGGGAGGAGGATTGTTTGAGTTCAGGAGTTCGAAACTAGCCTGGGCAAGCCAGCGAGACCCTGACTCTACAAAAAAATTTTAAAATATAAATTAGCCAGGCGTGGTGGCACACACCTGTAGCCCTAGCCACTCAGAAGGCTAAGGCAGAAGGATAAGCCCAGGACTCTGAAGCTACAGAGAGCCAAGATTGTGCCACTGCACTCCAGCCTGGGCAACAGAGCAAGAGCCTATTGCTAAGGGGAAAAAAATTTAAAAAAAAAGGAATCATATACCATAACCAATGCAATTACTTCATCAACTTGATAAAGCAATATCTACAAAATCCTATAGATTAATGGAAATAAACTAGATGCTTTCCTCTTAACATCAGAAACAAAAAGCCCCCCCTCACCTCTCCTGTCCAGCATTATACTGGAAGTCATAGCTAATGTGATAAGACAAGAAAAGGAAATGAAAGAAAGGTATAGAGATTTGGAAGGAAGAAATAAAACTGTCTTTGTTCAATGGATTGTCAATGTAGAAAATCCCAGTGAATTGACAAGGAAATCTCCTGAAGTAACAAAGGACTGTAGCATGGTTGAAGGATACAAGGTTATTATAGGAAAGTCAAATTTTTAATATATTAGCAACGAGCAGTTGGAATTTGAAATTAAAAACATAACACCATTTACATTATCACATTTAGGTATAAATCTAACAGAATATGTCCAAGATCTATATAAGGAAAACTACAAAAGTTAGATGAAATAAATAAAAGAAGATCTAAATAAATGAAGAGCTACTTCATGTTCATGAATAGGAAGATCACTATTGTTTTTTCTGACTTGATTCAACACAATCCAAATGAAAATCCCAGCAAGTTATTTTGTGGATATTGACAAACTAATTCTACAACTTATATGAAAAGACAAAAGGCCAGAATGGTAAACATATCACTGAAGAAGAAAAAGAATAAAGTCAGAGGACTGACACTACCCAATTCCAAAATTTACTATAAAGCTCTAGTAATCAAAACAGTATGATATTAGTAAAAGAATAGGAACTAGACTAATGGAATGGAATACAGAGTCTTGGTAGGCCCTTATAAATATAGTCAACTGGTCTTTGACAAATGAGTAAATGCAATTCAATGCAGGGAGGTTAGTCTTTTCAACAAACTGTGCTGGCACAATTGTGCACTGATAAGTAAAACAAACAAATAAATAAATAAGATAATCTAAACACAGACCTTACACCTTTCACAAAAATGAACTCAAAATGGATCCCAGGCCTAAGTGTAAAATACAAAACTACAAAACTTCTAGATGATAATATTGGAGAAAATCTAGATGACTTTGGGTTTGGCTATTAAATTTTAGACACAACACCAAGAGCAAGATCCATGAAAGAAAAAAACTGTTAAGTTGAACTTCATTAAAATTAAAAAGTTCTCCTCTGAAAATACATCGTTAAGAAAGTGAGACAAGCCAAAGACTGGGAGAAAAGTATTTGCAAAATATATATCTGATGAAGAACTTATCTTCAAAATATACAAATAATGCTTAAAACTCAACAATTAAAAAATGAGCAAAAGGTCTGAACAGACACCTCATCAAATAAGATATACAGGTGGCAAATAAGCACATGAAAAGATACTCAACATCAAATGTCTTTAGGGAATTGCAATATAAAACAATGAGGTGGCACTACATACCTATCAAAATGGCTAAATCCAAAAAACTGAGTGTACTAAGTGTTGTCAAGGATGTGGGGCAAAAGTAACTCTGATTCATTATTTGTAGGAATGCAAAATGGTACTACTTTGGAAGACAGTTTGGTATCCCTCAGCATCCACAGGAGATCAGTTCCAGGTACCCTCACTGATATCGAATTCTGCAGATGCTCAAGTTCCTTATATAAAATGGTGCAGTATTTGCATATAACCTATGCATATCCTGCTGTATAATTTAAATTATCTCTAGATTATTACTTATAATACCTAAGACAAGTAAATGTTATGTAACTGTTATACGGTTATTTTACTTTGTATTTTTTAATTGTTATATATTTTTTTATTTTTCTTAAAGAAACTATCAATCCATGGCTGGTTTGAATCTGCATATGTAGGATGCATGGATATGGAAGACTCACTGCATATATATATATATATATATGAGAGAGAGAGAGAGAGAGAGATAAATAGATAAAGATATAGATACAGAGACAGATATTAATAGATATGAATATGTGAGAGGGGATTTATCAGGGGAGTTGACTCAGGGCTGAGAAGTTCCACACACGATAGGCCATCTTTAAAGTGGAGACCCTAGGAAACCAGTGGTGTGGCTGAGTCCAAGTCTAAAAGCCTCAGAACCAAGGATGCCAATGGTGTGACTCTCAGTGCCAGGCCTAAGGCCTAAGACGCTGAGGTTGGGGGAGTGGGGGTGAGGGGAGGACCTGGTGTAAGTCCTAGAGTCCAAAGACCAGAGAACCTGGAGTTCTGATGTTCAAGGACGGGAGAAGAAGAGTGTCCCAGCTCCAGGAGGGAGTGGCGGCAGAGGAGTGGAGAGGTGGGGGACAAGAGAGACAGAGAAAGAGAGTCATCTTTGCCTTTTTTGTTCTATTTGGGCCCCCAGCTGATTGGATGGTGCCCACTCACATTAGAGTGAATCTTCCCCATCAAGTTCACCAACTCACACACCAATCTCCTATGGAAACACTCTCACAGACACACCCAGAACTAATGCTTTCCCAGTTCTCTAGGTATTCCTTATTCCAGTCAAGTAGACACCTGAAATTAACCATTGCACCGTACGATCCAATTGTCACATCCTTGGGTATTTGCCCAATCGTCTTACAAACTTATGTCCACACAAAACCCACACACGAATGTTTATAGCAGCTTTAATCATGATTGCCAAAAACTGGAAGCAACCAAGGTGCATCTGAGTACACCTTGTACCTAAGTGAATAGATGAACAAACTGTGGCATATCCATTCAATGGACTATTATTCGGAGATAAAAAGAAATGAACTAGCAAGCCATAAAAAGGCATGGAGAAACCTTAAATGCAAGTTGCTAAGTGAAAAGGGCCTGTCTGAAAAGGCTAGACACTTTATGATTCCAGCAACGTGACTTTCTGAAAAAGGCTAAACTAGAGAGAGTAAAGATCAGGGGCTCAGTGGGGAGGACTGAACAGGAGGAGCACAGGGAGTTTTTAGGGCAGTGAAACTATTCTGTATGATACTGTAATGGTGGATATGTGACACTATGCATTTATCAGATCCTGTACAACGCAGGGTGAACCTTAATGCAAACTACAGACTTGAGTTGGTCATAATATTCCAAGGTTTTCCCATTAATTATAACAGCACAATAATGCAAGATGGTGTTGTAAGGAAAGTGTGTGCATGGGGTTGGGGGAGTGTATGGGAATTCCATGCTATCTGCTCAATTTTTCTGTAACTGTGTGTTCTAAAAACATTAAGCCTATTAATTTTTTTAAAAAGGTTTTTAGAGCACCTGACCTGTGTTATCTGCTTGATAAATGTAGCTGGTGTTGGTGTCAGTCACTGGCAGTGGCACTAGGAGAAAGTCAGGAGACCTGGGTCTCAGCCTGAGCACTGCAGGGGCCATTGGAGATGGCCCCTAACTTCCCCATCCTTATTCCCACAGCTCTAAATCTGGGATAAGAGAAATTCCTTCCCTCAGGGCAGTTGGGAGGGTTGGGTGTCATGTTTTGCAACAGTAAAGTGTGTACAAACATTCTACTGACTTCCAGTCTGGGGAAGAACAGATGAGAGGGGTGTCAGAGGAAACCCTCACAGCCCAAGAGCTCTCTGGACATGCTGTTGTTGTTAACACCAGACTGAGCCAAGACTAGGGGCCAGACCGTCCTACTAAACACAGCTCTGCCCAATTCTCAGGCCTGGGAGCATCTGAGGGCCGGCACGGGGCTCACATTTTCATATGCCTGTGACTGTTGTCACTGTGCAAGACAGCCCAGGACTGAGACTGGGGCGCAGCTCCTGTTGCGCCCCTGCCTGCCTGTCGATCTGTTTCTAGCCCTCTGAGTCTTGGTTTCCTCCTCATAGATAGGATTGTGGTAAGCTCACTGGGAGTGTGTGCACGGTGTGGACAAGTGGGTTTGGAAACGGGTTGTAGTCTATAACACCTACACCCACCAGGAAGGATGGTGGTGGCTAACACAGAAAAAGAGCTACCGTTTTGGCCGGGCGCGTACTTCATCACTAAATCCTGACAGTGCCCCAAGGTAGATGTCATTGGCCCCGTTTCAAAGGAGGCTGAGGCTCCCAGAGGTGCAGTGCCCCTTCTTAGGGCTTCCCGATGGCAGGTAGCAGAGTATAGAAACCCAGTCTGTCTGACTCAGCTGCTGGCTTTCTGCACAACACTGGATGCTGTGGCTGCTATTCCTGAAAGATCTGAGGATGGTGAGCAACAAGTGTGGGGAGAGGGGAGGCCTACATCCAAAAGAATTCAGCTTTCCCCGCTTTGTCTGTTTTTGAGGGATGAGGCCAGATGATAGGGAGAGGTCGTATTCTCTCCACCCTCGAGGTGACTGAGGATGAGGAAGGACAGGCGCTCGCCTGACAAAGGGGCAGCGGGTGTGACCACACCTTGCCGGGTGGCACTACTGGGGGAGAAGTGGCTTTAGCAGGGCTCGGAGATCAGGGTCTGGGTGAGCGAGGGGGAGGTGGATCTGGCATTTCTGCTGGCTCACTTGCTTTTATTAAAAATAATTCTGATGCCAACTATTTTGTAAGCATGTAGGGCACACATCCAGAGAGGCCCATCTGACTGTGAGATAATTTCAAGGCTGGAGAACATCGTTCGTGCCAGACACCTCAAATGAGCCACTGCGTGAAACTGGCCTACTTATCCGTGGCCTCCTGTATTTCAGAGGGAGGGGGCAAGCATGTTTATGTATAAGGGAGGCTGCCCTCAACATTCCAAATAAAAATACTCTTCAATATTTCAGTGATTCTTTAACCAAATACATTTCAGCTGGGGCTCACTCCAGCCAATGGAGCAGAGGCGTCAGAAGACTTGCAGTCAGTGACTGAGGAAATTCAGTGAGAGATGGTTATGAGGCTCAGAAACCACGGGATCAGCAGGTTGCTGAGCCCTGGTCCCTGGGACCTGTGTTTGCAGAGCACCTGCTAGTTGCCAGGCTCAGTGCTTGGCCTCATGCAGGCGGGAACAGCTCTGCTTCCTGGATGTTGGCCTCACGTCAGGGGCAGATGTCCAGGCTCATTCACAGTATTCCATGTGTGCTGTGGTCAAGGGCAGCGCTGGGTGCTGTGGAGCAGGTGAGAGGGTGCTGGGCCCAGCCCGAGCACTGGGGGAGGCTCTGTGAGGAAGGGGGACTGGGTGGTGGTGAGCAACAAGAGGGGGTTCCTGCAGAGGTGGGGGCCCAAGGGGGCAGACCACTCTGGCTGGAGTGAGTATGAGGCTAGTGATGAGTGTGGGGACTCAGAGCAGACAGAGGTCCAGCTCTCAAGGCCCTCAAATGCGCCAATGCTCTCCCCTGGGGTTGGAACTGTGAGACTAGTGACTGCAGGTAGCTCAGAGCCAGCACAGGTCTGCAAGTGATTAGAAGAGGCAGGGCTCTGGCTTCCCATAGTTATGGCTGAGGCTGCCAGCACCGCCTTTCCTCTGCCTTCACCAGCCTCACCATCCCCACTGTCACCAGGGTGGAATAAGGAGGGCCTGGCACTCTGTTGGCCAGCAAGGGAGTCTATTGTGGCCACATCCAAACCCTCTCATCTGGCTGTGAGGCAGGGCTTTCTTCCATCTCTGTTGCCAGCACCTGCAAAGCAGCTGGCAGGGGTAGGTGCCCCGGAAGCACTTTTTGAGAAAGGAGTGCATAGAAGGATTGGGATCATACTAGGGGCAGCCCTGCTTCCTGAGCATTTTCCATGGGCAGACAGGACCCTGAGTGCTTTCCATGTTATGTTTCATTTCATCCATCCCAGTGTTTCCATGAGGCAGGCACCATTATTATCTCCACTTTACACATGATGAACTTGAGGCTTGGAGGAAGTTACCTAACTTGCTTGAGGTCATATAGCTAGCAAGTGACCAAGAGCAGATTGAAAACCCAGTTTGTCTGATTCTGAAGCCTGTGGCTTTGGGTACATAGCAAGTCAAACCAAGGCAGCCCCCCAGAGGTGGGCATGTAGCTCATCAAGCAGTGGAAGAAATGTTTCTTATTTTGGTCAAAGAGTACTCAGCATATGTCAGACATTAAACAATGCCACTCTTAGATTTCCCTCTCCAAGAAAGGGGTGTGTGGTGTTTGAGTTCTCATGGGAAGGGGAGGTGGGGAAGTCGCCGCAGTCAGTTTTTTCTTCCTTTGCTCTCATGTTCCCTTTGGTTACTGAGAGGAATCTTTAGCTTACCTCTTAAAATAGCAAAAACATCTGGCTTCGAAGTAAACAAAGTTCAGAAGCCTCCAGATGTTGGTCTTTTGTTAGATGGACAGGATGCCTGGTTGCCCACCTCAAATATTACCTTTGCAAGTAAAATGTTTGACTCTCACAGCTGACACCAGTGATTTTGTCTTTAATTGCCTAATCTTGATTCTCTACTCATCTCTTACCACGGAGATGTGAAATTCCACTCTGGAAAGAACTGAGGGCAAAGTCTCCATGATAAGAAGGAGCTCGTGAGTATAATTTACATGAAATAAATGCATACTGACAAATTTGTTTCTTTATTTCATTCTGGGCAACAAGAGGGCTACTTGAGGGCTACAACATCCTGGTTTTGCTGATAACACTCTCATTTAGAGTTCTGTGTCCTGCTGGAAATTCTAGAGTTGGAAATTAAAATCCTTTTCCTTTCTTTCTTTCTTTCTTTTTTTCTTTCTTTCTTTCTTTCTTTCTCTTTCTCTCTTTCTTCTTTCTTTCCTTTCTTTCTTTCTTTTCTTTCTCTCTTTCCTTTCTTTCTTTCTTTCTTTTTCTTCCTTTCTTTCTCTCCTTCTTTCTTTCTTTCTTTTTAAATGACAATTACATTGGCATGCCAGAGAGCGTAAGCTACATGTTAATAAATTCCATCAAGCTCTAGAATAGTCATTGACATTCTGACAGAGGTGAAGTTGAGCCCATTTAGGGAATGGTGAACCCAGGGTGCAGATAGAGAGTTCCTTAGGTGGGGAGAGCCACATATTAGATATAGGTCATTGTCAAGTCCTAGCCTTTGTTGTGAGCGGTGAGTTTGTAGATGTCTATTCCATTATTAAAAATAGCTAATTTAAAAAGCTAACTAAATAAAAGTAGGCTACACATGGATCGTGATGGAAATGTCTCATGAACCAAGGGTGATGGTTAATCTCATTCTACGTACCTGAGGTCTAATAAAGCACAAAACAAACAATCAAAAGCAAACTTATTTAAAAGGATTATTTGAGGTTTAGATTTCATAATGTGCATGCTTTTTCTCACTAGTTTTGATTTTTTTACCTGCCTAATTATTTGAAGCACCATTTTTTCTTCTCCATTTCAATAACAAGGTCCTCTTTTGCATGCTATTTTTGTTCATAGAAGTCTCAAGCATCAGGGATCTGGTTAACCCCTTCAGTGGGCAGCACAGTCTTATTAGGGCAGAAGGAAGGCCTGACTGGCTTCAGGAGAGGAGAAGACGCTTTAGCACTTTAACACAGCAGGCACTGGGTATGAGTGATGATCCAGTCCAACTGGGCATTCAGAGGAGGGGAGGGAGACCCTGTCAAAGAGACCACCTCTACTCTAAGCTATGGTTCTCACACTCAGGACTCCCTGCTTTGAGGACACAGGGCATCTTTTATTTTTGCATTTGTCCACTCATCAAACACTCACTGGGCACTGGGCAAGATGCTCTACACATTCCAGGCCATGTGCTAGGCCCTCGAGGATACAGACGCACAGTGGGTGGCTTTTCTGGGTCACAGCATCCTACATGGCTTGTATGCATTCTCTCTTAACCCTCACAGCAATGCTCCTCTGTTGCTTCCCCCACGATAGCTCTGGTCGTATACTACTGCAACTGTCAACGGTCTGTCATATTCATTTGTGACTGAGAGACTGGGTATAATGGAAAGGGAAGTAGGCTCTGAAGTTAGATTGGTTTTTATTCAAATAATAGGGTCCCCATTGTAATGTTTTCTTTAGAGGCAGGATCTCTTTCTGTCACCCAGGCTGGAGTGCAGTGGCACCATTGTAGCTCACTGCAGCTTTGAACTCAGGGGTGCAGGCAATCCTCCTACCTTGGCTTCCCAAGTAGCTGGGACTATAGGCAAGTGCCATCATGCCTGATGAATTTTTAAATTTTGTGTAGAGATGGGGTCTTCTTGCTACATTGCCCAGGCTAGTCTTGAACTCCTAGCCCCAAGCAGTCCTCCCATCTCAGCCTCCCAAAGTGCTGGGATTATAGGCATGAGCCACTGCTACTGGCCCCCACTGTTACACTTGTCATGTCTGTGTAATTTTACCTCTTTGAGGCTCAGGTTTTTCATCTGTTGAATGGGAATAACAATGCTTATCTCACAGGACTGTGTGAGAAGCAAATGAGATAATTCACAGCAAGCATTTTTTATTTCTGTCCCATATAAATGTTCAGTAAATGGTCTCTCTTTTTTCCTTAAGAGGGTAGGATCTGTACATAATTTATCTTTATATCTCTGCAGGGCCCAATACCTGGTAACACATTCATGAGCTGTTAGTTGAGTGGATGAATGAATGAATGAGTACGTGTTCTCTGAGCAATGAGAACCTGGGCTCTACCATTCTTCACAGGTTTCTTTCTTTTCTGCCCCCCAGGAGTCACAGATGGGGAAAGTCGTCTCCCTCAGCATAACATCCATGCCTTCAGCCAGTACCTAACTGGATCTGAGAGCCTGAGAACCGCTTGGCTCCACACCATGGAGGGAAGAAAAGAAGACCCTCTGGCCTTTCTGCTGACACTCGGCAAAAGGAAGAATGACCACTCAACCACAGACTTCATCTTTTGCTACTCAGTAGCTTCCTGAGTGGTCCTAAGAAGGTGGCTGTCTCCAGATGCCCCTCTCCTTGAGAATCAGGGGCTTGGACCAGCCTTGGGAAGGAGGCAAAAACTGGGCCCTGGCTGGCACCAGCAGTGGCTCCTGAGACCATGGGCACAAAAGGCTTCCCATGCCTGGCTTTCATGCCCAGGCCCACTTCCTAGACTTCAGGCCCTGTTACTCCTTCCAGGAGTGATGAAAACTCCGAGGATGGAGGAAGGAGAGACTGGTGGTTGGACAGGAACCCTCTCTGCTCCAGTTCTATCCTCCCAGCAGGCTCTGTGAGTGCCTCCTGCTGCTGCCATCTTCTCTGACTCCTGCATCACGAGCCCCGCCCCCTCTGCATCACTGAACAAGAAGTGTTTGGTGTAGCCCTGGATGGGGGAACAGCACCCTGCGTGGGGGGTAGGAGGCTTGAGTTCAAATCTTGCCTTCCTTTGCTACTCTCTGGCTGTGGGAGTTAAGACAAGTCACTTTTGCTCTTGGAACCTCGGGGTAATCATCTGTAAGCTGGTGCTGTTGCTCACCCTGAAAGCTGAGCGTGAGAATCTGCAGTGATATGTGCACACATGAAGTAATCTCAAAATGCTGTTACTACTGGTGATGACCACTCTACCTAGTCAGGGACTGAGGTCTGGCGAAAGGCCTGGGAGATCCCAGCCCTGAATTTGCTTATCAGTATGTGCTAAAAATAAGTATGTTTCTCATTTCCATAGCTTGGTCAGCAGAATGCAGAGACCCTGGCAGACCCCAGAAAACCTCACCAGAGCTTGAACTTCGGACAGCCCCTGTGGATTCTGCTTACCAGGAGCAATTTAAGAGGCAAACAAAACATGAAAAACTACTCAGAATTAACAATGGGCCAGATGGTAATGCTAGTTTGCAGCAATAAAACATGAGAAATAGCTTCCCGCTGCTACTCCTGATCAATTTCAATATTTAATAATTCCACAGCCACCCCCACCCCCTCATCTGGCCCCCTCCACAGGATCCTGGATGACTCCCCACATTCAGCTCACAGAGCAAACACTTCGCTTTCTAAAGGCGTCAGCAGAAAGTGCCGCCGCTCCATTGTCACGTGAGCACCCTCAGCCCTCGAAATGATAATTAATCTGCCTACTTGTCCTGAAAACGAAGACGCTCCATCTCATGCCTCTCCTTGTTGCCAGGGAGGGCTATAAGGGAGCTGCCAACTGCAGAGATGCCACAGAAGCACTCACCTTGTTGAGTCAATGACTGCTGGTATTTCCTGGGTTTTGATTTTGACTTAAAGAAAGGGGAGCTGCAGGGAGCTTGGTGGTGGTCTCACTCTAGGACCAGTTAGGGGGAGAAGGCAACCTGAAGAGGCTCAGGAGGGTTGGTGTTTGAACCTTATCCACCAGCCATGCCTCTCGGGGCCTCAGTTTCCTCCTCTGAACAATGGAGCTAATCATATCTACCTCTAGGAGAATTCTAGCTGGTGCTGCATATGTAAAGTGCCTGCAGAGCGCTTTGCATATAAGGGCCAAGAACTGGCAGCCGGGAGCATCATTACTAAATAGGAAGCCAAGCTGCAAATGGTGCCTGAGCACCAGTGCCCTGCAGGAAGGACCTGCTGTGTCGCTGTGGTTGGGAAGTTTCTGGCCTACATGGGTGTAGGGCAGGATTGGCTAGGGGTGCAGCAGGTGCCAGACAGGTTGCCCCCAGGATTCTCCTCAAGGGGTGTCCACTAATAAGATAAACTGCCCCGCGCTATCAGCAAAGACTCCAAAGACCTCAGCACAACCCTGGAGAACAGGGATTGTTGGTGCCATTTTACAGATGAGGAACTGGAGATTAGGAGGTGGAATAGCTTTTCAAGCTGACAGGGGCAGGAAATGGCATAATCAATTCTAATCTGGATCTCCCAAATGACTTCATGTTGTCTCCACCAACTCACAGGAGCAAGCTGCCCACCCCTCATGACCCGGTGCCTCCCCTTTTGCAGGGAGGCAGCCAGAAGAGGATGTGGCATGGGTGTCAGGGTGCTGTGGCCTCACAGTTCATGTGTGATCTCTGTCACCTGAGCTGGAGTTTACTCGTCTGGGAAATGAGACTCATAATGCCTACTGCACTGATTCATGGGGACATTTAATGAGGAAATATGCATGAAAGGACCTTGGGGTTTGGTGATGAGCTGTACAAATGTCAGTTGTGCTTTTTATAATTGGTTTTAGAAAAATACCCTCTGGGCTGGATGCAGTGGCTCATGCCTATAATCGCAGCACTTTGGGAGGCCGAGGCAGGCAGATCACTTGAGTTCAGTAGTTCAAGACCAGCCTGGCCAACATGGTGAAATCCTGTCTCTACTAAAAAAATATAATATTAGCCGGGCATGGTGGCTCGCACCTGTAATCCCAGCTACTTGGAAGGCTGAGTTACGATAATTGCTTGAACCTGGGAGGCAGAGGTTGCAGTGAGCCGAGATCACACCGTTGCACCACTCCAGCCTGGGCAACAGAGCGAAACTCCATCAAAAAAAAAAAAAAAAAAAGAGAGAGAGAGAGAGAGAAACACCCTCTGTGAGGAAAAAGTTTGGAAACTCATCTACTTAAAGGTGGGTTCTTCTCACAGAATGCTTTACCACAGAACCTAAAGGATCAAGATCAAATTTTCTTGTGTGGCATTCAAGGCTTCGACAGCTCCTGTAACCTCATCTCTAGCCCTTGTCACATCCCTTTTTGCTCCTCCCTGTCTGGGGTGCTTGGTATGGTGTAAAGCTCAACAGCCTCTCCTGCGTCATGCTAAGGCCAGGTAATAGCCCTGCCAGAGTGTCTGTGCCAGCCCTGTTCACCATCTGATGCCACACACCCTTCTTGTGAAGTCTTCCTTGGTCCGCCCTGGATGAGGAGCTCCTCTGCTGGGTTCCTGGATAGCTTCTCTGAGCTGCTCTCCATCCCAGCCAGCATCCTACTACCTGGCATCATTTTCTCATCTGCCTCCCAATGCTATAGAGTTCCTTCGGGATGAGAACCAAGCACTACACCCTCCAGTCCACCCAGAGCTGGGCCCAGCATATGCTCAGGAAATGTGTGTGAAGGGTGAACGAATGAAAGAATAACTGAGCATTCCCCGTATGGATGGAATCTGAACCTTAAGCAAAGGCAAGGAATGGCTAGTGGTAGCACGAGAATTTGGAAGCAGACAGTGCTCCAGGATTTAAATTCAGCTCAATCCCTGGGATGATGTCTTGATCTGATGGGATCATCTTCTTCCCCCATCTGCACCCTATCTGGACCCTTGACAAGAAAGAATAGAAAATGTGCCACCCACACCTGTCAGGACCCCACAGGCCATGGCAGAGGAATTTGTCAGGTACCTGAGTCCCGCTGGTCCAGGGTCATGGAGTTCCACCTCCGTGTGATGTCAATGTAGAGGATGTCCACAGCGGCCATGGACAGGCTGCTGCTGCTGAGTTTGCAGTTCCTGCCAACAATGGGAAGTGACATGTCACTGCCAGCCTGAAGCCTGTTCTGTCCATCTCTCCTCCATTCCTGTTAGGGACTGATTGTTTATCATCCCCAAATCCGTAGTTTGAAATCCTATCCCTCCTATGTGACGGCATTAGGAGGTGGGGCCTCTGACAGGTGATTAGGTCATGACGGTGGCGCCCTTGGGAATGGGAATAGCGCTCTTCTAGGAAGAGAGACTAGAGAGCTTGCCTCCTCTCTGCTCTCCACCATGTGAACATAGAGGAAGGTGGCTGTCTTCAAACCAGGATGTGGGTCCTCACCAGACACCAGATCTACCAGCACCTTGATCTTGGTCTTCCCAGCCTCCAGAACCATGAGAAATAAGTTGTTGTTTAAGCCACCTAGGCTGTGGCATTTTTGTTCTAGCAGCCTGAACAGACTAAGACATTGTCTTTGCTTGGATTGTGTTCCGGGTCTAGAATGTCCTCCCTTACTACAGCTGGAACTACTGGAGGGTGTCTGGCACAGAGCGGTGGGAGAGAAGGCTGGTGATGTAAGCAAGGTTAGACCCTTGCGTTCCTGTAAGTTCAGCTATTTGGTTAGTTAGGGGTCTAATGGGCTGGAAAGAGCAAGAACTTTAGGAAAGCAAGTCTTTTTTTTTGGCATAGAGTCTTGCTCTGTTATCCAGGCTGGAGTGCAGTGGTGTAATCTTGGCTCACTGCCACCTCCACGTCTCAGGTTCAAGCAGCTCTCCTGAATAGCTGGAATTATAGGCACCACCACCATGCCTGGCTAATTTTTGTATTTTTAGTAGAGACAGGGTTTCTCCATCTTGGCCAGGCTGGACTCAAACTCCTGACCTCAGTTGATCCGCCTGCCTCAGCCTCCCAAAATGCTGGGATTACAGGTGTGAGCCACCGCGCCTAGCCAGGAGGGCAAGTCTTGAGTTGTAGCCTGGCTCTGCCACTTGGAAGCTGCATGGCCCTGGTTAAACTATTTCACCTTCTTGAATCTTGGTCTCCTCACCTATAAAACAGGTGGTCTTTATTACAGTCATTGTGTATCAGCCTGACCTTACATGGCAATGTGGGTCCCTGCCTGCTCCAAATGGGAATGAACTCCACACAAGAAATACCCCCATGCCCGTGTCCTCATCTTCCCATCTCTCAGTCACCAGGAGGGGGAGGGAAAGCTGGGCCTTCAGCGCTGCCCTCTCCAGCCAGTGTCCAGGTGGCTGACAGTGTCATGCTCAGATGACCCAAGGATGACGGCATGTTACCAGTACAGGCTGAAGCCATCACTGCTGTCCAGGAGCAATTCCCCCTGGAAAGGCTCACCAGATGAGTCCCTGAGGACAAATCTATGGACAAGGGGTCAAGGCTTCTGTACTTTACCCATCTTAATCTGTCACCAGAAGATTCTACATAAGCCCCAGATCAGCCACACTAAGCCCAAGATTTATAGAGCAGAACAGCTCAGGCTGGGTCCTCGCTCCTCTGTGTGGGCTGACGTGGCATCGCTGGGGAGGTTCCTTGTTCCTGACTTTAGGGGAGTCACCTGGAAATGACAGGAGGATGAGGGGGGCAGGCCTCTGAGCTTCAGATATTCTGCTTGCTTAGGAGCAGGGAGGCCACAGTCACCAACCAGGTTTTCAGTCTGATGTCAGCATTGGGACTCCCTGTCCAGGCCACAGCAGGGGTGTTTAGAATCCTCCTACCCCTCTCCAGCCTTTTTTTGGTCTGGACATGTGAAGGGGAGAGCAGCCTTGTATGCTGAAAAGAGCATGATTTAGGCACCAGACAGATGAGGATTTAAATCCTGACTGGCACGTTTTCTAGCTGTGTGACTGTGTGGAATTTACTTACAACTTCCATGCTTTTATTTCTTGGGCTCCAAAATGAAAATGATAATACCTGCCCACAAGATTTCTGGGGCAATGAGTACATGCCAAGAACACAGCATGGTGCTTGTCGCCTGGTAGGTCCACAGCAATTGTGAGTTCCCTTCCCCAACTCTCTCCCCCTTTTCCCTTTTCTTCTTCTAGAGCTAGAGCCATCCCACCCCAGAGGCTGCCTAGAGTGAAACTCTCAGTGAGTGACCCTGCCCATTCTGGAGAAATGGAATGCACCAGCCGGAATGTCTGCGTACAGGGCTTGGGCTCTCTGTTCAGACTGGAAGCAGTCCTTGGCTTGTCCGGGTGCACCCCTGCCCTGGGCTGGATTTGTCCAGGGAATCCTGAAAGCCAGGCCTCTGGGCCAGCTGTCAGGTTGGCTGAACTACATTCAATGCTGCTTTCAACTTTTCAAATGAATCCACATCCACTGCCTCAGCTAATGATGAAGTGGCTCTTTGATTTCCCATTTGTCATTATCCCCTGTGTGAATAGCTCTGTTAGGGACCAGACAGGGGAGGGGTTGATGGGCAAGCAGGATTTGGGCATCAGAGGCCCCTCTCCAAACCCAAGCACACCCCTAATGATGGTGGCTGGGCGTGTGCCCCGCATGGTGCCCAGACAAGGCTGGTGCTCCTTGTATGCCAGCACACTTTCTCACCCCCTTCCTCCCTCCTCCCTCCTCCCTTCCTTTCTTCCTGCCTGTATATCCCAGGCCATCAATGCACATCCTGCTTCCTCCTGGGCTCCTGCTCCATATTTCAATCACAAGTCACGGCAGCAGACTTCAAAGCACATCACCACACAGTTATTGAGCCCCAGTAACCACTTGTCAATGGACGCCGAGATTTTCATGTCACTTGTCACCAAGACGGCTACCTAGTGGGTTCTGTGGGGCATGATGTCCCAGTCTCTCCCAAGGTATTCCAGCAGCCTGCATTGCTAATTTACAAGGCTTCATTAGGAATGGCCACAGTGTCCTCTAATTATCATATCAGTGTCCTCTAGGCTACCTGCTCTTCCACAAGACAGGAGGAAGCACTGCCTGGCTTGCTCTGTGGGTTAATGGAGTATTAAAAGGGGAACCAAACTGACCACTGGTATATAGTTATTTTTTTTTTCTGACAGGCAGAAAATAGAAGTGTCAAACCTTTAGCAGGAGCCGTAATTTACCAAAGAAATTCTCCATTTATTCCCTTTCCAAGGTAACTCTTTCTCCTTAGCGATGCCTGCAAATAGAGTTGACTGCAACGTCTGCTACTGGGACAGAGGAGGGATCCATGCTGGCTGTGGTAGGCAGGAAATGCAAATGCCTTTGAAGAATTTTGATACTGTAGGCATTTCTTGGGCACCATCTATATGCTCATTAGCTCTCTGGATTTTAACCATTCTTTAAAGGTGGTATTCCTAGTCCCATTTTGATGAAGGGTATGCTGAGGCTCAAGAGATGGGACGTGACTTGCCCAAGATCACATGGCTGGAATTCACATCTAGTTCTTCCTTGGAAGGTGGAGCAGTGGGTTTGGGAGCTGTGGGGAGGTGGCCCAGTCCAGGGTTGCAGGAGGAATTCAAGAATCAAGAAACCAGGTCTCAGGCCAGGGACCAGTAGGGTTGGGGCCTCTAAAGCACTCCTGTTGCAAGTTTTGGGATATGGGGCTTGGGCTGAGAGTCCCAGGGCACTTGGATTTGCCCTGTGGTTACCAAACATTCTCAATAAACTCAAACAGGAAATGAATGACTTCAACAATCAAGATATCAAGACTTTGGAATGAATTTTTCATCCCATCTATCCACTCAATGTGAATGTATTTGTGCCCTCTCTGTGGAGGCAGTATTCTGAGCTCCCACAGCAGTGAAGAGCTGAATGGGCCTTGGATACCCCTCTCAGAGACTGTACGTGATCTCAGAGTCTGGGGTAAAAATGTGAATCCTTGGTGGCTCCTAATCATTGAGAACAGTTTTCCCTTATGCCTGGGGATGCAGTTCATCAAATGACCGATAAATTCTTTAGTGGAAGAAAAGTCCAAGAAATAGGGTACCATGAGAAGCCAGAAAAGTTTCTAGGAAAGGATGGGTTAGAAATGTGCATGGAAAAGACTAGCTTTGGAGTCAAATGCACATGAGTTTGATCTTGGCTTTGCTGTATGACCTTTGTAAGTCATGGAGGCTGTCTACATTGACATTAGGAAAGATTTATACAATGAGAATGAGGCCACTCACCATACAAGGCTCTTTCAAGGACTAGCTCAGTGCCTGGCACACATGGGGAAGTGGCAAATGGCAGTTCCCATCCTTCCTCTCTGATGCAGAACCAGTTTCAAGAAATAGTATGGGCTTTTTTTTTCCAGAATCAAAGGAATTTGGGCACATATGATGGGAGCGACTCACAAATCATTTAAGTTCATTAGGAGTCCAAGTATAGAAAGATTTGAAATGATCATTCTCATTTCCTCTTAACAACTACTGACATCTCATGGGAAATTTAGGAACCAACTTTTTCCACTCCATAAAATCCTATTTATAGAATTTCTTTTGTGTTCCTCCTTCTCTGTTCAGAAAAGAAGCTTCTTCTTTTTTTATTTTTATTTTTCTGGAAAGGGTTCTATAACATGAAAGCTAACAAATGATCAATATTTATTTTTTTAAAACCATACTACATAAACATTTGGCAGAGGAGTGGCAAGAAGACTACTCCGGTTTAAAATGTATGGCTTCGAAAGGCCATTTATATCCAAAGCATGCAATATTGCTGGAAAGGGATCATCACAGAAGTGGGGGAGATTATCAAATCACTGAGGAGTTAATGACAGAAGGGGAAGCTAGGCCTCTTACGCTCCTATTCTAGAACATTCTAACACACCATGTTGCCTCTCAGAGACTAAAACCCCTGCAGCTACCCTTTATGAAGCATGTTAATATCTCCTTGTGATAAAAGGGAGTGGAAGGGGAAAGGGAAAAGGAAGAAAAACCTTTCCCTCATTCAGGAGACCCAGGATCGGAAGCCACCCAGTGGGAGAACCTCACAGGAAGCAAATGCTCGTGGTATAGAAAAGTGGCTGCATTTCCTAGAAATAAAGCTGGTTTGGCAAACTGCTTAATTTCTGGGCTGCCATCATGAAAAATGTAGCATATGCAAACTGATGTCAAATTCTGATGTGGGATACATTTGTAAAAATTTCCCTTCGTGAATTACATAGATGCCCCGCCAATCAGAAATCCAGTGGAAGGAGAATGACAAAAATGCATCTCCCTCCAAGAAAGCTGTCAAGCTAAAGAGTCAATCAGATCATGTCTAGTTCTCGGGGAAAAAGATGGCTTCACACCCAAGCAATTATTATAAAATAAAATGTTAAAAAAGAAAGAAAAGGGGCACTTAATTCATGGTAATATGCGCTACTATTATGTGCCTCCTGAGGAAGTGACACGAAAAGCTGGTGAGGGAGAGTTAAGTCTAGACGAGAGAAGAACAGTTCATTATTTCTCATTTCTTGGTGAAAAGGAAAAATAGAAGATGGCCAGACTGGCATTAGCATAATTCACTCCGAAAACTGCTGATCTATGCAGCACATTATAAGAGATGGACACTGGAAATAAATTCGATTGGAGTGTTTATTATTTTCTTCCCTCTAGTTCTTTTCAAGGAACTTGGAGAGAGAGAGTGGGTAGAACAGATGAAAAGCAAGTTCAGCTTCTGCCATTTGCGTGGGAGCACTGAGGAGTGTATATCTCGCCAGCCAATATGTCTTTTTCAAAGTGCTCCTGAGAAGGGCACTTGGTTCGATTTAACATATGGCATAAATATTATTAATTCATAATGAAGCAAAATTTTAAACCAAAGTAGAAGGAAGAGAGAGAAGTGTTGTTACCAAGAGAAAGTGTGTGCTATTAAATTTAGCTGGCAAGACTGAACATACTCAGAGAAATCTAAAGGCGGAGAATATCATCTTTTATGATTAGGTTGCTGTTAGGATTTTTTGGCACATTTGAAAAAGAAAAATCTGCCTGGGCACAGTGGTTTACGCCTGTAATTCCAGCGCTTTGGGAGGCTGAGGTGGTGGATCACCTGAGGTCAGGAGTTCAAGATCAGCCTGAACAATATGGGGAAACCCCATCTCTACTAAAAATACAAAAATTAGCCAGACATCCTGGTGCACGCCTGTAGTCCCAGCTACTCAGGAGGCCGAGGCAGGAGAATTGCTTAAACCTTGGAGGCAAAGATTGCAGTGAGCCAAGATCACACTACTGCACTCCAGCCTGGGCAATAGAGTGAGACTCCATCTCCACCTCCCTACAGCTCTCAAACCCACTACTCTGTCTTCCAAGGAAGGACTAGACGTGAATTCCGGCTGTGTGACCTTGGGCAAGTCATGTCCCATCTCTAGAGCTTCAGCATACCCTTCATCCATTTCAAAAAAAAAAAAAAAACAATCTATTAAGGATTGTGTAATGCTTTCTCCATTTCTTTTTGCCTTTTTAATTACTACATGCATTTGTTGGGAGGGGAGGGAGCAGGGAGAGGGCTCAGTCTGAGCCCTGGCTGCCTGGTCCCCACTTGAAGACGTGGGTCTCAGTGTCATGGTCAGTCACCATGGCTCCCTAATTGAGCTTGGCCACTCACTGATTGGGAATGATGGCTGCAGGAACTTAATAGTCTCTAAGGTCACAAAACCCAGGTTTTCATGCAAATGCCCTTAATTATAGAGAGCAAAAGGGTGGAAAATCATAAAGCCTATCACACGGAGACAGATGTATGGCAATATTTTTGACCTCGCCCGGTTCCAGTCTGAGAGCATGTTAGGAATCTTCTTGGCTAGAACCATTGTCAATTCTTTCTTTCTTTTCAAGAGTCATAGCAGTCCTCTTAATAGGTACCTCCTCTTGTACCAGAGGTCACGCACCAATGGTGTTGATGGGCAGTCATGCTTTCATTGAATCCATAGTGTTTAAAATTATTTTTCAAATTGCCAACATTTATAGATATGTATTGAGGTCTTACATAGATATTTAGGATGGAAAAATCAAAAGCTCTGGTGATGTGAGCCCAGCAACGCCTTCCTTTAGATGGGGATGTGCTCTCCGGCTTGCCACAGCCTGCCTCCCTCCCTGACCTTTTCTGCCCAGCCCTCTGTGATAGCTGATGCTTCCTGCCTAACCTGTAGGCAAGTGAGATGGTGATTCTTACCATAAGTAATTTTTCAAATCTCTCCTTCTCTCTTGAGTTCGGGTAGGACTTTATTAGGAGTAAAAAGGAAGCATTTCCATCTCTACTAGCAATTTAACCTAGATGATAAACCTTTCTAACTTCTAAATTTGGGCTATACGTGCCATCCATTCTCAGGCTCTCCCTGCTGCCTGGAAAAATCCTGCTTCTACCAGTCCAAACCCTGCCTCCTCTCGGGGGCCTGCCTTGATTCCACCAGGGAGGCAAAACCTCTTGCATTCTGTACTTGTAGCATACCAAATGCTGCCCCGCTGGGGAGTCCATGAGCAACCGCCCTGTGACTCTGCCAAAACATTGCATTTAATTGTGTGTTCATTGCATGCTGTCTGTTAGACTGGCAGCCCTTTGAGGGCAGGCAGGGTCCCTTTATTTGCCTTCGAATGTCCCATGGCTACCAGGTGCTCAGGAACAGTTGTTAGGTCAAACCAGACATAATCCTTTATAACGTAAGGTTGAGATAGAACAGATCTCACAGGACCAGGGTTCCCTGCAACTCCCAAGATGTCATCCCCATGAAGCCAAGCCCTCATGCTCTGTGATCTTGAATTGAGTCTTCCGTGTGATGGCACAGAGGCTGGGGAGGGCCAAGAAAGCTTCTGCCTTTGCTCGGAAGGTCTGTGCCCTTATGCTGAGAGAAGCACCCCAGCTTGCTCAATCTCATCATTCTCCAGGGTCCCAAAATACTTCCACAGTGCCCTAAGTGCCCTCATGACCTGAGGCCTCTGTCACTAAGCTATTTCCTCATGTTACAAGGTCCAGGAATCACAAAGGGGCAGAGCCCGCCTACCTATCTGTTACCTTACTTCTCTTTTACACTATAATGGGACAGCACTACACATAGTTATAACAATTCTGTTTCCCAGCTTCCCATGCAGATGTTGGCAGCCAGTAAGATGGAAGGGGAAGTCACCGAATACAGCTTCCAGAAAAGCCTTTTAAAGGGATCGAATTCATCTGTGGAGGCCTGTTTTCTTCCTCCTCTTCTTCCCCTTTCTGCCTGGAAATCAACCATGATGGTTGGGCTTTGAGCAGCCCTCTTGTGACTATAAGACAACCCTGAAGTGGAAGTACACATTTAGGATGGATGAGCAGAAAGACAGAAAGTGGAACACGGATCATACTGTGACTCAATGACTGCGATCAAGCTGAATGGCTGTGGAGTCACTCACCAGCTCCAGAACCCCCACTGCAAAAGCTCCTGTTGTATGAAAGAAAATTACTATTTAAGCTATTTGTAGCTGGTTACCTATTTCTGAAAGCCAAATGTAATTCCTAAGTGAGTCAGAGGGTATCATGTCAGGCAGTCTTCTCAGCGCAAATAATAACATGTGCCTATTGACTTTTTCGAAACTTCCCACTGCCTGATGGAAATAATAAGCACAAGACTCCGACTAAACAAGCAGCTCCCATGAACTAAGCATCAGGCCAGCTGCTTTATGATAAATTATCCCAACCTCATAACAACCCTGTAAGGCAGGAACAATTGTTCCCATTTTGCAGATGAGACAACTGAGTGCAGAGAAGATAAGGAATTTGCCCAAAGCCACACAGCTATTAAGTAACGTGTGATACTTGGCTCTGAAGCCAGGCCTGTTTGATCTCAAAAGCCTGTCCTCTCTCCACTGGGCTTCTCTCCCCTCTCCCAGCCCTACCTCCTGAAACTAACACAAATCCCTTCTCAAAGTCAGCATGCAAAACTACTACTTCAGGTGTACCGAAACGGCAAAATTCCTGCCAATACTTCTGTTTACCATCCTATCAGGAATAGCAGAGGGCTAGAGTTAGAATTTATAAAATTTCTTTGGAAACAAACTTGACAAAAGTGGTTTCCCACTCAAGACTTCTAATTATATTAGTGAATAAAACTGTAGAAAGTGTGACTTTGAGGTGCAAGACAAAAATATTAACATCAGTGATGAGAAAAACAACAGCAACATTGAGTGCTAGCAGACATGCTCCTCGGGGTGTACAGGCTACAGTTAATTGCTAAGGAGCAACTCCCTAGCATAGCCGATTCTGTTTGTTAAAGGGATCCAGGGTTATCAGTTTAATACATACTTAGCGGGACGCTTCTTTGATCAAGACTCTGTGTAAGCTCATACATATCTATATAAATATACATAAAATTTCATGAAATTCTTTTAACCTTGCAGGAAGAAACTGACATTTATTGATCAGTTACCACATGCTAGATGGTTCTATGGAATCTTAACTAATCTTACACACACTATTGTAGGCCACAGACAGCTTCATCCTCTTTTGTCAGGATGAAGTCATTGAGGTTTAGGGGTGCCCTAGGGTTTCTTTCCCTTGAAGCTAGTAAATGCTGCTGTATTGCCCCAAAGTGCTCCACAGGGCAGAGGGAAATTAATGTGTAATCTCAGGAAAACAAGTGGCAATTGCTTACTTTGCAGGCTGCAGCAAAGATATGATTTCTTTATCTCATGTTTTATCTTTAAACTTCATGCAAATTTTGCATTATACTCTATAACATAGCCATGTTATTTTTATATTAGAAAAAATGTATTAAAATATTTATCAGCTGAATTATTTAACTTTTCCCTCCTGAAACTGACACTTTGGAAAGATGTGCTTTGCTTCTCTGTTGTGGCTTCATGAACGCCAAGCACACAGCCGTGCACCACTGGGAGAAGCCTGGTTAAGAGGCACGAGGTCTGCTTGACTCCAAGGGGTGATTATTAATATGCGTTTTCTGGACTCAGCTCAAGGTGGGCACAGAATTGCTTTTTAATCATGAACATAAGGTTGTGAATGCTGTCACATCCATCATATTCATTAATTCACTCAACAAATGAGAGTCTACCGTGTGCCAGCCACTAGGCTGATCCAAGCTCCAATGGGGTACTGACCCAGCACCACAGACTCTCCCAAGCGCAGTCAAGGAGAGCCAACCAGCCAGATGTGAGATTGGACTCCACCCTGCCCAAAGCCCAAGCCAGAGGGGGTGTTCTCACTGACCTTATAAAGGTACGAAAGCCTGTTGGTCCCAACTTCATTGTCCCCTTGATTCCCAGGAACCGGATAAACAAATTTGCCATTCTGTCCACCAGGCGCAGGTAGTTGAACTGCTTTGCGTACTTGGGGAACACCTGCTTGAGGCAAATGGAGGGCAGGTGGGCTTCGGGGTTGGCGTTGCTATCTGGAGCACTGGTCAGCTCACCGTCCAAAGCATCTTCCTGGCCAGCGAATGGTTTTTCAAGCTGCTGAGACCTGAAACACACAAGGAATGAATGATGTAGCACTTTCCCTTGCAGATTTACCACCTCCTCGGGAGGCAGCATTACCAATATTTTTATTTTACAGGAGGCAAGATTGACCACAGAGGAGTGACCTGCCCAAGCTCACACAGCTAGCACACAGCAAAGCCAGGACATGAAGTCAAGGCAGAGCCAGGGCTGGAAACGTGTGCTTCCTCCTTTTACCCATCCGGGTTTCCCAGCATGAAAACCTTCCTTTACTGTATTCACGATTCAAGAGAATACTCTATTATGTAGCAGTCTGGCTTTGATTTCAAACTCTTACTTATGGGTAGTAATTGAATAATTAAGAAATATAAAAATCTCATTGAGGGCTGGCAAGAAGCCAGAGCACGGTTCAACGAGCAATTTGCAAAGACGCCTCAGCTCCCGAATTCTAGGAATAGGAACAATGATGTTTCTGGCTTTACTGTTCTTTTTAAAATTTGGAATTCATACAAAAAATGATTATAGTGTTGTGATTCCTTAGTCTGGATATTTTATTCAGAAATTACTTTGATATTCAAGAAAATTATCAGCTAATAACTCTTAAATATCCACCTCTAGCTCAGAATGTTCTTCTCACCTTAAACCCATGTATTATTCCCCCTTGCCCCAAATCTATGTCCCCCATCTCCTTGAATGTCACAACCATCCGCCAGTCACCCAACAGGAAAGTGTAGAATAAATGCCGACTCCTCCTCTGCCTCCGCCTGCAAGTTAGTTTTGCTTCCTTAGCCCTGGAGCCAACCCCTGCTCTGCCCCCACCTGGACTGCAGCAAAGGCCCTCCTGCCTCTGGCTTTACCCATCCATAGATCCATCCTCCGAACTGGCACCTGAGTCACCTCTTTTTAGGCCAACCTGGCTGAGTCACTTACTTGCTAAAACCCCTGAGGACTTCTGAGTCTGAACTGCTCACTCTGGCACTGGAGGCCCTTCCCGACTTCTTCTCGGGCCTCCTCATTTCCAATCATTGCCCTCGCCAGGTGCACTGTTCCAGCCCAAGCCTTGTGTGCTGCTCCTGCCAACCTGCCACTCGTTGGCCTGCCTTGGAACCAGAGACTCCATGCCCCCTGGACACCCAGCTCCCTTCCAGACCCAAAGGCCCTCTCTGCAATTGCAACTCAGTTCTCACTCCTGGGTCCTATCCTGTCAGGATCTGGGGCCAGGTGTAACCCTCTCCCACCTGTTGTGTTCATTCCTGAGACAAAACCTTGAGCATGTTATACATGGTCAGTAAATGCTGCCTGGTGGACTAACTGATCCAAGAAAATTAGAACGACATCTCATGGTACTGAGACGTGGTGCTGTTAATGGTACCAAGGCCTGTTCTCTACTTTTTATTAAATGGCCTCATGCCCAGTGCTCTCATTTCCAAGCAAGCACATCATCAGTGCCCAGGTTGGGCCATCTGGGTGTCTCTGTGCCTGCTTTCCTCTGGCCCTGGCCACCTGGCACACTTCTGCTCCACTTTCAGAACCAGCTGAGATGTCTTCTTGACCACACTGGTCCCTGTCTCTCATGCCTTACTCCGTTCTTTGGACCTGCTTCCTTGTTTGCTTTGTCATGCCTGCACTGCACTGGTTTAAATGCCAGTCTTTCTCACCATTGTGTGAGCGCACTGAAGGCACGGTCTACCTCTATTTCACATAGAAATTGAACTCCTATTTCTATAGGACCTGGCACACACTTGGTGTTTGGGAAAGTTTCATTGAATCTGTTGAATTAAAAAAGTTTGCAACATAAGCCTTAAAATATCAAGGTTACCATGTGTGGTAATCTGTAAGCTCTTTTAAATTCAATAGCAAAGCAACACGCATGACAGCCCTGCCTGAATGGGTCCTCTCTTCATCCCAGTCCAAGGAGCCAGCCTCTGGGAAAAACTCCCTTGCGTGAATAAAAAGTCCCAGAAGGCCTCTTCCCGGTTCCTCCTTAGTGAGTCTTGATGCAGGTCTCAAAGCAAGGACAGGCAGAGGGCAGAAGCAGAGAAGCATGAGGGGGAATCTCTTTGCAACTTCAACAGAGTGGAGGGTTTTAAGGAAAGAAATACTCCCTCCTACAAAGAGGAGAGTCCTGCTCCTTGGGAGAGGCAAATGTGCCCAAAGGGCTGCAATTTTCCTTTAGCTAAAATGATTTTGTCATCATCACCTTGAACTTAAGACAGTAAATATCAGGTGGTTGCTTTTCAGATGAAATGAAATGTTTTCCCATTAAGGTCATAGGAAGAAAGATGAGAAAAAAGGCGACACTCTTACCGGAAATTAGCCCTTAAATTACTGGGTAAGTGGCAATCAATGACTTTATAAGCACTCAGTAAGTTTTTATTCAAGGAAAGATTTGGAAATGTACAGTTGGAATGCACTCAATAACAATCAAAATAGCTCAGAGGACTCCTCCATCAGCAGAACCGTCCCACAGTTAGGGGGGCATTTGCTGTTCACTCCGCTCGTGCAGGAGGTTGTTATGACTACGCCCCTGTTCCAGATGAAGAAACTGAGGCTTGGCAAGCTGTTGCACCTGTATCATCTAGCTGAACTGGAATTAGAAGTCAGCTCTTATAATCCACTGCTCTTTCTATTTTGCTACCCTAATTTTTCTCCTCCTTCCTCTTCCTCCTTCTTCTCCTTCTTCTTCTGGCTTCAAGCCATTCTCCTGCCTCAGCCTCCTGAGTAGCTGGGATTACAAACATGCACCAGCATGCCTGGTTCATTTTTTAAATTTTTAGTAGAGACAGGGTTTCACCATGTGGGTCAGGCTGGTCTTGAACTCCTGACCTCAAGCCAGCCACCCAGCTTGGCCTCCCAAAGTGCTGGGATTACAGGCATGAGCCACTGAGCCACCATGCCCAGCCCTTCTTCTTCTTTTATTTTTATTTTTTAGAGATAGGGGCTCACTCTGTCACCCAGGCTGGAGTGCAGTGGTACGATCACAGCTCACTGTAGCCTCAGCTTCCTGAATAGCTAGAACTATAGGTGTGCACCACCATTAGCCTGGTTAATTTTTTCCTGAGATGGAGTCTTGCTCTGTCACCCAGGCTGGAGTGTAGTGGCGAGATCCTGGCTCACTGCCACTGCAACCTCCACCTCCTGGGTTCAAGTGATTCTCTTGTCTCAGCCTACCAAGTAGCTGGGATTATAGGTGCATGCCACCACTCCTGGCTAGTTTTTGTATTTTTAGTAGAGACAGGATTTTGCCATGTTGGCCAGGCTGGTCTCGAACTCCTCACCTCAGGTGACCTGCCCTCCTTGGCCTCCCAAAGTGCTGAGATTACAGGCATAAGCCACCATGCCTGGCCAGCCTGGCTAATTTTTAAATTTGTCTGTAGAGATAAGGTCTTGCTACATTGACCAGGCTAGTCTTGAACTCCTGGCCTCAAGTGATCCTCCTACCTTGGCTGGCCTTCTAATATCCTGGGATTATAGGCGTGAGCCACTGTGGCCAACCCACCACCCCATTATTCAAATACACATCATGGTTCACATTACGTGTTACAAATCCTATGTGGAATTGTTGATTTTTTATTTTAAAGAGTTATTTAAAGATTATATTAGTACATCATGCTCTTTGTAGACATTTTCAGAAATGTATAAAGGAATCAAAATCATTTGTAATTCTATAATCTGAGATCAATACTATTAACATTTTGATTTCTTATCTATATTTATAAAGTTAGGATTACATTACATGCATTCCAAATCCTTCTTTTTATACCTTACATTGTAAGTATCTTCCCATGGCATTAAGTGTTTTCATGAGTGTAATTTCTCATGACATGAAGTATTCTGTATTAATTAGCCATTCTCCGTCAGTTAAAGATTTAGTGTCACATGGCCTGTCATTTGACTAAATAGAGTCAGTGATCAGTCCCTTGAGCAATGTACTCCTTCTCAGAAGCATAAAATCTTACAGCTAGAAGTGGCTTTGGAGATCATTCTGTCCAATGATACCATTTATTATTTTATCATAGTCTAATAACAAACATAAAGCTCACCATTATAACCATTTTAAAGTGCACAATTCAGTGGTATTTCATGCAGTTCACATTGTGTGTAACTGTTACCACTATCTAGTTCCAGAATATTTTTGAAATGACTTTAGAGAAGAAATTGAAACCCAGATAGATAAGGATGTTAACACCAGCCAGTCATTTGGTCAGGACATCATCCAGGGTCATGACCTTAGCTGGGATTGCCAGGTGATGGGAACCCCACCACCTCCGGGACACCTCAGACTAGAAAGCCTGTCCCAGTGGTAACCAGCGGATGTCATTCTCCAGGATCCAACTCCTGCCTCCCATCCTGCCTCCAGAGCCTTGCAGAATGAGTCTGTTTTTCCTTCTAGCTATAGCCTTTCACATTTCTTTCAAGGGTTGCTATATTTAGTGGATGACTACCATTTCCCATCCTTTCTGAATCCCAGTTATAACCTTATGATGAAAAGAGTCTTCAAAGCCACAGATATTATTTTCATGAACTCAACCACGAATTCAGAGGGAGGTGGTTTTACTGAGCTGGAAGAAGGCACTAAAGATAAAGCTGATATGTAAGAGGAAATAAAACAATGAGAAATGGTATCTTTGCTGGAGATAATTCCAATTATCACATTGAGATCCAAGCCATCACAAATACTGTAAGATCCTGTTTTTACTTAATAACGTTTTAATGGAAATGTCGGGCTTATGAAATAAAAGTGACTGGTAAAAAAAAAAAAAATACATAAATCAAGCTTACTAGTCCTTTGGGATAATTTTTTTTAAATTGCATTTGGTATATCCTTGATTCATTAAAATAGGTGAAGAGTTCTAGAATATTTTATCTACTAATGTTTTTTAAATAAAATGGAATTCTTTTTCATTAAAACTTGTGAAAAACCACCTATTTCTATTTTGTCTGGAAAGTTAACTGCTAAAAATCACCATTTATCAAGGGCCTACTACCTGTCAGACATTGCTCCAAGCAACTTACCTAAATTATTTCATTTGTTTCTCATAACAATTTTACAGTGCAGGTAGAAACGATTCCCATTTTACAGATTAGGAAACTGAGGCCCAGAGAGGCTGAATACTTGCCTAAGCTCACCCAATCAGTAGTGGAATCAGGATTTACACTTGGGAGTCTCTCATGACATACCTTATGCTTAGTTCACTATATAGTTTTTGTGATAATTTGATTTAAATCAAATCAGAGACTTTTCTTCTATGTATAAGGGATATATAGTTCAGAAATTAACAAAGCAGAGAAGTAGACCTAGCAAGGTCAAATTCTAGTTGCTGAGAAGTTGCTTGAGTTAATTTCCATCTCCAATTAGACATTCCTTCAATAATTTATTCATCCATGAAACACGTTCCAAGCACTCACATGCCCCAGGGGCCTCGGATACAAGAGTGAGGTGGACACAGCCCCTGTCACCCAGAAGCATGTGACCAAGTGGGGAAAGACAAGACCCATATATAAACAGTAACTTGGCAGTGTGATGATGAGCTAGCTAGCGTGGGTCTAGGTCACATGGGACCCTAATGTGAGAGAAGCGTGCTTGGACATAGTAGTGAAGGGAAGGAGAAGAATGTGGTGGATTTTGAGGAGAAGCATGACAAGATTAAAACTGTGGTGGAGACAAATCAATCTGCCAGCACTGTGTATTCTGAATTGAGAGGGGAAGGATGGATGGTATTAGAAAGCTACTGGAACAGTCTAGGCCAGCAATTCTGAAAATGTGGTCCCCAGCCCAGTATCTTTGGGGCCTCCTAATAAGTTGTTAGAAGTGCACATTCTTAGATCTCACCCCCGACCTACTGACTCAGCAACTGTGAGTGGGCTGGGCAGTCTGTTTCAGCAAGCCCTGCGGGTGATTCTGATGCAGGCTAAAGTCTAAGAATCACTGGTCTAGGTGAAAGAAAATGAGACCTAAACTAGGGCAGTTGTAATGGGCATAGACACAGGGAGTTTCAGACACACAGATTTAGCAACTACTGCTTAAATATGTGGGACAAAAGGGGAGAGAACGCCCTGGCTCACATTCCCAGGGAACCCCGCGGCTTGGCAGGAGAGCCTTGTGGCAGTGGTGCCGCATGGCAAAGGGACAGAAACAGGTCCCCTTCCCTGCTGTTCAGCCAAGGCGAGTCCCTCGGTCACTAGCGGGTTCCAAATGCACATGTATCATGTTGGCATTCCTGCAGAAAATGCTAACCAGGCACCAAAGAAGTCCCTTAAATTAGCCCTGCAGCTAATTTAAAGAATCGGAGGATGAAACACTAAAAATAAACTTTACTGTATAGCCCAGCTCTGTCGCTTGATAAATCTCTGCTATCACAGAGGCCCCATTTGCCTGCTGGGTGATGCTAGGTGACTTAAAGGGAAGGCAACAGACTCTAAAACAGGGGAGGCGTGGGCTTCCAGTGACGAGGAAAGGACTTAATAAGAGAGCTCCATCTGCCATCCAAGTTCCTCTAAGACCTAGGCCCATGCTGAGCCTACTCCCACCTGTTCCCCTTCACACAATGACCCTTCCTCCCCACAAACCCTGGCCAGGCCACTTCCACCTCACTTGATCGCTTTCCTCTGCAACATATCATCAAACAGCGACAAAACATCAAAACCCAACGACACACAACAACGATGGTATTAATTGCACATGTTATGTGCTAGGAACGGCAACTTATAAAAATTAAATCTTGATAAAATCCTATGAAGCAGGTGTTATTACTAATATGATTCCCATTTTACAGATGAGGAAACCAAGCCACAAGAATGTGAACCAAGATGTTGTGAATCTGGGACAGAAACCCAGACAGGCAGGCTCTGGCATCCTTGCTTCTAACCACTGCATCATGCGGCTCCATACCGGGGAGCCATCAGGCACTGAGTACCTCGAGAGTCAGGCTGGTTATTTGTAACATCTCCTTTGACCCTAGCAAGAATCCTATGAATTAGGTATTACAAATGGTCCCATTTTACTGATGAGGAAAGTGAGCTTCAGAGAGGTTAACGTACTTTCCTAAGGTGGCTCAGCTTTGAGTACAAAGACCAGGTGCTTTCCACCTCGTCAGGCTCACTTGGTATGACTGCGTTTTCTACTCACTGAACTCATTTTTCCCTCCTTTGCAATGGAGAGAAGTCTCTGACTTTATGGGGTGGTGTGAGGCTTAAGCAGGAGGATGGAGCCCACGCCTAGCACAAAATGGCCACGTTGTTTAGGACTCAAAACAGCCTTTCCACAAAGCATCAAGCTGAATCTGCTGCGGGGGGCCTGTAACTGTCCTCAGTGTGACTTCTTCGGAGGGCACCAGTGCTCATCTGGCTGCTTCGTTTTGTTTGCCAAACAAGTCAATCTGTTACTTTACATTCTGGGCTCCCACGAATTGCTGACATGTAACGTTTGTAATGTTTGCTGACTATATGAACTAACAGAGGACCCCATGGCGACAACAGCAGACGAGGTCCCTGCCTGGAGATGGATTCCCCAAGCTGCCAGGCCTAGGGTTGCTGCAGGAGCATTTTCCTGCACGGCCAGGCAATGCATTAACTAAAGGACAAGCATAAAGACTTACTTTAATGCCCTGGCTCCTACAGACCCAGAACTCGTGCTATTTCAGAGCTGGAAAGGCCTTTTGGGGTCACCAGGCCCAGCCCTCTCATTTTACGGATGAAGGAGCTGACAACTCATTTTACAAAGACCTCCCAATAAGTTTCTTTTCCAACAGGGCCCTCCACTGTGCCGACCCTGAGCACAGAGCACGTGTCTTTGCCATCATCTCTCTTGCCCAGTAGGCCTGCAACATGGTCAGAGGCAATGAAATATTTTTCACACACAGGCCAAGGAGGTGTGCTGCCAGTCCACTCCTCCTCCCTGGGCTGGAGGCCTGGTGGTGCAGGGGGTCTGGAGTTTGAGCTTTGGGGGCAGATCAGGGCATGGTTGAAATCCCAGCTCTGCCACTCACAAGTTATGTGAGTGGCAAGTCATATAATCTCAAAGTCATATAACCTCAAAGCTTTTGTTTCCTCTAATATAAAATGGAAATAATAATGGCACCTAACCTATAGTACTGATGTTAGGATTAGCAGAGAAGATAGACACAGCACCTCAATACCTGTCAGCTGCTCAGATCATGACCACTGACATCTTTCTCTCACGAGTGTCATCATCTCAGGGGCCCACTGTCTAGTCACCAGCCTTCAGTGGGAGAGACTGGTATTCACCCATGGGAACTCAGGATAATATGGGTTCTGCCACACTTTCCACCCCATGTAACCAAACACTAGATTATCCTTCTGCTCCTCCAACTTGTTCTCCTTGGGAAACTCTCACTCCAGACTGCCCAAGACCACCTAACAAACCCTCCACGTGTGCCTCATTTCTTCAGGCCTTGCTGGGGAGCTAACTGCTCCTGCACTGACACCCTCCTTCTCTATTGAAGATGAAATAATGCATGAGAGAGAACTTTGCTACTTTGCTGCCACCCAGGTACAGAAAAACTTAAATTTTGGAGTTAGAAGGAGCACTAGCAATGACCATGTTTCATTTTCCTTCTGAAATATATAAGGAGTGGGTCCAAGCCCCTGGCTTGAGGTGAGGCATCCCTCAGGGGTGGCAAAGGCCCCCAGACTTCCTGTCCAGAGCCTTTGAGATAAAAAAGAGTGAAAAAGAAGGGAGGGCATAGTGGTTCATGCCTGTTATCACAGCACTTTGGGAGGCTGAGGTGGGAGAATTGCTTGAAGCCCTGAATTCTAGACCAGCATGGGCCACATAGTAAGACCCCACTTCAACAAAAAATTAAAAATTAGCCAGCTCTGGTGGTTGGGATGACACCTGTCATCCTAACTACTTGGGAGGCTGAGGTGGGAGGATTGCTTGAACCCAGGAAACAAGGCTGCAGTGAGGTGTGAGCAGTGCCACTGTACTCCAGTGTGGGAGATGGAGCAAGACGCTGTGTTTAAAAAAGAAAAAGAAAGGGCCGGGCGCGGTGGCTCACGCCTGTAATCCCGGCACTTTGGGAGGCTGAGGCAGGTGGATCACGAGGTCAAGAGATTGAGACCATCCTGGTCAACATGGTGAAACCCCGTCTCTACTAAAAATACAAAAAATTAGCTGGGCATGGTGGTGCGTGCCTGTAATCCCAGCTACTCGGGAGGCTGAGGCAGGAGAATTGTCTGAACCCAGGAGGCGGAGGTTGTGGTGAGCCGAGATTGTGCCATTGCACTCCAGCCTGGGTAACGGGAGCGAAACTCCATCTCAAAAAAAAAAAGAAAAAGAAGCCAAAAATGACACAGCTATTGAGCATAAATGCCGGATTGGCCAAAATTCTCAAAGAGAAGCTCAGACTCTTCTAACCACCTTGGCAGAAAGGGAGGAAAAAAGCCTTTTGCCTGAAGGACTTAGGAGTACCCCTTTAAACCTCCTGGGTAGTTGGCCACTGCCTTTCTGTAGATAAACTGGCTGGTGCTTAGTTTTTCTCTGAAACCCAGAGAAGGATTTTTCTGCCCAAGGCACGGTGGACAAGGCCCCCAGGCCCACGAGCATTTGAGGTCTGCACGGCCTGGTTCCTGCCTCCTCCATCCTCCGCATCCACATCCCTCCCTCCTGTTATAAATGATCCACTTGAAAAACATGCATCTTTCAAATCTTAGATTCTCTCTCACCTTTCCCAAAATGCTTTCCACGCTTTTGGAGATAGAATCAAGCATTCCTTTCTGTATAACCTCCTGACCTAGTACTTCATCCTCATCATCATCAAGAAATTTATTGAGAACTCAATCTGCATCTTGCTTAATGCTAAGCCCACAGGATACATGTATTTTTTCTTCAGAGTAGTTATCGCACTCAAATGGCTGCTGGCATAACTGTCTGCTTAATGCCTATTTTTTTTATAGACAGAAAATTCCCAGAAGGGCAGGCACCATTGCTGCCTGGTTTATGACTATATCTACAGCCCCAGCACAGCTCCCAGTACACAGTAGATGCTTAAAAATATCTGACAATAGGCCAGGCGTGGTGGCTAACGCCTGTGATCGCAGCACTTTGGGAGGCCAAGGCAGGCAGATCATGAGGTCAGGAGATCGAGACCATCTTGGCCAACTGTCTCTACTAAAATACAAAAAATTAGCCAGGTGTGGTGGTGCAGGCCTGTAGTCCCAGCTACTTGGGAGGCTGAGGCAGGGGAATTGCTTGAACCTGGGAGACAGAGGTTGCAGTGAGCCAAGATTGCACCACTGTATTCCAGCCTGGGAGACAGAGACTCTGTCTCAAAAAAAAAAAAAAAAAAAACCTGGCCATAAATACAGTCATTATTTCAGTGAACTCTCACAATAATCCAGTTAGTTTGGCACAATTACTAATGTGAGTTTACACCTAAGGACACTGACGCATAGGGCAGTTAAGTCAGTGGTTTAAGTGATGAGGTGGGGGTTGGAACCTGGGTGGTCTGCCTCCACAGCCCATGTGCTAAACCTCCACACCACCCCGAATTTCCATACCCCTTTACTTCTGGGTGCCAGAATGAGTATTTTTTTCCTCTTGTTCTCTCAGATCCTGGGAAGAGCCTGGTCTCTACTCTGCAAGAACAAAAATTTCCTCATGGCAACAGCAAGAGGCTGCCCATATGACAATTGTAATCAGTGGTTGTATTAGCCGCTTTACCACCTCCAAAATTAGCAGAAAAGGCCAACTTGAGCCTTCATTGTACAGCTCTGCTAATGAAGGGATCCTTTTAATTACATACTCAGTGCCTATCTGCAACACAAAGCATTTTAGTATTTAAACACAGTTGTGCACCAAAGTATAGGCCTATGTGAATACAGACAATACAAGGGGGGGAACCATGTGTAAAAGTTATTCTTTGCCTAGACTGTAATTTCTTTTTGGCATTCAATTTCATCTAAACCCAGTTCATTTTCCATGGTAATCCTAATTCTCTTCTGTACACTGAGCACTCAATGAACCCTTATTCAGTGATTCTGTAGGCATATCCCAGGTCAGATACTCCCCCTTCAGATTGCAGATGAAATCTGCACACTTTGTTAATTTCACTCATCACTGACTGATTTGCCTTGAGGGCTCTCCCCACGTACCTGCACTGGCACATCGGTCAATTCCTGCAGTACAGGTGTTGAACACAAAACCAGCTTCACTCAGCATCACGCCAGGAGCTCATGGCATTTGTATCCCACTTTCCAAAGCAATTTTTGCACGCCATTCTGTATGGGATTTGCACTGAGGTGAGGGAGGCCTTATGGGGCTGATCCCACAGACCTTTCTCAGACAAGGGTATCCTGATTTTGCATTTGTATTTGGTCAGGGGGAAAAGGGAGTCACTCTTAGTAAGCTCCTCCTATGGGCCACGGAGTAACAGGCATTCATTACCCTGGTTAAGCCACACAGAGACCTTAAGATGCGGATATTAAGATGTACCTCCAGAGCCAGAATGCCTAGGTTGGAATCCTGTTCCTGTTCCTGTCCCAACTAGCTGGTTATCTTTGAAAAGTCTCTTATCTTGCTCATGCCCTGATGTCTTTATCTGTATAATAGGGATACTCATTCTCCCTATGTCCCAGCATTGTTGCGATAATTAAGCAGGCTAATCCCTTCAGAGCCATACCTGGAATGTGGCAAGCACTCAGTATTAGCTGCTATGGCTGAACAAACCAAGCTAAGCTCAGGTTAAATACAGTGCTCAAGGTCACATGCCTCCCAAACAGTGTCAACTGGTAACCAGGACCTGCCTGACACTTAAGACCCTATTCTTTCTAGGCTTTCAGGGAGGCTAAGCCGAGGGGGTCTCACTGCTGGTCCACTCCTTGGAGACTGTAGTCAGCGCCCTGGCCTGGCAGAACATGACCAAAAGACAGTCCTTCCAGGTGCATGGTCCCCGTCTGGCCACAGCACGAGCACACTGGCTTCTGCTTTCACTGCCCACATACTGTTCTCTCAAGGATGACCATGTACCTCCTAATCGCCACGGATCTTCCTTTTTTTTTTTGAAATGGAGTTTTTCTCTTGTTGCCCAAGCTGGAATGCAATGGTGCAATCTTGGTTCACTGCAATCTCTGCCTCCTGGGTTCAAGCAATTCTCCTGCCTCAGCCTCCCGAGTAGCTGGGACTACAGGCATGCACCACCACACCCGGCTAATTTAGTATTTTTAGTAGAGACTGGGTTTCTCCATGTTGGTCAGACTGGTCTCAAACTCCCGACCTCAGGTGATCCACCTGCTTTGGCCTCCCAAAGTGCTGGAATTGATTACAGGTGTGAGCCACCACCTCTGGCCCCACCACTGACCTTCTTAATCTTTCTTCAATCTTGCTTGTTCACAGCATTTGATGCACCTGAACACTGTCTTCCTGAGCCTCACATTTCCCGGCTCCGGCACCCATGCACTCTCCATGGTATTTTTCCATCCTCTATTTTTCCTCCTCTAGGACCCTCAGTGGTAGGTGGTCCCATAAAGCCCCTGTCCTTGACCTGCTCCCTGCCCACAGTCTTCCTCGTGATTTTAATCACACACACAATGGCTCCCAGGCCTGCACCTCATGCCACCTCTCTGGGATGCCTCTGTCCTGCCCACCCCTTCACCACAGGCAGGTCCAAATCCTGCTCATCCTTCCATGCTCACTCTAGACACCAGCCCACAGCCTTCTCGGATCCCTCCCACTCAGAAATACTCTCTTTCCGATTCCCACAGTACCTCATTGTGGAATTTATCATTTTCTAAATTTATATCACAGTCATTTAAGTTTGTGGCTTCTTTTTCCTGATAGACGATGAGTTTGCCAGAAATAGAATCCATTTTTGTTCCTCTGGCAGTACTGTACATCTAATAGGTGATACAAAAAAGACATGCTGACACATGACTGTGTAAGTAAAGTATTTCTTAAGACAGAGAACATGAAGAATTTGGGATAATTTTGCCTGAAGACAAGAAAATGGGCAGGGTGACCTCTGGGTGTCATTTTCAGTTTACGGGTCTATAAACCCATCTTTAAGGTTAAAAAGGCTACATTAATAATTTATGGTGACGAGAATAACGGTCATACTGGTTCCGTTCCTTACCAATTGTGTGGCCTTAGGAAAGTGGCATCAACACTCAGCCTCTGCTTCTCTTCTGCAAAATGGAGATGGACGATAGAACCTACCCTCTGGAGGTGTTGAGGGATTAGATGGGCTGGCATAAACAAGAGGCTGGTACGCTGGATGGAACGTCGTATGTACAAAAGAAATGATAGCTGTTATATGACTCCTTCGACATATATTTATTGAGTACCTACCCCGCAGCCAGGTATGTTGGGTCAACTCAAGCCCAGCCTCCTCCAGGAAGATTTCTTGGCCTCTTTTGACCCATAACATTCTTTCCTCAAAGAATTTTGGTCCTATCAAGATTAGATTTTTAAAATAATTCGACTAATAAATTAGGCATGCCTATTAGCAATCAGGTCCAGAGAGAAAGTCCTAACTTTTTCCTTGATGCAATTTGAATTCCCCAAACATAGAGCTGTTGTCAAAATCCATTAAAGTATTTAATTTCTCTCGTCACTGCACAATTCCCCAAGCAGACATCCAGACAGTTTGCAGTGGTGTTTCTCACAGAAGTGCTAAACGTTTAGTTATCAAGGTACATTTTTTAGATGATGCCTCCCTGATGGCTCTGGAGACTCTAGAGAGACTGTGTAAGTTCAAGTGCAAGGTTAAGGCAAGCAGCCGAGTGGCAAGCATTGCAGGGAGTATGAATCACGCAGGCCTGGGCTTTAGCTCTGACACTGGCACTTCCTGGCTGATTGACCTTGGGGAAGGTACTTAACCTCACTGAGCGTCAGTTTCCTCATTTGCAAAGTGGCGACAGCACCAAACCCATGGGGCTTTAGTGAGCACGAAGTGGAAACCAAATGTAAAGAACATAGGAGCATGCCAACGCATCACTGGTCCTTGATACCAGACGGCTTAAAAATCTCGGAGATTTGCAGATGCACAGACTGGGGTCTAGAAGCTGCCTTCCCCTTCCCCCTCCCCCTCCCAGAGGGACAGCCCTAAGGAGCAGTGTGTTTTTGGCGACACAATGACCAGACCCACTGAGTCCCGACTCTTCGCAGCAGCCTTTCCCAACACCCATTCAAATCAATTATTACCCCACTTGACCGACTCACCCGGTGGGAGCCAAAGGTTTCCATGCCAACAGGAATGTGGTGGGCATCCCAACCCCCAAGAAAGAAAACAAAAGCGATTCTTTTAGTTTCCCTACTAACAAGCATGGAGCTGAAGTCAGAGCTGTCTCTTTCTCAGTTGTCATGGCAACGTCTACTGACCTACCCTGTCCTGCTAAACACACATGCGGGAGAGAGAGAGAGGGCAAGGGGAATGTGTGGGAGATGGTGGCAGAGGGATGAGGGGTAGGAGAAATGTTCCACAGTGCTCGGGAGAGAAGTACAAGAACACCTGCTTTTACAAAAAAAAAAAAAAAAACAAACCCACTGGCAAATGCACATCCCTTGCCAGGGAATGGGGAAATTCCAGTTTTTACTGTGTAGTTCCTTTGGCGATTATGAACAAATTTAGAGTCTATTCAAAAGGCCAGTTCAAACCAGAAGAGGGAACAATTATTATTTCCTCAGCTATGACACAGAGACAGGGGGCACTTCACTTACACCTCTCCTATCCTGCTCAGCATTTGGGGGTCTGGGGTTGATGCCACTATCTGCTGCCTCTCACCACAGCTCAGGGCACAATCGACAGGGCAATTTCCCCTTCCTGACCTATTGCAGCCTCAGCAGCAGCTTGGGAAGAACAAAGCAATGTGCCCACTCTGCAGGCAGGAAAACTGAGTGCTATGACCACAAACTCATGAGTACCCACTTCTGTTTTCTGTTTCCTAGTTTGCTCTCTGCCCCCAGAAGTCTTCACCCAGGACAACACTTGAATCTGCCCAAATGGGATTAATTATTTCCCACTCTCTCAGTCTGCATGTAGCTTTGAAGAATCATTTTCTGGCATTCCAACGACTGCCAGAAAAATCCACCCAGATCGCCCACTTGCATCTCAGTAATCCAATGTTCCAGGTTGAACACAATACGTCACCTTGAACCTGCTTCCTGCTATTTCCATGTTGTTACCGGCAACTTCATCTCCCTCAGTGAGCCAAGCTCCAAACCCTGAAGTCAGCTTTGCATTCTCCCTCTTCCTCAGCCTGGTTTCTGGGGACTTGTACAGAAGTCTTTCACTGTCCCTCTTCCATTTGGAGGCTCTGATTCAAATATTCTAGGGCATTCTAGCAGGTGGAAAGCAGTGAGCAGTGGCTAACCGCAAAGGCTGTGGGGTCAGCATGCCGGGGCCCTCACTGTTTGTACACCTGTGTGCTAAGCACATCCTCTCACTTGATTCTCACCACAACACTTTGAGATTAGGATTCTTCTTCATATGATTCCCAGTTTCCACAAGAGACTGTTTCCCTATAAGATACAGAAAACTGACATAATTTGCCCAAGGTCATCCAGCTTAGAAGTAGCAAAGCCAGCTTATGAATCTAGATTGGCTTGACTCAAACTCTCACTCTGAACCAATACGTATAGCTCCTTCCCACCCAGCCACAACTTTTTCTTTCTTTCTTTTCCTTCCTTTTCTTTCTTTGAGACAGGGTTTCACTCTGTTGCACGTGCTGGAGTGCGATGGTGTGATCACGGTTCATGGCAGCCTCAAACTCCTGGCCTCAAGCAATCCTCTTGCCTCAGCCTCCCAAGTAGCTGGGACTACAGGTGCGGGTCACCACTCCTGGCTAGTTTTGCTATCTTTAGTAGAGACAGAGTTTCTCTATGTTGCCCAGGCTGGTTTCTAACTCCCAGGCTCAAGCAAACCTTCTGCCTTGGACTCCCAAAGTGCTGGGATTATAGGCATGAGCCACTGTGCCCAGCCTATAACTTTCTTAAGAATAAGGCTCATCACTTCATTTTATATCTCAGCGCTGACACCACAGCCTGCCTCGCAGCACCTGATGAGCCACCTGATCAAAGCTCCACACACTGTCTTAGCTTGGAGCTGACCAGCCTGCGTTCCACTCCCTACTGAGACCCTTTCTCCGTATGTGACTTTGGGGAAAGCATTAGATAACAGCTGGAAGGCAGCAGTGGGCAGAACACTGTCCCCCAGAAGATATGAGCAAGTCCTAACCCCTGAAACCTGTGAATGTCGTCTTGTTTTGGAAAAAAAGAGTCTTTGCAGATATAATTAAGGATCTCAAGACCATTCTGGATTTACAGAGGGGCCTAAATCTAGGGACAGATGTTCTTATAAGAGACACAGAGGGACACACACAGAGGAGAGGCCACGGGAAGCTGGGGCAGAGGCTGGAGTCATGCTACCATAGCCAAAAGCTGCCAAATGCAGGAAGAGGCAAATAAGGATTCTCCTCTAGAGCTTTGGAGGGGCCATGGCCCTGGGGACACCCTGGTCTCAGATTTCTTGCTTCCAGCGATGTGAAAGAAGACATTTCTGTTGTTCTGAGTCTCACAACTAACTTGTTAGGCAGACCTAGGAAACTGATGTAAAAGCCCAGTGTCCTTATCTCTGACTGGGTTGCCCTTGGGGGTTACTGTGAGATAATGTAACTGGAAGCAACAGTAGGCCCCTCAACAGATGCCAGCTGAACAGCGCTAAAACATTCTGAGCACTAAAACATCTCAAAAACTTCTTTCCCAAGGCACACCTGGCTGACTGCCTCTGTCTACATTCTCAGGCTTGTAAAATGTTTAACTTCAGAACCCATGAGCCAGAAGGAAGAGTCACAGGGAGTATCTATCTCCGCTGAGCCCAGCTGTGTGGGATGAATGGGCAGCCAGCAGAGACACTGGTGTCCTTGCGAGGCTGGTAACTAAGTGCTGGCCCATCTCCAGCCCAAGATGATGAGCCTGTCACGGTGGGTTTCACAAAACATCTGTTTCAGGAACAAGCCTGTTGTTTCAGGCAAGCTCTAGAGATAATAGTATGTTTTTCCTATACACAGCCATGACATGTTCACTGAAGCTGAGTATCTCTAAATGTGACCAATTTCTTAAGTGGCAGAAGCCCATCAAACTCTTTGAGAACAAATATGGTATGCGGGCAGCCCAAGTGGCTTCCTTTGCTGCTGCAGAGCTAAAGCAGCACTCACACTGGCTTGCAGGGAGGCGGTCAGAGTGGGGGCGGGCAGCTGTGGCGACTTCTCTGAAGTTGGTCCCTCTTAAGGTTATGCTTAATTCTGCAAGGGAGTCAGGTCCCCAGGCTTCATGCATATGGATGGCAGTGGTGGCTGAATGATAACCTGCAATTTCTCTTCCCCACGGTAATCGACTTGGGTTGGCTACCGAGAATTTGACTAGGCAACGCAGTGGCAGTGCACATACCAATGATCCCAGGATCTTAGCACAGCTCTGCCTGCCGGCTTCAACTCGATTCTAGCCTGAGATAAGAAAGCACTAACGCAGCGTCCCACGTGAGATGAGCAGGCCGTGCCTTGGCATGAGATAGAGAGACAGCCAGAAGGCTGACCACAGCAAGGAGATCTGGGACACTTTCCCACAGGAGAGGGGAAACTTGGGCCCATGAAGCACATGCTGCAAGATCCCCCATGGAGAAATGCCTCCACCACAGCAAGCACAGAAAGGCTGTACCCCGCCTTCCTCCCGGGGAGGAGCGGGATGTGAGCTCCTTCCCTTGGCACACAGATCAAGCCTGGAATATGTCTGGTGTCTGATGTGCTGCTTGGGAGTCAGGCTTGAACTGCTTGAGGCGCCCCAGGCAGCCCCAGCACCCAGTAGGGGTCTGGAGTGAGTCAGCTTCCTGGCCCCAGGAGCCCAGTTAGCCTGAAGCTGCCCTGGCTTTTGGAACCTCCACTCTTAATCCCTCTGCTCACCCAGGTGGGCCACTGGCCTGAAGCCTTGACTTGGGTCCCTTCTTCATTTCTGGTTCTATCCTCCTCCCCTTTCTCACCAGACTGCTGCTGGGATCCCAGGATGCCACAGTTCAGCCCGTCCTGGCTGACCGAGAAGGTTCCAAGGCCAAGTCTAGGTCGCTCGAAAGGCAGTGACTCTGTTATAACCTCCTGCAATGATCCTGTGCCCTGCCAACTGCACCCAGAGAGCACTGGCCAAAGAGTCAACAGGTTTAGAGAGGAAATAACTTCAAGCCGCAGAGACCAGCAAGTTCCACGTCCTCATTCTGCATGTAGACAACTTCTGGAGATGGGAGGTGTGGCTTGTCCAAGGTTTCCTGGCACTGAGGTTTTAGGGTTTCTGCACTCCTAGTGCAGTTTCCTGTGACAACGTCCTTGGCTCTACTTTGGGCCAGTATCAGCTCTTTGCAGACAGGGGCTGTGTCTGACTCATTTCTGACTCTCCTGCAACAGCATGGGGCCAGGCCCAGAGCAGGGATCAGTCAATGTTACTTAGACTTGGCTCAATCAGTCCCCTTTGTAAAACGAACAAATCAGACACAGACACATTACTGAAGCCAGCACAAAGGTATGACTTCAGGATCTTCAAATACCTCAACTACGAGCAGGGAGGTGCTATTTCTGCCTATAAAATGGCATGGAAGTAGAAAAATATGTCACATTACTACGTGATTTTTTCCTTGCATAACTGTGACCCTGTATCCACATAGTAATAGCTGCTATGGTCTGGAGGTTGTGGCTGACACCCAGATACTGCACGGGGGGGCCTCGGACACAGGTCCGATTTAGTCCTGCTCTCAACCCTGCCAGGCAGGAACGACCAGCCCAGAAAGTTCCTGATAATAGGTGGAAACTGAGGCTTAGGCCAGTTCAGTGCTTTGCCCAAGGGCACATAGCTCCCAAGTGCTAGAGCATGGACTTGAGTCCAGGTCTGTGCTGTTTTACCTGAATTGGGCAGTTCTATCATAAGAATAGTAATAACTAACACATTGTGAGTTTGCTCCTCTGTGGCAGGCAGGTTCGGTGCATGGATTCATTTACTTCTCACAGAAGCCCTATAAGGCATCGCTACTTTACAGATGAAGAAAAATAGGCCCAGAGAAGTGAAGTAATTTTACCTGGAAATTCTAAGCCAGCCTAGAAGACAGGGAGTACTGAGAGGCAGAGAGAGCTCAGAATAAGAGGCGGGGGTGCACAAGGAGCTCTGGCGTTGGGCTGGATTTGCCAGCTATGTGATTTGGGGCAAATTACTTGGAATACTTTTTTAATTTTTGGAAAACTGATATAACATACAATTTACCATTTTAACTATTCCAAGTGTATGATCCACATCACACACATGCATTGTTGTGCAGCCATCACCACGTTCTGTCTCCAGAACTTTTCTCATCTTCCTTCACGAAACCCTGTCCTATCACACAATAACCCTCGACTCCCCACATCACTCCCAGCAACCACCACTCTACTTTCTGACTCTATGAATTTAACTACTCTAGATGCTTCCTAAAAGTGGAATCATGGCCAGGCGCAGCGGCTCATGCCTGTAATCCCAGCACTTTGGGAGGCCAAGGTGGGTGGATCACAAGGTCAGGAGTTTGAGACCAGCCTGGCCAAGATGGTGAAACCCCGTCTCTACTAAAAATACAAAAATTAGCCAGGCGTGAGGGCTTACACCTGTAATCTCAGCTACTCAGGAAGCTGAGGCAGGAGAATCACTTGAACCCGGGAGGCAGAGGTTGCGGTGAGCCAAGATCGTGCCACGGCACTCCAGCCTGGGCAACAGAGCAAGACTCTGTATTGGGGGGGAGTTGGGAAGGGGGAATCATATAGTGTTTGTCTTTCTGTGTATCTAGCTTGTTTCACTTAGCATAATGTCTTAAGGGTTCATCCATGCTATAGCACATGTCTGAATATCCTTCCTTTTAAAGGCTGAGTCTGTTATTCATTCTTCATTGATGGACATTGTGAATAATGCTGCTATGAGCAAGGTGTACATGAGCAAGTCATTTTTAAGTCAGTCATTTTTCTACCCCAATCCGGAGCTTCCAGCTTTGTTCCTGACTCAGAGGAGGGATTCCCAACCCACCCAGTGTCTGGGCCAGACACCAGAGAGAAGAGATTAATTCTCCCTCTCCTCTCACAAGCACCAAGCCAGCCAAGTCCCAGCCCTCCTGCCACTGCAGTTCACATGCATCTCTGCCATCGCTTGTCATCTCATAATGGGTCACCTGAACTTCAACGGCCTCTTCAACAGTTTTCTGGCTTGCAGTCTCCACTTCTAATGCCTCCTCCATGTCATAGCCAAAACCCAAGCCTATCCCTGGCTCACTCCCTCATTTCCTTCAAGTTCATGTCCAAGTGTGCACATCTAAGGCAGGCTGCCCTGACCACTCCACTTCCAAGTACAGCCCACAGCCTTCCCGGTCCTCCAGATCCCTCCCTGCTTCATTTTCTCCATAGCACTCATCAGCACTCATCACAGTATAGATTTTACTCATTTATTTTCCATCTTCTGTCCTCTCATCCTCCACTCTCCATAAATGATGGCAGTTCACAAAGGCAGGGACTGTTGATAGTTTTGTGCACTGCTGACTCCTCTATCCTGGTGTAGAGTAAGTGCTCAATAAACACTGGCTGGGTGCATGAATGTATGAATGACTGGCTTCTCTTTACCTGCAGGGTGAAGTCTAAAGTCTCTAACCTGGACAAGCCTTTCCATGCTTTGACTTTGGGTCCCTCTCTGGCCCCATCTCAGACCACAGTTCTATTTAAGCTCCAGCCACTCTGCCCTGACCCTCAAGTCCTCCTGCTGTCTGATAGACAAAGACCTTAAGCCTTTGCAGCAACCTGGTCTGTGCCTGGACTGTTATTCCTTCCACTAAGCCCCACCCTTCTGCTAGCTTATGGGACTCCCTCCACTAGGTTCCCATGACACCCTGGTTTTTGTTTAGTTTAGTGTTGTTTTGTTTTGTTTTTGAGACAGAGTCTCGTTCTGTCACCCAGGCTGGAATGTAATGGCGTGATCTTGGCTCACTGTAACCTTTGCCACCAGGGTTCAAGCGATTCTCCTGCCTCAGTCTCCTGAGTAGCTGGGCTTACAGGTGCATGCCACCATGCCTGGCTAATTTTTGTATTTTTAGTAGAGATGGGGTTTCACCATGTTGACCAGGCTGGTCTTGAACTCCTGACCTTGTGATCCATCCCCCTCGGCCTCCCAAAGTGCTGAGATTACAGGCACAAGCTACCACACCCAGCCGACACCCTGCTTTTACCACTTGTGAAGCCCTTTTCACACCATATTACAATCATCCTTGAACTCATCTCTAGCTGTTCTAAACTGCCAGCTCCACCCGGGGAAGGAAGACCTCGCTCACACTGGGATTCTCAGCGCTGTGCACGGAGAACATCGTAGATGCACGGAAAGTATCTACTGAATGACATTGTCAGTCTCCACTGCTTCCACCTGCAACAATGGCAATGCCACTCCTGCAGGGTTGCCCGAGGATCAGATGTCACACACAATATGTGCAACATCTGTCAGCGTGCCTGGCACAGAGCAGGCGTTTAACACTCACAGTTCAGTGCTACCCTCTGATGCAACAGAGGGATCACAACGGTTAAGAAGATCTGCGTTTGTTTAGAAGCCACCAGCTGAAGTCCTTCCATAATTTGTCATCTCTGGGGCCACGCTGGTAAATGTCAGCCCCAGAAAGAATTCCTGTCCTTCCTGTCTTATCCATCACATTTTGGCAGCGTATCCGCTGAGCACAGAAAACATCCAAGTTCATGTTCTTCTCAGAACGGACTGTATCTATGATCATCATGTCACAGAATTGAGAACTTCCAGGGATTTCAAGGACCAACTGTGTTGATCACTCATTTTACACCTGAGGATACAGGCTCAGAGACGTTGTCTAACTTGCTCATAGTTGCTCAGCCAGCTAAGAATTTCACCTTCTCTTTCCTTTATGCACATTCTCTCTGGTTGAACCTGTTGGACCCTAAAGGATTTGAGAGTTTAGTCTAAAATTCTCACCTGGGCTCAATCCTAACTATATATATGTATATATACAAACATACATAGCGATGATAATATCTATCTATTCATCCATCTATCTATTATGAAAGTTAAAAATGTCTCCTTCTACCTTCATATATATATAAAATACATATAATATATAAATTATATATTATAAAATATATAATTCTTATATACAATATATTATATATAATTATATATAATATAATATAAATTATGTATTACATGTATTTTATAATGTTCCAGTATAATCTTCCAATCAGCAGCATCAAGTTCATTTTAGACTCTGGAAACCGTATTAGTCAATTTTCATGCTTCTGACAAAGACATACTCAAGACTGGGAGGAAAAATAGGTTTAATGGACTCGCAGTTCCACATGGCTGGGGACGGCTCACATGGCAGCAGCAGGAGAGAATGAGAGCCAAGTGAAAGGGATTTCTCCCTTACAAAACCATCAGATTTCATGAGACTTATTAACTACCACAAGAATGGTATGGGGGAAACCACGCCCATGATTCAATTCCAAACGCCTCCACGATTCAATTACCTCCCACCAGGTCCCTCCCATAACACGTGAGAACTTATGGGAGCTACAATTCAAGATGAAATTTGGGAAGGGACACAGAGCCAAACCACATCAAGAACCTTCTCTGTAACCCAAACAGAAGAACTCTTACTTTTTCCATCCCCCTGAACGAATGACCTGCCATCCACAGAGGGATGGCAATGTCACCCCAGTTCTCCATGGAAGAGAAGTTCCTCCCTGGAAAATACCTCTGCCTGACTGGAAGTGGGGTCCCCTTCGTCGTGGCCACCAGTTCTGTTGTTGGACTGCTTTGAGTGGGGAGGGAGGCTGCTGTGGGAGCAGTGTCAGGTCTGGCACTCAGAGGGGTCGCAGAAGGAACAGGAAGGCAATGAGGGGTGGTCTCAGCTGGAAGTGAACCCAGAACTCCCTCCTCAATGGAGGAGGGAGAACTCCCTCAATGGAGAGGGAGTTCTGAGTCATCAGCCACCACCTACAGACTAATTCACAACCTCTGGTCCCAGAGGAAATCATTAGTTCTAATTATTATTATTAGGCATTATAACTAATTAGTAAAAAATAGCTACCATTTACCAAGTGCCAACTTACGCTTGATACTTAATGCATATCATTTCTTTATTCCCATTTTATGTCTTAAAGTTTATTTCCTATTTTCCTAATTACAGTCAATATATGTTCATGGAAAAAAATAGTTAAATATACCAAAAAGCAGACAAAGGGGGAAAAAATCATAGTTTATTCCCCCACCTACCTATGATCATTGTTAACATGTTGGTGTTTTGTTTCCAGAATTTCTTCTCTGTCTGTCTGTCTGTCTCTCTAGTCTTCTCCACGCATGCATATGTGTGTGGGGGTGGGGGCATGTGAGATTGAACATACTTGTGATTTTACAAAAAATGACTTCTAACTTCTATAACAATCCTATGAGTTGGGTACTATTGTCCCCATTTTACAGATGGGAAACCTGAGGCTCAGAGAAGATGAATAATTTGCCCAGTGTCCCACAGCAGGTCTCTGGCAGGACAGGGACTCATAGCAAGTCTTTCTGTTATCAAAACATGTCCTTTCCCCAATCTGCCACGTTCCTTCCCACTTAGCAAGGAAGAACTAGGGGTCTTTTAATTACCTCTACTTCTGCCATCCCATTCCTCTGCCTGTATCTGCTGAACCACACCCCACTGAGAGATATAGGTAAGGGAGATGCTCTCACCTACATCTACTCAATTGGTAGTACTCAAGGATGGAAAGCTTTGAGAGCTTAAGCTTAGACACAGACATTCTATCAGAAACTGGAGGGAATCTGTGTTTTCCGTGCATACAGATATCTAGAAAACTGAAATCAGAAAGCACAATGAACTATTTTTTGCAAGCTGATTTGCATGAGAAAAATCTAACTCTCTTCTGCGGAGCAGCTGCAGGATGGCCTGCAAAGCTCTAAGGGGCTAGGCCACCACAAACCACTCCTGTGGGGCTAAGCAATGAGCACGTGGATTCCACGTTTCACCAAATGTCTGAGCAAAGCCAAGGGTACTACATGTCTTCATGTTGGCACCAAGCAGATAACTGTGACATCTCTCTCCTATATGCCAAGCACTGGGCACAGGGGCTGTAAAATAAATAAGACAGTGTCCCTGCCTGCAAGGAGCTTACAGCCTGGTGCAGAAGACCCCTAAAAGAAGAAACGTACACAAGGATGTAGGAAGTGCTGAGAGGGAGACACAGAAACCTTTTTGGAGAAATAGGAATGCTTTTACACTGTTGGTGGGAGTGTAAATTACTTCAACCACTGTGGAAGACAGTGTGGTGATTCCTCAAGGATCTGGAACCAGAAATACCATTTGACCTAGCAATCCCATTACTGGGTATATACCAAAAGGATTATAAATCATCCTACTGTAAAGACACATGCACATGTATGTTTATTGCAGCACTATTAACAATAGCAAAGATTTGGAACTGATTCAAATGCCCATGAAGGGTAGACTGGATAAAGAAAATGTGACACATATACACCATGGAATATTATGCAGCCATAAAAAAGAATGACTTCATGTTCTTTGCAGGGACATGGATGAAGCTGGAAACCATCATTCTCAGCAAACTAACACAGGAAAAGAAAACCAAACACCACATGCTCTCACTCATAAGTGGGGGTTGAACAATGAGAACACATGGACACAGGGAGGGGAACATCCCACACTGGAGCCTGTCAGCGGGTGGGGAGTAGGGGAAGGATAGCATTAGGAGAAATACCTAATGTCGATGACAGGTTGATGGGTGCAGCAAACCACCATGGCACATGTATACCTATGTAAGTGACAACCTGCACATTCTACACATGTATCCCAGAACTTAAAGTATAATAATAATAATAAGGTTAAAAAATTGGACCATCAAGGTCCAATTCCTAAAAACATTAAGATGGGAGAATTCATGGTTGAGAAGAAAAGTCAGCAGGGGTCGGGGGAGGTGGGACCAACAACAGGAACAAGCTGATTAAAGCCTATGCTCATTTAAATGAAACTACAAAGACAGGACTAAATAAAGATATATCTTTATCTTACACATCTTAAATTTAGTAACAATGAGTTGCCACACTTCACTCCCTAGGGAGTTTTCAGGATCTTTCTCTCTTTCATCTTGAACAAGATGTCTGGAATGTTTTGCTTTGCCGCAGATAATGTTCACAATGAACGGTGTCTGTGTGTCTGTGTGAGCTTCTGTTTGTGTGTGTTTGTGTGGCTGTGTTTGTGTGAGTGTGTGCATGTGTGTGTGGTGTGTTTGTGTGTGTGCATGGATTTGTGTGGTTGTATGTGTGTTGGAGGTTTGGGTGTGTTTTCTGTGTTTGTGAGTATGTGTCTATGTGTGAGTGTGTTTTATGTGTTTGTGTGTGGATGTGTGTTTGTGTGGTTGTGTGTGGTTTTTTGTGTGTTTGTATGACTGTGTGACTGTGTGTGCCTGTGTGTCTGTGTGAATGTGTGGTTATGTCTATGAGTGTGTGTTAGTGTGTGTGTGATTGTGTGAGATTTTGTGTGTTTGTATGACTGTGTGACTGCATGTGTGGTTGTGTCTGTGTGAATGTTTGGTTGTGTGTGTGTATGGGTGGTTGTGTGTGTTCATGCCTGTTAATGTGTGGTGGTGTGGGTGTGTGACTGTGTGTGATTGTATCTGTATGTGTCCATTTGTGTAGTTGTGTTTATGTGTGTGTCTGTGTGTGTGTATGTGTGGGTGTGTGTTTGTCAGTGTGTCTGTGTTTGTGTGGATGTGTGGGTGTGTTTTTTGTGTTTGTGAGTGTGTGTCTGTGTGGATGAATGAGTGTGTATATGTGGGCGTGTTTTGTGTGTGGTTGTGTGGGTTTGTGTGACTGTGTGATTGCATCTCTGTGTGTCTGTATAACTGTGTGTGTGAGTGTGTCTGCATGTGTCTCTGTAAGTATGTGTGTGGAGGTTTGGGTGTGTTTTCTGTGTTTGTGAGTATGTGTCTATGTGTGAGTGTGTTTTATGTGTTTGTGTGTGTGGATGTGTACATGTGTGTGTTGATGTGTGGGTGTCTTGTGTGTTTGTGTGTGGATGTGTGGGTGTTTTTTGTGTTAGGGATGTGTGGGTGTTTTTTGTGTGGGTGTTTTTTGTGTTTGTGTGTGGATGTGTGGGTGTTTTTTGTGTCTGTGTGTATATGTGTGTGTGTGTCTGTGAATGTGTGGTTGTATGGGTTTGTGACTGTGTCATTGTATCTGTGTGTGTCCATTTGTGTGGCTGTGTGTGTTTGTGAGTGTGTGTGCTCCACCATCTACAGGTTCTGTTATCTCTAACTGAATAACCAGGAGTTGATGAATTCTGCTTCTGGCTCCCACCCAAGACACAGAATGCTGGGAATGCTTCCACCGTGGTCCAGTGCAGCAGTTATCAGGAAAGAATAGACACATTTCTTAAGGCATCTACTGCAGGCTCCCCTTAGAAGGGCTAGGTGGCTTTAGCTTAGAGTTCCCATCTGTCGACCAGGAACCTACCCCTCAGCCCCTGGAGGTCAATCCCACAGCCCTGCCCACTGCCCTCAGCTCTCCTGTCTCACACACAGTCTTGTACCCAACCTCTTCTGTGTCACTTTTTCTCCTACTCTTCCCTCTCGTGCTTCAACTCCCAGGCCCTCTTTCTCCTGGGAGTCGGGGCATGAGCCGGAACTCACACTTCTCCCTGGTTGGGACAAGAGTCATGACTCACTTCTGGGTCCAAGGTTGCACGGATGAGCGTGCAGGAGGCCATCTGCAGGTGCCTGAGCTTCAGTGCGGGGTCCTGGGGGGGCAACAGGAATGACTATGCAGACCCCAGCCCTGAGGCAGGAGGAAGCATCGCCTCCATCGGTGGCAAGAGGAACAGGCGTTCCAGCCAAAATCATTTTGGAAACTGCTCCGGCAGCCTGCAAACGGGGCTGTTTGTGGGTGTCGCAGCCATCCCATGCCACAAGGAAAACGCATGCAGGCATCTGAGGCACGAACAATCCGCACATGACAGATCGCAGCCTCGAGTCAGCTGTAGGTCTTTTACTTATGACCACTTCCCAAACTGGCTCTGCAAAGTCAATGTCAACCAATCACCTATTCAACAAATTTGATTCAGGCCACATTAATTTGCGTTTGACCTCACAGTCTAGCAGTGAATAGACCTATGAAGGAAACCCAAATGACTATGCATACACATGAAAAGGTCAAAAGGGGGGTCTTTGTGAAGAAAGGCACAGCTCACCCCTACACAGAGGCTATGTGCTTGCAGTTTTTTTCCAGTTATGAAAAATAAAACCATACTGATTTTCCACAGCTGATATCCACTGGGTGCTTTTAAACCTCCTAACAAGTCTGCGAGGCAGGAAACTGAGGCCCAGAGAGGTAAAGCAGCTCCCTCAAGATCACACAGCTAGCACGTGGTAGAACTGAGGTTCAAACCTGGCCAGGCTGAGCCACTCTTAGCTGCTGCCTCTTCTGGGGGCTGCGGTCATTCTTCAGGGCCAGTCTTCAGCTCATTTTTCTCTCTCTTCTCTCCAGGCACTCAGCATCATCAGTGCTCTGGCCATCAACTCTGTGATGACTCCAGGTTGATCTTTCGAATTTTCCCTTCTCACCAGGCTTCCAGCCCACTCTGCAAGTCCCTGCTGAATGTTGCCTCTTGGCTACCCCCGCATCCCACAAGTCCACCTTCCCAGGCATTTCCCTCCAGATACACACACACACACACACACACACACACACTCTCTCACATACACACACACACGAAGTCTCCAGCGGCCCCCGGAAAGGTGGTCTCATTGCAGGCCACCTCATCAGGGAAGCTTTCTCTGCCCGTGTCTCCATCTGATCCATCCGTGGGTAATGTTTCCCCTCAGTCCTGACTATACCAGGCACAGCCCCTGCTGCTGTGTTTTCCCTCATATCACTGCATTTCTCCCCATCAAATGGATGTTTTTCCTCCTTCTCTCTTCTCTTTTCTCCTCTTCCTTCCTTCCCTCCCCATCTCTCTTTTTCTTTCTTTCTCCTTCCTTCCTTCTTTCCTTCCTTCCCTTCCTCCCTTCCCTTTTCTTTCTTTCTTCTTCTCTTTCTTTCTCTCTTTTCTTTTCTTTCTTCCTTCCTTTCTTGACATAGCCTTGCTCTATTGCCCAAGTTGGAGTGCAGTGGCATGATCTCAGCTCACTGCAATCTCTGCCTCCCAGGTTCAAGCAATTTTTGTGCCTCAACCTGGTCCTTTTGCCGGGTGCCCTTCTTTTCCCGGCCTCTGATAGCTCAGGAGACATGGTGATCTTGGCATTGCAGAGGGGCCATCTCCTGCTCCATCAGCCCCTGTCTTCATCAGACCTCAGCCCCTGTCAGGGGCCATACAGTGTCAACAAGCTACTGACATCACCTCCTCCCTGGGCTCCTCTGCTCCAGCTCTGCTGGCCGCCTTGCAGCGCCTTGAACTTGCCAGGCACAGTTCTGTCTCATGGCCTCTACACTTGCTGACTACCCTGCCTAGAGACCTCTTCCTCCCTCAGCTTGCTCCCTCTACCCTCTGCATTTTCACTCAACACCACCTTCTCAATAAGCCCTGCCCTAAACACTCTCTATGCATTTTGCTGCTTTATTTTGACTCTCATAATACTTATCACCTCTTAATTCACTGTGTTTATGTGTTTATACATACATTATATATATATATACACATATCTATATATATATATCTAGAGACAGAGTCTCACTCCATCGCCCAGGCTGCAGTGGCACGATTATGGCTCACTGCAGCCTTGAACTCCTGGGCTCAAAAGATCCTCCTGCCTCAGCTTCCCAAGTGGTTGGGAGTACAGGAGCACCATTATGCCCAGCTAATTTATTTTTATTTTTTGTAGAGACAAGGTCTCGCTATGTTGCCCAGGCTGGTCTTGAACCCCTGGCCTCAACCAATCCTCTTGCCTCAGTCTCCCAAAGTGATGAGATTATAGGCATGAGACACCTTGCCAGGCTCACCCTATATTTTAATTAATTTTTTCCCTCCATTTTCTCCCTCCTTCTATCCCACCACCATTAGAATGTAAGCTCCATGGGATTAGAGTTTTTGTCTGTTTCATTCTCTGTTACATTCCCAGTGACTAAATACAGGGCCAAGTGCATATTACATGCTTAATAAACACATGTTGAATGAATAAACTTAAAAATTACCCTTCTAAATGTCTCTTAGGGGTTTTATGTTGTATCTTATTTAACTCTGTCAATAACCCTATGCAACAGACACTATTTCCCCCTTTATAGAGGAAGAAACAGTAGCCAGTGAGTGACATGAATGACTGAAAAAGTACACATGCCTAGTAAGTGGGATTTGAAACCAGGACAGTCTCTCTCGCGCCTGTGCTTATTACACTCTCCACATCACACAAGGGTGTCTCCTGATAGTCCCAACAGCCTCTGGACCTAAATTTAGCATTTAACGACAGCATCTTGCCTTTAGCGAGGGTCTGTTGCTCCTAGTTCTCAAGGGTCTTAATTTTGCCCCTTGTCTCGAAAGGTTCATAGAGTATATAATTCTAAGTTTTCAGTTATTTTCTCTGAGCACTTGAACAGATTTCACTGACTTCTGAATTGTATTGTGACTGCTGCAAAGTCAGCGGTCAGTCTAATTACCACTGTGTTTCAGCACATAATCTGCTTTGGATCTCTGGTAGCTTTTACGATCTTTTCTTTGTCTTTGTTATTTGGCAGTTTCACAATATGTCTACCCATGGATTTCTTTTTATTTTGCTTGAAATTTGGTGGGCTTCCTGGATCTGATCATTGACGTCTTTCATTTCTATTCTCATCAGAAAATACTCAGCCCTAACTTCTTTGAATATCAACTCTCTGCATTCTTTCTACTATCTCCTTCTGGAATTCCTATTGAAGGTATGACCTTCTTATTCTAGCCTCCATTCTTAATATTCTTCCACTGTGTTGTCCATCTCATTGTTTATTTGTGCTAAATTCTGGCTAATTTCTTCAAATGTATCTTCAGTTGTCTATCCGTTCTCTAATTTCTTTTCAGGTGAGTCTAATCTGCCATTAAACCCACTGAGTTCCTATTTTAGTTTTCTTTACTTATTTTTGAAATAGGGTCTCACTCTGTTGCCCAGACTGGAGTGCAGTGGTATTATCATGGCTTACTGCAGCCTTAACCTCCTGGACTCAATTGATCCTCCCGCCTCAGCCTCCTGAGTAGCTGCGACTACAGGTGTGTAGAGATGGAGTCTCATCATGTTGCCCAGGCTGGTCTTGAACTCCTGGGCTCAAGAGATCCTCCTGCCTCAGCCCCCCAAAGTGCTGGGATTACAGGAGTAAGCCACCACACCCTGCCTGGTATTTCACCTTCTTTGTGGCTACTGTAAACAGGATTGTGCTCTTGATTTGATTCTCAGCCAGGACATTATTGGTGTATAGAAATGCTACTAATTTTTGTACACTGAAACTTTAGTATCCTGAAACTTTACTAAAATTGTTTATCAGTTCTTAGTAGCCTTTTAGCAGAATCTTTTGGGTTTTCTAGTTAGAGAATCACATCATCACTGGAGAGAAATAGTTTGACTTCTGCTTTGTCTATTTAGATGCATTTTACTTTTTTTCTCTTGCCTGATTGCCCTTTTGATCTTCATTGGTAGGAATTCTTAGAGTCCCAGGTTTAAAGTTCATTTTATCAGAGAAGAACTGTGTTTGCTTCTGTTATGTGCCTGGGAACACCAACAACTTAGAACAGCTTTAAACTAAACTGTAAGTATTCTGTTTTTCAAGTCACACAGATCATGTGAACTCCAACTCTAAATTCCTGTGACAATGGGCTTATGACTCTTAAAGAAGACACTGTCTTCCCCTCCCCACAGAGCCAAGGCCAACACTGGCAAGTATCCCTACATTGCCCTGCAGGATGGGTTTTTCCTGGTTTACTTGCTGAGAATGTGATCTTTCAGCGCTCCTGGTTTTATGTAGGAGTTTCCAATCTAATTTCCCTCATTGTTTGGTCTCTAGACTTTGTCTCTTGTCTCCATGTGGGCCCAAGCTCTAGGCGACAGGGGATTGTCAGATACTTGCATGGAAACCCTAGTTGCACCTGCTCACGCGCTCTGAAACTGGTTTCTCATTGCTTCTGGCTTCTGATGATTTTTCTTACTTTCCTGTCAGCACATTCATACATTTAATTTTCTTTTTAGCCAGCATGTACTGGGGGAGTTTCTTCAGACATCTAGTCTGTAATATTGTTAGACACAGATCTATTGCGTGATTACACAAAAATTACTTTCGTTGCTTTTCTCTCTTTATAAAAATAATATATATCCTATATAAAGAAAAAATAAAATCACCGATCATCAGGATGAAAATAAAAACCATTTCTCATCCTACAGCCCAGAAACAACCAGTTAACATTTGGTGCCTATCCTTCCTTATCTGCATAAAACGGGTCCTCTGTATTTGTTATTTTGAAAGCTTTTTCCTCCACTCAAACTATGATGAATATATTTCCCTGGACTTCACTATTCTTTAAAAACATCCTTTGAAGTTACCGGAGTGCACAGGTGTGCTATGATGGAGGCAGTTTTGGATAAAAGTCTGCCTGACTCCTGAGTTCTTCCTTTTTCCCTTGTTCAGTGCGAGGCATTTCCCTCTAAGCATTAGCTAAACCACAGTAGTTAGGAACCCTGGAGAGAAAGATGTTTCTCACAGTCTGTTTCAATTCCCTGTGTCCCACTCTAGGCTTAGTGTGTCTTTAATTGTGTGCAGCTGGATTTATGCTTGATCTGTTTAGCCTGGAGTTTCTACCGAGGTTTTTTTTAAAGGTCCTTAATGGGATGTTGATGTGTTTATCTCAGTCTCCTTTTCCATGCCTGTACTGTGAGTCTGAGTAAGTCATCAGCAAGCCCTCCATTTGTGCGTTTTTAGTGAAGTCCGGATGCTTCTTTTGTGACACAGATGGGAATTGAACAGCAGACCCAGGGCCACAGGAATGCTCAGTGACCACAGGAATGGTCAGCCATGCCGTTCTCTCTGGACTTCTAGTTCATCATTGTACCATGCACTGGGAAATTCTAGAGCCTTTTCTGCACTGACATCCAGCAAGCATTTTCTCTCTCTCACAGAGTCATAGGTTATCAGACAGGGGATGTCTGCAGGTTCTACACTATAGACTATACTGTCTACCCCCGGGACTCTTATCTAAAATGAGCCCAGCTGCTTGGGGGCTTTCCTATGACTACTGTAACCACATTTCCTTATCCAGAAGTTCAGACACATTGTCTGATGGCCTCGGTCCAAAGGTAATAATCACAATGGGCCAACTCTCAGAGGCCTGCAATGTACCTGAAACTGCACTGTATTTCACATAGATCCTCTAATCCTCATACCACCCCTGCGGTGCAATAGTCTCCCTATTTTATAGACAGGAAAACTAAAGATTAAAGAGATGAGCCTGCCCAGCATCACACAAATAGGAGAGTCAGAATTAGAGCCTGAGTCCCACTCTTTCCATCCTGCTGTACTGCTTTTTGCTCTTGGGTTTTTAGAAGACAGAAATTCTGAGGGCATGGAAAAAACACTTAGCTAAATCTTTGGCAGTCCCCAAGGCTTGGCTGAAAAGTGCCTATCATGTGTCTGGCAAAGCTGGATGGCACTGGTAAAAACAGCACCTGCTTTAAACTCAAAACTGGGTTCAAATCCCAACTCTGTCACTGAGACACTGTGTGACTTTGGGCAACTCACTTAACTTGTCTGATCTTCTGTTTTCTTATCCTTAAAATGACGGTAATACCTCACTTGCAAGGTTGTTGTGAAGATTAGGTGAGATTTTATATAAATATATACATGTAACATATGACTATGGGATTATGTATATTTATTTTTATGCACTAAGGGAGACCTATGGGGATCGCTCCCGTGTGAGGCCCCTAGGAAATGGGCCTCACCATACGGTGAGCTGGAGCCCGAACACAGATCCCTGGTTGGGGGAGTCGAGCTGAGGGAAAGCAGGAACCGAGAGAGGAACTATGCGTTATTCAAAATAATTAACAGACGTTACTTTATGGATATGAGGACTTGGGAGGCATCGTGTCTACTTTCGGCTTCTTATGGTTTATTGTCTCATTGTGATCATTTTGGACCCTTGTTACCTTCATTGTAAAATATTAACTTAAGTATTTACACTTGGTAACTTACTTACCATAACTTACTGGGCATGACTGTAACTTACTTACCTTGACCTATTGGGCGTAACCTACTTACTGGGCGTCACCTACTTACTGGCTTAACTTACTTACTGGGCGTAACTTAGTGGGCGTAACTTGCTTACTGTAACTTAAGTACGTTGATCTTGCGTAAACAACTTGGACTTCAGAAAAGTATATAATGAAACATATTGCAAAAATAAAATCACTGCATGAGCATAGCGCATGTAGCCCTCCAGACCTCGCTCTTTTCTATTTCCTTTTTAACAGCAAATTGGATAATTGAAAGGATTAGGTAAATATGAAGTATTGAAAGAGAATACCGAGATGTGTCTTTTCTTCTGTGCTTTGTCTTTTCTTCTTGTCATTTTGTAGCTAAGGGTTTGCAGGGTTTTCCAGCAGAGCTCAAGGATATCAAGTGCAATGTGGGTTAAATACACAGGCCAACTCAGCTTCACGCCTAGGCTAAGACTGTCCATGAAGCATAAATTGCTTTAATTCCCATATTCATGACAGAGATCTCTTGGGAAACAGCATTTTCTGTGGAGAAAATACTAACAACTAAAACTATTTCCACATTTCATAATGATCATCCAAGGGACGTCTGCAAATGCATGGCTTTGATCCATTTTTACACGTTTAATGTGCGGCCCATCTAGAGCTGCACCAGCGGACTCAGCCCTGTAGGAGCCTTAAGCCAGTCTGGCCCCAGCAATCACCTTTGCCCTGGTGGTGTTCTTTCTGACTTAAGTCTGGAATCCTCACTCGTAAGAGAAACCTCAGGCTCTAGTAGCTACCAATCCCATCATCGTGGAGCCAGGTCAATTTCCTCCAACTGGGCTTCTGCCCTTGTTCCTGGTTGGTACCTTGTTTCCCACTAGGGAGACAACCCGACCAGGATCCCTACCCATTTGATGAGCCCCTGCCATGCCCTTGTTTCCTTTTTCTACCAGGGGAGCAGGTGTTAGTCCCCACACACCTTCTTGCTATCTGGGTCCGGCTGTGAATAACCTGAGCTCATGAAATCGTGAGGCCACCAGCATCTAGTTGCCAGGGTTGACTCATGTCTGGACGTTGATGCTCCTCCTGCCATTTTAAAACCACAGCTATCGACACATACAAATCCAGGTTTGACTTGTCATGTCCCTTCACTTTGAAAAGCCCAGATCACTTTCTGGGTTGGTTCCCAGGCCCTCAGAATGTGCTGGCCTATGCTGTACATTTCTAGCTAGTGGTGGTCCAAGTTGTGGGGGTTCTCTCTAATATCACTGGTTCTAATGTTGTAATATTATATCTCTCTGTAGAAGACAAGAAAAATATAGAAATATATAGGCAAGAGAACAAAACTCTCATATGTAATCTCACCATCCAGAAATGATCACTTTTAGTATTTTGATAAATCCCTTTCCACTCCTCTTAGATGCACATAATATTTTCATGTAGCTGAAGTCACATTCTATATACAATTTTAAAACCTGCTTTTACATTTAAAACTTTTTTTTTTCTTTGAGACAGAGTTTGCTCTGTTGCCCAGGCTAGAGTGCAATGGTGCAAACCTGCAACCTCCACCTCCTTCTTGAACAAGGTTCAAATGATTCTCCTGCCTCAGCCTCCTTAGTAGTTAGAATTACAGGCACACATCACCACACTTCACTAATTTTTTGTATTTTTAGTACAGACAAGATTTTCTATGTTGCCCAGGCTGGTCTTGAACTCCTGAGCTCAGGCAATCCACCCACCTCGGCCTCCCAGAGTGCTAGGATTACAGGCATGAGCCACTGCACCCAGCCATTTAACATTTTATTATAAACATTTTTGCCATATCACCAAGTTTATGTACAGACATCATCTTTTTTTTTTTTTTTTGAGATGGAGTTTCACTCTTGTTACCCAGGCTGGAGTGCAATGGCGTGATCTCGGCTCATCGCAACCTCTGCCTCCTGGGTTCAGGCAATTCTCCTGCCTCAGCCTCCTGAGTAGCTGGGATTACAGGCATGTGCCACCATGCCCAGCTAATTTCTTGTATTTTTAGTAGAGACGGGGTTTCACCATGTTGACCAGGATGGTCTCGATCTCTTGACCTCGTGATCCACCCGCCTCAACCTCCCAAAGTGCTGGGATTACAGGTGTGAGCCACCGCACCCGGCTAGACATCATCTTTAATGACAGAATGACTATCCCTCAAGCTAAGCCATATTTATACTGTTTCCAATTTGTCACTACTTGGATGAACTTATTTATGCAAAAAATCTTTCTCATAACTTTGGCTTGTATCTTTGGTGCAAATTTCTAGATGTGAAATTTCTGAGTCAACAGGTATTAACATTTTAAGTCCCTTGATATACAATCTGGCTTTAGTCTATGACCTTGTGAATTGTTAAAGAATAAATTTATAGTCACCAATTCAAAGATTTTTCATCTATAATCTTTTGTTGGCCATGAAGTTTATGACTGAGATCACAATAAAATAGGATGATACATTTTTCTGTTAATTTCAACACAAATATGGGTTTAAAAATGTTTCACACAGGAGTATGGGAAACTGGAAGTAATGAGATTAGGCAATATTTTCAAATGACCCACAATCACTTTCCTAATAATAGGAAATAGTCACTGAGATTTGTATCTCTAATTATTTTTTAGACTCTTCAAAGCTATGAATCTGATTCTGAGTCAGCAGCCTAAACAGCCAGAATTGGAAACAGTGAACTCTATTTCTGAGTTTCTTGTGTAGAATGGGAACTTGGGATGTCAGCTGCTCAGAATCCATTTATGTAATAATTTTTTTGAAAAAATCTGTCTTCTCCATGAACCCTCCTTGGATTCCTCCAGGCAGAATTAATCACTCTTCCTTCTCTGCCCTGCTCATCACCAGTGCCTCATTTAACACTTGTCTTGGTCTTTATCCTATCTGAGTTATTTGTTCAAGTCTCTCATTAGGCTGGGTGCTCCTGGAAGGCGAAAGCTAGTGTGTTTCCCTAGACTTAGCACAGAGACCAGTGCAAAACAGGCACACACAAACAGGAGGAGGGTTTTTCTTTTATCTGCTAGTAAGCATGTGGATTGTGTTTGCTGGGAATCCTATGTGTAGGACAGATTGGAAAAAGAAAAAGGAAAGGGCCCTACATAGGGTCCTATGGAGGCCATCCATGAGCAATGATCAGAAGAGAGTATTACTTCTAAAATTTCAGTGGTTCCAAAGTGAAAAGTTCATTGACTGTTTCATAGACATTGTGGTATACCTTCTAGGGAGCAGGTATTGTGCCAAGTTATGGGGTCCAGAGAGGAGTGAAAAGCTCTATTTGCTTTTCTAAAGCTCCTGGAGACCACAACCACCACAAAATATATAGATTTTGGCTGGGCGCAGTGGCTCACGCCTGTATTTCTAGCACTTTGGGAGGCCAAGGCAGGAGGGTCACCTGAAGTCAGGGGTTCGAGATCAGCCTAGCCTACATGGTGAAACCCCATCTCTACTAAAAATACAAAAATAAGCCAAACATGATGGTGCATGCCTGTAATCCCAGCTGCTTGGGAGGCTGAGGCAGGAGAATCACTTGAACCTGGGAGGCGGAGGTTGCAGTGAGCTGAAATTATGCCACTGCACTCCAGCCTAGGCAACAAGAGCAAAACTCTGTCTCAAAAAAAATAATAATAATAAAAGAGATTTCAATTATCCTATTAAAAAGGTTGTCCATGGATAAAGGAAAATAAGCAATGCAAATCCAGATAGGATAACAGATAGAGCCTGGACTTCCACTAATCAGGACTTCCACCTTTAAGTCCATTATCTAAAAATCATTTAAGATTCTTTCAAGCAATCACCATGTATCAGCCCTGCTATCTGCCATGTGTGGGTTATCTGCTCACTCATTTCCATTCGGTAGCAAGTTTCCAAGGATAAGTAAGACCTTTGAAATCCACTAAATCTTACTACAAATTTTTTGGGGGGTTGTCACATCTGTGGTGGCTTGCCATGAAAACTGTATTATATCTAACCAAGTGGATATTTAAAACTATGTTGTACACAATTGGGGAAAAATAGCTAAGGTTTAAGAATAAAGATTCATTAAGAAAAAGTGTTGCATGATAAAAAGTTGTGGAGGGACATGGCCAAGATAAAATCCTCATTCTACTGGACATTCATCCATAGCCTTGATAAATTACTTAGCCTTCTGGGGCTCAGTGTTCTCAGCTGTAAAATGGGGATCTCCTAAAGAAGAACAGAAGGAGAGGGAGAACAAAGAAGGCTAGGCAGGTTCCACACAGATGTCTAGCACCCAAACATATGGAATGTGGAATGCATAAGAAAAAAGGGAAGATACCTTCTTCTGGTGGGTAGAAGACTGAGCAAGAAGCATCAGGTGACTCAGATTCCAGTCCCAGATCCAACCCAAACTCTCTGTGAGACCCAGGGAATCCCATTCTTCTCTAACAATTTCAGTTTTCCCATCTGTAAAGTGAGCAGGCTGGAATAGATGACCCCAGTTTCCTCCCAGTTCTGGCATTTCATCAGACTCTTTTGTTCTCTCTTCTTCTAAAGCATGTGAGTCAGAGGACAGTGAATCAGTTAGGATCGGGGCCAAGGCAGCATCGTAACATGGCTCATTCAGGCTTTCATGTCTGCAAGTTAGAAGGCTGCTAGACTGGCTTGCCAAGCAGAATACTTAGTACTTGTGAGAGATCCTGCCACAAGCTGGCGTTTCATGAGCAATGAAAAGAAATCCATCTCCCATTTTGACAGCGCTGCACCAGGAAGTCACAAAATATTCAAGTAACTAATAAAGTCATTTTTCGATTCAGCAGTGTTTTTCTCTACTCATCTCTTCATTTGTTTGTCCATCCAGTTGGTGATTCAACTCACTGGAGCATCAATTATGAAAAGAGACATGCAGATGTGCTGCTTGTCTTCCAGGAGCTGTTGTTTCAGGCCTCTCTTCCTGACTTGTAGTTGGCTGTCTTCTCCCTGGGTCTTCACATGGCCTTCTCTCTCTATGTGTCTGGGTCCAAATTTCCTCTCCTTGTAAGGACCTTATAAGGTAATTAGGGCCTACTCTACTTCATTTTAACTTGATTACCTCTGTAAATACCCTGCCTCCAAATAAGGTCACATTCTGAGTTACTAGGGGTTAGGATTTCAACATATGAATTTGTCGGGGGACACAATTCAACCCATAACAGTCAGCTTGTTCATCCATTCCTTCATTTGTTCATATGTTCATTCATTCTTCCATTCAACCCATAAGAGTGAGTCAACTTATATATCCATCCCTCCATTTGTTATGTTCATCCATTACACCATCCAACCCATAACAGTCAACTTATTGATCCATTCCTTCAGTTGTTGATTTCTTCATTCATTCTTCCAACCGTAATTGAGTATCTTATTCCGGGCATTGTGTTGGGAACTAGAGATGTATCTACGGAAGGTGTTATATCTGGTGGAGGCACTATGCACACAGCTTACTCAGTTCCAGGCAAGCTTAAAGCAAGGGCTGGGCACAGGGAACGGGGCACTCAGCTCCCATGGAGCACTCTGGGCAGGTTTCTAAGTCTTCAATGAGGTGATGCTGTTGGGGCCAAGAGGTGAATGACTTGTGTAAAGCTGAGTAGATGGCAGGTAAGAAGAGAGGAATGCCTGGATTCCAGGCAAAGGAAACTGCAAAGGAAGACATGAGGGAGTGTGGAAAGAAAGGGTACCATTTTAGAATTCAAGTAATACGGATGGAGTCTAAGATGCGGTTTCCACCTGTAACCTCACTGGATCCTCAAGGCAATGATGGAAGGTATGTAGGGCAGAAATTAACATTTCAAAATAAAGATAAGGAAACTGAGGCCAGAAGAGGATAACTAATTTGCTCACACAATATAGCGTTCAAGTGCAAAACCAGGGCTAGAGCTGTGGTCTCCCACACTTTGCGATACAAGGGAGAACAGCAGCAATTAGTGTCCTGAGGAAATTTTATCTATTTGAGTTTTGCAAATGACCTTGACCCATCTATTTGGATTTTGCAAATGACCTTATTAAATCTCTTATACTCTGAGTTTCTCTCATGAGGTACTTCTGATATCATTTTGTTATTACTTGAGCCACAATATGCTATTTTTCCACAGGGAGCACCATGGCTTGATTTCAAACACTGTTACTTGAAACAATTCTTTAACATTTGGCTACTAGGAAAAACGTCCCTGTATTCTTTGAGTGCTTTAGAAACTTTGCAGTTCCTTTACAGTTTCCTCCATCAGCTGAGTGTAGCAGTTTGGAAAACAGTGATGCATCATTACAGCAAAATGAAACACCAATTTTAACCCTTTCTAGCAGTGGTTTTTTTTAGTACGCATCCATCATTAAAACAAAGGGTTGTGGGTTTGTAGGGAAAGTGACATTTGAGCTGTCAAGACAATCAAACATATTTAGGAAAACATGTCTTTTTTTTTATAGATAATGCTTGGTTTTGGGGCAAGTACAATTTCAAAAAAAAATTCTTTCTTGTAAATGAACATTTTTAAGATAACATAGGGAAGAGCCAGGAAATCTTTGATTGTCTCAAGTATAATTGTTGTTTTGACTAATAAGTCAACTTTGCAATAACAGAAAGGCAAGTCACAAAATTAACTATGTGGTTTGCATTTGTTTGTATTTTCAAAGTGTAAATCCTGAGTTTTGTTAAGTAAGAGAGCCAAGAATAATCATAAAGAGATTTTTTTTAATGTGTGGGGAACTGGTTTTTCAACATTGGTATCGGTTCTAAGTGGTGTATGACTCTTTTTAACAATAATAATGGTGACCACATACTATATTTAAATAAACTCTGAGACTTTACAAAGTTCTTCCACCCCTTTTATGCCCCTGGTTCTCAGAATAGCCCTATAAATGGCCAGGGGTGGTGTCTCATGCCTATAATCCCAGCACGTTGGGAGGCTGAGGTGGGCAGATCACTTGAGGGCAGGAGTTCGAGACCAGCCAACATAGCCAAACACTGTCTCTACTGAAAATACAAAAAATTAGCTGGGCAAGGTGGCAGGTGTCTGTAATCCCAGCTACTCTGGAGACTGAGGCTGGAGAATCACTTGAACCCAGGAGGTGGAGGTTGTGAGCCGAGATAGCACCACTGCACTCCAGCCTGGGAGACAGAGTGAGACTCCATCTCAAAAAAGAAAAAAGAAATTGACCCAGCAATCTCATTATGGGGTGTATACCCTAAGGATTAGAAATCATTCTACTATAAAGACACATGCACATGTATGTTTATTACAGCACTATTCACAATGGCAAAGACTTGGAACCAACCCAAATGCCCATCAATATTAGACTGGATAAAGAAAATGTGGCACATATACACCATGGAATACTATGCAGCCATAAAAAAGAATGAGTTCATGTCCTTTGCAGGGACATGGATGAAGCTGGAAATCATCGTTCTCAGCAAACTAACACAGGAACAGAAAACCAAACATCTCATGTTCTCACGCATAAGCAGGAGTTGAACAATGAGAACATATGGGCACAGGGAGGGGAACATCACACACCAGGGCCTGTCAAGGGGTGAGGGGAAAGGGGAGGGATAGCATTACGAGAAATACCTAATGTTGATGATGGGTCCAGCAAACCACCATGGCACAGTTATATCTTTGTAACAAACCTGCACATTCTGCACATGTATCCCAGAACTTAAAGTATAATTTTAAAAAATTAATTTAAAAACAGAATAGCCCTTTGAGGAAGGCAACTACAGGTGGTCACCCCACTGTACAGATAGGACACTGGAGCACTGACAAATACTTACAAGCTTCCACTACGTAAGAAGCCCTGGCCCGGGCACTCCAAGCTGAATTAGACACAGTGCCCCTGCTCCCAGGGAACTTACATGAGTTTGCAGGCAGGCAGACAGAGCAGGGCCTATGACCCAGGGGCCTGGGCCACTCATCTACTGTACTATTAGATCTATCTCAAATCTGCAGCTCTGTTAAACGCAATGGTGAAATTTCCTATTGGAAGAGACGCCTCCTGGTCTGGAGGCCATGTGGTACCTGCCAGGCCTCTGTGGTCAACCTGAGGAATCATCCAGAACACTTCAAACCCAGGTCCCCAAGGAGGTATAAGCACATCAGGAGAGCCTCTACCCTTACCATTCCCCTGCCCCTCCTCCCTGTCCAGCAATACCACACTGCTTATACTCCCCCAAAACATGAAATGCTCTCTGTGTCTCTGCCTTCACATAAGTTCCCCATTCTGCTCGGAATGTCCCTCTCTGCCCTACAATCCATGTGGACTTTGTGTGTCACTAAAACCTAGCACTCCCTTGCCTGAGTCCCTTCTATACCATGTATACACATCCACTATTGAACTTGTCACCTTAAATTCTGTCTGTCTCAATACCCTATTCTATCTGGGAGCATCCTGAGAGTGGGGGCTGTCTTTTGTGACTTTCTAGAGCCTCCGTGGCTAGTCCAGAATCTGGCACAGGGCAGATCTTCAACACATTTAGTAAACACTTGGAATGTGATGAGTTTGACGTACCCTCTAAGTGTGTGATCTCTAAGCCCCATCATGATCCTGGGTGGCAGGTGTCTGTAATCCCAGCTACTCTGGAGACTGAGGCTGGAGAATCACTTGAACCCAGGAGGTGGAGGTTGTAATTTACTAATTTTACATATGAGGAACCTGAGATTTGGAGAAATTATGAGACTTGTCCAAGATCAGAGTCAAGAAAAAGAAAAGTAGTAGGATTCAAAGCCAGGTGTATCTGATTCCAACATTCTGTCCACAAACCCACAGTGACTACTGAATTGCCTTCAAGGTAGTTTCTCCTGCAAAGTTTGGTAAAGACTGCAGTGAACTCTGGCTGCTATATTCATTCTCCACTCACCCTGCTCCATCTCAGACAAAGGGAAGCAAGGAGGTTTGGGTTTAGAAGTCTCCTGACGATTTCTTCTCTATGCCTCCCGTTTTGTTTGTTTTATCATAAGAGTGTTTCCTATAGCGTGAATCTGAATGACAAGACTTTAAGCACCTTGCTCTTAGTAATCTTGACTTAGAGTGTTTTTTCTTTTTAATCATCTGACTGCTTCTGAAAATGGTCAAAGACCACATCTTACTGACACTAATTATTTCTTTCAAACGTGCAGATCCGTCCGTTGGCAAAAAGAAGTCCAGGAGGCAAAGTTAAATTACATAGTACGTCACTGTCCCCAGCACAGTCATCGCTGCCACTCTGACAGTGTGAAAATTTACAACCCATATTATCTCTTTGAAGGGGTTCAAGTCCTAGAAAATACAAACTAAATTTTAAGTAGAATTTAAATTTTAATGAAAGCTTCAGGGAATGCTGTTTATGTTACTTATCTTTCATACCTGGTGATTAAGTTAATTTATGCTTAATGGAAATGGATATTTCTAATCCCCAGCCAGAGCTCAACATCTGTCTAGGTCTGAGTTTTTGGATGCTTTAAGCTGCCTGTGATAGACGTAACAAAACCAGGACACCACTGAAGGCTACGTGTAAGGAAGACCAGGGACATTATGTCCCTGCCCGGTGCTTGTATTGAAATCAAATCAACATCCCAAGCACTTCATTCTGTCAGCCCTTAAAACCCTGCCTCACCTGCTTTCATGGTATTCCCTGGACAGGGCTGTGGAAATGAAGGTGGGTTGTGAGGTGGGATCTGGCATTCGCACTCAGTGAAAACTAGCAGTTCTTGAGCCCCTGTGACATCTACAGGCCAGGGCTCTGCTAGATGCCTTATATACACTGTCTTGTTTAACTCTCACAATAATTCTACCATCCCCACTTTTCACTGGGAGAAACTAAGTCTCAAAGAGGAGAAATTGCTTACCATGTGACACAGTTGGCAAGCTAGTATTTGATCCTAAGACAGTCTGCTTTTGTTCTTTTTCCCATAGTATAGGCAGGAGTTGACAAACCATGGCCCTTGGGTCAAACCAACTTGCCATCTGTTTGTGTAGATAAAGTTTTATTGGAACACAGGCAGCTCTTTGTTAACATATTGTCTACAGCCAATGTCACGCAGCAACGGTAGAACTGAATAGATGCGACAGAGACAGCCTGACTGGCAGAGCCTAAGCTAGTTTCTAACAGCCTTTTACAGGGAAGTTTGCCATCTCCAGGCATAAGGCTGATACCATCACAAGGAAGTGACCTTAGCATCTATTACCTAGGAGGCCTGAGTTGGGCCAAGGCATGGAATGAAAGTTGATGAAGATACAGCCCATGATTTCAAGGACCTTAAAATCTGTAGGCAGGGCCTTTGAATGAAATAATAAACCCAGATGTTAACTATCTCGGCAGCCCCCAAGCTGCCCAGTAAAAGAGACAGTGCTGTCTGCTCTTACCCTCCACATGGATCGCTTGGGCTTTCCTAGGCGTCTCCATGAAGAGCCTCAAGAGCACCCAGCACATCCTCACACAGCCCACTCCTGTGTCATGCAGCCTTCTCCATCCTCACATGGCCCCCTCCATCCTCATGTGGCCCTCTCCATCCTCACATGGCCCCCTCCATCCTCATGTGGCCCCTGCCATCCTCACATGTCCACCTCCATCCCCACATGGCCCTCTCCATCCTCACGTGGCCCCCTCTATCCTCATGTGGCCCTCTCCATCCTCATGTGGTCCCTCCATCCTCATCAGCCCACTCCTGTCTGCACTCTTGCAGACTTGCAGATGGCCTACTTCCCCTGTGCATCACGCTGCTGATGAGCGCTGCTTGGGAGCGCCATGCCACAGTAAGAGGGCTGGCTCCTCCTGATCCCTAGGCTACCTGGGAATGGAGCCAGATTCCATGGAGAAGGGGAGAGGACTAGAGTCAGGAGCCTGTGTCACTGTACCCCTGGGGTCCTGCTTATGCCAAGTGTGGCCCAGGTCCTCTCATCCGGACCCATCCGCTCTGCCTCTAACCCGCTCTCCACAGGGGCTCATAACTAGTGCTAGGGACCCAGGTCAGGAACACATGCCATTTCATCTCAATTTCCTCCGCCTCTTGTTGCTCTGTGATGGAAACCTCTCTCCTTAGAGAATAGACGGTCACCAGCAGTGGTGGTGGGAAGGGGAGCTGGCCAATGATTGATACCAATGACCACTGGACATAAAACTGGGTATTCACCCATCACAGTAAAATGAGAAAAGTAAATAAAGTGTGTGTGTGCATGTGCGTGCATATGTGATTGTGTGAATGTTGTATCATTCTTTCACAAAATTATGCTCACAGGACTATGCTAAACCATATGAAATAGCAGATACTGGACAATTTTTACATACAAAATGCCATTTTGGAGTGCATATACTTGTGCTTTGCTTGTATACAGAAGAACATGTCACAAGAACATGTGCACGTCTGCCAGCAGACAGGACACTCCCAAAGTCAGTCCCACCTTCTTCTGACTTCCTGATACCTTTCACGTTTGCTTATTCTGATACCTAACATGTTGTATTCTAACTGCTTAGGTAGATGCCCGTCCTTCCTAAAATACTACGTTTCCTTCTTGAATCAGAAACTTTTGTTATTTTTAAATATCTTTGCCTACCTAGCATTTCCCAGTTCAATATATGTTTGTTGAATAAATGGACTGTTTTGTGTGTAAAAGAATAACAAAAAATAACATGGTTCAAGTCTAATAATCAATACTTGATTTTTTTAAAAGTACCCTTACAGGGAAAAGTAAAATATTGGCTACTTTATGTTATCTTCGCAATTTTGGTTTTTCTTTTCCATTTCATTGGTTTATAAAGTCTGGAAGTCTGGAAATTACTTATCTTATACAAGCAGCAGTTGGCTTCCAAACATTCTCATAAAATTTGGCAGTAGCTATCAATATTTAAAATCACCTATTTTCTTGACCCAGCAATTTTATTTCTTTTCTTTTTTCTTTCTTTTTTTTTAAATTTGAGACAGAGTCTCACTCTGCCACCCAGGCTGGAGGACAGTGGTGCGATTTCAGCTTGTTGCAACCTCCACCTCCCGGGTTCAAGTGATTCTCCTGCCTTAGCCTTCTGAGTAGCAGTGTGTGCTACTCAGAAGTGTGTGCTACTCAGAAGGGACTACAGAAGTGTGCCACCACGCCTGGCTAATTTTTTGTATTTTTAGTAGAGATGGGGTTTCACCATGTTGGCCAGGCTGGTCTCGAACTCCTGACCTCAGGTGATTCACCTGCCTTGGCTTCCCAAAGTGCTGAGATTACAGGTATGAGACACCATACCCAGCCCAGGAATTTTATTTCTAAGGGTCCATCCTGAAGAAATATTGGCATGTATAGACGACACACACACACACACACACACACACACACACGCACACACACACTGAGGGGTTCCTGGCAACATTGTTCGAAATGTGAAAAAGTAGAAATAACTTAAGTCCTCATCAGAGGATTGATTATAAAAAGAATGAAAATGCCCCAAACTGGAATAGAAACAATGATGTCCAGATCTGTATCTCCTGACGTGGAAAGATGTCCTTACCGTACTGATAAGCGAAAACAGCAAGTCGTGGAATGTCATGTGCGTGATATCATACCTAGTGTGATCCTGTCTTTATAAAAATTACTACAACAAAACAAATTTGCCTCTCTTTACAGGTTTCAGTATCACTAAGAAGGTTAGAAGGGTTGTTTATGGTGGTTGTCACTGGGAAGTGAGGCTGGGTTGAAGATAAGCTGGGGGATGATTTGCCTTTCGATCTACAGGCTTTAGAAATTGTTTGAATTATTTACAAAGAAGATGCATTACTATTTTTATAATTTTAAAAACAAAGCAATAAAGAAAAAAAAAGCCTTGATACGTAGTGGTGATATGTGCAAAGCAGAATAAGAGAGAATACAGAAAAGGGAAAAATTCATTTTGATTCTGGGGTTCTGGGAAGGCTTTCAGAGAAAGCAACTTCTGAGTTGGCTCACAAACGATGGTAAGAAATAACAAAACGATGGTGCCCAGATTGAAGGAATCATGAGAGCACATGAGCCTCGAGGACAGTTATCCACGTTATAGTTTGATTTACAGTTGATGACAGTCAGAGTTGAAAGTTTTGTTACAAAACTTGATCTCCAGTTAAGATTCTTATTACTTTATTCAGACAAATCTAATTTCTCATCAGGTAAATGCCTCTTACCTGGAACCTAGCTGCCTAGGTATGTGAGGGCTGGGAAGCTGCTGCAGATACAGTTAAAGCCCACCCTATGGTGGCTCACACCTGTAATCTCAGCATTTTGGGAGGCCAAGGTGGGTAGATCACCTGAGGTCAGGAGTTTGAGACCTGCCTGACCAACATGGAGAAACCTTGTCTCTATAAAAAATACAAAATTAGCTGGGTGTGGTGGTGGACACCTGTAATCCCAGCTACTCAGGAGGCTGAGTCAGGAGAATTGCTTGAACCCAGGAGGTGGAGGTTACCATGAGCCTAGATCGGACCATTGCACTCCAGCCTGGGCAACAAGAGTGAAACTCTGTCTCAAAAAAAAAAAAGAAAAAAGAAAAAGAAAGAAAGAAGAGGGAGGGAGGGAGGAAGTAAAAATGGAAGGGAGGGAGGAATTAAAAAAGGAAGGAAGGAAGGAAGGAAGGAAGGAAGGAAGGAAGGAAGGAAGGAAGGAAGGAAGGAATGGAGGAAGGAAGGAAGAGAGGAAGGAAAGCAGCCGACAGCACCCAGCAAAGTAAGCATAAATTGTGAGTATAATCTCTACATCTTACATTTAAATCTCTCATTGCTCCATAGGAAATAAATTGCACTTAAAAATCTACTAGAATTAAGTTAATGGAATAAATGCATCTTTCAATGCACCTCATTTTATAGGTAAAGAAGCTGCAGTCCGGTAAGTGGCTTGCCCTGGTCATGGAGGCTGACAGAAGTTGTGAAGTTCTCAGCCTTGGTCTGTCTGGCTGTAGCCTGAGCTTTCCTTCCAACGTCACGCTGCCTCTCTTTAGCTCTCGGGAAAGTGATGCTCTCGTTTTCATCCTCAACTGAAAGAATTCCTTTTTTTTTTAACTGCGTTTGCTTTTGTGCTAGAGAAGTGATGGTTTGGCTGTGTCCCCACCCAAATCTCATCTTGAATTGTAGTTCCCATAATTCCCACATCTTGTGGGAGGGACCTGGTGGGAGATAACTGAATCATGAGGGCCATTTCCCCCACAGTTTTCATGGTAACGAATAAGTCTAATAAGATCTGATGGTTTTACAAGGGGAAACCCTGTTTGCTTTGCTCTCATTCTCTCTTGCCTGCCACCATGTAAGACGTGCCTACAGCCATGATTTGAGGCCTCCCCAGCCATGTGAAACTGTGATTCCATGAAACCTCTTTTTCTTTATAGATTACCCAGCTCTGGCATGTCTTTATCAGTAGCGTGAAAACCGATTAATACAAGAAGCCTTCCCAGACACCCTCAAGTGGAGTTAACCTCTGCCTCTCTCTCATGCTTTCAGTACTCAGTATAGTGTGTGGCCCATTGTGGGTGCTTGGCGTGTAGTGACACTGTTGAATGTCAACCTAGGATGTTTCCTTCCCGTCTGAGTGCCACATTCCCAGCACTGTGGCAGTGATCTCTTATGGCAGGGCAAGGGGGCAGAAAAAGGAGGCAAGGGCACAGCCCTGGCTGGCTCCCAGTTCCTGAGTTCTGTATGCTGCCTAATGTTATTTGTTAGTTGGTTTGTTCTAATCACAGTGTAGCTGAAGAGGGTTGGGAGATATTGAGAACAATCCTTTCAGAGGAAAGTGCAAAAGAAAGACTTGGCTAAGCAAGATGGGGGAAGGAGCAGGTGAGAGTTCTGGAGATGAAGAAGAGAAGCTGGAGAACAGAGGAGAAGATGACAGGTGGAGAGACAAGCTTTGGGAGTGCCCTGATGAAAAGGCAGAAGTCAGAGTGAAACTGGGCACTTCCAGAAAGAGGAAAGAAAAAAAAGAGGCCCAGGCAATTTCCTGCAGAAATACCTGTGGGGATAACAAGCACTTTTTTCAAACCTGAGCAAAAATCATCGAGCCCAGCTACTTTTATCATCTAAAATTCATTCTGGAGATTTCCTCCAGCTTGTGAGAGACATCTTAACTCTCCCTGAAATAGTCATTTGTCACAGGGGCTGGAAGTGAGCCAAAATGTCTGTAAGCGAAGTCCAGGGGCTCTATATAATAAAACAAATTGCAAAATATTGATTTTGTTTCTTTTCAACCTGTTTTAATCCAACAGTATCATCTTATTACGAGAATTTCCTCTCCTGATGGCGAGGAGAACAGGCTCAGCTGCAGGAGAGGAAAAACAGGCTTCATTTCTCCTCTGAATTCTCTGTTTAGAGATCTCTAATGTCACCAGCAGAACTGCAGTTCCAATCTTCCACCATGACATTTCTAAAGGAAAGACCAAAGTGCTGAAGAACATGACAAATAGGGTGTGTGCTTTCTTCCTAAGCTTAGAAAAAAATAAAAACAAGAACCCAGGGAAAGTGACCAAATGTCACTCAGGTGCTACTAACACCTTTTGAAGAGCCCATGAGATGAGTCCCAGGCTCCTAGGCTGGGTGGGCTCCCAAATAGGGTGGGCTCCCAGACAGGGTGTGTGAGGCCTCCTGCTGCCTGGCTTCCATCCACCTCACTAGCCTTCCAGCTGCACCCACCCACCCCATCCCTACACCATCCTCCCCTTTGTTTTCTGGACACATCAGGCCTGGTCATGGCTCTGGGCCTTTGCTCATGTCCTCCCTTCTGCCTGGGAGGCCTTCTCTCCTCTTCCTCGAATGAGCATCTACTCATTCTTCAAATTCATGGGCTCCCTCCTCAGCAAAGCCCTCCTGACCTTCCCAGGCAGGGTGAGAGGCTTTCTCCCTAGGTTTCCCTTAGGTTCCCATGCCAAGGCTCTCCAGGGACTCCCGCAGCTGTCTCCTGCCTGGACTGCACGGGCCTCAGCGGCAGGGGCTGGTCTCTGAATCTCTCTGTGCCCAGAGCCTAGTCCAGAGCCTGGAATGGACTGAATGAATGAATGAATGGCAGTGCCCTGCTCCCCTCCTCCACCCTCACCATTTGTTTAAGAACACCACCCATTCAGGGGCAAGAGCCTGGCACCCAGGCCTCTAATCTCAGGATGAAAGGCACAGTCCCGCTCTTTAGAACATAAAGCATTCATCTTTCCTTCCATTTTTCTTGTGCCACAGGAGTTCTAAAAATCCTGCCATATCAATGTCTTCCAGGTTCTGTGTTCCTCTCAAAAAGATACCAGTTTGCCCATGTGAAGGCTCTGAGGTTATTGAGTCTCTCGAGGGTTTTTTAATCTTCGGAGGCAGAAGAGGATCCTGACACACACTTTGAAGTTTCCCTTCACACACATCTGCCAGGAAGGAGCCATGGTGTTTCAGATGTGCGGAGTCTCTGCTTCAGAGGGGCCTGGGGCTGGGGTACACAGTCAGAACTGGCCCTGCGGGGACCCTGCACTGCCCGCAGGCCTTTTCCAGCATGCCAGGGGTCAGGGCAAAGGCTTGCCACATGCTCTGAAACTCTCGCTGCTATCCACACGCTCTCCCTCCAGGCCCCTGGGTCCCTGCTGACCCAGGCTTTGTTAAGAATCCGAAAATAACTCCCCGCTTCTTGTGTTCACTGCCACAAGGCGTACTAAGGAGTCATTCACATTCATTAATCCCTTTCATTCTCAGAACAACCCGATGATGGGGACAGTGGCTGGGTGCCAGGCGCTGGGCTGAGAACCACACAGCCCTCAAGGTGGTGCTCTTCCTGGCCCTGTGGCACAGACAAGGAGCCTGATGCTGGGGAGGACAGCAGCTTGTGCCCAGTCTTGGGGCTGCTTAGGGGCAGAGCGGGGCTTTGGGGCCAAGCCTCCATCAACAAGGCCGTCTCCTCTCTCCCGTGTCATGTTAGGGTGTTCTTCCTCTTCGAGGCTGGAGCAGGAGCTTTGGCATGAGCCAGGACTGGCTTTGGATCCTAGCAATTCAGCTATATATTGGCACGCTGCTTGTCTTCATCCACTCTGGCTGTTAGAACAGAAAATCATAGCCAGGGGCCGCACGGAAACAACAGAAATGTAGTTCCCACAGTTCTGGAGTCTGGAAGTCCGAGCTCACAGGGCCAGAATGGTTGGTTCTGACAAGGGTCCTCTTGCGAAAGCAGACAGCTGACTTCTCATGAGAGCCTCACATGGTGGAAAGAGAGTGAGGGGGCGCTCTGGGGTCCCTTTTATAAAGGCATGAATCTCATTCATGAGGGTCTATCCTCATGATCTAATCATCCCCCAAATACCCTAACTCCTAAGACATGGCAGGGTTGGGGGGATGGGGTTAGGATTTCAACATATGAATTTGGAAGATCACAAACATTTGGTTTGTGGCATAGTATTACTTCATGTCTCTATGCTTTCTCTCCTCGCCCATCAAATGGACAAAATAATAGTAGCACTGTTGTAAAAATGAATTGAAGTAGAGCTTATAATGATCTCAGCACAGCATCTGACACATAGTGCATGCTCTGTGTCTGTATCTATATATATATATATAGATAGATGGATAAAGAAATATTTATATAACCATTATCCTCTTTCTAAGCTTTTCCATTTCCCTGGGAATTTGATTCTCATGGTTACCCTTTTTGTTCAACAAAATCAGCACCATGATCCTCTATGAACAGCCCCTCCCTGAACTATGATGCAGCTTTTCAGATCAGTAAATCCTGCTAAGTGTCAAGCACTCTCAGGTAAAGGAACCTAGAGATATATGATAACCTATTTTCCTCGCCCCCAGGAAGGTGAAAAGAAATATGTAAACTGATCACTTTAAAATAAAATAGTAAATATCACGAGAGCAGAAAGTGGCATTTTTTTGGAAGGTGGGCAAAGGCAGAGAAGACTTCTGGGGGATACCATTCTGCCCAGGACAGCGACAGAGGACTAGGAGTTAGTGAGGCAAAGAAAGGGCCTAAGCAGTGCTCTGAACAGAGTGGAGAGCCGCTGCAGTGCTGGGTTATCCATTTCCTTTTATTCGGTATCATAGCACAGTTCACTGGGAGACAGGAGATGGTGGCAGATGGTTTTAGCAAGGTGGAGAGACCCAGTCATGAAGTAGCTGAGACTACAAGTGTGAGCTCCCACACCCCATTTGGGTTTGTAAAAATGCTATTTATTTACAGTCATGATAGATTATTTTTAAAATTTTATAAAATTTTATGTGCACACACAACATACATTTGCCACACAACTATAAATGAATCCTCTTTCTCCTTTGAATAAACAATAATCGTCGGCCTACAAGAGACAACCTTTGTGATTTTACGTAGAACATGCAGTTTCAGACAACGTCGACCATCAAAACATGGTCTTCAAATATGAAGAGAGCCCCAAAGTCCCCCAAACCACAGAAACTTTCCATAAAAGTTACACATTTTATTTTAGGAGAGCCAGAGGCCTTTGCAGTTTCTCTTTCAGTCAAGGAATATGTATGAAAAACGGGATGGGGAGGGGTGGCCACAAGGTTAAAATTAGACACTAGAGCTACAAACAGAGCATGCTGAGGCCATTTGCGGGGCACATAGGCTCATTCATTTGTTCCTTATAGCTTTTTGTGCTCACTCTGTGCGGGGGTCCCGTGCTGAGTGCTGGGATGACACAATGCAAGGCCTTAAGGACAAAAAGTTGTTATAACATAATAGACAGGAAGAAAGCGTGCCTGACAGGGAAGCATGAGGCAGGTTCTGAGGACCAGCCCTCGGCCCCTCTCCAGCTGTGTGACCCCGGACAGGCCACTTCGCTCCTTTGGGTGTTTGTAGAATAAGGGATGAGTCACAGTTCCTTTTAGCAATAAGGTCCTATGCTTTGATGTTCAGAAGGAAGAATCTAATCACCAATAATTAAAATTAACTGCTGCTAAGAAGACACATATGTGTAAGCATTTTAAAAGATTTCACATTTTAAATGGCTACAGTTAAATTTTTGTGGTTAATGAATAAATGCCTGTCATTTGAAAATAATTCACTTAAGGGAAATATTGCATTCCCCAAAGACTCTCCCAACATTTGAGAGCTAGAAGAGTTCCTTAAAGATGACCCAATCGACTTCCATCATCTGAGGAAACTGACGTCCAGGAAAACCAAGTCTAACCAGATAGTTAGTAGGTGAGTGGCAAAAGGAAGCTGGGCCATATTCCTGGCTGCATCAGAAAAAGACTTTCTGTCACATTGTGCTGCTGTGATTTATAAATTATGGAGTAAAATGTGCAGTATCAGTAACTGGGCTTGAAGCGGGAGAAAAAGGCCTTGAATTCTTCAAAGCACTTGGCCTCTATTTGAGCTCTTTAACTCAAATAGTTTGAAGCCTTAAGGGAGTAGCCCCAAATCATTTGCCTGGGGAAAGTATAGATACAAATTGGTTCGTTTTCTCAGTTACACACATACTCAAACCATGTCCCACATCTTAAGACACACCATCCAATGACAAAGTCTAATGGCTGGTGAAGAATTAAACTCAATCCCATAGCAATCAGCACCTGAGAATGCTCGTCCTCCCAGATCACCTGCTGCAGACAGAAGAAATGGCTCACCCAGGGCCAGCCAGCCAGCTGGCAGTGGCAGAGTCCTGGGCCAAGGATGAGAAGGACCAGAGCTCCCAGCTCCCTAGGTGCTGCTGTCCCAGGTTGGCCGTGCCCGTCGGGTGGTCCTGGTGGTCACTGCACCACACTACGCTTGGACCTTTGTGTCTCTAAGATGGAGCTGACATGCTGTCCACGCTTCACAGGGCAGTTGTGAGGACACGTGTTTAAATGCAAATTTCCTCACAGAGTTTGGCACTTAATAAGTGTCTACTTATTTTAATGTTTTTAGTCAATGGCAGTTATTAACGTTATGGGCATCACAGTCTCACACTGCCCTCCTTCCTGATAACTGAATTTCCACTCAGCGGTACACAGTGAGGAGACAGGAAGTGCTCAAGCGGGAAGCACAGCCAGTGGCTTGGAATCCATCTAATCACTCGTTTCACTTTATTCTGCCATTAACTGGTAACATGGCAAGGTTCAAAGACCTAATGATTAGTATGAGCTCTCCCTGCTCAGTCAGGCCAGCTATCTTCCTGCTCCACCTGGCTCAGCCATTCACTGGGAAATTGCCTGAGTGGCACCTGTCCCATTTGTCAAACGCCGAAGCGCTGGGTAATGATCTAACGTGCTTGGGGCAGAGAGCACATGCTAATGGCAGCAGGCCACCCCACGTCCTCAGAGCCCCTTGCAGGCATGCAGACCTCTCTCAGGTAGAAGACGGAGGAAGCTAAGTGGCTGCAAGGTTAAAATTAGCTGTGCCATGACTAGAGTTCTTGTTGGAGCAGGAGTAATATGTTCTCTCCAGTTTCTTTCTCCCACACTGTCTCACCCCTGCCTTTCTGGACTATAAGAAATGTTCAAAAGATTGAGTGCAGTGCCTCATGCCTGTAATCCCAGAACTTTGGGAGGCTGAGGCAGGTGGATCACTTGAGGTCAGGAGTTCAAGACCAGCCTTACCAACATGGTGAAACCCTGTCTCCACTAAAAATAGAAAAAATTAACCAAGCATAGTGGTGCATGGCTGTAGTTCCAGGTACTCAGGAGGCTGAGACAGGAGGAACACTTGAACCTGGGAGGTGGAGGTGGCAGTGAGCCAAGATTGTACCATTGTACTCCAGCCAGGGCAACAAGAGAGAAGAAAGAAAGGAAAGGAAAAAGGAAGGGAAGGGAAGGAAAGGAAAAAGAAGAAGGGAAGGGAAGGGAAGGGAAGAGAAGAGAATGGAAGGGAAGAGAAGGGAAGGGAAGGGAAGAGAAGGGAAGGGAAGGAAGAAAGGGAAGGGAAGGGAAGAAGGGAAGGGAAAAAGGGAAGGAAAGGGAAGGAAAGGAAAAAGGAAAGGGAAGGGATGAGAAGGGAAGAGACAGGAAGAAGGAGAGAGAGATTCAAGCCTCATTTCGGATGGAACTAAAATGCCCATGAACTATTTAAACACCTCAGTGCATGCTGGGAACAGAACTTGTGGAACACTAGAGGGCTCTTGGAAGGTCCCATCCCAGCAGACTAGCCTCCTGACATCCCGGATAGCCTGCCTGCTTTCCAGAGGAAGCCACTGGTCCCTCTGCACTTTCAGCAGAGAAGTAATGATGCCAACTATGGCTCCTCTCTCCCCTTCCTCCTTCATGCCTTTCTCAACGATGTCAGCACACTGATTTCTCTCCTCTCTCTGAATTCTTGCAGTATTAGTGTTGGACCTCATAATTCGGAATTGATAATAAAGCATCTCTTTCAGAGAGGCTTCCCAAGTTCTTCAATCAGATCTTGTCACCATTCCCAACCTGACCCACTTCTGCCCCTTAGCCACAGGGCACCTTGTTCTGTCCTTACCTGCATCCAATGTCCTACATAGCAGGCTTTGGGCTGCATATTCTATTTAGCTCCATTACAAGCTTATGAGCTCTTGAGAGTTGACCTTTGCACACTCTTCTCCTCTGCCTCTGCTACATCCCAGGATGCAGCAAGGGGCCTGGCCTAGGTTTGACATTTATGATAGATGATAGATAGATAGATAGATAGATAGATAGATAGATAGATAGATAGATAGATAGACAGGTATGTATGTATATATATATATATATAAATTAGCTGCTGCTAAGAAGACAAATATGTGTAAGTATTTGAAAAGATTTCAGATTTTAAGTGGCTACAATTAAATGTTGGTGATTAATAAAACAAATGCCTGTCATTTGAAAAGAATTCACTTAAGGGAAATATTGCATTCCCCAAAGACTCTCCCAACATTTGAGAGCTAGAAGAGCTAGAATTGTATGTGTGTGTGTGTGTGTGTGTGTATAATATATATTATATATATATTATACACACATATATAATATATATAATATTCAATATATATATTATATATGTGTATATATATGCACATGCTACATAAGTATATATATACACACACACATATTAAGTATATATATATATACACACACATATATACTTAATATGTGTGTGTGTATATATATATAAAATGAATATTCTGCATTGTGCCTGAGGTTTTGGCAGATGTAAATATTTTGTTTCTGAGAACACTATATTCTTCGTTTCAGATACAGGCTGTGTTTTCTCCTGCATCTGCACCCCTCCTCGGTACCAGGCACAGCTTGGGTACATAACAGGTTCTCAGGATGTGTTTGGATTACAGAGTTTTAGAGTAGGATGAGCTTTCACAAATATCCAGCCCATTCACTTCACATATGGGAAAAAGTAGATCCAAGGAGGAAAAGAGTCTCATCCAGGATCATTAGCAGCCAGTGGAAGCCCCATTCCCCACCTCCTCAGCCGACAACATGGAGAGCTAGTGCTATTACAAAGGCTTTCTTAACAGTTCAAAAAGAAAATCTTCTCAAACCTTGCATAGTAGTATGGCAGGCTGATAGATGTAGATAACCCATTTTTTTTTGCAAAGGAAAAACGAATAATAAGACTAATTCCCATTGATCCTGAGGATCGGTGAGGTCTGAGTTTAGACTTCAAGAGGATGGAGCTCAGAGAAAAGATGATGTAACATTAAAATAGGAAATTTGGCAGATGCAAAAAAATAAGTACCCATCTCAGAGATTTCCCACTACAAGAGACAAGTAAATCGGCCTCATTAATGACAAAATGCAGATGCTTTTCTTCCTGAGCAGGAAAAAAACCACAGAGCAAATTATATCCGAGCCTGTAAAGAGGCATGTGAGAACGCTCTTAAAAATATATGATGTCTCAAAGAAAAGACTGATCAACTGGCTCCCTGAGCATTGAAAGTGTCGGTTAGTTTTTCCTTTCTCTTGTATCAGATGGGTGGTGATTAATATAACACAGCGGACAGTGAAGGAGGCGAAACTTGTAAAACAGGTACAAAGGGGAAATGATCAAGGACGGACATAATGAGAATTTAAATCTGAAGGTAGAGAACATGTATGAAATATATTAACATGGAGCCTATGGAAGGGAGAGAATGTGAGCGGGTACCACAGATGCAGGGAAAGAGAAAGCTCTCCCGGGCTGTGACGGTCAGAGTGAGGAGAGGTGAATTACATAGTGGAGAATGGGGAACAAACGGGTTTTCAGCAGAAGAAACTATATATGCCAAGGCCTTGGCACACAAAGGAGTCAAGCTGGAGTAACTGATGGAGTAATGGAAAGGCAATAGTTTGAGGGAGTTCTGGGAAAACTAGGAGTGACGTGAGATAAGTTAGATACCCGGATCTCTGTCTAGTGTCGAGATCAGTGGTGTTCAAAGGTTTTGGTCCCAAGAGTTTTTTATACTCTCACTATCGATTTCCAAAATAGAAATGAAGGCAGAGAACTTTAAAAAATATTCACTCATTTAAAAACAATAATAATAAATCCATTATGTGTTAGTGCAAATTATATATTTCTGTGGGAAATTATCATTTTTCCAAAACAAACCAAAAAAAGTGAAAAATAACACTGCTTTAATGTCTGGCTTAATAAGAAATAGCCGGATTTTCATGTTGGTTTCTACATTTGGTCTGCTGTGATATGTTGGTGGGCGAAGAAAATCAGCCATGATCAAATCTGGTCAGGCAATACTTTCTTAAAGGTTAGTTGCAATATGGAAGCTGAAGCCATGTCAATAAACTTTTCATACTCTGTTACATTTAAATCCGTTGGTCCATCTTGCGCTCTGGATCTTTTACCCATACCAAACTGTGTAACATCATACCCACGACACCTGGAAAATACTGGTTTAAGTACCTCTTCCGAATGTTGTGGATTTCATCATACATCAGAAAATCACATTCATTAAAATCACCAACTGATCTCAACAGAAAAGTCTTTTTTTTTTTTTTTTGAGACAGAGTTTTGCTCTTGTTAAAACTCTGGAGTGCAATGGTGCGATCTCAGCTCACCGCAACCTCTGCCTCCTGGGTTCAGGCAATTCTCCTGCCTCAGCCTCCTGAGTAGCTGAGATTACAGGCACATGCCACCATGCCCAGCTAATTTTTTGTATTTTTAGCAGAGATGGGGTTTCACCATGTTGACCAGGATGGTCTCGATATCTTGAGCTCGGGATCCACCCACCTCGGCCTCCCAAAGTGCTGGGATTACAGGCTTGAGCCACCGCGCCCGGCCAGAAAAGTCTTTAAATATTGTGAAGTTGTCAAGCTCATGGTGGCAGATATGAGTTTTCAGAGATTCCAATTTTTGCTTAAAATTTCAAATTTTATCATTGGCACAAAAGTTGGCTGTTTTCCTTGAAGAAAAAGGCTTACTTATTTCAGTTTCAGGAATGTGTCTGCAAACGTCCAAACCTGAACAACTATAGTTTGTCTGCCAATTGTTCTTTCCACAAATAACATTTTGATTGCTTCAAGACGAAAGGGGCTCATTCAGCTTACAACCCAAACAATCACTAGAGCTTGACTGTCGGTTCACTGCAACCTCCACCTCCCGAGCTGAAGCCATTCTCCTGCCTCAGCCTCCTGAGTAGCTGGGATTACAGGCATGCGCCACCACGCCTGGCTAATTCTTTTATGTTTTTAGAAGAGACAGGGTTTCACCACATTGGCCTCCCAAAGTGCTGGTATTACAGGCGTGAGCCACCGCGCCCAGCCAGAAAATTTTTTTTTACTGTTTTGTCAAGGAACTTCTTAAGTGAGTCTGGCTTATTGTTTGTTTTAAACTTCAAAGTATGTGGTGGTGATGAACATAGTGACTACTGGTCCACCTCGGTGCCACTGTCTCAAGTAGTAATAAGCCCCCAGCAGTTTGACTCATCACTGCTTTTACATCATCACTGCAAAAGTCAATACAAGAACAAGGCAAAGGATGTCTTAGCATTATTATGATGAAAAGTTTTCACCTCATCGATATCCTGACAAGATACTGGGGACCCTTGAATATTCCAGGACCCCACTTAGAGAACTGCTGGTCTAGTCTAGATCAGACAAGGCCTTGTCGGGCATTTAAAATTTTTTTAAATTTTATCTTTCTCCTCTGGGGAAATGAAAAGCCACTGAAGTGATTTTAGCAGGAACTTAATCCAATTAGATTTTAGTTTTGAAAAGATCACTCTGGCTGCTGTGTAGAGAATGAAATGGATTGAGATTAAGAGTGGATGAGGAGAAAGTAAGTTAGGAGATTCTTAGAGCTCTCCAACTTGAGAAGACGACTAGACAAAAGTGGTGAAGATGGAGAGAATGACAAAATGACAGATCTTTAGTAGTTGAGCTCAAGGGGGCTCATTGAGAATTCATGGTAACCACCAGGGGTTCTGGCTCAGGTACTTTGAATGAACTGAGAGAAGAGCTCAGAGAAATAAACAACGCGTGTCGTGTGCAGAGCACAGAACCTCACTCGGTGAATGCCAGCTGCCCAGGCTTGGATGCAGCACAGCCCCCACAGGTCTTGAGGTACCCTGACCCTCTCCTGGCTGCTTCTGGGAAAAGCAGCCTTAGGTAGCAAACTGCGTAACACAGTCTCTTAGTGACTGGCTGAAACTGAGCTATTAATGCCTGCCAGAAAGAAATACTCTACACCAAGGGTAGTTTGGCCAACTCAGTTAGATCTCCCTGCTTGGAAAATGGTAGGTGAGAGAAAGGAGAGAGGAAGACTCACAGTGGTGGAGTGTGAGAAGAGAATCTCCTGAAATAATCAGAAGAATTTAATCATTAAAGGGTGACAAGAGTCCATATAATTAAGACCTCTTTCTTTCTTTTCTTTTCTTTTTTTTTTTTTTTTTTTTTTTTTTTGGAGACAGGGTCTCACTCTGTTTCCCAGGCCAGAGTGTAGTGGCTTGATCACAGCTCACTGCAGCCTTGATGTCCCAGGCTCAAGTGATCCTTCCCACCTTGGACTCCTAAAGTGTTGGGATTATAGGCGTGAGCCACTGCCTTAGGCCAATTAAGAGCATTGATATCAAGCTGGATTGCAGAAAGAGAAGAGACAAGACTTCACTCCTTTTCTGCCCTTGGGGACCCAGAAATCCTGTTTCTAAAGCCCCCACACCAGCTCCAATGTTTGCCTGTAAGTAGGGGTCCTACTGGCACTGAGTCTTCTGGGACTTGATGTCCTCGCACAGGTATAAGTGGGTGGCCCTGGCTCCCTCCTTTCCTTGCCAGAGCAGGCTCATGGTAGAAACTTGGAATACACAGAAAAACTTAAAGAAAAAAGCTAAAATTATAATATTACAGGTCAGAGATCATCATAATTAACATTTAGTGTTTCCTTCCAATATATTGTATGCACACAAACCATACATTTAAAAATAAACTTGGGGCTATATGCACATAGTTATAAAACATTTGACTACATCATTACATGGACTTTTAAAACATAACAATAACACCTAACTATTATTGTTAAATGATGTTTGCAGTCCTTTCTCTGATTCCTCCTTATGAGACGTGCTAGGCTGTTTCTCCGGGCCTTTGACATGATTTCACATTTCTGTAATGACACCACTAGATGCAGACAAGAATTTTGGTTTAAACCATCCCAGGAAATGACATTTCTTTCCCTTTGCATGGTGTTCTACATTTATCAAAGCCTTTTTACACATATTAATAAAACCCAACATATTTACAACATTTTACTAAATGTTCCCACACGCTCGTATGATAACATCTGTCAAATGGTAACAGTAATCTATCTCATAAAGCAATTGTGAGGATCAAATGGAAAAACAGACATGAATAATGACAGCTATTTTTGGTTGACTTTCACGCTGTACCAGATACTGTGCTAAACATTTTATATCATATACATTCAAATGTAGTCTATAAGGTAGATCCTGTGACTATCCTGCTTTAAGAGAAGAGGTTAACTGGGGCTTTAAAAAATGAAGTAACTTACTAACTTGCTTACAGTGACATAGTTAATAATTGATGGGGCCAGAATTTGCATCCAAATTCATTGACTCCAAAACCTGGGTGTCTGGCAACTCTCCCTGATTGCTTTGCTGTAAGCAAAGCAGAGAGCAAGCAGAGAGCAAGCACTAACTGTATTCACCAAACACTGAGTTCACAGAGTCCAGAGATTCCTCTTTGCCCACACCCCAACTCTTCTCTATTGGCATACAGTAGTTGCTTAATAAATGTTTGGTGACTCGATGGCTATGGAAATCAATGGAAGCAAAATAAAGAGACTTCGTGGAAAGTATTAAGAGAAGTCCCTCCCTAGAAAAAGACCAGGGAAACCAAAAAATCCTGAAATGAGAATATTCAAAATAATTAAAATTTAAAAGAAAGAACATCAAATCCTCAGGGAAGAAATGATTAAAAATAAAACAATAAATCTAAGATAAAAACCAAAGAGAATATCTAGAAATAAACCCAGTAAAATATAAAAAATAATATATAATAACCAAGGTTTATCCTAGGATTGCAAGGATGGTATAAAATCGCCTGACAAACGATGCCTACCAAACCCCACAGCTGGGATGTGGTACTCACACTCATATGCATACACATACTCATAGTCATACTCAACAATAAAATGTAAGAAAGATTTTCTTTAAAATCAGGAACATGACAAGCATGTCAACAATCCTAATTCTCACAATTAGGGAAATGAGATGTTAAAAAAGAAATAAAAGGTTTAAGAATTAAAAAGAGAATAAAACCATCATTCTTAGCAAACAAAAAATAAGACTATATAAAATTGAAAACTTCTATTAATCAAAGGGCAAATTAAAACAAGGTAATAGACAAATTATAGCCTAAGAGACCATATGTATAACTCATAAAACCATCAAAGGGTTTTTATTCAAGACAAATAGAGCATTTCTACAAACAAGAAATTTCCACAAATTTTCTTAGAGCATTTCTGCTCTAAGAAAACAGAAATGGCAAAGAATATGAACAGATATTTCATAGAGAAAGAAATCTAAATGGCCAATAAATCTATTAAAAAGCTGTAAACCTCATTAATGATCACAGAAATGCAAATTAAAGCAATATGACACCATTTGATATGCACCAGATTGGCCAACATTGATAAGTTCCATAACCAGGTGTTGGCAAGAATGTTGGAAATGGAAATACTCATATAAACTGGTGGGAGTGTAGGTTAGTACAGTTGCTCTGGGGAGTAATTTTTCTGTGTCCATTCTTTTAACAAATATTTATTGAGTATTTACAAGGCACTCTTCTAGGTGCAAGGGATAAGGCAGCAAACAAAAGATGAGAAATATAACCAATATGAGAAAAATAACCCATAAAATAGAAGATGCCTATTTCCATTCTAGGTGTTAACCCCAGAGGAACTTGCACGTGTGAATGAGAGACACATAGAAGGACATTCACCACAGCTGTGCTTGTAATAGCAGGAATGCAGAACAACTTGGCTTAGTAACAGTAACCTAACAAGGAGGGATTCCTGTATATTTCCTTTAATAAACCCCAGTATTTGTGTATAATAAAACTGGGGTTTATTGAGGGAAATATTAAATATTATAACCTCAGTTTATTTATAATATAACTGGGGTTTATTAAAGGAAACATTATACAGCAGTTAAAATCAATGTGGCTCCAACATAGATCTAAATATATCATATTGGACAAATATCAGAAAGATGATAAGCAGAAAGGCTGGTTGCAAAAGGACATATGGATCGTATCATTTATATAAAAGGATATTGTATCATTTATACAAAAAAGTGATACATCAGTCACTTTGTTGATAAACACACACATATGTAGTAAAAGAACATAGTGATTCTCTGGGGGCAGAGGGAGAAGAATGTCATATCTGTAAATGGTTTCTTTATTTTTAAAAAAGCAAAAGAGAGATCTTAAGTAGGTATGGCAACATTGTTCACATCTGCAGAATCTTAGTGGGGAGTGCATAAATATTCATTATACTGGTTTCTGAAAGTTTAAAAGATTTCATAATCAAAAACAATTTTTTAAAAAATTTTATAAAAGAAAGAACAAAACAAAACATCAGCCTCAGCACTGAGATCATGGCTGGTGCTCACTGCGCCTCCCTTCCTGCACCCAGCCCAGCCTGTGGATGGCAGGTCAGGTCAGGCACCTCTGGGATGCAGTGGCAGCTGTGAAGAGCATTTCAACTGTCCAGGCTTGTATGCATTCGCTCAGCAAGGAGAGGATGAAGGCAGCAGAAGGCAGAGGGGAGCAGGGAAGGAGGCTGGGGGAGGGCTGGTGAGGACGAGAGGTGAGTGAATCTCAGGTACTACCTGAAAAGGTGACTTGCTGAGAAAGGACAAATGCCTTCCCTCCTCCAGCATTCTGAGAGGACTGGCTCGCCTTCCTTCATTACTGGAACTTGACAACTGAGCTTATTCTCAGATATTCCAAGAATGGCACAGGTCAAACATTTATCCAGTCTTTCAAGGCTCAGCTTACAAGCAAAGGGCTTGTAATAGCTGTGTGATATTTTTTGAATCTTGTTTCAGTCATAGTCACAAATCCTCTTTTCTAAATTAGGTGAAATTATGGGAAGCCGGCAGCCTCTTCCCTCACCCTCCTTCTCTAAAACTCTCTCCCTCCCTTCGATTTCTAACCATCTGTGGTCTATGCCTTTCTCTCTCTTGGTCTATCCCTCTCCTTCACTCGCCCACACCCAATCAGCCACCACAGGAGAGGTAAAAACACGTCTCAAAGCTGTCCCCAGGATCGGTGCCGTAGTTCAGGCCTCCTTGGCTCCCCCGGACCAGAGTGAAGTTCTCCTAACCGGCCTTCTGTTCAGATTGGCATTCTGCCCTTTTTTTCCTGGTGTCCTTCAAGGCCTACCTCAGCTGTCACCTTCTCTGGGCAGAGTAAGCTACTTTCTGATCTGAGCTCTCTCAGCACCCTGTCTCCCTCCAGTTGCAGACCCTGAGCGGCCTGAGGGCAGGGACCATTTCTTGCTGTATTCCGCAAATCTGTCTCTAGCTCACTGCACAGTAGAGAGCAGGCTCCATGGGACATTTGCTGATCTCCGCTTTTTCTATTTCATATAAACTGGAAATATAATTTTAATTGGATTACTAACTTCTTAAAGCATGCTTCAACTCTAATTAAACAAAGAGGTCTTTATTCACCACCAAACCCAGAAAAAACGTTGACTAAAGAGGTAGCAGGAAAGCTGGAGGCTCCTCAGAACTCCAATTAAGGCAGGAGCCAGCTATATTTGGGAGCCAATTAATTTCACAATGTCGAAAACTAATGCATTTAAGATTCTGCCGTTCACATCCATTTTACTCCATTAAAATGTTTTAACTGTGTTGTGCCTGTCATCATCTTACCCAGAGTAAGTGGGTAAGAACTTTCATGTAAGGAGGACCTCAGGATTGCTGGAGATATATAACCAGTGGCTTACTCTTTGCCTTCTAAAATTGCAGTCAATTTTAAGGCACTTTCAAGTCAATCCACATTCATCACCAAAGTGAGCCCTGAGTACTGGAAAATGCTTTTTGCACCAGCTTCTAAATGAAGTGGGGTGGGGGGTGGTGCTGCTTTCCTCCTCCAAGCTCTTCTCGAGCTTTCCACTGGTGGACCTCACCTTCTGCTATGACCTCAACTACCTCTGACAGACCGATGGCTATGAAATCAGTGATGACAGTGACAACGGTGATGAAGACAGCCGACATCTGCCGAGTGTTAAAGTCGACCTCTCCAAACCTGGACTTCTTTTCTTCCCCTGGAATCTATTCCTCCTGTTGCATTTCTCATGTAAATTAACCATTTCATTCTCAACCCCATCATGCTCAAATTTCTCAACTTCTTAGCTCATCAGATCCCACTGATTCCTCTGCCTGCATAGCAGAGCCAGGAATGATGGTCCCTCTGGCCAGTTCCCTTCCCAGCTCTCCTGCCCAGTGCCTTTGTTCAGTGGTCACACTTCTCATCTGCCAAGTGGCCCTGCAGTCTTCTAGTTCTCACTGACCCTGCTCATCCTCGGGACTGTTCCCAAAGGCTATTTGTGTGGCACAGATTGGTAGTGTGTTCATTGCCTCTACCCAGCCGCTCAGGCCAAAATCCCTAGAGTCTTCTTGATTCCTCTCTCCCTCTTCTCCCTCATTGTACCCAGCAGGAATCCTGCCACCCCTGCCTCCAAACACCCTTACCCTGCCCTCTTACTCTTTCCCCACTTCTGCAGAGCTTGTTCAAACCACCACCATGCCTCCTGCAGGTCCCAAAATAACCAGGAAGGGCAAGAATAACCTGCCCTTCTCACACGCAGTCCATGGAGCAGCCAAAAAGCAACTCATGTTGCCAAGCAACTCATGTCAACCTGACCCTAGAATAAAATCTATATTCCTGCTCTAGCCTCTGCAATTCAGCCCCCAGCATCATCTCCTACCATTCCTGCTCTTGCCCACCACCACCTCAGCAATGCTGCCTTTGTGTCTGGTGAACTTCAAATGCACCACTCATCCTGCCTTAGGATCTCCATGCCAGCTGTTCCTGGTGCTGATTTTCCTGAGGAGATTTTCCCTCAGCTCCTTGCATGACAGCCTCCTCTTTGACACTCAAGTCTCACCTTCAGTGTCACCTTCACAGACAGACTGTTTCTGATCATCCATTCGCAAATAGTTTCCCAGGCACTAACACATCATCCTAGCTCTTCATTGTTGACTTATTCCCTCACTTGTGTATTGTCTGTCTGGGACCTTGCAATGAGCATCTTTCCTCTAGTGCAACCCTGTAACCCCAGCTCCTAGAATAGTGCTCAGTACACAGCAATTGCTCAATACATGTTTGTAGAGTGTTGAATGAATAAACAGGGATGTCACCCTCTAGTTAAAAACTGCCTGTTTTTCCCACTGCCATGGCATCTAGTCTGATCTCTGAGCCTGACATTCAGGTTCTCGCAGTCTACTTGCAACCTGCCAAAATTAATCTACTACTCTCTCCTTCCTCATGTTTCTAGTCTTTTTTATTTTTATTTTTCTTTCTTTCTTTTTTTTTTTTTTTTTGCCTGAATATAGCTAGTGCTTTCACACTTTCCTGCCTTTGCAAATGTGGTTCTCACTGCCTGATGTTTTCCCTTTCTCTGTCTGATGAGCTTCTCTCATTCAGCAACAATCAAGCTCTAACATCCCCTCATTCAAGAAGGTGGGACCACGTGCCCCCAAGCAAGGGAGCTGTTTGCAGTTCCCCTGCCCTTGCATGCCGGTGTATCAGACTCGGGAAGGTGTACAGTAGACCCATGGCGCTGGCAGTCCTGAAGTTCACATGGCATGCGCGGTGTGAATGAAGATAATAATCCTTACCACACAATCGTGAAATGAGATGAGTGCAAAGCACCTTTCGTGACCTTGACTCACCCCCTCCCAGAGGCAGGTTTGAATTAACAAGTCACTTAACTAGTGAATGAGCCCACTTGACCAATGAATATGTGCATAACAGTCAATTTAAGGATTCCCAAAGGTTTCTGGACGTGAGCCTGGTGACTATCAAGGACCAACTGTATTATAATTATTTATGTATCTTTTTCCCCCTCCTCAGAAACAGGGATGAGAAGCCTGGCTCTTCTTAAATATATACAGACCATACAGACACTAAGATAAAGGTTTGTTGCATTAATGACTGAAATAAGACCCAGGTGAATGTGTGAGTCCATGGTTGCCGGAAAGACTTACCACTTCCCCAGACATTTACCTCGTCTACTTATAAATCCCCAAATTATTATATCGAGAGACAAAACCTTTTCTTTTACAATGGAAGATCATTCAGACCTCAGCAAAATGACAAACTGCTACTACATTTCTCAGATCTTCGTGGTTGCTCAAGAATGATCGAAATAGTACATGTTAAACCTGCAGGTGTCTAGAAGCCAGAGTTTGCATCTATTCTGTTTAAGCATCTGCCTCTCCACTCTACAGTGAGCACCTCAAGAAAAATATGATGTCTCATTGTCCCCATCGCTGTCCCATCACCGTAGTTACTGGCCTCGCTGCACTTGTTTTCTTTCTTTGTATACATGTGTGACTCCTACCTACCTCCTTTGAAATTCAGGCTTCATTGGAAGAGACCTTCTAGTTAGCCTCGCAGCTCGCACCCCACACAGGAGATGCTCAGAAAGTGTTAGTTGAATAAATGAATGAATAATTCTATAAGCCTGCCCATTTCTTTCTTTATGTCTAATCAGAGAAAACTCAATCCTTATATTATGAATAGCTAACAGTGAGAGAGTCAAAACCCAGATTAATGTGATGTTTACAAATCCCTGATCAAAAGTGAGTCTATACAATTGCCATTTTCCTGAAAGGAAGAATATACTGTGACCAAATTAACAAAATGATAAATATAGCATGGGAAGTGCAGTTGCACCATATATCATCATTGAAGGATTAAACTTTTGCCCTTGGGGCAATTTTATAATTTGGGTCTTCACTATTATAGCAAGAAAATACTGAGTTTCGGGCCTGGTGCGGTGTCTCACACCTGTGCTGAAAGAGGCTGAGGTGTGCAGATCACTTGGGGTCAGGACAGCCAGCATGGTGAAACCTCGCCTCCACTAAAAACACAGAAATTAGCCAGGCATGGTGGCAGGCACCTGTAATCCCAGCTACTCGGGAAGCTGAGGCAAGAGAATCACTTGAACTCATGGGACAGAGGTTGCAGTGAGCAGAGATCATGCCACTGCACTCCAGCCTGGGCAACAGAGTGAGACTCCATCTTTAAAAAAAAGAAAAGAAAATGTTGAGTTTCTTTAAGTGAATTGACAGTAGTGGTGTTTAATACACATCTATAATATACTTAAGCTGTATTTTCAAATTATTTTTTATTATTTTCCAGATGCTTTTAAAGTAAAATACAAATTCCTATGTCATAAAGCATGGTCCATTGGCAAACGGAGAGCAATAAGCAGATGACAGCGAAGAAGCTGTAGAAAAGAACAAGGACATGGGCCAGCCCTGGGCTGAATCCCAGCCTGGCCCACATTGGCTATGTGACCTTAGGCAGTGACTCAGTTCTCTGAAACCAGGGTTCCTCTTCTGGAAAAGCAGTATTTGCAAAGTCCTGTGAGAAACTGGCAAGATAATAATATTTTCAAAGAACCCACACTGCCGCTGGCACCACGTGTAACAAAACATTCATCTCAGAAAAATGTGGTATCAGCCAAGAACTGGATATGCTTGTTTTCAGGGTTAAAAAATACCATTAGGGTTTCTTCACTAAATGAACTAGTAATTTTAGAAGCCTGGTCTGAAGAAGGCCTGTGGTTTAACAAGCAACTAATTAGAAACTGCTGCTCCCTAAGCTCTGAGTGACACCTGCTTTTAAAACTGTACTCACAGAGAGGAGTCAGGTGCAAAGGACAGTCACTGGCTGTGCTGTCTCTGGAAAATACAGCTAGGAGCAAGCCCCAAATGATCCCTTTTAATAATATCTTCTCAGAAAAATACATGGGTTAATAATATGAACAAAGGAGGTTTGCTGAGGTCCCATCAGTTTAATTCCACCCAGCATCAGATTATTCCTGCCAGGATGGGCTGTGAAAATAATGAAAGCAATAATTAAAAGTAAATTATGCAAATGGCAAGGGCAGAACAGAAGATTGGGGGATTGCTCAGAAGGAAGAGTGATTTGATCTCATCTGTTCAAGGGCGGACCACAATGATGCTCTCACCCACCCACTGGGCGTGCCTCTGCCACTCTTCCTCTGAAGTGTCCACGGGGTCCTCCTCTCTGCCCAGAATCAGATCTAAAGCTCCTTAGCCTGGCATTCAAGGTCCTTTATCATCCAAATCCTTGCCAATCCTTCCAAACTCATTCCCTCTGCTTCCTACATCACTGCTTTCATCCATACTAAACTACTTCCAATTTTCCTAACTCACCCTGCATTTAATGATTCCATCCCAGACAGATGGAATTCTGTTGGAGAGAAATTTATTTTAAAAGTCAATGTCTAAGTCCCTTAAAGAAAGTGATCCACAATTTAGCAATCATGGTTAAGCCCTGCCATGGGGACTGAATCTCCCTGTGAATTTTCTGGAAATTAAAAAACACATTCCACTTACCTGAAAGTCACCCTTTCATAAACTTATCCCTCTAAGTCACAGTCCTGAATACAGAGGTAAGATAGAATTGCCTCCCATTCACCCATTCTTCCTTCCATCTTTTGAAAATATTTTTTAAAAAAACCTCTGTGTGCCAGGCCCCATGCCAAATGCCAAGGGCACAGATGCATCCGATGTAGTTCTGAGCCTTGAAGAGCTTACAGTCAGGATGTTTAGCCTATAAATCCAGCATGCCTTCTGCTGGGTTCATAATGGGCACTAAATAAGTATTTGTTGAATTAAGACAAACACGTAAACGAATAAATGACAATATCATACAGGAAGTGCTGTGCTGGGGTGGGCACAGAGGGGAGTGCCCTGGGAGGGGTGGGGGGGCAGGGGTGAGATGTGCAAAGGCATAGAGGCATCAAAAAGCATGGCAGACTTTGAAGGTCTCAACAAGCCGACATGGGCTGGGGAATGGGGTAGGGAGAGAATGGCAAGCAGAATTCCAGAATCCTTTGCTCCTGAGCCCCCTTTTTCCTGGCATGACCTCATCAGTTTCCATTTAAGATCCACACAGGCACAAAACACACAGCCCTCTGGTTCTGCCACAGCTCACGGTCTACTAGGCAAAGCAGGTGTGGCTTACAGAGACAGGGGCTTTGACCACAGGAATCATACCTGGGGCCAGCCTTCAAGATTTAGGAAGATAAAAAAGCCCTTATGCAAAGAACGTTACCAGGTTACCACACAGTACAAGAGGCTGGGAAGGCTATCCTGTAACACCTGCTGTGTGCCAAGTCGTTGACTTATTTTGGAGGTGACAGGCATACTCACTACCCACAAGTGTCTGTCGGGACCAGTGGTCCTCAAATGTGACTTGTGCATTTGAATCACTGGAGGAGAGTGTTCTTCTAATTTTTTAAAAAACCATGTTCAGGCTCCACCCCCAGAAATTCTGGTTTAATTGATCTGAGGTGGAGCCCAGGCAGGAAAGAAGTTCCCCATTAGTTCCAATGTGCAGCTGAGCTTGAGAACCACTGTTTCTGGGGTTTTCCAGAGTCCCCACTCAGCCTACCTCATTCATTAGATCAAGTGCTTGGCCTCAACAGCACTTGGAACCCCGACTTCTGCCACCTTCTCTGGTCCTCACTATCACTCGGGGTGTAGTCACATCTAGCTCAGTTTATACAAAGAAATTCAGGTTAAAGACCCTGCCCCAGGTAAGCCCAGATTTCAAGCAGAAAAATGAGGACCAAAACCAGGCATGTCCAGGTCTAACAACCATGTCCTTTCCCCAGTGCTACCTACGCTGCTTCCTTGCAGAGCTGAGCTCAAGCTATCCACAAATATTCAGGAGTCTTTTGAGCTGGTTGTTAAAGACCGCTGAGAGCCTGAAATTAGTTGTGGAGGGAATATTTACACATGGAAATAGACCAACACTACCCATCGAGAGGTATTTGTTTTGTTTTTTTGAAACCAGTTTGCCAGCACACCTCTTAATTCTAAGGCACCAAGAAAAAAGAAAAAAAAAAGTCAAATTATATTCCTTCCATTTCAGGAAGCAGCTGTATCATGCATTTTTAGGAAGATTTCCACTCCAAATAGTTAAAATTGAAAGAACTTTTTGAGTTTAGAGAGATAAACCTCAAGTGTGTGAAAAATATACACCTGTAACTTTTATTACGATGCCACATGGGTACAGATGCATTTTGCATGCTGCTGTGGGTTAGGTGCATTCAGCTGAAAGTCACTTAGTGCCAGTGAAAAAGGAAAATACAAGTGTGGAGCAAGGTCTCTGGAGGTGCTCCCTATCTCAGCCGCAGGGAGCATAATAGAAAATGTTCTCTGAAACAAGCCATCTGGCAGCCCACCTCTGCCTCAGATACCTTGATATGTGGAGTTTCAATATTGGAATGCTGGATGGGAGCCTCCTATTACAGAATAACAAGAGAGACTAACAGGAGTTACTTACCCCCCGGGATCTCCAGTACCACCGCAGAGCTCAGCTTTAAGTGGTCCCCACTGAACAAAGAACTGTGACATTTCTCTTCCCAGCATGGTTCCTCTAACAGCAGGGCCGAGAGCTACAAAGCCTGGTCATACTGGTACAGTGCTTTTGGAGGAGGGAAGAAGATTGTAAATTGAAAAGGAATAAAGGAAACTACCGTTTACTGACTGTCTACTGTGCAACTAGGCACTGAACTAGACACTCTCAGACCTGGCACTAGAATTGACATTTATTGAATAAATATTATATGTCAAGCCCCATTCCAAGCCCTTAGCTACATTACCTCATTGCATCATCTTAATAACCCTATGAGGTGGCTCCAATCATTCCTGTCTTACAGAGGAGAACATAGAGGTGAAGATGAAGGCATTTCCTAAGTTAACATAACTGGACCACGGCAGGTAGGACGGGAACCAGGGCAATGATCCTGGGGCTGCTCTCCTGAGAAACGGAAATACTTCTGGCAGACAGGAAATTGTCACTGACTTAAACTCTGGTCTTCAGGTATGCTATAATTAGGAAATTATAGAAACAATTTGTAGGTAGCTACTGTTCATCAAGTAGTATCTATCATCTCTGAGAACTCTGCCGATCATTTGATGATGGTGATAACACGCCACTCTCTAAGCCCTTCCATATGCCAGGCACAGGACTAAAAAAGCATTTAACATCAATTCTCATAATAATTGGATGAGGTAGGTATTGTCCCAGTTTACAGATACTGAAACAGGTTTGAAGAGCAACTTGCTCAAGGTCACAGAGCCAGGAAGTGGCAGAACCAGGCTGGAATTCAGGATCTGGGGCTTCAAAAGCTGTGGTCCTAACTTTAAATGCCAAGCATGTGGGCTGCAGAGTGGGTTACACACTTCCTGAATGGGTGACATTGCATGGCTACTCAGGGGTGGGTAAAGTGCTGTTTTCTGAGTTCCCATTGCATGAAGCTAGTGCAGACACAACACGGCATAAGAGCAAGAATGTGACCTGATGCAAACTTTGGGCACAAAGGGACCAAAATGGGAATGTGTCTTCCCTAGTCATAGGGCTCAGCATTTCTCACCAAGGCATGGCTGCCCCAGAAATGTGGAATCTTGGAAGTGAGAATGACCCTCAGGAAAACTGAGCCAGCCTCTCACACAATGTTTATGTCACCACTGCAATCCTGAGTCAGACACTCTGCCACTCACTCTTGTGAGATGAGGCCATCTCACAAGATTGGGTCTATTATGATTAAATGAGATATTAGTAAAAGTGCTTAACCCAATGACTATCACATTAGTTAACAGCAACTAACATAGTCAATCCCACCCTCATCCAACCACCCAATACATTTTAAGTTAGAGTCTATTATGTACCAGGCTTGGGATAAGACCCATGCTCAAGCTTCAGGGGTGATTTGGGGGGATTAGGGAGCATCACTGATTCACTCATTAATTCATTCAACAAACATTTACTATTATATGATGGCACTAAGCTAAAAACTCTAAGAGAAACTCTTTGTCTTAGATGGAATCCAAGACAAATTCGTCGGATGACTAAGAGATATTCATCAGTAACTACCAGGAAATGACAATGAGCATAATAACTAACACTTTGTGTGATGTCTCATAGTTTATAAAGCACTCTTATACTTGTAATTAGGTCCTTGCAAGAAATGCAGATTCAGATGAATCAAGTGACCTGCCTGGGGTCATACAGCCAGTGTGAAAGTTTGATTCAAATCTAGGTGTCTGATGCCAAAGCTAGGCTCGCTCTCCTTTACCAACTTTGTCACTCAGAGCTGCTTGGGCCCATCAGTCTGCTCAGTGGCAGCCCTGTTCCACTTTTAGAAAATCTTGATTATGGTCAGGCACGGTGACTCATTCCTGTAATCCCAGAACTTTGGGAAGCCGAGGTAGACAGATCGACTGAGGTCAGGAGTTTGAGGCCAGCCTGAGCAACATGGAAAAACCCCATCTCTACTAAAAATACAGAATTAGCCAGGCATGGCAGCACATGCCTGTAATCACACCTACTCAGGAGGCTGAGGCAGGAGAATTGCTTGAACCTCGGAGGCGGAGATCGCACCATTGCACTCTAGCCTGGGCAACAAGAGCAAAACTCCATCTCAAAAGAAAGAAAGAAAGAAGGAAGGAAGGAAGGAGGGAGGGAGGGAGGGAGGGAGGGAGGGAGGGAGGGAGGGAGGGAGGGAGGGAAGAAAACTTTGATTATAAGAAAGTTTTTGCAAATATTCATTAAAAATTCTGCTAAATTCTATCTTGTTACTCTTAGCTCTTCCTTCCCTCCAGAGCCATGCTGAGGACAGTTCCTCTGTCCTCAGAGAAACTTTAATAGTCTTGCTAAAGTCTTCTCTGCTCCAGGCAACATGTCCAGGTCTTCTGTTCTTCCTGTTCTGACCGAGCTACTAATCCCTCCCCAGCTTGCTCTGTCGGCATCCATCCAGCCTCTCCTCACACTCCCTGGCTTGGTGGAAGTTATCTTTTCCTAGGAGTCTTCCAATGACTCTTCACCCAAGATCTAGTTCCGACCCATCTAGGCGCTCTGTACCCTGTGTAGCTGCACTCCGCAAATGGTGTTGGCATCTTTCATCTGTGTGTCACTCTTTGCAGGCAGTGAGTTCCTTGAGGCTGTGGGCTGGTCTGCAGTCATAATCACAGCACCGCTAAGTACCCACCACACCTTAGGCACAGTTTAGGCCCCTTCCATTGAGTGCCCCAACCATACGAGACAGGTGCTATTGTTAAACTAACTCCTACCCTGAGGCCTGACAAACGGCAAGGATTCATAGATTTTTTTCAGAATTGAAAGAAACTCTAATTTATTCATATCCCCAAAGACTGGTTGATGTCAAGGGTGGTTTCTCTGACCAGAGCAAGGCAGAGTCTGACCTGAGGCCAGTGTGTGCCACAGGGGTCCTTCAGAGAGCCTGGCTTCTCCCAGGAACATTCAAGTGCTCACCAGGCAAGGAAGAGAAATGAACCGTATCAAAAAATGTGGGCTGTGGTGAGACATCAGCAATAATCACTACCAGGAGAAGGGAAACTGCTGGTTAGTGCCGAATGGCAATGACAGGAAAGCTGCAAGGGGCTGACGGAGCCTCCCTCCAGGCTTCAAGGAGCTTGTCGCCTGGGCTCCCAATGACAAGGCACTGGGAGGAGCCGAACCTGGCTCAAATCATGACTCTGCTCATGACCTGGAGTAAAATGAAGACAATAATACCTTATAGGGTTATGGTAAAAATTAAACCCAAAAGCATGTGGCCATAGTAGCCCTTGATCAATGTGATGATGATGATGATGATGGGGATGCAGAGGTGGTAGAGTGAAGCTACAGCCCCCTGCTCCACCTTCTTCCCGGGCGGACTCACTGCCAGGGCCGCCTCTGGCACACGAAGCTGTCCCTTAAAGCCTGACGGCGGAACATCGACTCATGAGCACTCCGAGCCTGTGTCAAATTGCCACTAATGATTTCTCAGCATAAATTAAATGGCGTGAAGACTTTCTAATGGCCACTACAGAATTACATGACAGCTTCCAGGAGAAGCTACAAAAATAGCTGGAATCAGAAGGATGGTCATTCAGATGCCTGCAAGTTTCTCATTAATTTAATTTCTTCTTTCCTCCTGGCATCTTTGTAAGAGCTGACAGAAAAGAGATGCGTAACAAGCCACCAGGTACTCCCAGCCTACTTAGATAAGCCTAGGGAGAGAGCACTGACCATATTGTATAGCAAGTGGAATCTAGCATTGCAGTAAAACCACTACCATAAATAATAAAATTTATTTATGTTTATATAAACCTGCATAATTTACAAGGGACATTTATATATTTGTCTTTGTCTCATTTGACCTTCTATAATTTATGGAGCACTTATCACGGGCCTGGCATTTTAAATATATTATCTCACTTAATTTTCACAGTGACTATTATCTCTCTTTTACAGGCAAGGTTCACCAAAGCGGAAGAATTCCTCTGGAATCATACTGTACCAGAAAGGGGTCCTGATCCAGACTCCAAGAAAGTCTTCTTGGATCTCTTGCAAGAAAGAATTCAGGGCGAGTCAGAGGACTAAAGTGAAAGTAAGTTTATTAAGAAAATAGAAGAATAAAAGAATGGCTACGACTCCATAGACAGAGCAGCCCCAAGGGCTGCTGGGTGCCCATTTTTATGGTTATTCTTGATTATATGCCAAACAAGGGGTGGATTATTCAGCCCTCCACTTTTTAGACCATACAGGGTAACTTCCTGACGTTGTGGTGGCATTTGTAAACTGTCATGGTGCTGGTGGGAGTGTAGCAGTGAGGACGAGCAGAAGTCACTCTTGTTGCCATCTTGGTTTTGGTGGGTTTTAACCGGCTTCTTTACTGCAATCCGTTTATCAGCAAGGTCGTTACGACCTGTGTTTTGTGCCCATCTCCTGTCTCATCCTGTGACTTAGAATGCCTTCGCTGTCTGGGAATGCAGCCCCAACAACACAGCCCAAAAGTGCAGGACTAGGATTTGAACCTGGGTCTGTCTGGCTCCAAAGTTTATTCTTTGAGCTCATTACCCAGCTTCTGTTTGGGGTGGAGGCACTTTTTCCATACTCTTGCTAATTCTTCCAGCATGAGAGGAACACCTTTCAAATAACGTTTCTGGCCTCTCCGGCCCCACATTCCCTGTTCCCCTGGGGAAATACAATGCCTTGTTTGATTGGTGAGTTTGCAGAAACTGGCAAACGCACTCAGCCCCTTCCTCTCCTTCCTCATGGAGCTCATTCCTGCCGCCCTTCAGAGCCCGGCTCTGGTTTCAGCAAACCTGCTTGGGTTGCAGGGGGAGCTGCTATCTGCCTGAGTGGAGCTCTGGATTCGGCCTCAGGAAGCTCATTTGCCCACAGACCTGACACATTCCCCAGCAGCACCTTTTTCATAATGAAGGTGATATTTTGTCCCTTATCCTCTTTATTCCTTTATCTTATTCTCAAGTAATTCAGAACCTAAGTGGAAGAGAGGAATATTTATTGGCCTTCCTTCAAAGATTCTAATGATTATGATCCTCATTTTACAGATAAAGCTCTTTCCTAAGAAAAGAGTTGAAATGCTGGCAGATGTGTGATAAATAGCCCCATACATTATTATGCTATGTGAATGTAATTCCTTTACTTCATATCAGTACATGTAATGTAAGGATGAGGAAAATGGACGACTGGAATGATACCACCAAAAATGACTCACACGTGAAACAAACTAAAGGAGAAAACACAGCTTCATATGAGCACATCATAATTTAAGAAAAGCCATGCTCCACCAATTGAGAGATCTTTGGCTGTGGTACTATATGCAGTAGACTGAATGCCAGTAAGAGCCCCAGACAGAAAATAAACCACAGCAGTCAGGCACCATGGCTCATGCCTGTAATCCCAGCACTTTGGGAGGCTGAGGCAGGCAGATCACTTGAGGCCAAGAGTTCAAAACCAGCCTGGCAACATGGTGAAACCCCACCTCTACTAAAAAATACAAAAATTAGCCAGGCATGGTGGCACATGCCTGTAATCCCAGTTACTTGGGAGGCTGAGCTGTGAGAGTGGCTTGAACCCAGAAGGTGGAGGTTGCAGTGAGCTGAGATCGCACCAGTGAATTCCAGCCTGGGCGATAGAGCAAGACTCCACTTCATAAAAAAAAAAAAAGAAAAGAAAAATGAAAATTAGCCAAAGCATTTCCCAACTACCAAGAAAGAACCAAGAACCAGTTTATAGAGACCAAACCCTTCCCCCAAAATCCACAAAAAATAAACAAAGCAAACAAAAAACCCAACAAACCTTGCATGGGGTACAAAACAAGCTCACAGTCTAAGCATGCTTTTTGGAGCCCTCTGTAATTTGGAACCCATCCAGAGATTTACCTGTTGCTGGAGTTCTACCAAAATGGCCACCTATATAACAGGCATGAGGCTTAGTATTACTATGATCAGTAACTGAGTTAACAAACAGAATGTTAGGACAAAGTCCTCAGTATTCAAGCCAAAGCCCTTGCTGAAGAGAGAAGGCGCTAATGACAGAGCTGGCAGAGGGAGCATCCCTGAACCCCCTGTGCATCCACAGGACCCAGCACAGCCCCAGGCCCACTGTATGTGAAAAAGAACCACATCAGCGGCAGGGCCAAGGCTGGAACCTGGGTCTCCCAACACTAGCATTGCTTCCTTTTCTTACAGTGCATCAGCTACAGTGACACTTGTCTGTTCACTACATGGCTATCATGTATATTCACTGTCGTGTTATCATAGGCCAAGTCAACAGGCCTATGGACCAGAGGAATGATCTCTCATAAACAAACAACTGGCTGGGCACGGTGGCTCATGCCCATAATCCCAGCACTTTGGGAGGCCAAGGTGGGCAGATCACTTGAGGACAGGAGTTCAAGACCAGCCTGGCCAACAGAGTGAAACCCCGTCTCTACTAAAAATACAAAAATCAGCTGGGCATGGTGGCAGGCGCCTGTAATCCCAACTACTGGGGAAGCTGAGTCAGGAGAATGACTTGAACCCAGGAGGAGGAGGTTGCAGTAAGCCGAGATTGTGCCACTGCACTCCAGCCTAGGCAGCAAGAGCAAAGTTCCATCTCAAAAAACAAAACTGGTATAAGGGTGCTAAGATTCAAACTATGGGTGACACTGAACAATAGCTGAACATGGAGACAAGCCCCATAATTACAAGCACAGGTTCACCAAAGACACTAGCAATGAACCCAGGCCGAGGATAAATGCAAAACCTTGTAATATCACTCTTGTAAAGCACTCAGATTCTAAGAGAATCAAAAAATGGCCTTCTGTATCCAGAACTATTTTTAGAAACACAATCCTAGTCCTCTTGTTCAAACTAATTAGCGTTCATAACCAGAACTAGAGTGTTTCTTCTGAATGCAAGGGAGAAGCAAACCTTTCTTTTTGGAAGCAAGAAGCTAGATGGTGAGAGACTGTCAAGAACGCATTCAGTGCAAGCACACACACACACACACACACTCATTTCTGATACACTCCAGATGATCAACGCAGCTTCCAATTAAGCCGGCTTCAACTATTGGCAGCTAATACCTGTTGGTTTAAAAACAACTGGCAAAATTTGCAGTCTAAGGGTTTTTAAAGGATGAAATCTTGCTTTTAATTTTTTGTATTTCTCTTTTTAAAGGGAATAAATCACATGCATTTACAGAATTGTAGCATTTTTGCACAACAGCTGTCTCTAGAGATGAACAGATCACAGCCAAGGGCAGTGTGGGGACTGGCCCTCAGTCAAGCTCAGAGTGCAGCGGCCCCAGGGCAGACATGCAGCCCAGAACCTCAACTCCCAGCCAGGCTCCCCACGCGGTCAGAGCTGCCTTTCCACATCAAAGAGAAGTTCATGAAAATCTATGGAGTCCATTTTCAATGTGAGGTGCAAATTGAAGAAATGTTTTGCATCAGGGGTTATCTTAATTAAACTATTTATTATGAGCCATGTTGGTTTACTTCAATCTTCCTGAACTTCATTAAGCTTTCCATTTGCTTATATAAATTCCCGTCTTAAAAACTAAAACTCATATAGTTTGTGTGGTAGAAAACTGTATTTTAATATACATCCATGTGTAAAAATTGTGACGATGTTAACAATAGTAAAACTAAAACTCATTTGTTAAACCGCATTTGGGCTCAACATTGTGATAGGGACTTTATATGATTGTAACAATAAGAAAAATTACAATATAAATTTAGCACCACTCATTAAATGCTTCCCATGCTCAGGTAGTATGCTGTGTAGTTAAGAACTATAATTCATTTAATGATCACCATAATCTTGTTAGGTAGCTATTACTGTGATTCACATTTTACAGATGAAGAAACTGATGCTTTGAGAAGTGAAATCACTACCCCAGATTTCACAGGGAGTAAAAGAAAAAGTCTAGAGTCATATCCAGGCCCACTGGCCCCTAAAGCCCTTTGCCTTTTCTACTGCACAAAGCTACATCCCCATTTGTAAAAGGATTACTTCAAGCTCCATTTCCAGCAAGGACATTTCTAGATCCAAGGACAAACTAAATGGTGCAAAGATGACCTATTCCCAATGAAGGCCTTGGACTTCTCTATGGTCTGGAACAAGATAACTCTGCTACTGAATTTTCCAAGGGAAAATAGAGCTCACAGCATCAGAGTAATTAGATAATGCTTAAATATGAAGTGGTTCAGAACCACAATGAAATTTGGGAGTCAAACGTAATTTGTCTATTGTTCCATTTTAAAACATTCATGAAGCAAGGAAGCATTTCCACATTCAATAATTAAGTGGTTAAAATCTGCATCCTGATATATGTACCAATCATGAATGATGCATTCCTAGAAGGACCTAAATTCAAATTAGCAGCCCCACAAGCTGCCGTGTTACAGTGTAAAACCAAACAAATGAGACAGAAATGTTGCTGCTGTCTGGAGAAAACATTTTCCCCACCACTGGCTCTGCTGCAGAGAAAAGCTGAGTCCAAATCGAAAATGCACCCAGGACTTTGCCTGAAAAGCAGCTGGAAGAGAATGAAAGGGGGAGAAAAAAATCTGCAACTTTCTCCCTTGTTGGAAGAAGTGTTCTAAGATGCTTTGATTATTCCCTAAATAAGGTTATATTTTTACAATCATTTCACATTTCACTTGTCTTAAGAAACCTGCCCAGAAAGGCAGGGAAAGAAAACATTCATGAAATTGTGAATTTAAAAAGTGGCTCTGTTTTGCTTCTTCAGGTCTCTGGTCACAAGTAATATATGTGACACCTGTGAGTAGAGTTGTATTAAACTGGGTGTCTTGTTCCCTGTATTACTGGCAAACTCTGTTTCCAATGGCCTCCCTCGCCAGAGGCATCCTCCATCACTGTGCATGAGGATGGGGCCTCTTGGCTGCCCTGCTGAGAACACAGTGCCAAACCCTAGTGGAGATGAAGGGCTGCTTTCCAGGGTCTTCAGGTGGCCTGGGACAGATACAAGGCCAGGGGCTGGCAGGCAGGAAGTTCTCAAAGTGTTGTACCTGGACCAGCAGCATCTGTTTTACCTGGAAACATGTCAGAAGTGCAAACTAATCAGAAACTGGGAGTGGAGCTCAGCAGTTTGGGCTTTAAAAACCCCTTCAGGTGATGCTGGCATCCACCAGCTCCAGCCTGGGTGGCCGCTCCTCTTCTGTCCCTACTTAGCTTCAGGCTCTAAGATTCACATCCAGTGGATCTGCCCCATCCAGTCCTACAACCTTGCTACCTCAGCAGGGAGCAGTTAGCTGACTCCAAGCCCCAGAAGAAGGAGGGTCTGGAAGTGGCCTTGCTGACTCAAACCAGAATCCGATGCCCCGCTGTGTCCTCCCCGCTGCGTGTTGGCCCAGGTGGCTGTTCTAATAGGGCTGTGGTTCTATCCTCAACTCCGTGGCTAAGGCCTGGGCTTTGCCACTCTCTCCCACCCCAGCCCGGCACCCAGGGCAGGAGCTTGTAGTCTCAGGTCTTCCTCAAACCGGCTAGCCAGTCAGAAGCAGGGGGTCCCTTCTACCACTGCCCAGGGACTCTTCCAGAAACAGCCTGCCCATAGAGGGCCTTCACCACCACAGGAGGAAGAATGCTGATCCAAAAGGAAACTTAGTCAATCTGTCTCTACGGACTTCATCATTTGAGCTGCTGGCCCACATCTCCCTGCCCCCTCCTCGCTCCTCTGCTTTCCCAGCTTTGTGCCCTCCCTCTGAGCCTGCCACTGAGGCTCCAGAATGGCTCCTGGCTGAGTACATCCAGTGTAACTATAACTAAGCACCACCACTTACTGAGTTAGCCTAGAACACTGTGCTTATACCCTGGCAAGTGGGTCCCTGCCTGTGCCCTGCATTTGAGAGGGTCCTTCTCCAGCCTGACTCTGGTAGCCCTCTTCCCAAGGGGCAAGGAGTCCTTGAGGCCAAGGAGACACACTCACATGGAGCCCATGCCCTACCTCCTCTGGGAACCCCTTCTGCGTATCTGGGAAAATTCCCCTCCTAGATGGCTGGAGTCCATCCTCTCAAGGGCAAATGGTACTTCTGGGGCCTTCCTCTAGACTTGAAGGATGGCCAGGGATAGCCAGGTGTGGGTGGGGTTGGTGTGGACAGAGTTGGGATGTGTGAACTGTAGTGTCTACCCAACTCCTTGCCGTGGTGGATGGAGTCAGGAGTGGGAAGAGGAGGAAGGCCTGGAAGGAGGCTGAGGTTTCAACTTGTTTTCTTTCTTGGGCCCCACAAATGTTAGGGGCTGGCCTGCCATGAAAATTAAGTCAGATCGCATATGCCATGTCCCTAGCAGGAACTCAGTAGCTACTTGCAGAATGAGGGTACCCAGAGATGTGCTTTGGTACCTTCTTAGATCCTCACAACCAACCTGCAGTGTAGGAACAAACAGCATGCTCATCGTCTAGAGAAGGAGACCTGGACTCCGAGAGGTTAAGCGACTTGCCCAAGATGGCACAGCTAAGAACTGAACGGCTATTTAGGCTTGGTGAGATCACTTCCAGCTACATGGAACTTGCTGCTCCTTTCAGGCAACCCTTATCATTCCGGGCAAAGAAAGTCATTGCTGCTGCTGTTTTCTTTCCTTCCTCCCTTCCTCCCTTCCTCCCTTCCTCCCTTCCTCCCTTCCTCCCTTCCTTCCTTCCTTCCTTCCTTCCTTCCTTCCTTCCTTCCTTCCTTCCTTCCTTCCTTCCTTCCTTCCTTTCTTTTTTGAGACGGAGTTTCACTCTTGTTACCCAGGCTGGAGTGCAATGGCGCAATCTCGGCTCACCGCAACCTCCGCCTCCTGGGTTCAGGCAATTCTCCCGCCTCAGCCTCCCGAGTAGCTGGGACCACAGGCACGCGCCACCATGCCCAGCTAACCCTTTGTATTTCTAGTAGAGACGGGGTTTCACCACGTTGACCAGGATGGTCTCGATCTCTTGACCTCGTGATCCACCCACCTCGGCCTCCCAAAGTGCTGGGATTACAGGCTTGAGCCACCACGCCCGGCCTGTTTTCTTTCTTTCTTTGAGCTTAAATCTCCCTGCAAATTTCAGTCATGGGTCTTTGTTCTGCCTACTGGGGCCGGAAGAGACTTCATCCCCTTTCCCACATAACCACCTTCAAGCTAATAATGGAAATGCTATGCCCTTGGGGTCTTTTTTTCTTCAAGCCAAATTATTCCTAGCGCCTCCACCATTTCCTCCTGACAGAGGATTTCCAATCCCGCTCCTCATCAGGCCTCTGAGGATGGATTTCAGCTTTTCTCTCCTCCAGCACCTCACAGAGGTCATGGTGTATAGAAACAGACCCCAGCCGAGGCTTCACCTAGTAGATTTGGACACAGGTAACCGTTTCCATCACCAGCAACCTGCCCTCCAACACACTGAGTCCTAAAGCCTAAAACTTGTGAAATGCCATGCTGAGTCTTGGTTCCCTTGCCTGTGAACTGGGAAGAATGACTCATTTCCTGCCTATTTTGTGTGGTTGAGTGAATATCATTTAGGATTATTGGTTTGAGATGACTCTATAAACTGCCAAGCCCTGCACAGGTGTGTGGGGTGATGGTGGCTATAATGACAACGAGCGGAGGAGGAGGCTGGCTAGGGAAGCCTGGAGAAGCAGGTGCTCCAGAGAAACCCTCACTGCCTGCTCCACTCAATAGTCTTCAATCACTCTTCCTGCCAGGCACGGGCACCGCTTATAGTGGGGGTCCAGTGCTTCTTAAGGTCTGCAAGGCACTTGCACAACTCTGAAAGCCTAAAAGTGAATTAAGACAACAGAGGTAATACACAAAAGGCACCGTGAAGACAGGATGTTTCTGTGCCCAGCCACTGAGCCAGCAGGCAGGGCCGAGCTCCGTGAGCATGCCGAGGTGGAACAGGGTGAAGAATGTTGCAAAAGGAGGAGAGAGTCAGGATCTGAACCCAGACCTCCTGTCCTGGGCTCACCCCACTTCACCACCATGGCCACCAAAATCACTTGGTATAGACAATGTCTAGTCCATACATGGGGACCAAACCGTCCCTGTCTACTCTGTGGAGCAATTATTCTTGCAATGGGCCACATCCTCTCATGAGACCACAGTCCATGCACCCAACTACCTATTAGATAATATTCCTGGAAGTCTCAGGGTCCTTCGTCAGCCCTCACAAAGCTGTTCTTTTCCTAGGTCGTGGCATTTCCATGACTGGCACCCACAGTCACCCAGTTGCTGAACCTGAGCCCTTTCTTGGTTCTTCCTTCGCACTCACATCTCAGATCCAATCCGCCACCAAGCCCTGTACTTTCATCCTCCTAAAAACGTCTTGATACAAACATTTCTCTCCATCCCTACTACTGCCACTAACTCACATGACTGACATCTCCCAAAACTCGGAATTGTCCTACCTCCGCCCTTGCCTCACCCCAGTTTGGCTTTCATGCTGCATGCAAAGCGATGGTTTTAAAACATAAACCTCATCATGTCAGCCTGCTTTTAAAATCTGTCCATTGCTTTTAGAAGGAAAAGCCAAATTCTTGGCCTGACCCATGAATTAGGCCCTGAAGCTCTGGCCCCATCTCTTGACACCATCCCTGCTTGCTCTCTGTGATCCTGCTATTATACATTAGACTTCTTTATATTTTTCTCTAAAATTTTCAAATATCACACATATACAAGCCTACAAGCCTGTGTAACATAGATGTATACATTTAAAGAATAATTCTAAAACCTATACCGCCACCACCTGGGTTAAGAAACAGAACACAGCCAGATCTCAGCCTCCACCTGTGACCCCTCAGATCACACCTCCCTCTACCCATCTCTGTCCAGAAGTAACACCTTCAACTCTCTGATCCTTCCTTCTCACTTTTCTTTGTATTTTACTACTTAGGGTTATGCCTCTATAAAACAAGGCTTAGTTTTGCCTGTTCTGAATTTTATTTCCTTGAGCTGTACTGTAGATGTCCTTGTATGACTTGCTTCTTTTGCTGTACATCAATATCAACGCACAAAGCTATAACTCATGCATTTTCATTACTCGCTGCCTCCTTCCTGCCCCACATCTCCTCATGCCCAGGCCTAGCTCACCTGGCTGTTGGTGCTCCTGCTGCCTCCTATACCTCACAGAGACTACGGGCATCACCGATCCGGCCTCTAGCACAGGACCTACGTGTAGCAAGCCCTCAGCACTCATTCGTGCACTTACGCATACTTGCATTCATTCACATGTTAGCAGTTTCTCAGGACTGGTCTATGGTGCTGCAGTGGCATAGTGCAGTCTAGAAGAAGAAAATGATCCTCTCTAAGTAAATAAAGGCATCCCCCCTGACAGGAATTGCACTTCCAGGAAAGCCAGCCCCACAGCTAGACACAGAATTCTGCTGATTCTCACTCCTGAGACGCACGCCCAGAGAGGATGAGCCTGGGGGTGGATCCCAGGGTGGATCCTCCTGCTCTGAACTGCTGAAATTCCACCCTCTCCCTGCTCTCCCATTAGCCTCTGTGATGACGGTTGCAGAGGGCTCTTGGGCTGCTTGAAGTGAAGGAACAAATGGAAATTGCATGAAAAGAAAAGGAAGGAAAGCAGTTAGAGAACACTGCCAAACACTTGGTGTGATAACCAAGGGCTTTCAAATGATGACTGAAACTGACCTTCAGGTTGACCTTTCCTTTCTGAGAATCTAGCAGATCACTGGAAGAAAATCAAACCCACCCTCATGGTCGAAGATGAACCTGGCACTGCTGCAGCTAGCTCTCTTCCCACTTTACCACCCCTTCCTCCACACTTTCTTCCTCAAGGAAAAAACCTCCAGGTTACATATATTGTTCAATTTATTTAAATACATTCAGATTGGATATTTTCCATGACAAACACTTTCTTAGGAATAAGCAACATATTCCCTCTCTCCAAATTAAGAACTTCTCATTGCTTTGTAGGTTTAAAAACATCCAACTGAAAACTTCCTTTTATGGATCGAAAAAAACGACAGTACAGAGAGTGGGAGTCTCTGCCCCATTTATGGTGACAAATGCCAGAGCCAAGATCTACCCCAAGAGTCTCAATCCCAGGCCCCAACCCTTACCCGCCCTGCCCTTCTACTGTACATTGAAAACCAGAGATCTCCATTCCTGCTGCCCCAGGGACTCTCTCCACCCTACGACACCATTCTTATTGCACACAGAGCTTTAAGCTTAAATGCTAGAAATGAACTGAACATTCCCCGATAGGAAGGCAAAGTCTGATCCAGTCATTGATGAAAATGATGTTCATGAAGAGTTCTGAATAAGAAAGGGCAACTACTGCCTTATAAAAAGGAGAAAAATCGGCCAGACATGGTGGCTCGCGCCTGTAATCCCAGAACTTCGGGAGGCCAAGGCAGGCAAATCACCTGAGGTCAGGAGTTGGAGACTAGCCTGGCCAACATGGTGAAACCTTGTTTCTACTAAAAATACAAAAACTAGCCAGGCATGGTGGCAGGTGCCTGTGATTCCAGCTACTCAGGAGGCTAGGCAGGAGAATCACTTGAAACCAGGAGGTAGAGGTTGCAGTGAGCCAAGCTCGTGCCACTGCACTCCAGCCTGGGTGACAGAGTGAGACCCCATTCAGGGAAAAAAAAAAGGAGAAAAATAAAAACAGCATACCAAAATTACACAGACAGTATGGCTTCAACTATAAATGACAGAAGAAAACTACACTATTTTTATTAAGTAAAAAGTTAATAAGGTCAGCTCTTGGTGGCTGACTTTGAGGAAGATGTTATGCTATGCATTTTTCAGTGCTTCCCAATAAGCTTTTCTACAATAAGCACACATTACTTTTATAATGAGGAAAACATTTAAATAAGAAATGGGCAGCAGGGAAGCAGCGTCTGTCTCCCCCCAAAATGTCCTTTTGGAAGTATGATGGGTGGTCCTGACCCACCACTGGTGCCTCCTTAACCCTACCCAAACCTGTCACCTGCTTCCTGCCTCTCCCAAGCCTACTTATATATTCTCACTTATCCAAGCCCAAGGTAATGCAAGCCCCCCTTCTTCAAGAAGCCGGTCTTGACCATTCCCAGCCAACTATTAGGTTAGCCATATGACATTGCCATTCTTGTATTCCAGACACTGTCTACTCTGGGTGACTTCATATGACTCAATCTATTCATTGCAACCTCCTCCTCCTGGGTTCAAGCGATTCTCCTGCCTCAGCCTCCCGAGTAGCTGGGTCTACAGGCTACTACAGGCACCATTATGCCCAGCTAATTTTTGTATTTTTAGTAGAGACGGGGTTTCCATGTTGGCCAGGATGGTCTCGATCTCTTGAACCGGTGATCTGCCCACCTTGGCCTCCCAAAGAGCTGGGATTACAGGCATAAGCCACTGCACCCGGCCAACTCACCCAATCTTCTCATGAAACTTCGGCCTATTCCCAGGTCTGGGACGCACAACTGCACATGGGGAGTTTTTTGCCTGGGACTGTCTCTCTTGTTTCATGTGGAATCTGGCTTTAAGTCACTCTTCTTAGTACACTGGCTTACATTATATTCATTCTGGTTGTGAACATTACTGAAAATAAAGCCACAGACCTTCCTCACTCATAAGCACCTGCTTGGGTTCTACGCTTGGCCTTGGAGACAGAGACATGAGTCCCTGCCCCAAAGTTTGCAGAGAGAGAAAGAGCCTTGGATAGGCATGAACCCAATCAGGGAATGCTAATACCTTGCTGGCACCCATCTCTTTAATGTGCTGAATACCTACCCGTTGGTCCTCTTGCAGGGCAAGAGCTAGATGGGCCTGTCTTTAAATCTAAGTCTGTCTCTCATAAGCAGGTGGACTTGGCCATGCCACTCAACCTCTCCAAGCCTCAGTGTCCTCATTTAGAAAATAGAAGTAGTTATAGCCCCTACTGCAGATCCTGTGTAAGGACTAACTGGAAGTACATGTGAACATTTATCACCATGCTATACATAGTCACACTCAAGAAACTCTCCCAGCCTGGCACAGTGGCTCATGCCTGTAATCCCAGTGCTTTGGGAGGCTGAGGCGGGCGGATCACAAGGTCAGGAGTTCGAGACCAGCCTTACCAACATGGTGAAACCCTGTCTCTATTAAAAATACAAAAATAAAATTAGCCAGCATGTCAGTGCGCACCTGTAATGCCAGCTATTCAGGAGGCCAAGGCTGGAGAATCGCTTGAACCCAGAAGGTGGAGGTTGCAGTGAGCCAAGATCATGCCACTGCACTCCAGCCTGGGTGATAGAGCAAGATTCCATTTCAAAAAAGAAAGAGAGAGAGAAAGGAAGAAAGAAAGAGAGAGAGAGAGGGAAGGAAGGAAGGAAGGAAGGAAGGAAGGAAGGAAGGAAGGAAGGAAGGAAGGAAGGAAGGAAGGAAGGGAGAGAGAGAGAGAGAGAGAAAGAAAGAAAGAAAGAGAGAGAAAAAAGAAACACTCCCTTGTGGAGCAGGCAGGGCAAAAACTATTACTCCCTTTATTTCCTAATGAAGAAACTGAACTCACGAAAGTCTAAGTGACTTTTCTGAGACCAAGTGGTGCTGATACTAAAATCTTGGTCTCCTATGCCCAGCGTGTGCTGTGTTCTAGGCTAACATCTGCTGATTCTAAAAGCACACAAACATTTAAGGCTCACTGGTGCAACTCCTAAGGAAATTTCCAAACACATTTGCTACCTCATCACTACCTGGAATAACTTTGGAAGGGCCCACAAAGAATTCAGCACTGCCACTTCCCCGTGATGATGACTGGCTGGCCATATGCTCGCCTAGTTTCCCATCTGCTCCACATACGGAAAGAGGGAAAGCGTGCCTACCTGCCGGCAGAGGGGCTCAGCTCCTGTCTAATGGCCCTCCAGAATGATACTCTCACATCAGCTCAGGAAATTCCACCTTCCCCAAACGTCTTGGAAATGGTTCCCTCTCAACAGACTTCCCACAAATAAGGCTTTTGCTGGTTACTTCTGATTTAATGCTTATACATTTTCAAATGGAAGAGAGTTGTCTGGTTTTACATTTTGCACATAAAATAATGTACTTATCATTAGTCATCTCCTGTCTGCTCACATTTGAAAATGTATGCACATTTTTCTAGTTTCCTATCATCTGAAACCTGAGACCTTTCAAGGTATGGGGAACACAGTGTATCTTGAAGCCAGGAACCTCAGACAAGTTGTTGTGGCTTTTTATAGCCTCAGTGGTAATAGGATGACAGTTTGGTTCTTCACTTTTTGAAAATATGATGAAACTTCTGGCCTTTGCTCCAGAAAAAATACACATAGGCACAAAATCACAGATACCCTTCAAGACTTCATGCATTCCAGATAGAAAAACAGCTCCATAACAAACCTGCTTATATACCCCCTGACCCTGAAATAAAAGTTGGAAGAAAGAAAAAAGGTTTTGAATATTGCGCCAAGGATTCAGAATGAAGACTGTGGCATGTTCGTTAGAGGAGGGCAAAAAAATAAGATAAAAATCACACATAAAACCGAGTTCACATTTCTTTCCCTTTTTTCTTTTCTTTTTGAGACTGAGTCTCCCTCTATTGCCCAGGCTGTAGTGCAATGGTGTGATCTCAGCTCACTGCATCCTTTACCTCCTGGGTTCAAGTGATTCTTTTGCCTCAGCCTCCCAAGTAGCTGGGATTACAGGCACCCACCACCATACCCGGCTAATTTTTGTATTTTTAGTAGAGACGGGGTTTCACCATATTGGCCAGGCTGGTCTTGAACTCCTGACTTCACGAGACCTGCTGCCTAGGCATCCCAAAGTGCTGGGATTACAGGCGTGAGCCACCATGCCTGGCCTCAAGTTTCTTAACTTAACATTCAAGGCCATAAACCTCTGGCTGTGGGTTCCCATCTAGTTCCCACAGCCTCTCTCCTCATCCACTCCATGCACACGTCCCTCCTGCCATCCTGGCTCCCCTAGCAGAGACTTATGCCTTTGTTTCCTTCACCAGGGACCTCCTGTTTCCTTTACCAGGGACCTTCTTCCCCTCATTTTCATATTTCAATCCTACTCACGCTTTAAACCTCAGCTCAAGTGCCACCTCCTTGTCAGGTTTTTAAAAGTTCTTCCCATCAGGAAATTACCTCTCCCCCGACACTTTCCTCCCTTAGCAGTTTGTCTTTATGCTTGCAGTACTTAGCACATTCCACCTTACAGATATTGATGCATGGGTCTTGCCACCCCTACTGGCTGGCAATCTAATTCGCTTCTGTAGTCTTCCCCTGGCACATAGTAAGTGCTCAATAAACACCTGAAATAAATGAATATCTGTTTCTCTAATTCACACACAGTGCAAATGAAATGCAAATAAATATGCATTTCTCTGTGGCCCAGACTTTTATTTATGTAAAATCTTCAAACATGCTTGGGGTCAATGGGTGCTTGTCTGTAGGGTCAGGGTTCCTAATTGAACCCTCATGTATTAGTCTGTTTTCACACTGCTATAAAGAACCACCTGGGACTGGGTAATTTATGACGAAGAGGTTTAACTGACTTACAGTTCTGCAGGCTTAACAGGAAGCATAACTGGGAGGCCTCAGGAAACTTACAATCATGGCGGAAGGTAAAGGGGAAGCAAGGACCTTCTTCACAAGGTGGCAGGAAAGACAGAGAGAGAAGGGGGAACTGCCACATACTTTTAAACCATCAGATCTCATGATAACTCACTTGCTATCATAAGAACAGCATGGGGGAAACTGCCCCCGTGATCCAATCACCTCCCACCAGGTCTTATGGGGATTACAATCCGAGATGAGATTTGGACAGGGACACAGAGCCTAACCATATCACCTCAGGAATGAGTTGAGCCCAGAATTTCAACCAAAGGTCAGCAGTACACATGAATGGGCCATTCAGCAGAATAGCTGATGATTCTCCTGGAAGAATCTATTCTCCAGTCAGAAAGATTATGTTCTACATTTATGACTACTTGCTTAATCTAGATAAATATCTAGATTAAGAACCTCTTTTCCTTATTTTTGAGGGGACTTCAATAACAGGTGCCACCAATTTAAGGGGCAGGGTTCTGGGTCTGGAGGATTTCCGATTATGGTTTCTCCAGTCTTCTCCAGGATTGGACAAAGCCACATTCCTTGGTTGTATGACAAGGCCCAGCCACAAAACAGAGTCCACTGGGAGATTCCTTTTTCTCTGTTCTCTGAGATTGTTTTACCTTTATTCTAGATTCTACATAGAATCCACCAGATTTGGGGATTCATCTACTAGCACTAAACATGGCACAGGGCCCAAGAGATGTGCTTGGAGTCAGGTAGGAAGTAAAGCCTGAGTGCCCAATAAAACCTTTAGTGGACAAACACCTCTGAATTAGGACCACAGCTGCTTGGCAGGCTGACTCCTCTCTTTACAGCAAACCTGGTTGTTATGGTGATAGAAAGTGAATGAAACTGGGAGAGGATTGTGAAATGTTACTGTGGAAAAAGGGGCTTCTGGGCCTTATATAAGTCACGTTCCAAATATATATCTTTGAATAAGAGGCAAGGAGTCCATAACCCAGCTCCTAGGCATTGCGTGGTGTTGTGATATTAATAAAACCCCCGCCGATTTTTCCAAGCCTGTCTCTGCCTTCATTTATATTACACTGGGGTCCTGAATGGTTGTGATTCTTGAGAAAGGAGTCCAGTTCCCTGAAATATCTACTTTCAGGAAAAGGAACCCAATACTAGTAAAATGGTTCCCCGGGGAGCCAAGAATGAATCAATCAATGGAATAAGCACCTTGTTTTCAGAATACCCCAGACTGCGATTCATTTACTTCTGCCTCTGATAGAGGTTTTAGAAAGAAAGACTTAGGCTGCCCAAATACCTTTAGTAAAAGGAGAAATTTTCCATTGATGATAATGATTATTATTATTATTTTGGTTAACTTCAAAGTTAAGCTTTGAATTGAAAGTGGAAACTGGAGCCCAAGGCAGCCTCATGGCCAAGTGAACACTGTTGCAGAAGTCAGGCCCAGGGCCCAGTTCAAGTCTGCCTCTAACTAGTCTTGGGACTTGGGGCAAGTTTCTTGCCTCCCTCCAGCATAGCTTCCCCATGTATGACTCAGGGGGCCAGAACCATTGTATCCACAACTCAAACAGCTTGTCTCAAGAGCTGGTGACTTTTTTGTCACCATCAGCATGATTTTAAAGGAAAGCCTGATTGATGACCTGGTGATCCTAAGAAATAGCTGTTGTCTAATGCTCTCGGATTCCATGGGGCTCTCTCACAGATGTCATTTCATATCATGACCATGACAATTCAGCCAAGGAGGTACCTTGATTCCCATTTTACAGACGTGATCAGACCAAAGTGACTTGACCACCAAGCTCATAGTGCAATGATCAGAGATTAAGGACATGGTCCCAGGCCTGACTGACACCAAGTCTCGTGTCTTGCCAGGACACATGCCGCTCCTCTATCAGTAATGCTTCAGAGGGAGATTCTTGAACCAGGGAACTGACCAGTATGATGAGTTCTAAGGTATGTGCTTTTAGCAATAAATGAGGAGGCTGGATGAAAACAGGGGTTCTAAAGACATCTCATAGCAGGAAAAACTTCTCATAGAAAACTTCTCTAGTCCCTCTCTTCAAATGAAATCTAACGAACCTAATGTAGAGTGCCAACATATGAAATAGATAATTGTAGCATCCCTCTGGTTGAAAAAGAGATGGCATCCACCCAAATGTCCATCAACTGACAAATGAATACTAAATGTGGTCTATCATCTTATGGAATATTACTCAGCTGTAAAAAGGAATGCAATACGGACACATGCCGCAACAAGGGTGAACTTCAAAAATATTATAATAAGTGAAAGAAGCCAATCACAAAAGACTGCTTATGGTATGATTCTATTTAGATGAAATATCCAGAATAGCTAAACCCACAGAGACAGAAAGCAGACTGGTGGTTGCCAGGGACTTGGGGTGGAGGGGGTTGGGGATGGAGAGTGACTGCTTGATGGTTTCCTTTTTGAGTGGCAGAACATCGTGGAGCCAGCTAGCAGTGATGGTTGCACAACTTTGTGAAAGTACTAAATGCCACTGAATTGTAAGCTTTTAAATTGTAAGATAAAATTCACTATCATAAAATTCACATATGATAGTGAATTTTACCTCCATTTATATAATGTTTCCAGAATCCCACCCCATAAGCCTCCTCCTTCCCATGCCACTAAAGAGCCTCCAGAGAACCCTAGTAAGAAACTCAAGTAACGAGTTTGAGTAAGAAACTCGTTTGAGTCACTAGATATTACAAAACACTACCTTCACCAAAATAGTTCACATATGACAGATGTTTTCCTCCTTCAGGAGCCAAAGGTAATTTCTCCTAACACATGAAATAAATATGAGCCAGTGACATCTTGCTACCTGGAAACAGAACCTTCCATTGGTAACCAGCTCCAATGTCGATTCTAGTCCACAGTAATCAAGCAGCTTCGTTTTTAGGATACACTATTGGTTTTAAACTTTAAAAGTCTATTTTTAGTATACCAGGAAAGAGAATAACAACTAAGCATTGCTTTTTCTTTCATGTCCAGTAGATACTTTCACTGTTGAGTAGTAAACTCAGCATTATCAAGTGCCTACTATACATTAAAAGATTTTCTCATTTATTTTTATTTATTTTTATTTATTTATTTTTTTTGAGACGGAGTTTCGCTCTTGTCACCCAGGCTGGAGTACAGTGGCACAATGTTGGCTCACTGCAATCTCCATCTCCCAGGTTCAAGTGAATCTTGTGCCTCAGCCTCCCAAGTAGCTGGGATTACAGGCATGCACTATCACACCCAGCTAATGTTTGTATTTTTAGTAGAGATGGGTTTCACCATGTTGGCCAGGCTGGTCTTGAACTCCTAACCTCAAGTAATCCACCCACCTCAGCCTCCCAAAGAGCTGGGATTACAGGTGTGAGCCACCGTGCCTGGCCTCTCATTGTTTATTTGAACATCATTATCCCCATTTTAAAGAAAAGGATACTGAGGCTCAAAACAGCTAGGCAACGTCTCCAAGGACTCACCATCAGTTGGTGAGAGAGTCAGGATTGGAATCTCCGGCTCTTCAGCTCCAGAGAAGGCACTCTCAACTATGCCAAGGTGGGTGTATCAGCATCGAGCTCGTCCCCTGGTAGACTGCCTGAGGACTACTATCAGTCCCCCAAGAAACTAACCCCAGGCTGCAAGACCCAGAGGTGGCAGAGATGCACAATGCATGGACACAGGTCTGGGGCCCCTTCTGATGTCTCCTCTGCATCTGTCCAGAGCAGTCTGGGGAGATGAGGAGTTCGGGGTATCTACTTTTTTTCTTTAGTCTGTGTGGGGAAATAAAGATCCACTTCAGCAGTCTTGCTGACAAACTGTTCTCAAGAAATGACTAATGATGGACAGACACTTCAGACCCTCTCTTGCTAAAGAGTTGAAGGGAAATGCTGGGATTCCATTTGTTTTTTAAAAAAATAGGTCAGATTCTGTGCAAAGGCTAGAAACCCTGGCTTCTAAAGGTACCTTCTAGCCTGGAAGTCTGCCTGACATCATTTTAACGCAGTAGGAGTGACAGAGTCTCAGATTTAGACACAGGAAACACTGTGCAGCATAAATTGGTAACTTTTCAACTTATTTGGAAACATTTCTACTCAAAGGAGTTGAGAAGAATTTCAGTCTTTTCCTCTGCATGGTAAATTATCAAAATGATCATAATCCCTTACATACAAACACACTTTGTGCATTACAAAGTACTTTCATGGATAATCCTTGCTGAGTTTTTTTTTTAAATGGTGAAATTAAGAAAAAGTATCAGTAAATAGCATTGAACTATTATCATATACTGTTACATTGTAGGTAAGAAGAGGATGAGAGGAAAGGGTTTTATATTAGAATGAAAGTCAGGTTCCAACTTCTCACTATTCCTGGTTATCAATAAAGTCAATGCTTTTTAAATTAAAAATGAGGTGCTGCTATTTATGACTTGATAAGTTGTAAAATGCGTTTCCCATCTTTCCCAATGGTCTTATGTCCCATTATTATTAAATTCTAGGCCTGTAGCTCATACAGATCACACAGAATGCAGCTCCTATGAATTATATACATGTAGATAAAGAAAAGCAACTAGAACAAGAAAAATAAAACTAATTTTGTTTCAATGTTATTTAATGAAAATACAGTAGAACCCTCTATCCCCTCACATTTAGGTGGCAGAGCTTGAATAGACTCAGGCCATGCAATGGCTCTTGAATTTCTTCTTCCCACCAGAGGACTAAGAATGCTGATATGCCAAGGTCATCCCAAAAACACTGTACTGCCATGCCATACTGGCATACACCGCTACCCAAATCTCCTGACAGTACCATATGGTTTCCCAGAACCTAGTCTCTGCTGGCGAGACCAATAACTATTAGAGAATAGATTTTTGAGGAATGAGTTTTATTGCAGTAATTCTCACCAAATGGCAACTAATCCACTGCTTTTCCTTTGAGATGGCTAAAGAAAGCAGCTGCAGATGCATATGTACTGGCGAACACATTCTTTGGCTGCCATCGGGTCTAGGCTGCTCAGAGGACAGCTTTGAAGCACTCACCAGTGGAAGCCACACCGAGCAGGACTGGCCTTTACAAACTACAGGTAAACATCCTCAGCTGAGCCTTGCCAACAGCGGCAATCTGTGCCTCACACAGTCAAGAACACTCTTGAGAAGAACTCCGCCAGGCAGGCGCCATCCAGCCTAACTCAGAACATGACCAGTACTTCTTCAGGGTAATATTTCCCACAGGGAAGTGGCACTCAACTTTGGCTGCACAGTAGAATCACCCAGGGAACCGGGAAACTTTCCGTGGCCAGGCCTGCAACGCAGACCAATCAAAATCAGCACCTCTAGAAGTGGGAACTCTACCATGGGTATTTTTGAAAGCTGCCCAGAGGGTTCTAACGGGCAGCCAAGCACGAGAAGCACTACCATAGGGTGATATTTGGGCCTGAGCCCAGGTGATGAGAAGCCTTGGCAGAGGAACCTGCAAAACACCACTTGCTTGGGGAAGTCTGCATTCCTCCCAGTCTTGAACAATCACTGACAAGTGCTTTACTTGTCTGCGCACATTAGGGTCAATCTGATTTGTCTAGAGGTACGAGAAGTGCTATTTGAGATGCCTGTCTTTGACTTTTCTTCCTGAAACACTGACACAATGATATGTACTCAACCCTTACTTTACCTGGAATTTGGTAAAAACAAAACAAACAGCATACCCAAGTGAAATATCATTCATTTCCGGGGTGATTCCACAGAGGGAGGGCGGGGAATGTAATGTGCCACTGAGTGGGGGGGGTGATGAAGCAGAATTACAACTGTTGTAAATATCATAGAGCTGGCATTAAATGGGGTCTGCCAATTTTGAAACAAAAACTGTATACTGCAAGAGTGTATACATGAAGAAAATAAAAAGGAAGGAATTTTACCATGTCCTAGTTACCTGTGGCTCTCTTCTCCTGCATTTTATTGTGCTCTTCCTGTGCTTGAGGATTTCAAGGAGAAGCACTATATGAACAATAGCAGGCAAGTGGGAGGCCTGTCCTTGAGGGAGCTGTGGCTTCTTAGAAGAGACATTCCAGATTTGGATATTAGAAATTCATCAACGGAAGGAAGCCCATTTGTCAGATTATTCCCAATTTGAGTCACTGGTTGTTTGGGGGCTGATATTTATAAAATGAAGATATTTTATTAGAATTGTTTAAGAGGTAAATCTCACTCACAATGGTAAGAGGTTCCAAGAACTTACCTGCTTAGGATATGAAGCAGAGTTAGGAAGCAGAGCTGATAGAAAGGAATGACATAAAAAAGCACTTACTGGTTCTCCCTTTTCTTCTTGAGTGGGTCCATGAGGCGCAGAGTGTCTCTGATCACAGCCACTTTCACTTCTTCATCAACAAGGCTGGGGACATTTTCAAACACCCCTGGAGAAAGCTTGAATGGGTAAGGATTCTGTGTCACAGTGGAGACCGTGATTCGGTGCCAAGTGGCTATCAGCATCCAATCCTCCATCTAGCTCCAGGGGTTATACTATCAATTTTGCTTATCCTAATCTATAGAAGAAAATGTTTAAAGACTTCCTTTATACTACTTTAAGATCAGTTTCCTTTTATAAATTAACCAGATATACGAAGAGAAAAAATAGCACGATGTTTTTCTAATTATCAAAATGATATGTGCTCACTGGAGAAAATTAAGAAATATAGAAAGGGGTTAAGAAAACTAAAATAATCTAAATAATCTCCCCTAAACCCAATATTGATATCTGTTGTATTTCCTTCCAGTTTTTCTTAAATGCATTTTTTGGGGAGGGGGAGAAATACAGAACCACTGTTAAATGTACTATTTATCTTAGTGATTCAAGTATGTCAACATGACTAAATCATATTCATAGAATTTCAATTAGTTCATCTCCTGAGGTTAACTAATTAGTTCATGTCAAAACTGATGGGAAGGCTCAGCTGCTTCTAAGTTTCCAGACCTTAAAAATTAGAAAAATGGCATGCTGGGAAGTTACCGTAGGTCAGATAGGTATTGTATTGATAGTCTATGTTCAGAGCTCAACAATATTGAAATTATTTGACTTGAGCACAATTTGGCTATGACAATTTGAGAATGTTCAGTCTTGTTCTGTTAAGTGAGCAGCATGAGGGTAGGAATATTCAGCTGAATGGCAACATCATCAATGAAATGCTCAACATACTTACTTCGTGCTCATGTTCGATTCTCATACTGGGATTTGCATTTACTTCAAGTAGTATAGGCTTCAGGTTTTTCATTAGAAGAATGTCGAAGCCTAAAATCTGGGCAGGATAAACACAATTCAGAATTACTCTCTCTATTGAGTATGGTATTAGGTTCATTAAGTTGAAAATAAATTCAAACTCAGTCCCCAGCCTTGGCCTTGACCCTGGCTTCTCTTGGCCACAGCCCCTCTTCCTCTGGGTGTACTCAACAGACCAAATGGACAGTTGGAAATTTTATGGGAACCTTGATAATGGGATGAATTCCCACAGTGCATTTCAGCAGCATCTTTGTCGTCTGAAGGGCTGTGAAGTTGATGACCTCTTTCTTCTTTAATAGGTTTATTACTATGTTGAGGATGAGTAGTAGTCCCTCGATTTCTCCCTCTGCCTTTTCTTCTGCTATCCTTTACTAAGTGGCTCCTTAGCTAGCTCTCTAAAAACCTAAGGTTGCTTCTGCGAAACTGAGATATACATCAGTGTCATACAAGGAACCCTTTTAAAACCACCACATTGGCTGGGTACGGTGGCTCACGTCTGTAATCCCAGCACTTTGGGAGGCTGACGTGAACAGATCACCTGAAGTCAGGAGTCCGAGACCAGCCTGGCCAACATGGTGAAACTCTGTGTCTACCAAATACACAAAAATTAGCTGGGTGTGGTGGCGCCTGCCTGTAATCCCAGCTACTCGGAAGGCTGAAGCAGGAGAATTGCTTGAACCCAGAACGCGGAGTTTGCAGTAAGCCAAGATGGCACCATTGCAATTCAGCCTGGGTGACAGAATGAGATTCTGTCTCAAAAAACAAATACACACAACCCCACTACATCCCTACAGAGTCAGAAGTGCTCAGAGCAGAACCCAGGTGAATGTATTTTGAAGAAAGCAAATTCCCCAGGTGATTCAGATATACCCTCTTAGTTAAGAAGAAGTTAATACTGATTAGGCACCTATTACTATACAAAGCCCTGATTATTCATAGTCTCATTGAATCCTCATGGCAGAGTATTTGAAGGAGGGATTATGCACTCCACTTTACAGAAGTAGAACTGAATCTCAGGAAGGCCAATGGATTTCCCAGAGGCCGCCTCGCTAGTTAGTAAATGACAGAGCTGGCTTTTCCACCCAAGCAGGACTAACTACACAGTGACCTGGCTCAACATGAAAATGTGGGGCCCTTTGTTCAAAAAGGATGAACAGTTTCACGATAGGCACATTAAATCAAGCTCAGAGTCCTTCTAAGCGCAGGGGCCCTGTGTGACCGCCCAGTGTAGCTGGAGGTCTTCAACACCATTTGCTTTAAGCCTGCTCTCGAATCCAGCATGCTGCCTTGGGTGAGGCTTTGTCTTCCAGCCCCTCTAGTTTCTTTCCATTCCTTACAGAACCTACAATCCAGGCCAGCCACTTGTGAGCATCTTCTTCTCTCCGCCGAAAACAACTCTTCATCTGGATAACTTTTGCTAATCCTTGAGATTGCTGCCCCTAATGAAATTCTGATTCAGACAACAAAGACTTCCGATTCTCCAGAGGACTCTCGTTATTGCTACAGAAGTGATAATGCAGAAAGTTTCTAATATAACTAATAGAACCCCAAAGTCTCAAAAAATAATGCGGAGAATAAAGAGAAAAAAGAAAAAGGGTTATAGACTCCCCTCTTCTGTGGATTCAAGGAGGAAAGATGAGGGAAATCCATTTACTTGTCTATATAGAATATGCATAAGTTAAATGATAATTATTAAACTTTAGCTCCATCCTTATTAATGAAATTGGAGCCTGAATGATCATTTTGGGGGGTGATTCAAGATGAAGTTATTTTTCAGTGAAGGGCAATAAGGATGAAAATTTGGGAAAAGTCATCCTCACTCTACTTTTCTTTCCTTGGTCATGAAAAGAAAGAAATGGAAATTCAGTAGAAAATGTTACATGTATTATAGATCTGCTTAATAATACATGACAAGTGGAAGTGAGTGATGAGGCCTTTTAGAGACTCTGGTGACATCATCAGTCTAACTTCAGACCTGGTTGGAGACATGTGATGTTGATGAGGCGACAGAGAACGGCAGGCTGTGGTGACCACGCTTATCATCCTTAGTCATCAACTCTTATTTTTGGTATATTTTGTAATTTCTCAGCCTGGTGGACTCTTCCCAGTTCAATGCCCAGTGGTTTCATGAATGTAAAGCTGGGAATGCTGAGAGCTGGAGCAGTAAAGCCTTGTCAGCCCTATTGGTCTGCACTCACCAGTGTCATGATTTTCCAGAATCTAAATTTGGGTGCATGGTTTTGAATATGCTGGGTCCTGTACAGGAATGCTTTGGAGTCAGAAAGACCTGGGCTCCAACCCCAGCTCAGTCTCTTACACTAACTAGATGACTCTAGGTAAGGTGCTTAGCTGCTCTGAGCCTAGGTGATCTCATCTGGAAAATGAAGATAATCATAGCTATCTGTCAGGGTTGTTGATAATGGTAACAACCATTAATTTATTATTTTTCTTGAGACAGAGTTTCTCTCTTGCTGTCTAGGCTGGAGTGCGATGGTGCCATTTCTGCTCACTGCAACCCCCACCTCCCAGGTTGGGGGTCAACCATGTTGGCCAGGCTAGTCTCAAACTCCTGATCTTAGCTGATCCACCTGCCTTGTCCTCCCAAGGTGCTGGGATTGCAGGCATGAGTCACAGTGCCTGACCCAGAAAATATTTATTGAATGCTTTCAATATCCCAAGAACTACTCTAGCTGCTGGAAATACAGCAGTGAACTAGAAAAAGTCTTACACTCCAGTAGGGGAGATAAGATCGAATAAAGATAATGCAATAGGCATTTTTTTGCACAATGCTTGACACATAGAAAGTGCTTAATGAAAGCCAGATATGGCATTTTTTCATAAGTTCAAGGAAATATGCATGATTTTCTTTTCAAAAGTCCAATAAAATATGTAGCATCAATGGATCTGAATACACAGAATCATCGAACTGGGAGATATGTAGAGTTGATCTTGTCGTAAAATCACAGAATGTCCCAGTTGGCAGAAAATCAGGAAATGACTTCATCCAGTGGTTTTCAAAATGGGGTTCTTTTTTGGGGTCCCAAGGGGGAGGCCAACCAGATCAGACCAAATTTTCCCTTTTACCTATGTGGTATATGGGGTTCCCAGGGAAAAAGCTTTACCTTTTTTTTTTTTGAAAACCCACTTTGTGCAGACAAGGAATGTGCAGCTTAGAAAGGGGAAAGCCTCTTTCCAAGTCCCTCTAACAGAGCAGGAATTGTTAAACGGAGAGAGTTTTCAACCATGTGACATTCTGCCTCCCCAAGTAATTCAATCAGCAATAATGTGTTGAGCACCTCCTACCTGAGGGGCTTCCTTGGGAATTTAAAGATATCTGTCCTTCATTCCTGACCTCTAGAAGCTTCAAATCAAGTTGGGGAGATTCCTGAGCCATTAATTATAAATTCAAGCAAAGGCTCCAAACTATATCTCAACAAGAGGCATTAGTTCCTGAGCCCCACATCTACACTTCCATCTGCATCCAGAGTATCCCCAACTGGGAGGTCCTAGAGTCCACAAATTCACTGTATCCAAATGCACTCTGTGGCCGACTATCTCTAAGACACTCCTAATAATCCCTACCTCCTGATATTCACAGCCTTTGTGTAATCCCCCCTCAAACACATTGGGGTGTGACCTCACCTAATGACTTGTTTCTAACTGAATAGGGCAGAAATGATGAAATGTCACCTCTAATATCGGGTTATAAAAAGACTGTGGCTTCTGTCTTGGATGCTTTCTCTCCCTCTCTTGCTCACTCATTCGGAGGGAGGCCACCTGCCATATCATTGTGAGCTGTCCCACGGAGAGGCCCAGGTCACAAGGAACTGATTTATCTAGCCCACAGTCCCAGTAGCTGAGACCCACCAACAGCCACGGGAGTGAGCATGGAGGAGGAGCTCTCCCCATTTAAGTCCTGAGATGACTGTAGCCCTGGCCAACCTGTTGGTTGCAGCCTTGCAAGAGACTTTGAGCCAGAAGCAGTCAGCTAAGCCTAAATTCTGACCCACATGTACTGTGAGATAATGAATATTTCTTGTTTTAAGCTGCTAAGATTTGGGGTAATTTGCTACACAGCAATAGATAATAAATATACCATTTTTTCCCTAAAATCTCCTTTGCTTTCTGTATTCCTTATCCACCCAATAACACAAATCAAAACTTGCCCCTTCATCCCTTACAACCAGCTGGTCACTAACACCTGCACACTCTACCTCCTAGAAAGCTTTCTAGACCTGGCCCATCCCCTCTGCTTCTACTCTCCACAGGTCTGTACCATCTCTCACCTTTCCCCTGCTCTCAATCTCACTCCTCTAATTCATCCGACACAAGGAGCCATTTTTCTAAAGTGCAAATAGAATATTAACACTCCTCTGCCTAAAATCTCTGCCTACAGAACGAAGCCCAAGTCCCACAGCATGTCCTACAGATTGCTCTGTGGCCTGACATCTGTCAACACTCCAGGTTTATCTCCTCCCACTTGCTACTATACATCTTGGGCTCTCATTGTGCTGAACCATTACTAGTTCAAGGATGGTTTACTGCTCTCTGCCTTCATACTCTTCTGCCTGAAGGCATTACTTCCTTTGTCAGTTATTTATTGAGCACCTACTAAATACCAAGCACTGTTCTTGGCACTGAGTGTAAAACAGTGACAAGACAAAGCTCCTACCCTCTTGTAGGTTACATTTTAGAGGGGAGAGATACCACAAGCAAGCCAATAATGAAAGCAAGGTAAGAACACAGAGTGTGATACAGTGGGTGGAGGGGAGCATCTGGGGATCTACCTAGGAGGGCCAGTGAGGCCTTTCTAAAGAGGAGACATTTGTCATTGTCTCTGGCCAGAACAGTTTCTGATGAGAATGTTGTGGTTATTCTTTGTTCTTCTGACATAGTGTGCCTTTTCTTTCTGACTACTTTTAAGATTTTCTGATCATGATTGGTTTTCCAACAGTGTTGATTATAATTTGGGGGTAGTGTGCATGTATTTTATTTGGAATGTCTTGAGCTTCTTAGATTGTGAGTTTATAGCTTTTTTTCAAATTTGGAAATTTTGGCCATTATTTCTTGAAAAACATTTTTTATATTCCCTCTCTCTTCTGCCCTGAAACTTCAATTACACATGTTAGACCACCTGATATTGTACCCTCGTCCACCAAGGATCTGTTCTTCCTTTCCTTGGCATTTTCCTCTGCTTAATTTTGGACACATTCTATTGCTATGTCTTCAAGTTCACTGATGGTTTCTTCTTCAGTGTCTAATTTGCTGTCAATCACATCCAGTGATATTTTCATCTCAGAGATTATATCTTCTGTTACAGATGTTTCATTTGGCTCTTTTCACTAGCTTCCATTTCTCTCTTCACTAAGCTCATGTTCCTTAAAATTTTTGTATAGAGTTATAACAGCTGTTTTAATATCCTTTTCCTGCTAGTTTCATCATTTCTAATATTTCTGGATCTGTTTCTCTTAAATGATTTCCCCACTGGTGAAGGTGACCTTTTCCTGTCTTATGGAACGTTTAGAGACTTTTTCTAATTGAATGCTGGACATTGTGATATTTCAATGCTACGTGTCTGGTCTTGGTCTTCCTTTGAAAATTCTGGGCTTTGTGTTGGCAGTCAGTTATTTGCAAATCAGCCTGATGCCTTCAAGGCCTTTTGCTTAAGGTAAATAGGATGAGTCTCGAGTAACCTTTATTTCAGGAAAGATTTAATCCTCCCCGTTACGGCAGAACTTCTTTGGAGTCTCCACTGAATGCTCCCAGCCATCACCACAGACCCTTCACTCTGACTGCTCAGCCCTCAAATGCCTCCCTGCCCTGTGTGAGCCCCAGAAGTGGTTCAGCTTATCAATTCCCCGGTTATTCTTTGCCCAGCTTTGTGGATTAACACTCCATGTATGCACGGCCTAAGACTCAGCAGAGACCCACTGAGATCCCACGCAGCTTTCTGGAGCTCTTCCTGCTTCGCTCCTTCTGTAATTCTGCCCCACAACTTCCAGCCACCTTAGGCTTCCCAAACTTCAGTCTTCACCTCCTCAACTCAATGAGGTCACTGGACTCTGTTTAGGTTCACCTCCTCTGTGTCCATATTCCAAAAATTGCCCCCTGACGAAAAGCTGAGGCAACCATAAGACTCGCCTCAGTTTTCCCCACTTTTCCCAGAGATTACAGTGCTGAGCTATCTGTGGTTCAAAGCCTGAAAATGCTTCTTTTGTTTACATATTCATATATATTTCTGGTAGTCTAGTCGTTTGAAGAAGGAGGTTACATTTAGTCTTTGTTACTCCCTTATCACCGGAAGCAAAAGTCTCAGGAGGTGACATATGGACAGGGGCTGAATAAAGTGAGAGAATAAGTCATTTTTGGGCCAAGCACAGTGGTTCACATCTGTAATCCCAGCACCTGAGGAGGGTGAATCGCCTGAGGTCAGGAGTTCAAGACCAGCCTGACCAACATGGTGAAACCCTGTCTCTACTAAAAATATTTTAAAAATTAGCCAGGTATGGTGGCAGGTAGCTGTAATCCCAGCTACTTGGGAGGCTGAGGCAGGAGAATCACTTGAACCCCAGAGGCGGTTGCAGTGAGCCGAGATGGTGCCGCTGCACTGCAGCCTGAGTCAAGAATGAAACACCATGTCAAAAAATAATAATAATAAATCATGTTTGAATAGCTGGGGAAGAGCAGTCCAGGCAGAGGGAAAAGCAAGAACGAAGGCTACTTCTGAAGAACAGCAAGGAATGAGTGAGAGAGAGAGGCAGAAGATGAGGTCAGATAGACAAGGGGCAGATGGCGCTGCATCTTGTAGACCATGAGAAGGAGCCGGGATTGTAAGTGCAATGAAAAAGCTATTGGAGGGTTTGAGTCAGGAGAGTAACTGGATTTACCTTATGTTTTAAAGCATCTCTTTGGCTACAGTGAGAAAAATAGGCTATAGGCAGCAAAGGTGCCCATGACAGCCATTCACGTGCAAGGTGACGGCTGCCTAGACTTGGATGGCAAGAGTGCAGTTGGCTAGAAGTGGTTACATTTGGGAATATTTTAAAGTATATTTGCAAGAGTTTCTTATGGATTGGAGGTATGAAGGAGGGAAACAGAGAAAAGAAGGATGACTCAGGCTTTTGGACTGACTGAATGTCATTCATTTACTGAAACAGTAAAGACGACAGTGTAGGTTTGGGAGGGAAGTCAGGAGCTTGACTTTGGACATGTTCAGTGTTTGATGGTTATTAATCATCCAAGTAGAAAATTAAAGTGGACAGTAGGATACACCAACCTGGAGCTCAAGGAAAGGTCAGGACTGGAAATACAGTTGTAGGCACCAGTATAGGGCTAGTGCTTAAAGCCACGAGGCTATGAGATCATCTAGGAGGGATTGTGAATAGGGGGACACCTTTCAAAGGATTGAGCCCTGAGACTCTCCAACACTGACAGGTCCAGAACAAGAGGCTGAGAAGCAGCCAGGGAGGTAGGAGGGTATGCTTCCCTCATATTCTGCTCGGCAAACCCTTCTGCATGCTTTATGCTCCAGCTTAAGCAACTCCACCTCTGGGAAGCCTCACCTGACAGGGTTAGGCAAAGTTACCGACTCCCTTTTCTGGGCTCTCCCAGCATCCCACAGGGACCCTCTCATGGCTTCTTATGAGGGACTGCAGTTCTCACGAGCCAGCCCTCCCCACTACACTGTGCACACCCTCAGAGCAGGGACCTTGTCCTATCCGTAACCACACACCCATGCTAGCTCAGGGCTCATCTCAGTAGTGCCCAGGGAATGTGTCAGAGCCGAAAGGAAGAAAAGCTGAACTATCAGAAGTGGTTTTTGCAGGAAGGGTTTATCTAGGAGGTGGGGCTTGAGTAGCACCTTGGAAGGCATTGACGTTTAAGAAACCGAGAACGGGAGAGAGCATGCCAGGTCAGCTGAGACAGAAGAGAACCAAAGGGCAGAAATGGGAAGCACAAATTATGTCTGAGACAGTAATCGTATCTGTTTTGCAAGACCGCAAGTCTTAGGGCGGGTACAGTGAAGCTAGACTGGGGCCGGGGTCAGGGTGACAAATACCAGGCTAAGGAAATGGTTTGCAAACTCTGCTCCTTGGAACACTGGCGTTCCCGTTAAGTTTAAGATGTGAATATTTCATGGTTTCTTATAACATCAAGGCATCATAGACAAATTTGAGAACTGTTGTGGTTACAGAAAACAAACAATGGACTAATCACAAAAACGGTCATTTATTGATTCCTATGTGCTAGGTGCTGTGCTAAATATTCTTCCTTGCTCTTATTTGCGCTTGTGATAATTCTGAGGGGGAGGTACGAGTATGATCTCTAAATGCAGATAAAGAAACTGAGGCTAAGGATTGCTAACTTACCAAACCGACTAACTAGAGGTGCCAACCCCAGGCCAAACCCAGGCCATCTAAGAACCAAATCCAAGCCCTTTACCTCTCACTGTATTGCTCCTTGGCCTTCTTCCCTTGGGGTGACTGGGCTGAAGGGTAAGGGAGAGATTAAAAAAAAGAATAAAGAGGAGAACCATCTTAGGATTTAGGGATAGCATCTCCTTCAGGCATCTAAGGGAAAGGATCATGGGCCAAGGAGAGAATTAGACACAGGGAGCTAAAAGAAGATACAGACCAAGCAATGGAACTGGGAAGGAACGTTCTTGAAAGCTAAGCTGGAAGCCTTTCCTCCGCATGTGTAATTTCTGCCATATAATTCATCTACACTGAGGCAGGTCTCGCTGTTTAAACCAGAGTCATACTGGTGCCCTCAGGAAGACTGACATGAGGATATATCGCTGGGAGCTACCTAGACAATGACAGGGGACAGGCTGGAATGACAGGGCAGCCACGTTCCTCAGCAGCAGATTACAGGAAACCTGCCCGCAGCCCAAGCAGTGCCCACAACTGCTTCAGGCCACCACAATTTCCCAAGTAGTTATTATGGCTATGATTGAAAAGGGTTCACCGTCACGTGTTTAAGATACATGTGATCTCTTTGGCTAGAGTTTATGTTCTGGAATACTGCAATCTGGGCCAAGCCAGGCAATGAGCGGGAGAGGCTGTACGGCAAAGAAGCAATATGCTCTATCTGCACCAAACACCACGGCTTGAAAAGCCATTCATAATCTTTAGCTCACTGGAATTTGACAACAACGCTGTGAGGTAGGCAAGGAAGAAGAGGCACAGAGAAGTTAAGTGACTTATACAAGAACACACAGCAAGTCGATGGCAGAACCTAACTGGGTCCCTAAATCTCGTGGTTCCAAGTCAGCTCTGGTATTTGAGACCCCAGCTGAAAAGTGTTCTTTCAAGTGGTAAGAATGAAGTTGGAGAGGGCTACAAGGAGAAAAGGATACCATTTTCTCCCTTGACGACTGGGAATCTGAAATTCCAAATATCTGACACCTTATACCCTGTCAAAGTGCTGTCACCTACATTACTTCACAATAAAAGGCAGGCAGGGAAGTGAGCATAGGTGATTTACAGAGAAAGCAGCAGAGGCTCAGCGTGGTGAAGAAATGTGCTGGAGCTGGCACAGCTGGGAAGAGGAAGAGCATTTCCTCTCGCCTGGCCTCTCACACTGTGCTCCTCCTCTCACCCAGGCCTGGAAGCATTTAGTGTGGTCAAGCAGTGGGAGACGGTCCCAAGGCCGTGGTTCCATCTGTTAGACATGATCTGTCCAAACCAGTGGCTCCCTGCCTGTCTGCCCCTTCCACCAGCTCCCCACAGCTTGGGCCCCAACGATGGCTGCCCCATGTGGCCCACCCATAGCAAGACAAGTAGCAAAACAACCAGCCTGGCCCTCGACCCTGCCACTCAGTCCAAGCCAGGGCTCTGTGGCTTGGCTCTGCCTGCTGGGCCCACATGATACTCCTGGAATAGCTGTCACTGTCAAACAGATGTGACCACATGGTACCCTGGGATGACCCCTGGACATGTCCACGTTGCAGCTTAACTCCTTGACCCTAACTTTTTGCTGGCTTAGGTCAAGACTTGTTTTCTCTGGTCCTACCTCTAAGTTCTGCCTTTTTCTTCTTACTAATATTTTAAACCACCTACCTGATGGCTGAGCTGTCCATCCTCCCTGGGAACCAAAGGCCAGGGGTCTAAGTTTCTCAGGACAGATCTCTGGTTGACAATTACCCCCTCCTGGTACTGATCCTGGCCTGAATTCCCCTCCAAAGGGTCCCGCCAGCCCATCCGGAAATCCTGCTGATGGGTGCCCAGCCCCTGGGGTGGCCTCTCTGGGTTTGGGGCTGCACTTTGGGACCAGCCTCCTCTTCTGCTGTTGAATGAATGCCCCATCCACTAGAGACACTTCCCCACTCCCTCCCTTCTCCCTTCTTGTCCCAAGAGACCTGTTACCCACCTGCCGAGAACTGGAAATAATCCAAATGTTCCTTGACAGAAGAACTGATAATAATTGTGCATGTTCACAATGGAATCTACAAGAGTGCAAATGAGACGGTGCCCACGACCACCACCAGCATGGGTTGACCTTTGAAACCTTACGCGTAGCAGAAAAGAATGTTGCAGAAGGCTCCATACTTTATAACAGCATTTTTATAAAACTCAAAAACAAGCAAAACAAAACAATACATTGTTTAGGGATACAGTCACGCCTAATGAAAATATTTTCTAAAGCAAGGAAATAATAAACATAAAATTCAGGGTGGTCTTTACCCCAGAGCTGGGCAGGGACACTGGCTGGATGTCTTGGGCTGGAAGGAGCGTTTGGGATGATCATTTTGTTGTTTGGCTTCATGGCTTACAAATATGTTCCATGTATTCTCTTTTCATATCTATCAAGTGCTACAAAATAACTTTAAGAATTAGATGGAGAGGGTCCCAGAGGTGTCCCTTCTTTTCTTCTCCTCCCCACACAAATTGATCTGGGGGAAGGAAAGTATGTGTGCCTTTGGAGTGTCTGGATGCCACATCTCCCCATCCCACACTGTCACAGCTGAATGGCCTTTAAGAAGGTTCCAGCCTCATTCCTCATTTCCTGCCCTCCCACACTCTGAGTCCACCAGACTCTGGCTCCATTGCTCTGCTGAAGACAATTCTCTCTAAGTCTCCAGTCAACCCCTTGTGGATGGAGTGGACAGTTTCAGTGCTGGCCTTGCCTGGCATCTCAGCAGTATTGGATGCGACAACCCCTGCCTGCTTCTCCAAGAACCTCTTCCTTGGCATTTCGGGTCTTTCTCTGGTATTTATCTCAAGACACTCCTTCTTGGCCTCCTTTTCTAGCTCCCTCTCCCTTCTCTGCCTATCCCTTGGTTAAACAGTGGTGCCCACAGGTGTCTTCTCAGTCCTCTTGTCACCCTCTTGGGTCACCATTTGCCAATGAGTTCCCATCTCTGTCCCCAACCTGAAATCTGTCTCCTGAAATCCAAGCTTCAGGCTCCAAATATCCAATTGTCACCTCAATCTCTCCACTTGGATGCCTCATAAGCACTTCAGGTCCAACTCCCAACCATCCCCCAACAGCCTGATCCTCTTCCAGGGGCCTCTATCCATCCACACAAGTACCCAGGCCACCTGCACATCAGTCTCGGTTCCTCCCTGCCCTCACTGCCACCATCTGTCATCTCTCTCCAGCCTCATTCAGTCACCAAATTGAGCCTTTCTAGCTCCTTCCCTGGCACCCAAATCTGTCTATTCCCCCTACCTGTACCACAACTTTCCCAGTCCAAACCAGCATCCTCTCCAGCTTCTGTGAAAGCAACTGTCTCCTAGGGACCTCCCCACTTCCAGACCTGCCTCAGTGTATTCTCTACCCTGCAGGTATGCTGTTCTTTATAACATGCAAATCTGGGTGTATCTTTCCCCTGCTTAAAATTCTCCAGGGACCGCCCCCCTCCATGCCCAGGCTCTCCACCCCCTACCTTCCTCTCCCATCTCACCTTCCCTCACCTCCCCTGACATCTCCACCTTGGACCCCACCCACCAAGCATACTGAACCTCCACCAGCGCCTCATGCTTCCCCCTCACCTCTCTGGCTACAGCATGGTTCCACCTGGATCCCTTTGTCTCCCTCCGACTAACTGTCACTCCAGGTTCCAGTTTGACTGTCATTTCTTCTGGGAAGCCTTCCCTGACCATGCCACTCCTGCCCAGAGAATGTAACATGGCTCCACCATCTCAAGCACCTCAGATGTTTCCTATTCTATTCTAGCACTTGTAACCCTTTATAATTATTGCTTTTTAAATTATACATCTCTCAAAACACACTATATGTCAGCCGGCAGGGTCCTGACTTACTTTCTCAATAGAACCCGGGACAATGCCTGACCCCTACTAAGCATGTGGCAAAAGTTGTGGAATGAGTAAGTAATGAATGAATGAGTAAATGAATGAATGTAAAACTCTGCTTTATATATGTTATCTCATTTAATTCTTACAAAAACTTTTTAAGGTAGGTATTCTTCATTTCCTTTTACAGGTAACAGAGGGAAGCAGCTTGCCCCAAATCACACAGCTAGCAAACCAAAAGCTGGAAGTTGGGCCCAGGTTTAACACCAAAGCCCACAGCACCACCGCTCCTATCCCCTCCTCTGGCCACCCCACCCCATCACTCATCCCACACAAAGCCAGAGAGCCCATTTGAGGCTGCTCAAGGCTGAAATGCAGGCTGAGAACTGGTTACCTGGAAGCACGTGGGGCCTGGCCTCCCTGTGGGGATGTCCGACTGGTAGAAGACCCTGAGCTCTGGAGTCAGCGCGATGACAGTCTTTATCACGAGGGAGATGATGTCAGACCAGACCTTCTTGATGTCAACGCCTTTGGAAGACAGTCTACAAAGGATGCTGGAAAAAGTCCTTTTGCTGCCTGTGCTAGCACTGTCTGAATGGACAAAGTTGCTGCTGTGGATGTTCAGGGAATAGTTGGTTAAGTGCATAAAAATGTGGTGCAGGTTTTTGGGGGTGGGCTCCTGATATGGCTCAGTACAAAACCTGGAGAGTCCGTCTTTGGCTATATAAATCTCTAAGGGGTCTAAGGACTTGAGTAAGACATACAGACGAATATCAAACTTGAGCTTGTCGATAAGGAGAGGTTTGCAGATGTACTCCTGGACCACCGCCGGCCTGCTCTGGAGGGTCCCTGCCAGGCGGATGTCACTGGGGTCTTTAATGAGGTAGATTCCGTCACCCTGACAACCACCATCAGGTTTCACGATAAAAGTGGGCTTCCAGGAAGGGTCACCATCTTTCACCATTCGAACCTGAAAGGGGGAAAAAAGGATGGCTGACATTATATTCTTTTCCCTCTGGATCCCTAGCACAGAGCAAGGCCTTGGCAAATGTGTGGTGAATGAGTGACAAGATGGTCCCTGCCGATCTGACCATGTGCTGAGCATCTTCCATGGAGACTACACTGCACAAGGTACTGAGATCGTGACATCAGGATTGGCCCCCGTCTTGTACTCCAGAGTGAGACAGAGCTCTCTTGTGAAGTGGATTGGCAGTCACAAGACCTGGGTTTGAATCCTGTTTTGCCAGTTATTAGCTTCCACCTTGAACGGGCCATAATAGCACTGAGAATAATAATGATGGTGAGCTAATATCATTTATGAGCTCCCGTGAACACTATATCAGGCGCTTACCTAATTAGCTCATCTAACCCTCACCAGAAATATGGTCGTGCCTTTTCATGTCAGGAACAGATAGGGTACAGCAGTTGCTAAGAGCACGGGTGTTGGAGTCAGATGGCCTGGGCTTAGACACTGGCCCTGCTCCTTATCCTGGGCCTTGGGCAAGTGACTTAAGTTATCTACACCCTTTCCATCTATGAAATAGAAGTAAGGTTGTTTTGAGAATTAAATGCAATAATAAATGCAAGAGGCTAAGTACCTAGAATCTGACAAATAAAAGACAGTCCAAAGCCTGGTTGTCGCTCTTCTTAGAAGATGAAGTGGCTTGACCAGGTGCAGTGGCTCACGCCTGTAATCCCAGCACTTTGGGAGGCCAAGGCAGGTGAATCACCTGAGGTCAGGGGTTCGAGACCAGCCTGCCCAACATGGTGAAATCCCATCTCTACTAAAAATACAAAAAATTAGCCGGGTGTGGTGGCAGGCACCTGTAATCCCAGCTACTCTGGAGGCTGAGGCAGGAGAATCGCTTGAACCCAGGAGGCGGAGGTTGCAGTAAGCAGAGATTGCACCACTGCACTCCAGCCTGGGCAACAAGAGCATAACGTTGTCTCAAAGAAAAATAAAAATAAAAGAAGATGAAGTGATTTGCCAGCTAATGAGGTTAGAATTGGGATCAGAATCTAGATTGATGATTAGAGCCCTCAGACCTTCCTCTATCCCACAATGTCTTGGTTTCCTCACTTTAAAAATGGAGATATAGACTCCTACTCTCATTGGGTCATTGTAAGGATGAAATAAACTAAAACGTGCAAAGGACCAAGTGCAATACCAAATACAGAGCTAGTGCACAGGAAATGTCCGTTTCATGTTTACGCCCCTTCTTAAGTTCATCTGGTAGACCTGACCAGTCCTTCCATCTGTTGAGATCTTTTTGAAACAAGATCCTGTCGTCTGTAGTATTTGCTCTCCTCCCAGCTCCAGGTCAGCAGAACACTCACATAACTAACTATCTGGGCAACTGACCATCCAGATAGTCGGTCTGGACCTGTGGTTCTGCATAATTCATCCTCACCCCATTGCCCCCGATGCTGGTGAGATGCTTCCTGCAGCTATGGAGAGTGGATGGACTGAAATGGCAGGAGAGGAGGTTTTCACCAGGAGAGAGAAGCTGGAGGAAATGTAAGGACGGATTTCAAAGAGGGAGCCATCCTCTCTGTAGCTTCTTGCGTGAAAGTTTCCCTCTGAAATTTGAGAGCAGTGCCTGGCAGGCTGAGTTGGTGCCCCAGTGAGGGACTCCTCTCAGCCCTCCACCTTTGCTGTGTAAGCCCAACCCAGGACAACTGCACTCTCGGTTGCACTTATCTCTTTGACCAGCCTATATTTCTAAATGAAGCTTATGCCAATTCCTTGGGCACTATCAGTTATTCCAGGCTTGTAAAAGATCTTTAACAATGGAGAAACACTTAAAGCCTTAATAATGGTCCACATCAATTGTTTGCCCCTGTCAGCAGGATTCAAGAATGGAACTTCACAAGAGATCAATGCAAGCCTCCCAGGGCCTTCCACTGAGGCTTTCTTGCAACTGTGACCTTGATGTTTATGTAGTTACTTAATATTCATCCAAAGCATTCGTACACTCGGCCCTTTACAGTAAGTATAAGCATGCTGGACAAATGGCAGCTATGGATCAGGAAGTGAAAAATGTCAGGTTTGCACTGATGGGAAATTTTCCCTCTGGAAAGCTTTTGCTATGCCGAAGACACTAACAGTTCAATAGATTATCCAGAGCAATATTTTTTCCTTTGAATTCCATGTATATGCCTTAAATAAATTAAACTACATGGTCAATAGTCTCAGTCACTCACTGGATCCCTGAATACTACTTCTGCTCTTTGCCAAAATAGTGCCATACAAATCAAGATGATTAAAACTCATAGAGTCATTGAAATTTTAGAACTTGAAGAATCCTCGGAGATCAACATCACCCAGTGCTCTCAAAATTCATGGGGAAAACTGAGGCTCAGAAAGGCGACATGACTTCCCTTGGGTCTCATAGCTGGCTAGGAGGATGGTCAGGATGAGAACCTAGGTCTCCTGACCCCACCTCAAGTTCATGGTGCCATTTTCACCTCTAAGATAAAACTGAAGATGTCTTTTTCCTCTTCTTACTATAGGAAAGTTCCTCCTAATATATCAGACAGTACTGATGTCTGTGCTCTGGCCTCACCCTAAAGATTTTGGCCCTGAGTATGGCCATCCAGGAACTGTATCTGTAGATCCTGAGTTGGCCAGACTGCCCCAGTTTCCAATCTTCTATCTGGGTGCCTGGCTTGTTAAAGCACAGGTGTGATCTATAGGAAACCCTCACAATTGTTCAGAACGTGGTTCCTGTAGCCACGAGACCCTTCTGCCACTGCTACCCTAAAAAGAGAAACATTTTTCATAATTCATATTTACTTTTCTCTGAGATTTATTCAAAAATGACCCTTTCCCAGCAGTTATTAAAGTTAAAAGGTCACATATTGGCTCTTAAAAAGAAGTGATGGACCAGAATGAAAATATAATCCATATACCTCAGCCCCAGCCTCAGCAATTCTGATTTAATCGATCTGGGATGAGACCTGGTCATATGTATTTTGAAAAAATCACCACAGGTGATTCTGATGTGCACTCTGTCTGAGAATCACCGGACTAAGTGAATTAAATTAAGATACCATCTGAAACCAACATATTCAATGAAGTATTCTGCGCAGATGTTAGCCAGAGTGTGAGGAAGACTTGCACTTAGGCTACGACTGATGGTATCTCTAGTTTTATCCAAAGCCTCTGTTGGACCTGAAATCCATTACCTTGTAACTGTATACACAGATGGCTGAAAGAGATACAGAGGAGGTAGTGGCCTAATTGCCTGGCACTTCTTTGGCCTATAGAAAAATTTATATGGTTTTTACTGCCCCCTAGTGGGCATTTAGAAAACGCTACTGGGAAAGTCCCTCGGTTCAAAATTCCAATACTACAGAGCAGTACGATATTCTATTAAGATATTAAAATGGTCTTAAAGAAACACCACTACAAATGAAATATTATTCAGCCTTAAGAAGGAAGAAAATTCTCACACATGGCACAAAATGAGTGTATTCTGAGGATATTATGCTAAGTGAAATAAACTGGACCCCAAAAGACAAATACTGTAAGAGTGTACTTACATGAGGTGCCTGGAGCAGTCAAATTCAGAGACAGAGATTACAATGGTGTTTTCCAGGGGTTGGGGTTGGAGGGAATGGTGAGTTAATGTTTAATGGGTACAAAGCTGCAGTTTTGCAAAATGAAAAAAATTCTGGAGATGGACAGATGATGGTTACACAAAAATGTGAATATACTTAATGCCACTGTATACTTAATGTACATGCGATGCACATTTAAAAATGGTTAATCTGATAAAATTTGTCATTTATATTTTACCACAATCTTAAAATTAATTTTGATTTATTTATTATTTTTTTTTTTGAGACTGAGTCTTAACTCTGTTTCCCAGAATGGAAGGCAGTGGTGCGATCTTGGCTCACTGCAACCTCTGCCTCCTGGATGCAAGCGATTCTCCTGCCTCAGCCTCCTGAGTAGCCAGGATTACAGATACACACTACCACGTAGAGACAGGGTTTCGCCATTTTGGCCAGGCTGGTCTTGAACTCCTGACCTCAAATGATTCACCTGCCTCAGCCCCCCAAAGTGCTGGGATTACAGGTGTGAGCCACCGTGCCTAGTCAATTTTTAGGTTTTTTAAGTCATAGCTTTTGGTAAGTTAGAAATAGTACCACAGTGAAAAACAGAAAACCTGGATTTTAGTCCCAATTATTTCTAACTGTGTGGCCTCGAGAAAGTCACCTAACTTTCTGGGCTTTGTTGTACTCACCTATAAAATAAAGGGGTCACACTAAGGTCCCTGGCTTCTGCCAGAGAGCAAGTGCTGAACCATGATACATCTCGACATCACCACAGTTGAGGGCTGCGTTACAAACACACAAGTGGCATTCACCATGCTGGAGAGTTCCCACTGTGCTGTTAGGATCAGCACATTGGGATGATCTATAAGAGGAGGAGATTTGGATCTGAGATTGATGATGCATTTGAGGAAATCAGCAGCGCATTTGGAGGAAGCAAGCAAAAATATTTGGAGGGAGAAATTCAGCAACTGGAATATCAAGCCCCAAAACATTATTAGCAGTGAGGGGCAGGTAAGAGGCCAATTTCTGAAGAAATACTGTGTGTCTGCAATACCAGGGAAGTCAAACCCAGTTAGGGCAGCCCTTTGTCACTCAGGTGGATTTGCATCTAATCTTAGCAACTCAGACCTTTGTTGTCACAGGCACACGCTGCAGATCTCAGGCAAAAACAAGCCTCTGGTAGACAAAATCAATGTCACACAATGCACGCCAGACAGGAGGCAGGGCCAGCCCCTGCTAGCCTTAGGGATATAAGCCTGGTACCTAGGACAAATTCCTACCTCAATGTTGAAGGCAATTTTTGAGTTTGGTTAAGACGGAAGGCAGTCTGCAGTGAGGTCACCTAGGGTCAGATGGAAAGGGCAAGAATGGCCTGTTGGGGCAGAGTGGGGGATAGAGCAGGGAGGTGGAGAGGAAGAACTTGAGCAGACGACGTGCTGCTCCAGTGGTGGGTGATGAAGGCAGGAGCAGGCAGGACACTTCTGGGAAACTGCTGATGTTCCGATGGCAAGAGAACAAAAAGTGGGTGGAAGGGTGTGCACATGGAAACCCCACTAGTGAGATTGGCAGGTTCCAGATAACACCACCACCACCAATAATAATAATATTAGCATATACTTATTGAGTGCTTCTAATGGGTCAGGCACTGTTCTAAGCACTTTGGAGGTATTATCTCATTTAATCCTCACAACAATCCTATTGTACAGATAAGGAGAGGGAGGCCCAGAGATGTCAAATAACTTGTCAAAGGTTACACAGCCAATAGGTCACAATGCCAGGATTCGAACCCAGGCAGGCAGATTCCAGAGCCCATGCCGGAATGAATGAGGGATGTATAAGAAAAAGGGATGGAGGAAGATCAAGCCTAGCTAGGAGGTAATGGCCTCATAGGGAAGGCCCTCGAATATTGTTTTAGGGAATTTGAGCAATGTCCTAAAATGATGGAGACTCTTTGAAAGGTTTTGAGAAGAAGGCAACTTAATTAGATGTGGACTATGGGAAGATGCCTTAGGCTGTCACATAGAAAATGTACCCAAGGGGGTGGATGGTCTGGGTCAGAGAGGAAAAGCCTAAACTGAGGCTGGCAGTGAAGTCAGAGAGAAGGAGAGAGGTTTGGGAATATTTTGGAACTAAAATCAACAAAGCTGAGTGCCTGGAAGAGGGAGACAGAAGCATACAGGATCACTGCCCGATGTCTAGGGAGTCACAGGGAATATAAGGGTAGGAGGAGGCTGGGCGCGGTGGCTCATGCCTGTAATCCTGGCACTTTGAGAGGCTGAGGCAGGCGGATCATGAGGTCAGGAGATTGAGACCATCCTGGCCAACATGGTGAAACCCCATGTCTACTAAAAATACAAAAAAATTACCCAGCCGTGGTAGCACGTGCCTGTAATCCCAGCTACTCAGGAGGCTGAGGCAGAAGTTGCAGTGAGCAGAGATTATGCTATCGCAATCCAGCCTGAGCAACCGAGTGAGACTCCATCTCAAAAACAAACAAAAAACAGTAAGGGGAGAAGGAAAGGTTGGGGGAAGGCAGGGGGAAGATGATGAGCTGGACAGAGGACCCTGGAGGGCATGTGTCTGGAGAGGTTTGTGGTCCCTGGGAAATGTATGTCTGGAGCTTGGGAGAGAGATCTGGGGTCGTCAGGCCCCTCAGGATGGCCAAGGCCCTCGCAATGGGCCAGATTACCCAGAGACGGGATAGAGAGGAGGAAGAGTGCACCTGGGAGCCAGAGGCTGGAACAGGCAGGACAGACCATGGAACACTCTTGTATTTACACTTGATCTGCAGGCAAAGGATGGAGTTTCAACTGGCCAGTGACATGCACCCACATCACCAGGGCACCCAGGAGGAAGGCCGTTTGGAAGGAATGAGACCAGGTACAGGAGGTCCCGAGGCTATCAAAGCTCCGAAGGCCTGAGCAGGGGCAGGGACAACAGGGTTGAAATGGGGAGCTGAGAGAAGAGGTAGAATCAGGGCACCTGGTGACTGGACAGCTGTGAAAGGGGAGAGAGGAAAGGGTCATGGGTGAGCTCATGGTTTGGGGCTTTAGCAATTTGGGGAGGGGTGATGGTATCATGAACAGATTTAGGGACTGCAGGGAGAGGAGCAGGTCTCATTGGAGGAAAGTGGGGACAAGGAGAGGAGGAATTCACTTCATCAAATGAGTATTATTTGCACAATTCCAGCCACAGAGCTGATGTAGGACTTTATAATATTCCGCAAGCCCTTTACTGTTCATTGGAACCAGGCCTGGTTGTCCGATATCTCCGACAGGTAATGAATTCTGATACAACGACTCTCCCACGCTTAGAAAGAACAAGAGCTGCTGTCTGGCAAGGATGAGACTCAGACTCTAAACTCAGATGGGGCATACCTTGAACTGGAACACAGGTGTCTGCACGGACCTCTCAGCTCACGGTGAGTGCGGAACCACAGGACGGTGGAAAGGAGGCCGTGCGGTTTGACGGTGCGGTCAAACATTTTCACCACTCTCTGGCTTTGGAACAGTTCCAGTTAAGAAAATCTAAGCAGCAAAGAAAGCAACCCTGTTCAGCCTACTGTTCAGGATACTGATGAGGTATCCTCAGTTTACTGGGGCGCTGGCATCAATTACCCACAAGGAGTTGGGGCTGACCCCTGCATGCACTCCTCGAATGGCCTGGATGGTCCTCCCTTCCTTGGCAGCCAGCACCAGCGCACCCTGGCAGTCTCCCTCCTGCCCTTCCCTCCTGTCCTCTTTCTCACCTCAATGCCTTTACACCGGCTTCCCTGTGTAAAGGCATTGAGACGACCAGCCTCCTGCGTCGTCTTTGCCTGTAAAGCTCTTGCCCATCATCTATGGTCCCGTGGGAGTTCCTTTCCTGGCCTGCAACCCTCTATAGACATCTTTTCCTTCCCAAAGTCCTTGAGCTTCCCCCTATCTTCCTGACCAGCCCTTCGAGGCCCAGGAAAGACTTATCACGACACACACACACGCACACACACACGCACACACATGCATACACAAGTACAGATGTGCAAGCACATGCACATACTTTATAAACAAACAAACTGAGGCCACAGGGCAAGGAGACTTGCCCAAGGCCACACAGCCAGTAGCACAACCAGAACTATTAGGCTGGTGCAAAAGTAATTGTGGTTTTGCCATTGGAAGTATGTGGAAACTGCAATTACTTTTGCGCCAACCTAAATAACACATTAAATCTTCTGATTTCCAACCCTAAGGTCTTTCTACCATAATTAATACAGGTATCTGAAGAGGTCTTTCAGAAGAAATCTTGGAATAAGTACTCTCTCTCATTTTCATTCTGAATACATTTGTTTGCTGCTATTATAAATTTTGATGCTCTGCAAAGATACTACTCCGTGTAATTGCCAACCCTCCACTCTACGGAGAACAAGGAAATTGAGGCCCACAGTGTCCATTGAGAAATCTACAGTCACCTAGCTTGAAGGTGGAACCAAAGCATCAGTTCTGGGCCATGCTGCCCTTCTTTTTTTTTTTTTTGAGACGGAGTTTCGCTCTTGTTACCCAGGCTGGAGTGCAATGTCACCGCAACCTCCGCCTCCTGGGTTCAGGTGCCCTTTCTTTGCAGATGTTCTCAAGTTCTCTGTGGAAGTGGACACAGCATCACACGGTTCATCAAGACAGCTGGTGCTTCTGCTCAGGAAGCTCGAGGGGCAAGGAACAGCCTCTCCGCATGTTTTACCCCAATGCCAGCCTGCTGCCAATGCAACTTAATGGACTCTGCTTTTGGAGCCCAGCAGCCTTCCGTGGGCTATAATCTACCCATCATTAGCGAACAACCAAAAAGCTCCTCTAGAACACGCTTCGGACATCGAAACCTGTTTAACAGGAAGGGCCCAGTCGTACTGTGAGACTGCCCATATGCCTCTTGGGTCCCTTCTTACAACCTGCCCCTAACTACTGGAGCTGAGGGGAGTGAGGACACAGCCCGGCACCCCAGCCTTGCCTGGCCTCCCCACTTCTTCCCCACAGTGCAGTCCCAGCCAGCCTCTGTTCGGCCCCACCTAATTCCCCTACCACATGGGTCCAAAGCCCGGCTTGCTTGGCCTAAAGCCTAGCTTCCTAAGGGTCCTGGGTGACCCTGGCATGCCTGGGGGCCCTCAGAATGCAGTTTCCCTTTACCTCCACTGAGTCCACACACGATGTCTGCGAGGAACAGCGGCAGAGAGGGAGTGGGCTTTGGAGTCAGACAGGCCTGGGTTCGGATCTCAGCTCAGCCACTTCCTTGCTGTAGACTTATTCCCTCTTGTGGTGCTATTTTTAGTATTTCATCTTATTTGTCTTAGTCTGCCTTGGTTTCCTGGTCATCCTCCTAGGCTACCAGATTTCCAGGTGAGGCTCATCCCAATCTACTTGGCCAGAGTCTCAGTGCCTGCCTACCTATCCTCCAGTGCTCACCCTGGGGTGACTGGGACCTGTCTCCTGATCCTCGGCTATTTCCTGGGTCCACCTGGGTGTCAGCCTCTCATTTCCCAACTCCTGGGGTCCACCCCTTCAGAGTCCGGCCCATAGCCTGCCTCATCTCCCTGGCCCACAGCCTTATTCTCCTCCCCCAAGTCTCCTACTGAGAGCCCAGAAAGCATCACAGCTGAGCCCACCTGGAACATAACACTCCACTGCTGAGTAAGCTCCCCTTGCAGCTAAAATCGTTTTTTCGATAGTGAGGATTTCTTGCTAATGAACTGGCTAAATAATCTTCAGCTCACTTCTGAATGAATACAACTGGTTCTAGTCAAAGGCGCTTCGGATCACTGGGCCGAGCTTTTCTTCCTTCCCCACACCACAGTCCTACGTCCTTTGCATTCCTGCCATAATTTACACATTAAACTTTTCTTTTTTTTTTTTTTTTTGAGACAAAGTCTCTGTCGCCCAGGCTGGAGTGCAGTGGTGTGATCTCGGCTCACTGCAACCTCCACCTTCCAGGTTCAAGTGATAATTGTGCCTTCCGAGTAGCTGGGATTACAGGCACCTACCACCACACCCAGCTAATTTTTGTATTTTTAGTAGAGACGAGGGTTTCACCATGTTGACCAGGCTGGTCTCAAACTCCTGATCTCGTGATCCGCCCGCCATGGCCTCCCAGAGTGCTAGGATTACATGCCTGAGCCACTGCAACCGGCCTAAACCTTTTTTTATATAATGCAAAAATATCAGTGTCTTATTTTGCAGCACTCAAAGTGCCCTCCCTCCCAGTGCTCTTTGGCTAAACTAGCAGTATTGAGCAATTGCAGTATTGAGCAATTTGCAGTACTGATCAGTGCCAGGCACTGCACTAGGTACGTCAGTATGTATATATGAGATCTAATCCTACAAGATAGGTTATAGCATTTTCATTGACTTGTTTATTTGTTTTTTTTTATTGTTTTTTAGAGACAGGGTCTTGCTCTGTTGCCCAGGCTGGTCTCGAACTCCTGGGCTCAAGCAGTCCTCCTGCCTCAGCGTCCCAAAGTGCTGGGATTATGGGCATGAGCCACACTGTATCTGACCCAGAATTTTTATTTTTAGACTTTGTAACTGGAGGTTTTTTCCCATATTCCAAGACTCTACAAAAAAAGAAGCAGAGTTAACTATACTCACTGCTAAGTCCTTGAAGGCAGGGGCAATATTGCCTTCATCCCTCAATTTTCCTGCCCTCTCTGTCCCCAGCTAGCACAGGAAGAGCATTAATGGTGGGGGACTCAGCAAATGCTTATGGGAACCTGCCTCTGTCTCATTTGGTTCAATGCTGTCATGTTCTATCCAGGATCACAGGTGACATTCCTTCGAACACTAATCCTGAGTGATTCCAAGCACTCCCTGGACTCTGGTTAAAGTATGCCCCGAAAGCAAATAACTTCCCACTCTATCTCTGGAGCATACCTCTCTTGGGTCTCCCATGTCACCCACCCCCACCCAGTCACCAAATTGATATTTCTACATCTGAATACACCTTACAGTCCCTCAATCATCTCAGCATTTCTCACGTGAATTGCTGCAATAGCTTCCTAGGTGACCTGATAGACTGCAGTACAGGCTCTGTGCTGGGCACTGCTCATACATTATTTTCCATTCTAATAAGCAACCCTGTGAGATAGGCATTAAAGGGTGAGCCACATTAAACCGTCATTTTTATAAGTCAAACCCAGCTACACACACACACTACCCCACAACATACACATTTGCAAGTGATTCAACCTAATACCGCTATTATTACCCACCCACCCCCAAAACAGGCAAGGAAACTGAGATTTAAAGGGTAATTTATTTCCTCAAGGTCACACATTTTATACCCTGGGGAGCCAGGATCTGAACATGGGTGTGTGTTCAAATTTCCAAAGGCCACACTTTTTCCGCTAAATTATATCATCTTCAAGTCCATATATCACTTCCCAGAGGAATGCTCACAGCCCTAAGTATATTACTTAGAGTATTCATATATCTTAATACTTTCATCAGAGGCATTGGAACTAGAGCAACTCCATCTTGAATAGGATCTGGGTAAAATGAGGCTAAAACCTACTAGGCTGCATTCCTAGAAGGTGAAGTCATCTCACAGGATGAGATAGGAGGTCAACACAAGGACAGGTCAGAAAGACCTTGCTGATAAGACAGCTTGCAGTAAAGAAGCCAACTGAAACCAACCATGACCAAGATGGCGACAAGAATGACCTCTGGTCGGCCTCACTGCTACACTCCCACCAGCGCCATGACACTTCACAAATGTCATGGCAACATCAGGAAGTTACCCTATAGGGTCTAAAAAGGGGAGGCATGGCTAATCCACCCTTTGTTTATCATGTAATCAAGAAACAACCATAAAATGGGCAACCAGCAGCCATCAGGGCTGCTCTGTCTATGCAGTAGCCATTCTTTTATTTGTCTACTTTCGTAATAAACTTGCTTTCACTTTATTCTACGAACTTGCCCTGAATTCTTTCTTGCACAAGATCTAAGAACCCCCTCTTGGGGTCTGGATTGGGACCCCTTTCTGGTAATACTTTAAAATGTTATTAATAACACACAATTATAACAACTACCATTTATGGCACCTATGATATGCCTTACAATAGTTATTTCAGTTTATCTCCACAGCTAAGCTATGAGAAATCTACAATACTGGTTTTTTTTTCTTTTCTGGGTTTCATTTTGTTTTCTTCTTTGGTATGTTGTTTGTGTGCATGTGTGTGCAATACTTTTTGTTTTTTTTCTTGAGACAGAATCTTGCTCAAGCAATTCTCCTGCCTCAGCCTCCTGAGTAGCTGGGATGACAGACTACCACCATGCCTGGCCAATTTTTGTATTTTTAGTAGAGATGGGGTTTCCCCATGTTGGCCAGGCTGGTCTCGAACTCCTGACCTTAAGTGATCGGCCTAAGCCTCCCAAAGTACTGGGATTACAGGTGTGAGCCACTGCACCCAGCTGCAACACTGTTTTTAATAATGTTACAAATAAGGATTGAGATTGAGTGAAGCCAGGCGATCTGCCAGTCACACAGGAGGTGGTGAGCCAAAAGGCTGGGGGTGGGAATCATGAAGAGCAAGAGCCGGCGGGACACGGAAGCTGAGCCAACGTCAGGGGCCAAGCTCGCCAAGGTGGACACTAGCCCTAAGTCCCAGCAGCACAGCCTGTGCTTGGGTCAGGTTCACAAGTGGAGGGTGGGCAAAGACAGCAGTGCAGAGCTGGTGCTTCTGGGCAACAGTGCTGACCTCTAAAGAAAACTGGCTGGAAACCGACACACCAGGAGGATCATTTTAAACACACACCCAGCCACTCAGAGAGCCTGGTTGGGGCACTTGGCTGCCCCAACCCAGGAACCGGACGCTCAGCCTGATCATTTACACCACGAGAGTGAGAACAGGATCTCCTGCAAGCCTCTGGATTTCAACTGCTGGTTTAAATTTCAAGGAGAAGCATGAAAGTGTTGACATGTAAGGAATTACTTGTACATGCCTTTGATCACCCTGAAGGTCTGGGGTGTTCCAAATGAGCATGCTGGTTGGAAGCCAAGCTGAGCTCAATTTTTACAAAGGAACTCCTACTGTGCCACCTTAGGCCAGCTACAGAAGGCACGTTTCCTTAAATCAACACTGCCTGTTTCCCACCTTTCATTCAATGGCATCACGTGGCCACGGACAACAAGACCTTGGGCTAAGCCCCCTCACAGGAAATGTTAGCCTGGCACCCACTTCCTGACCTCTGGCCAGTTACTTCACTTGGGTGATCGGTCATTTGTAAGGAAACCTCCCTGCTTCCTTAATAAGTCAGAGAGGGGCACTGGAAGTCTCTTTGGGGAAACAGATGCCCCGAATGCCCTCCCAAATTTATTTTCCCTTTGGGGATATTTCACTAGTCGCTACCACCACCACAACAGGCTTAGGACAGGGAGGGAAGTGTTGATGCCCTTTAATGTTCTGGACAACACCTGGGCTCCGACTCTTTAGGTCCCTGTAGCCATGGACACAGCTTTTTTTTTTTTTTTTTTTGATGGAGTCTCGCTCTGTAGCCCAGGCTGGACTGCAGTGGTGCGATCTTGGCTCCTTGCAACCTCTACTTCCCAGGTCCCAGTTCAAGCAATTCTCCTGCCTCAGTCTCCTGAGTGCCGGGACTATGGGAATGTGCTACCATGCCCAACTAATTTTTGTATTTTTAGTAAGAGATGGGGTTTCACCAAGTTGGCCAGGCAGGTCTTGAACTCCTCACCTCGTGATCCCCCCACCTCAGCCTCCCAAAGTGCTGGGATTATAGGCGTGAGCCACTGCGCCCCGGTCTGACACAGCTTTTAAGACTTTATTAATGACTCAAGGAGAGTAGAAGGGAAATAAACAGAGAAGAGCACGCAACTTGATAATTGTGTTTACAAGATACTCTCGTCACAGCATGACAGCGCTCTTTAGTTTGCCCTTAGATGGCAGAGGCAATGTTTTCCCATCCCCTGGGAAAACATCCAGATTCCCTGCAGGCTCAGTTTTAAGAGATCCCCAGCCTGTCGAGCCTCCCGGCCAACTCACATTGCAAAGTCCACCCTGCTTAGAGAAACCTCACCTATGACTCACAAAGACAGAACAGCTATGTTACACTCTCGACAGGACAGCTGTTTCAGGATGTCAGGATAGAATACCATCAACTGAACAGCCACAGAAGAAATATGTTTAAAAAAGAGCAAGGTATGTGTTACTCAATAGCATCAATATCTTCATCTGTCAAATAGAGATTATCATAAAACCTCTCTGGTCCAGCATTTTCCAGACTTGCATGGTCAGGGAATGCTTTTAAAATTATAATGTACTTGGGGAATGCCAATAGGCACTCATACATATTCAGAATAATAATGTTGACTGATTATAATGTTAATATATAAGATATGGTGATAAGGTGATGTTAGTCAATGGTGACATTAGTCAAGATATAGTGTAACATTATAACATTTAATCTGTGAGATCATTTACTTTTTTGCCTTCAACTTTAATTGAAATACACATGGGTTCCTTGTTTGTGTTTTGCCTGTATAAAGTTTAAAGTATCTCATGGTTATCTAACCAAAGGGTGAAATTTAAGAGCAGCAGAGGTAAATCTGGCTGATTTTCCTATGATAAATCATTTTATCCTGAGCTTTAAGTCCTTTGTGGAAGATGCTCCAAACATATCAGACTGGGGGAAGGAAAGAGAAAGAAGCTAAGCATTGAGCATCGTGGTGCTGAACACTCTATAATTTTTTTTTTTTTTTGAGACTGAGTTTCATGCTTGTTGCCAGGATGGAGTGCAATGGTGCGATCTCGGCTCACTGCAAGCTTCACCTCCTGGGTTCAAACAATTCTCCTGCCTCAGCCTCCCAGGTAGCTGGGACTACAGGCATGCACCACCACATCTAGCTATTTTTTTTTTTTTTTTTAGCAGAGATGGTGTTTCACCATGTTGGACAGACTGGTCTCAAACTCCTGCCCTCAGGTGATCCACCTGCCTTGGTCTCCCAATACAGCATTCTTATTAACACCCTCTCTTATTCATCTTTCCAATGCCCTCTGAGAAAGTCATTATTTGAGTTTGATAGACTGAAAGTGGTACTGTGAGGCCACACATGTCACCATGGATGGAATCAAATGCAGCCTGGCCAGCCCCAGGACCCAAGTCTTTCCGTGATACCACACTGTGAAGGCCATGGGGCAGCAAGCCTCAGTGCACCTGCTCACACTTGTGTAGTCTTTGTCTTACTGCTGTAATAAAAGCTCCATAAAGACAAGAACCACATTAGGCTGCTTTGTCACAATAATCTCAGTGACAGGTGCAATGGCAGAGACTGAAGAAAACCCAATTTTAGCATTTCTAAAGGGTTGTCATAGGGGCTATAGGGAACATGCATGTCCCATGGGATCAAGAGGGCCAAACTGCACCCAGAGAGAACAGAGAGGAGAACGAGACACAGGGAGAAAGGTGTCAACTCAGAATATTTTGAAAATGAGAACAGTCCCATTATGTGACAAAGTACCTTGAGAAATATTAAACTGCCCATTTCTGAAGATGATTAAGTATAGGCTGGAGCCTGACCATCTGTCTGGGTGTGGAAGGGATTCACCCAGCAGGGGAGTGGCCTGGATGGTCTCTCAAGTCCTTTCCAGTCCCCAAGACTAAGTTATTTGTTGGTACTGACTTCAACTCAAGGCCTAATTAATGTCTGACTTACTGTGTGACTCAGCCAAGTCTCTTTCCCTCTCTGGGTCTCAGTTTCCTTATCTGTACAATGGAGGCATCTGTACGTTCTGCTTAGGGCTTCCAAGATCCTACACACCCTCTGAAGAACAAGGGTTATGATAAGGTTGCCTGCAGGGTGGCATTGTGCTGTGTCACAAACCTTCCTGCTGATGCCCCCTCTGCACACAAGTCCCAGCTATCTTGGCAGTGAACTCAGGTCACTTCCCCAGCCAGGCAGGGATACAGATCAGGTCCATTCTGATTCAGAAAGTAAAGTGGGAATCAGGCAAACCCATAGTGTTAGACATAATTCTAGAATGTGTCAAAAATCAAATGCCCTCCAGCAATATAACAGTATTTTTTCAACAAAGATAGATGAAAATGCTTCTGATCCATAAGGATCCAACAACAGTACTCAGCGGGGCTGGTACTGCCACCCAGGGAGGGTTTTGGAAATTTCCAGGGGTGTTTTTCATTGTCACAGTGTATGGAAGGTATTACTGGGCAGAGGCCTGGAGTGCCAGCCAGCCAGCCATGAGCTGGGCAGTCCTGCCACACTTTAATAAGGGTGAAGAATCTATCTGTATATAACATGAAGACAGCCTAGCATCTAACTCCATGTTACATATAAAGTGTTTTTACAGGGTTCAAACTGTGCATCACAATGTTCCAAGAAAATAAAAATCATGTAAATAAGGGCCAAGTGTGGTGGCTCACACCTGTAATCCCAGCACTTTAGGAGGCCAAGGCAAGTGGATCACTTAAGGTCAAAAGTTCAAGACCAGCCTGGCCAACATGATGAAACCCCATCTCTAATAAAAATACAAAAATTAGCTGGGCATGGTGGTGGCTGCCTGTAATCGCAGCTACTTGGGAGGCTGAGGCAGGAGAATTGCTGGAACCCAGGAGGTGAAGGCTGCAGTGAGCTGCAATTGCATCATTGCACTCTCTAGCCTGGGTGACAGAGCGAGACTCCATCTCAAAAAAAAAAATCATGTAAATAGAGGGGAAATTATGCTTTGCTTTTTTTCTGGATGTTTTTTAGTCTATTTGATATTTCAGAAACATCACATCACTAATGATATTGTGGCTCTCAGTATTTGATTCATTCATACAACACCCAGTGATTATATAGGAAAACAGTTTAAAATGTTAAATAGAAGGAAGATTAAAGAGAGAGGCTATATTAACCAATCAAATATTGTCTTGCTTTTCTTATATCTAAACTTACTCATTATAGGTAGTGGTAGCATCTGACCACTTTGTTATGTCATAGGGTATAATAGTGCCAAAGTATTTGCTTATTGAATTATATATTATTTCATTACAAAGAACTTTTCTGGCCACGTGTGGTGGCTCACACCTCTAATCCCAGCTTGTTTAACTGAAAAAAAGGGGGCTGAAACAGGAGCCAGGTGATCTGGCTTGGCCAGTTCCACCCCCACAAAGACCAGCAATCTGAAACGCTCTGGACTGAGAGTTTCACAGCAAACACAGCCGGACCCGGGACAGTCAAGCTCTGTGGGGCAAAGGGCACCTGCCATTACCGAAGCAGTCCACCACTACCAAAGCAGTCTGCCATTACTGAGGCAGACCACCATTACCGAGGCAGTTCTAACTATACCTCTATAAACAAAACTGCAAGGAAGTTCACACAGCAGCTGGGCAGAGCTCACGGCAACTCAGCAATGCCTCTGCTGGCAGACTGTGACCAGGCTACCTCCTCACTGGGCAGGGCATCTCTGAAAAAAGGCAGCAGTATGTCAGGAACTTATAAATAAAGCCCCACCTTCCCAGGATAGAGCACCTGGGAAAAAAAGGTTGTTATGAGTTCCATTGCAGCAGACTTAAATGTACCTGCCCAGCAGCCCTGAATGGAACAATGGAGCTCATAGCTCAGCACTTGAGCTTCTATAAGGGACAGACTGTCTCCTGAAGCAGCTCCCCGACCCCCGTATATCCAAAGAGAGACTTCATAAAGGAGAGCTCAGGCTGATATCTGGGGGTTATCCTTCTGGGACAAAGATAGAAGAAACCCTTACTGTTCTGCAGCCACTGCAGGTGATCACCAGACAAGCAGGCTCTGGAGTGGGCCTCCAGCAGTCCTACAGCAGAGGGGCCTGACTGTTAGAAGGAAAACTAAAAAAACAGAAAGAAATAACTTCATCATAAACAAAAAGGACATCCACTCAGAGACCCATTTGAAAGTCACCAGCTACAAAGAACACAGGTGGATAAATCCACAAAGACAGGAAGAAACCAGTGCAAAAAGGATGAAAACAGCCAAAACCAGAATGCCTCTCCTCCTCCAAGGAATCACAACTCCTCACTAGCAAGGGAAAAAGGCTGGGTGGAGAATGAATCTGATGAATTGACAGAAACAGGCTTCAGAAGCTGGGTAATAACAAATTTCTCTGAGCTAAAAGAACATGTTCTACCCCAATGCAAAGAAACTAAGAACCTTGAAAAAAGGTTTGACAAAATGCTAACAAGAATAAACAGCTTAGAGAGGAATATAAATGAACTGATGGAGCTGAAAAACACAACACAATCATATACTTCACAGATCATATACAAGTTTCAGTAGCCGAATTGACCAAGCAGAAGAAAGTATATGAGAGACTGAAGAACAACTCAATGAAAGAAAATGAGAGGGCAAGATTAAAGAGAAAAGAGTAAAAAGAAATGAACAAGGCCTCCAAGAAATGTGGGATTATGTGAAAAGACCAAATATACATTTGATAGGTGTATCTGAATGTGATGGAGAGAATGAATCCAAGCTGGAAAACACTCTTCAGGATATTATCCAGGAGAACTTCCCCAACCTAGCAAGACAGGCCAATATTCAAGTCTAGGAAATACAGAGAACACCACAAAGATATTCCTCAAGAAGAGCAATCTCAAGGCACATAATCGTCAGATTCACCAGGGTTGAAATAAGAAAAAAATGCTAAGGGCAGCCAGAGAGAAAGGTTGGGTTACCCACAAAGGAAAGCCCATCAGACTCACAGTGGATCTCTCAGCAGAAACCTACAAGCCAGAAGAGTGGGGGCCAATGTTTAACATCATTAAAGAAAAGAACTTTCAACCTAGAATTTCATATCCAGCCAAACTAAGCTTCATAAGTGAAGGAGAAATAAAATCCTTTACAAACAAGCAATTGCTGAGAGATTTCATCACCACCAGGCCTGCCATACAAGAGGTCCTGAAAGAAGCACTAAACATAGAAAGGAACAACCAGTACCAGCCATTCCAAAACGTACCAAATGGTAAAGAGCAGCAACACAATGAAGAAACCACGTGAACTAATGGGCAAAGCAACTGGCTAGCATCAAAATGGCAGGATCAACTTCACATATAACATACAACTTACAAAGAACGTAAGGGACCTCTTCAAGGAAAACTACAAACCACTGCTCAATGAAATAAGAGAGGACACAAACAGATGGAGAAACATTCCATGTTCATGGTTAGGAAGAATCAATATCGTGAAAATGGCTATACCGCCCAAAGTAATTTATAGACTCAACGCTATCCCCATCAAGCTACCATTGACTTTCTTCACGGAACTGGAAAAAATCCACCATGAACTTCATATGAAACCAAAAGAGAGACCGCATAGCCAAGTCAATTCTAAGCAAAAAGAACACAGCAGGAGGCATCACACTACCGGACTTCAAACTATACTACAAGGCGACAGTAATCAAAACAGCATGGTACTGGTACCAAAACAGAGATATAGACCAATGGAACAGAACAGAGGCATCGGAGGCAACACAACATATCTACAACCATACAATCTTTGATAAACCTGACAAAAACAAGCAATGGGGAAAGGATTCTCTGTTTAATAAATGGTGTTGGGAAAACTGGCTAGCCATGTGCAGAAAGCAGAAACTGGACCCCTTCCTGACACCTTACACTAAGATTAACTCCAGATGGATTAAAGACTTAAACATAAGACCTGGCACCATAAAAACCCTAGAAGGAAATCTAGGCAAAACCATTCAGAACATAGGAGTAGGCAAGGACTTCATGACAAAACACCAAAAGCATTGGCAACAAAAGCCAAAATAAACAAATGGGACCTAATCAAACTCCACAGCTTCTGCACGTCAAAAGAAACAGTCACTAGAGTGAATCGGCAACCAACAGAATGGAAAAAAATTTTTTCAGTTTACCCATCTGACAAAGGGCTGATATCCAGAATTTACAAAGAACTCAAACAGATTTACAGGAAAAAAATGAACAAGCCCATTCAAAAATGGGCAAAGGATATGAACAGACACTTTACAAAAGAAGACATACACGAGGCCAACAAACATATGAAAAAATGCTCATCATCACTGGTCATTAGAGAGATGCAAATCAAAACCACACTGAGATACCATCTCACGCCAGTGAGAATGGCAATCATTAAAAAATCTGGAGACCACAGATGCTAGAGAGGATGTGGAGAAATAGGAACACTTTTACACTGTTGGTGGGAGTGTAAATTAGTTCAACCATTGTGGAAGACAGTGTGGCAATTCCTCAAGGCCTTAGAAATAGAAATTCCATTTGACCCAGCAATCCCATTACTGGGTATATATCCAAAGGACTATAAATCGTTCTACTATAAGGACACATGCACACAAATGTTCATTGCAGCACTGTTTACAATAGCAAAGACCTGGAACCAACCCAAATGCCCATCGATGATAGACCGGACTGGGAAAATGTGGCACATATACACCATGGAATACTATGCAGCAATCAAAAACGATGAGTTTGTGTCCTTTGTAAGGACATGGATGAAACTGAGAACGTCATTCTCAGCAAACTGACACAAGAACAGAAAATGAAATACCACATATTCTCACTCATAGGCGGGTGAGGAAAAATGAGAACACATGGACACAGGGAAGGGAGTACAACACATCAGAGTCTATTGGGGGGAATGGGGAGGGACAGTGGGGGGGCAGAGCTGGGGAGGGATAGCCTGGGGAGAAATGCCAAATGTGGGTGAGGGGAAGGAAGGCAGCAAAACACACTGCCATGTGTGTACCTATGCAACTATTTTGCACGTTCTGCACATGTACCCCAAAACCTAAAATGCAATAAAAAAAGAAAATAAATAAATAAATAAATAAATTCACATATAACAATATTAACCTTAAATGTAAATGGGCTAAATGCCCCAATGAAAAGATACAGACTGGCAAATTGGATAAAAAGTCAAAAACCCATCGGTGCACTGAATCCAGGAAACCCATCTCACATGCAAGGATATACACAGGCCAGGATGGAGGAAGATTTACCAAGAAAATGGAGAGCAAAAAAAAGCAGGAGTTGCAATCCTAGTCTCTGATAAAATAGACTTTAAACCAACAAAGATCAAAAGAGACAAAGCAGAGCATTACATAATGGTAAAAGGATCAGTGCATCAAGAAGAACTAACGATCCTAAATACATATGCACCCAATACAGGAGCACCCAGATATATAAAGCAAGTTCTTAACAACCTACAAAGAAACTTAGACTCCCACACAATAATAGTGGGAGACTTTAACACTCCACTGTCAATATTAGACAGATCAACGAGACAGAAAATTAACAAGGATATCTAGGACTTGAACTCAGATCTGGACCAAGCAAACCTAATAGACATTTACATAACTCTCCACCCCAAAACTACAGAATATACATTCTTCTCAGCACCACATCATAACTACTTGAAAATTGACCACATAATTGGAAGTAAAGCATTCTTCAGCAAATGCAAAAGAATGGAAATCATAACAAACAGTCTCTCAGACCACAGTGCAATCAAATTAGAACTCAGGATTAAGAAACTAACTCAGAACCGCGCACAACTTCATGGAAACTGAACAACTGGCTCTTCAATGTTGACTGGATAAACAATGAAATGAAGGCAGAAGTAAAGATGTTCTTTGAAACCAATGAGAACGAAGATACAACATTACCAGAATCTCTTGGACACATTTAAAGCAGTGTCTAGAGGAAAATTTATAGCAATAATTGCCCACATGAGAAGGAGAGATCTAAAATCGACACCCTACCATCAAAATGGAAAGAGCTAGAGGAGCAAGATCAAAAAAACTCAAAAGCTATCAGAAGACAAGGAATAACTAAGATCAGAGCAGAACTGAAGGAGACAGAGACACAAAAAACCCTTCAAAAAATCAATAAATCCAGGAGCTGGTTTTTTGAAAAGATCAGCAAAATAGACTGATCACTAGCCAGATTAATAAAAAAGAAGAGAGAGAAGAATCAAATAGATGCAATAAAAAACAATAAAAGGGAAATCACCACAGATTCTACAGAAATACAAACCACCATCAGAGAATATTACAAACAACTCTATGCACATAAACTAGTAAACCTGGAAGAAATGGATACATTCCTAGACACTTGCACCCTCCCAAGCCTAAACCAGGAAGAAGTCAAAACCCTGAATAGACCAATAACAAGGGCAGAAGTTGAGGCAGCAATTACTAGCCTACCAACCAAAAAAAGCCCCAGGTCCAGATGGGTTCACAGCTGAATTCTACCAGACATACAAAGAGGAGCTGGTACCACTCCTTCTGAAACAATTCCAAACAATCCAAAAAGAGGGAATCCTTCCCAAATCATTTTATGAGACCAACATCATCCTGATACCAAAACCCGGCAGAGTCACAACAAGAAAAGAAAACTTCAGGCCGATATCCACGACAAACATAGATGCAAAAATCTTTAATAAAATACTGGCAAACAGAATGCAACAGCAAATCAAAAAGCTTATCCATCACCATCAAGTAGGCTTCATCCCAGGGATGCAAGGCTGGTTCAACATACGCAAGTCTATAAACATAATTCACCAAATAAACAGAACCAAAGGCAAAAACCACATGATTATTTCAATAGATACAGAGAAGGCCTTCAACAAAATTCAACAGCCCTTTATGCTAAAAACTCTCAATAAACTAGGTATCAACAGAACATATATCAAAATAATAAAAGCTATTTACGACAAACCCACAGCCAATATCATACTGAACAGGCAAAAATTGGAAGCATGCCCTTTGAAATCAGGCACTAGACAAGGATGCCCTCTGTCACCACTCCTATTCAATATAGTATTGGAAGTTCTAGCCAGGGCAATCAGGCAAGAGAAAGAACTAAAGGATATTCAATTAGGAAAGGAGGAAGTCAAATTGTCACTACTTGCAGATGACATGATTGTATATCTGGAAGACCCCATCATCTCAGCCCAAAATCTCCTTAAACTGATAAGCAACTTCAGCAAAATCAATGGGCAAATATCACAAGCATTCCTATACACCAATAACAGACTTAAAGAGAGCCAAATCAAGAATGAACTGCCATTCACAATTGCTACAAAGAGAGTAAAATATCTAGGAATACAACTAACAAAGGATGTAAAGGACCTCTTCAAGGAGAACTATAAACCACTGCTCAAAGAAATAAGAGAGGACACAAACAGATGGAAAAACATTCCATGCTCATGATTAGGAAGAATCAGTATTATGAAAATGGCCATACTGCCCAAAGTAATTTATAGATTCAATGCTATCCCCATCAAGCTACCTATGACCCTCTTCATAGAACTGGAAACAACCACCTTAAACTTCACATGGAACCAAAAGAGAGCTCACATAGCCAAGTCAGTTCTAAGCAAAAAGAACAAAACTGGAGGCATCACACTACCTGACTTCAAACTATGCTATAAGGCTACAGTAATCCAAATAGCATGATACCAGTACCAAAACAGAGATACAGACCAATGGAATAGAACAGAGGCCTCAGAGGCAACGCCACACATCTACAACCATCTGATCTTTGACAAACCTGACAAAAAAAAGCAATGGGGAAAGGATTCCCTGTTTAATAAATGGTGTTGGGAAAACTGGCTAGCCATGTGCAGAAAGCAGAAACTGGACCCCTTCCTGACACCTTACACTAAAATTAACTCCAGATGGATTAAAGATTTAAACATAAGACCTAACACCATAAAAAACCTAGAAGAAAACCTAGGCAGAACCATTCAAGACATAGGCATAGGCAAGGACTTCATGACTAAAACACCAAAAGCATTGGCAACAAAAACCAAAATAGACAAATGGGATCTAACTAAACTCCAGAGCTTCTGTACAGCAGAAGAAACAATCATTAGAATGAACCAGTAACCAACAGAATGGGAAAAAAATTTTTGCAATCTACCCATCTGACAAAGGACTTATATCCAAAAATCTATAAAGTACTAAAACAGATTTACAAGAAAAAAAACAAACAGACCCATTCAAAAGTGGGCAAAGGATATGAACAGACACTTTTCAAAAGAAGACATATATGAGGCCAACAAACATAGGAAAAAATGCTCATCGCTGGTCACTAGAGAAATGCAAATCAAACTACATTGAGATACCAACTCATGTCAGTTTAAACAGCAATCATTAAAAAATCTGGAGACAACAGATGCTAGAGAGGATGTGGAGAAATAGGAACATTTTTACACTGTTGGTGGGAGTGTAAATTAGTTCAACCATTGTGGAAGACAGTGTGGTGATTCCTCAAGGACCTAGACATAAAAATTCCATTTGACCCAGCAATCCCATTACTGGGTATATATCCAAAGGATTATAAATTGTTCTATTATAAAGACATAAGCACACATATGTTCATAGCAGCACTGTTTACAATAGCAAAGACCTGGAACCAACCCAAATGCCCATCAATGATAGACTGGACAGGGAAAATGTGGCACATATACACCATGGAATACTATGCAGCCATAAAAAACAATGAGTTCGTGTCCTTTGTAGGGTCATGGATGAACCTGGAAACCATCATTCTCAGCAAACTGACACAAGAACAGAAAGCCAAACACCGCATGTTCTCACTCATAGGCGGGTGTAGAACAATGAGAACACATGAACACAGGGAGGGGAACGTCACACACTGAGGTCTGTTGGAGGGAACTAGGGGAGGGACAGTGGGGGGTATAGAGTTTGGGAGGGAGAACATAGGGAGAAATGCCAGATATAGGTGATGGGGATAGAGGCAGCAAACCACATTCTCGTGTATGTACCTATGCAAGAATCCTGCATGTTCGTCTCATGTACCCCAGAACCTAAAGTGCAATAAAATATATATTTAAAAAAAGGAAAAATGCTCAGAACTACTAATCATCAGAGAATTGCAAATTAATAACCCGATGAGCTATCACTTCACATCTGTTAGAACAACTATTAAAAAAACACATCAGCTATTATCAAAAAGACACCATGTTGGAGATGATGTGGAGGAAAGGGAACCTTTGCACACTGTTGGTGGGAACATAAATTAGTAAAGCCATTATGGAAAACAAAAAAATTAAAAATAGAACTACCCGGTATGATTCAGAAATCCTACTGGGTTTTTATCCAAAGGAAATGTAACCAGTATGTTGAAGAGAGATCCGTGCTCCCATGCTTACTGCAGCATGATTCACGATAGCCACCTGTGTCCATCACAGATGAATGAATAAAGAAACTGTGACATATATACACAATGGAATACAGTTCAGCCTTAAGAGAGAAGGAAATCCTGTCATTTGCAACAACATGGATGAACCTGAAGAACACTAAGTGAAATAAGCCAGGCAAAGAAAGACAAATACTGCACAATCTTACTTATCTATGGAATCTAAACAAGTTGAACACATAGAGGCAGAAGAATCATTTGAACCCAGGAGGCAGAGGTTGCAGTGAGCTGAGATCGGGCCACTGCATTCCAGCCTGGAGACAGGGTGAAACTCCGTCTCAAAAAAAAAAAAAAAAGTAGAAAAGAGAATGATGACTACCAGGGTCTAGAGGTGTTGGGGGGCATTGGGGAGATGTTTGTCGAAGGGTACACCATTTCGGTTAGATTCGAGGAGTAAGTTCAAGAGAGCTATTGTACGACATGGTGAGTATAGTTAATAACAATGTTTTGTATTCTTGAAAATTGCTGCTAAGACAGTAGATATTATGTGTTCTCACCACAAACAAAAATGATATACATGTGAGGTAATCTGTATGTTAATTAGCTCAATTTAGCCATTCCACAATGTATGCATATTTCAAAACAACATGTTATACATGATAAATACATATAATTTTTATTTGTCAAATATTTATTTTAACATAACAAAATGATAATTTCATTAAGTCAACAATAAAAATATAAATTTATTAAAATTTAAAAATATTTTAATATCTACTCACTGTTCACCAATTTTTTGGTATTACCTTTTTTATATTACCTTTTGATGTGAAAATTTAATAAAATGAATGATGCATAAATATTTATCTGAGCATATTATTCTCTATAGTATATATATATGTAGACATATTATATATATATGTATATATAAACTACCTGTACTATAGATACCAAAATGTGTACATAAACACCACATTTACTATATAAACACTATATATGAGTAGATATACACACAGAACATACATATGCACATATATATATAATACTATATACCATCCAGAGAAGAGAGAATAAATTGTACATATAGATGACTTTAAAGTTTAAAATATATATATGACTTTGTATCCACACACATACACAGTCATTTTAGTGTCTGCTTAATAAAACTATGGCTTAATAGAGATGTACTAATTTCAAGAGCTTATATGAATCCATTCCATGATTTCAGATAGTTAGAAATCTAAATCCAGTCCATGAAGGCTGATCTATTTTCTTCTTTGCTATCTCTAGAGATGGCTACTGTATAGGAAGAATTTTAATAAATAATTTCCCATAAACTAAATACATTGAGTTCTCTAATATTGTTTCTTTTCTTTCTCTTTCCTCTTTAGCTTTGTATTTCTCCAAGAGAAACTGTATCCTGGCTGGTCACTAAATCTGTATAGACAGACTAGAATTGAGCTTTACCATGTTTTTCTTAACATTATTTCATGTACTAATATTGCCTCTGGAGTGCCTTCCAATGTTTAGTTAATCTGACAGGTCAGACATTCTTCCTTATAAATTACCTTTATCATTTAACACAAGTCCCTTTCCTCTTAATCATCATTTAATACAACTGACACGAAATGAAAGTTGTATTAAGTGAAAATGAAAACCATGTCGACTCCCTCCGTTTATAAAAATGAGATTCAGGTATTGCTTAAAGTGAAAATACATCTATCTTTTCTTCCTGCAATTGTAGAACCTTTCTAGAGCCTCCTCAATGAAGTGAGATGATTTTAGCCCTCTATCTCAGGGGTTGGCAAACTTTGGAGCACGGTTCCAGTATACCACTGCCTGTTTCGTGAAAAAAAGTTTTCTTGAAACACATCCATACTCATTTACATATGGATGGTCTGTGTCTGAGTAATTATGACAGAGACTCTATGATCCACAAAGCTGAAAAGAGTTACTCTCTGGCTTTTACAGGAAGTTTGCCCACCTCTGCACGTGGATGGACATCTAACCATTAGTAATACTGCTACAGAAACAAGCATTCACATATAGTATTGCTAACTGTCTTGATAAATGTATCTAATCGAGGGACAGCTTTCCATGGGCATTTGAATATTTCATATAAATCTGTTTACATTTAATTGCTTATTTCCAAGATAATTCTTTCTAGAACTGAAATCTGTCAAAATTTCCTCAAAATCAGAGTTGCAGAAATATCAGTTTACATGATAGTTAAAAATATGGCTTTCAGTGTCTGACAGGTCATGATTCAAAGCAAGATCTGCCACTTAATGGTTGTTAGCACCTGCTAAGTACCCAGAGAGGAATGCATAAGCTTGGGCATGGCACTTGAACTCTCCAAGCCTTTGATATGGTTTGGCTGTGTCCCCATTCAAGTCACATCTTGAATTGTAGCCCATAATTCTCACATGTCATGGTAGGGACCTGGTGGGAGGTAACGGAATCATGGGGGTGGTTTTCCCCACACTGTTCTAGTGGTAGTGAATAAGTCTCATGAGATCTGATGGTTTTATAAGGGGTTTCCCGTTTCTCTTGGCTCTCATTCTCTCTTGCCTGTCGCCACATAGACGTAGCTTTTGCCTTCTACTATGATCGTGAGGCCTCCTCAGCCTCATGAAACTGAGTCCATTAAAACTCTTTTTCTTAATAAGTCTCGGGCATGTCTTTATCAGTAGCATAAAAACAGACTAATATATAGCCTTTTCTTCTCCTTATTTACAAAATGGAGGTAATAAGAGTATCTATCTTATAGGTGTAATGCAACAATTAAATTTAAAAAGTATATAATGTGTTCACAATTATACCAGAGCACGTGACGTATACCCCATAACTAGTGTGTGTTTTAAATAACCCAAGTAAATATATAAAAAATTATAATTTCAAAATCTGAATAAATTCTGAAAATGATAATACTAGATGGCTGTTGATTTCATGATTTTGATAATGACACTGGTTATAAAAGAAAGTGCCCTTATATTTCAGAAAAACATATAGAAGTGTTAAGGGTTACATATAGGAACATCATGTATGCAACATACTCTCAAAAAGGAGAGAGACAGCAGATGTAAATGTTAACATCTGGGGTTGCATGGAGGGTATGTAGAAATTATTTGTATTATTCTTAAAATTTACCAGTAAATCTAAAAATTATGTCAAAATAAAAGGCTAAAAGAAAGTGGAAGGGATTCTTAGGTCTAAACACACAGAGAATAACTGTTATGGATATTTTCTAACCAAACGCATCCTTTTATCTTATTCTTCTAATCCTTCTAGCAAATATACAGGGTTAATTTCAGAAGGAAGGTGGGAGAAGAGGGTATATGTTTGGGTGAGGGGAATCCTTCCATCAGCAAGGCCAGAACACTTGATTACACACCTTTCTAAATTCAAATCTCTACTTTGCGTTGCCTTTCATTAGAACCCCTCCGAGATGCAATTACACAGAAAAGAAGTTGAACAAGAAACAGAATAGGAGAGATTTCTTTATTTCTTTGGAGATGAGGAAAGAGGGTAGAGGCAGAGCAATTTTTATAATTTCCTTTTGAAATAGGCATTGAAGTCAAGATTGGCTCTACTATTTTCTTGTAGAAAATTAGACATCTCTAGTCAAGTGACTCAGGAGACATCACTAAGAACTTTTGAAAAATGAAATGAAAGGACAAAAATTGAAGGGTGAAAGATGACCTTTTACTTCCTTTGGGGAAGCAAGGTTTTCTTGACCTTTAAAATAGTCTCTCCCGGAAAAATGTTTACTTCTCTTACTTTTTCTTTTTAAAAGCTTACCATTGTGGGGGGGAGCACATTAAAGCAGTAGCCCTCTAATGATCACATTCATCTCAAAATTCCACATAATAAATCAGTACAGCAAAGGAGCAAGATTGTAATAGTTGTGATTTAAGACATTAAATGTATTTGGGGGCAAAATGAAGTTTAGAAAATTAAACAATAAGCGCCTAGCATTAGAAGTGTTACTGCACAGGATTGTCTCTGGTCGGGGGGAAAATACACACACACCCCAAGTTAAGCACCAAACTGAGATACAGTTCAATTCAGTCAAAAAGAAGTCCTAGCTCTTTTCTTCTCTTAAATGATCTATCAACATATAATGAGATAATTCATCTGAAGATCAGATTTTTATTAAAAATTAAAATCCATTCAGTTCCACATTTTCAAAAAGCCAGAAATGCCCAAAAGCATTCTTAGCTCCAGCTTAGTTTCCAATTTGAAACTGCAAATCCTTTTTTAATATTCATTCGTTTCACACATACACCTGAAGTTACCCTTTGTGTGGGGCACTAGGGAGCAGAAATAAATCTGACCAGATTCCAGTTCCTCAAGGGACCCCCAGTTTAATGGGGAGCGCAGATAAGTAAATGTCCACTTAGTGAGGGGATACAGTGTGATTCTCATAGCAAACCTAGGATGCTGCAGATGAGGAAACTGAGGCTCAGAGTATAACTTACCCAAGGGACACACTTAGGAAGTCATGAAGAAAGGATTTCAACCTAGGTCTATTCTGACCCCAAATTCTTGCCTCACTGTCTCTCAACCTGGAACACTGCAAATACAGTATTTTAGGGTTCTATAATTGAGAGAGTACAGGATTGGGATCAGAGGACAGAGCGGTCAACTGTACCACGATCAAGGCAGCAGGAGTGTAAGAGGTGGAGTAGGCAAGGAGGTGTCAGAAAAGGCCTTCACAGATTTGGAGACATCCACTCTGAACAAGGATACATAGCAAAGGCTTGTGCAGTGGAGAAGAGCAGGAAGGGTCTCCCAGCAGAAGAAATGAGGGCAAGGGCAACAGCCAAGAAGTATGAGAACCTTGATAGATATGAATCTTTCTGAATGGCCTTCATAAGGAGCCAATAGGAAGGATGCCTTGGCTTAGCCAATATCTGCTAGTCTCAGCCAATCACACCACAGGGATACTTGGCAAGGAATATGCAGATGTAGCTTTAGTTCCTCGCCTGGGAGCAGGTGGAGCACAGGTAAAGGAACTGCAATTGCCTGGGGGTGGCCACAGCTATCCCCACAGAGGCAGCTGTACTGCAGCCTTCATTATTGGCTGCTATGCTGAGCCCCAGGCTACACTGACCCCAGCAGTAGCAGAAATCTGTGCAGAATTTTAACTCCAATGAAGAGTTTAATGAAAGTCCAGGAAAGCCAAACCCATGGAATCACAAAAGATTAGAAGAAAGTGATCTTAGCGAATAACTATAATCTTCTTTTGCAGAAGAGGCATTGAAGAAGCCTTGGTGGGTGAGGGAAGGCTAGACGACATGGCCAGGGTTTCATAATCAGTAAAGAGGTGAAGTCATGACTTGAACCAAAGGCCGGGCACAGTGGCTCATGCCTATATAAGTCCCAGTAATTTGGGAGGCAGAGGCGGGTAGATCACTTGAGGCCAGGAGTTTGAGACCAGCCTGGCAAACATGGTGAAACCCTGTCTCTACTAAAAATACAAAAATTAGCCAGGCATGGTGGCTCAGGCCTATAATCCCAGCTACTCAGGAGGCTGAGGTAGCAGAATAGCTTGAACCCAGGAGGCAGAGGTTGCAGTGAGCTGAGATCGCACCACCACACTCCATCCTGGGAGACATAGTGAAACTGTCTCAAAAAAATAAAAATTAAATAAAATAAAAAGACTTGAACCTAGGGTCTCCTGACTCCAGTTCAGTGTTTCATTTCACTTGAAATGACTGCATAGGAACTTTCCCTGACTTCTCCACCTTCCCGCATTTCCCATTCCATGTTATGCTGGTTTCCATAGTGCCTGTGTTTAATTCCATCCCAGCATGGACAATCCACCTCCTCTGCTAAGCAGGACCCTTCATTGGAAGCTGAGACTACATGTTTTGTCTGACTCCCCACTCTGCCAGTGCTGGAAATATAAAAGGCACTTAGTAAATATTTGTTCACACTAAAGGAAATTGTGACAGAGTCAGAAGATGTGGGTCCTAGTCCCGGCTCCATGAACCTATAGGCCATGGGACTGTGGGCAAGTCACTCAACTCTCTGAATCTCAGCTTCCTCATCTATAAGATGATGAATGAAAACATGATATAGTGGAAAGATGATGGAATATAAAGCCTATAAATGTCCAACTGAATGAGCAGATGATCACCCTTCTATACCAGAAATCCTGAGGGCAAGAGATTTCTAACTTGTTTTGTATCCTTAGCACTTGGCACTTAGTGGGCCTCAGGAACAGACTGCACTAAACCACATAAGAATATCTGAGTAGGGGCTGGGCACGGTGGCTCACGACTGTAATCCCAGCACTTTGGGAGGCCAAGGCGGGTAGATCACAAGGTCAAGAGATCGAGACCATCCTGGTCAACATGGTGAAACCCTGTCTCTACTAAAAAAATATAAAAAAATTATCTGGGCATGGTGGCGCGTGCCTGTAATCCCAGCTACTCAGGAGGCTGAGGTAGTAGGAGAATTGCCTGAACCCAGGAGGCGGAGGTTGCGGTGAGCCAAGATGCCGCCATTGCATTCCAGCCTGGGTAACAAGAGTGAGACTCCGTCTCAAAAAAAAAAAAAAAGAATATCTGAGTACACCAGCAGTTGTATAACCAGGAGCAAGTACCTGTGATTCTGAACCTTTATTTCCTCATTTTTAAATTGGAGATCATGATACCTTCCCAAACTGCGTGAAGATAAAAGAGGTCATATATATATATAAATCACTTGGTAAACTGCAAGCACAACACAGATGCCAGTCGTCACTTGGGCTGTTTAAAAGGACCTCCTGATGAACAGGACCTAAGTATGTTTTCCAGAAAGGAAAAGATTCTGGATGATATTATTTTCCCAGTAAACACATTGAACTGTTAAACAAGGAGCACAAGAACAGCATGATATACATCCGAGCAGGAGGTGAAGTTCTAATTTTGGCAACAAAGGAAATAACACTGGAAGCAGATGGGGAGGTGAAATCATGGCTCCTAAGGAGGCCTTGCAAGCTGCTTTGAATCATCTGCCTTCTTCTGACAGCTGGAGTCCCCTCACTTCTGTCTTTAGTCTTTTACTAGTTATGTGCCAGAACCCAGGGCCACTGCATCGGCCTCTGGGGATGCCATGCTTCAGAGGCAGAAGACATTGTGTTCTCCATGTCAGTTCCCAGCCCTGCTGCGGATGTGTAAGGGCGAGGTGTGTGGCTGAAGGTCGGATCATCACCAGGGAAAGGCTGGCTGGTGACCACCTGGCACTCCCACTGGATGGCATCACTTTGGTAAGTTTCTCATGGTCCCAGTCTGGCCCACCCTCTTGTGAAGTGACAGGCTGGGTCCTGCAGATACCCTGGCCTCAAAGAGGCTGACTTTAATGACTAAACTCACAAGAGACAATAAAAAGTAAACCACAGCATATGCACATTAATTTGCAACTCAATTTGGCAAATATGCTTGAGTCCCTACTGTGTGCCAGGCACTGTGATAGGCATGGGGGAGATAATGATGAATGAGATCCATCTGGTCACTCCCCTTTGGAACTTACAGTAGGAGAGGACGGTAATTAAACAGGCAGTCACTAGACAGTGTGATTAGCATAAGTACCATGAAAAGAAAAACAGCAAGGAGCTGCTGAGAACTTGCTCCAGATGTAGGGGGCAGAGTAGGCTTATAGAGAAAATAAAAGCTGACCCGGGGTCTGAAAATTGACAAAACTGTCAGGTGAAAAGCGGCAGCTTGGAAGTGGAGGGGGTACAAAGAATGAAGGTGGGTGCTCCAGGCAATAAGAAAGGCAGTCAGAGGTCAGAAAGGTCTTGATGCCATTGAGTATCTACTCAAAGGCTGAATATGGAAGGACCCAGGAGCAAGAGTTCAGAAATGGGGAGAAGTGTAGCTGCCACGGTGGTTAAGGGCTCTCTATAAGGCACGTGCAGGAGTTTAACTGCATCTTTTTGATAAGCCATTCATTGGGTTACTCAGTCAGTCAAATCAGTACATTGTCTACAGGAAGGAAAATGATGCAAGTAATCCATTTACCGGAAGGTTATTCGATAAGCGTGGAGTCAGGACAAAGGATATACACTTCACACTGCAAGTTTTCTTTCTGCCTTGACTCTGACCCACTTATAACGCCACATTTTCCTGGTTCCTAAACCCAGGGGAGAACATTGTTCTCTGGGGGTTTTTGCGAATAATGCACTTCATTCAGTCTTGAGAAGCTGAATCAATAAATGCTAACTTGGGGTGGTAACTGGAGAGGAAAATGGAAGAATTTCGTGCTTGCTGCTTCCCTCCAAGAAACTGCAAAACATTATTGAACAGGTTTTTGGCTATATTCAGAGAAAAATTCTTCTGCTGAGAAATACAAACTCTTTCACCATAATAAATACTGTTTTGATAACAAAACTGTACTTTTCTCAAATACCCAGATGGAAGACCATATGCAAAATAAACTCTAAGGAATTTTTTTATTGGCCATCTGCTAAAATTGGAAAGAAAGCCTGTATCCGCCTCGACTCTTTACAAAAATTTTCTCTAAGAATCCCACTTGCTTCCACGTGGTGCCACCTGCTGATCATATTTGAGTACCTGTTTTGCAAATGAAGAGCAGGGTAATGTGGATCTCCCTATTTCTTTAATGAAATAAACTTAATCCTAATTAATGTGAGAAATATCCTGCAAAGTGTCAGGCTTTCAGTTGTTACACCAAAACTCACACTTCTTCCTGTTGTTGCCAGGAATCACAAAGCAAAGCCCTCGCATGTACATACCTCTGAGCCTCACTTCTGAGGCACTGTTAGGACATTTTTTTGCCCCCAGGATTGAGTACACTACCTCTAATAAAGCCCTGTGTTTGGCTTTCACCTGTCAAAAATGACAATGTACTATATTCTTTAGTATATCAATTCCACTTTGAGATATCTACCCAAAGGAGAGCTGGCACAGGTGTATAAAGGCATGTGAGGACATTCCGCATTGTTTGCTGAACCAAAAAATAAGAGAATGTCTAAATGTCCATCAACAGGGTGATGATTTTTAAAGTCATAATGCATTCATACAATGAAATACTGTGATGCAGCACTGACATGGCATGATGTCCTAGACACATTCAATGGGAGAAAATAAAGACTAAAGAATGGATAGTATAATCCAATGTTTTTAAAGAAAAGCAGCTCTATTTGTTTATACACAGGAAAAGGTTGAAAGGATACACACTAAACTAAAGCAATTTCTGAAGAGTAGGGACTTTTTCCCACTTTTTACTTTAAACAAGCCTATATTATTTGAATTTTTACTATCGATGCATTGTATTACAACAAAGGAGCTACTAAAATTATAATGCCACATTCTTTAAAAATCAGATTTGCAGCCAATAAAGCATTTCATCATCACATGAGATGAAATGTGATGCTTTGCTCCAGAAGCAGGAGACACTGTATTCATTGTATCTCATCGTCACATATTCACTGAGTGCTCACTTGCTCTAAGGCTAGAATCACTTTCACATTTAAGAGATGAAGAAATGGGACTGAGAGGAGAAGGAACCGAGATCCTGTAGGCAACAGAAGACAGTGCCAGGGCGCTCCAGCAAACGACTACTGAGGGGTTTTTAGAGTCTTATTCTGCATGTGCCAGGCCCTAAACCAGCAGTTTTTAAACTGATTCCACTATGTGGACAAAGAAATCCTCCTTTACATTAGAAAACTACACAGTCCTGAGGACTTTCAGCATCAATCAAATGGGCTATGAAACTTCAGGGCCTAGAACATTAAAGCAGGAAGACCAGAGCAGTCACCTAACTCAGCCTTCCTGTTTTAATGATGGGAAAAGGGTCTCCCTGAGGCAGTCAATATTAGAGCAACAAACACTTGCCGTCTCCAAGGAGTTAACTTTCCTTCTTCTCCACTAAACCCGCTCCTCCTCTTGGGTTTCCCATTCTGGCAAATGGTAACCCAGCAGACTCCTGAAAGCACCAAGTCTGCCTTCTTCCTCATCCTCAATTCTATCTGTCTCCAAATCCTATTGATGCCACCTTCCAAATATTCCTCACATCTGGTCCTTCTCTGCATAAGATTCCACCTGGGTGTCTCCATACAACCTTCAGCATCTCTTCTGCCCAGATGAATAGAATGGCCTTTCTAATAGGTCTCACTCCTCTTCCCTCCCAATCTACGCTATCCTCTCCAACAGACCACCTTTCTAATACCAAAACCTGATAATATACCTCCCTGCTCTCTACTTAAAACCCCTGCATGGCTTCCCCTTGATAAGCACTTTACCCTGGCATTCAAGACCCTCTGTGAGCTACCCTCTACTTCTCACAGCTCATCTATGGTCAAATCCTTTTCAATTATTTTTATTACTTTTTTGAGACAAGGTCCACTCTGTTTGCCCAGGCTAGAATGCAGTGGCATGATCTCAGCTCACTGCAGCTTGACCTCCTGGGCTCACATGATTCTCCCACCTCAGCCTCCTGAGTAGGTTGGGACTGCAAACACACACCACCACACCCAGCAAATTGTTCATATTTTTAGTAGAGACAGGATTTTGTCATGTTGCCCAGGCTGGTCTCAAACTCCTAGACTCAAGCAATCTGCCCGCCTCAGCCTCCCAGAGTGCTGTGATTACAGGCATAGTATGGTTTGGCTGTGTCCTCACCCAAATCTCATCTTGAATTATAGCTCCCATAATTCCCACATGTTGTGGGAGGGGCCCAGTGGGAGATAATGAATCATGGGGCAGTTTCTCCCATACTGTTCCCATGGTAGTGAATAAGTCTCACAAGATCTAACTGTTTTGTAAAGGGTTTCCCTTTTCACTTAGTTCCCATATTCTCTCTTGCCTGCCACTATATAAGACATGCCTTGGCTGGGCGCGGTGGCTCAAGCCTGTAATCCCAGCACTCTGGGAGGCCGAGGTGGGTGGATCACGAGGTCAAGAGATCAAGACCATCCTGGTCAACATGGTGAAACCCCGTCTCTACTAAAAATACAAAAAAGTAGCTGGGCATGGTGGCGCATGCCTGTAATCCCAGCTACTCAGGAGGCTGAGGCAGGAGAATTGCCTGAACCCAGGAGGCAGAGGTTGTGGTGAGCCGAGATTGCAACATTGCACTCCAGCCTGGGTAACAAGAGCGAAACTCTGTCTCAAAAAAAAAAAAAAAAAAAAAAAAAGACGTGCCTTTTACCTTCTGCCATGATTGTAAGGCCTCCCTAGCCATGTGGAACTGCAAGTCCATTAAACCTCTTTTTCTTCATAAATTACCCAGTCCCAGGTATGTCTTTATCAGCAGCATGAAAACGGACTAATACAAGGTGTGAGCCACCATGCCTGGCCTAAATCCATTTCTCTTAAACTTTAGTGATTTCAAACTGCTTATCATTCCAAAATGATAAGTCAGCTGTCACCTCTGTCAGGAAGCTTCCTCTCTCCCTCTATTCCATTTGCCTTCAGCCCTGTCCATCCCTGCTCCCCATCACCAGCAAAATTTTATTCCTTTTCTCTGGAACATTTCTTTACCTTATACACACATCTATTTTAATATCTTCACACATTATTACACAGAAGGGAAAGTATTGGTTGGCTCTTAAGCCAGTCTTCCAAACTGTGTTACCCCGGCCAAGTGACTTAACCTCTCTACACCTCAGTTTCCTCTCCTACAAATAATAGAAGAATCCTGTGAGGGTTGCTAAAGAATTTTAAATTAGGTAGTTGTTATGGACTATATGTTTGTGTTCCCACCCCACCTCTGAATTCACATATCGAAACCCTAACACCCAAGGGGATGGTTTTAAGAGATAGGCTCTTTGGAGGGCAATTAGAACATGTAGGTGTATCTCACACAATGGGATTAGGGTCCTTAAAAGAGAAGGATGACAGAGTCCTCTTTTTCTATTCCAGGTAGGCACCTTCTCATTAGAAGGTGACCATCTATAAACCAGGAAGAGGGCTCTCACCAGAACCCAACCATGCTGGCATGCTGATCTTGGACTTCCAGCTTCTGCAACTGTGAGAAAGAAATGCTTGTTGTTTAAGTCACCCAGTTTATGAGATTCAATTATATCAGCCCAAACTTCCTAAAACAGTAATCTAGATAAAAACACTCAGCAAATGTTGCTACTGTTATTGTTATGTATTCATTCTTTTAGAGGACTTCCACTTTCAGCAAAGTGTAATAACAGAAACTAGATTTACTCCTGCCCCACATAGCTCAAGCAACCAAAAAGTAGACAAAGTATGTTAAACAACAGTTTTGAAGCCCTGGACATGAGGCAACAAAGGACAGTGATTCCTGAGAGACAGGAATCAAATGATGTGAGCCCTAAGATTGCCCCAGATTACTGCCTTGAGAAAGACTCCAGGCTGCAATACAGAGTGTAGGAAGAGTAGGACCTCAGTGAAGCCCAGTGGACACCCTGAGTCGAGAAAATGGAACTGAAAGTCAGGGGAGGCTGAGATAGCCAGCGTTCTCTGGACAGAGTATTGGGAAGGACAGTTTTGTACAGAGAACTCTGGAGTATCTCCCTTAAATATTTTGCTGGGTACAGATCAGCATGCACATGAGGAAGCTACCTGAGGCCAAACTACCTGAAAAACACCCCAAGAAAGCAGAGGTAGCAGTGCCTGGTGTCCACAAAGAGCCAGGAGTAGTGTCTTTCTCACCAGCCAGACTAGAAAACATCATGATTCATGGAGAACTGGCTAGAGCCCACATGAGATTCTTGCTGAGTAGTTAGGGATAGATAGTAAGCCTTAGACTGATTACCACTCCAGTCCTGCCTAACAAATCTTGAAATAGACCTGAAATCTATTTCCAAGTCTCTTAACTGAATCCTACGACAAAGTTCAAGAATATGTGCAGGAATGTGGAAATATCCAACATCCAAATAAGGTAAGATTCAGTATATCTGTCACCCAGCTAAAACCTACCGGACATGAAAAAAACATGGTGATATGGGCCATAATGAAGAGAAAAATCAAAACAAACTCAGAATGGACAGAGTTAGAATTAGGAGTCAGTAACATTAAGACAGCGATTACAATGTATTTCATATGTTCAAAAAGTGAAGTAGAAATATGGAAGATATGAAAAAAGAATCTAATGTTTAGAAATCAAAAACTACAATGTGTGAGATAAAAAAGACTGAATGGGATTAGACAATAATGAAAAAAAATGAGTGAATGTGAAGACAAAACAGCAACTCTCCAAAATGAAACAGAATGATTTTTTTTTTTTTTAATAAAAAGAACATCAGTGAACTGTGAGACAATTTGAGATGGACTAACATGTATATAATTAGAGTGGGGAGTGGAAGTGAAGAGGCACAGAAAAAAAAAATCTAAAGAAATAATGGGCAAGTATTTTCCGAATTTTATGAAAATTAGAAACCCACAGGTCTAAAAGCTCAATGAGAAACATGAGCTTTAATATGAGAAATATGAAAGAAAATTACATCAAGACACACTGTAATCAAATTGCTCAAAACCAATGATAAAGAAAAAATATTAAAAGCAGCAAGAGAAAAAGAATATGTTATATATAGAAGATCAAAAATAAGGAAGAAAACAGATTTCTTGTCAGAAACAATATAAGCAAGGAGAGAGAAGAGCAATATATTAAAAGTGCTGAAAGAAAAACAAAATGTCAATCTAGAATTCTGTACCTAGAGAAAATATCATCCAAAACCAAGGGCAAAATAAATTTCAAGAAATATAAAAGTTGATAGAATTCATCACCAAATGACCCTCACTATGTGAAATGCTACAGAAAGTTATTTACACACACAAAAATATGATATCTGATGGAAATGTGAATCTACACAAAAAAAATAAAGAATACTGGAAATGGTAACTATATGAGTAAAATATTTAAAATTACTTCAACTTGTTTTTTAAATCCCTTTAAAATAGAGTTGATTGTTAAATAAAATTAATAACAATGTAGTCTGGAGTTTTTATATATTATAATAAACATAAAAGTAAAATATATCAAAACAATAGCATAAAAGCTAGGTATGGGAAAATGGAAGTACTGTAGAGTGTGAAGGTTCTCACACTACAAATAAAATGATACAATATAACTTAAAGGCAGATTGTGACACGTCAAAGATGCATATCATAAATTTTAAAGAAACGACTAAAAACAAAACAATTATAGCTATTACATCAACAAAGGAAATCAATAAAATTGATAAACTTCTAGCCAGACTGATCAGAGGGGAAAAAAAGAAAAAGGCAGAACACAGATTACAAATGTTAGGACTAAGAGGTATCATTAGTAAATGTAAAGGCAGATTATAAAAGTTAATATTATGAATCATTTTACACCAATAAAAGTGAAAACTTAGAAAAAAATGGACCAATTTCTTGAAAAACAAACTATTAAAGCTCATTCAAGAAGAAATAGATAAGATGAACAGCCTTTATCTGTTAAAGAAATTGAATTTGTAGTTAAAACTTTCCCATAAAGAAAATACCAAGCTCACATGACAAAATTCACTGGTGAATTTTACCAAACATTAAAGAAATAATCCCAACTCTGCAAAAACTCCTCTAGAAAATTTAAAAGTAGAAAATACTTTATAATTCATTCTATGTGACCAGCATTATCCTGATAACAAACCAAAGACATTACAAAAAAGAGAAAACTACAAACCAATATCCCTCATGAATATAGATGCAAATAAAGAAAATGTTAGCAAATTAAAATCCAACAATATATAAAAACGATAAAATGTTATGCCTAAGTGGAGTTTGTTTGCAGGGGTTTGTTTAATATTGAAAACCAATCAGTACAACTCAACCACATTAACAAACTATAAAAGAAAATACATATAATCATCTCAGTAGGAACAGTGGGGGAAAAAAGTGATGAAATCCAACATCCATTCCTAATTAAAAACAAACAAAATCCATGGAAACAAGAAATGAAAGGAAACTTCATCAATCTAATAAAGACCATCTACAAGAAACCTACAACTAATACAATACTTAATGATGAAAAACTAAATGCATATCCCCTAAGATCAGGAACAAGTCCCAGACATCTGTTCATGCCACTTCCATTCAACATTACATGGAGGTTCTAGCCTGTGCCAGATGGCAAGAAAAAGAAATAAAGGGCTAATTAATTATAAAGTAAAACAAAAACAGTCCATATAGACAATCCAATGGAAGTACAAAATAAGTTACTGGAACTATTAAATAAGTTTAACAAGGTTGCAGGATACAAGATCAACATACAAAAATCAATTTTATATTGATATACAATGAACAATTAGAAATTGACATTTAAAAATAAAACACTGCCAAGGTATCACAAATTTGAAATCATAAAGAAAAACTGTGACAAAAGATCTGAAAGATTTGTACACTAAAAACTAAAAAAACACTGTTGAAAGAAATTAAAGACCTAAATAGAAGGAAAGATACACCATGTTGATGGGTCAGAAGACTCACTCTTGTTAAGATATTGATTCTACTCAAAATGATATATAGATTCAACACAATTCCGTTCAAAATTCCAGTGGGCTTTTTTGTAGATATTCACAAGCTGATTCTATATTTCATATGGCTGATCAAAGGACTGTAATAGCCAAAACATCTCTGAAAAAGAAGAATAAAGTTGGAGAACTTATACTACATGATTTCAAAGCTTATTATAAAGCTATAGCAATCAAAACAGTGAGGTTCTGGCAGAAAGAGAGACAAATAGATCAATGACATGGAATAGAGAATTCAGAAATATACCCACACATATTTGGACAACCATTTTTAACACTGGTGTAAAGGCCATTTGAAAGAGAAAGATGAGTGCTCTGATCAAATGTTTCTGGAATAACTGGATATTCATATACAAAAGTGAACTTCAATCCATACCTTAGACCATATCTGAAAATTAACTCAAATCACAGACCTAAATTTGAAAGCTAAAACTATAAAACTTTAAGACAAAAACATAGGAGAACATCTTTGTGAGCTTGGGTTAGATAAAAACTCCTATACATGACAAAAAAGCACAATGTATAAAAGAAAAAAATGATAAATTGAACTTTATTAAAATTAAAAACTTACTTTTTAGAAGATAATAAAGGAATGAGAAGACAAGACACAGGATCAAAACATCTCATGTACCCCATATGTATATGTACCTACTATATAGACACAAATATTAAAAATTAAAAAATTAAAAAGACAAGGCACAGACTGGAAAAAAAATTTACAGTTGGTATATCTCATAAATACATGTATTCAAAATATATAACAACTCTCAAAGGTCAATAATAAAAATAAACCACCCAATTAAAATAAAAAAGCAAAACATGTAAACAGACATTTCATCAAAAAATGTATTTGGATGGCAAAGCACATGAAAAGAATGCTCCACATCATTAGTCTTTAGGAAGTGCAAAATAAAACCAATGACAGGCCACTACATACCTATTAGAATGGCTAAAATTAAAAAGACAGACCACTGGTCCCATACAGTGACAGCTGGGAGCAGTGGCTCACACCTGTAATCCCACCACTTATGGAGTGTGAGGCAGGCAGATCGCTTGAACTCAGGAGTTCAAGACCAGCCTGGGCAACATGGTGAAACCCTGTCTTTACAAAAAATACAAAAATTAGTCAGGTGTGGTGGCTTGTGTCTGTAGTCCCAGCTACTTCGGAGGGCTGCTTGAGCCTGGGGGACAGAGGCTGCAGTGAGCTGTGACTGGGCCACTGCACTTCATCCTAGGCAATGAGCAAGACCTCGTCCTAAATAAATAAATAAATAAATAGACTGACCATTACCAAATTTTGGCAAAGATATGGAGGAATTGGAATGTTCATACATTATCGATGGGACTATAAGATGATACAACTGCTTTGGAAGACAATAAATACTTTTGTTAAAATTAAATGTATGCCTACTGTATGATCCAGCCATTCCATTTTTAAGCACTAACCCAAGAAGAATGAAAACATGTCCACACAAAGACTTACACACAGATGTTCACAGTGTATTTGTAATAGCCAGAAACTGGAATCAACCCAAATGTACAGCAGCAGGAGAAGGTCTAAGCAAACTGTAGTATAAACATTCAACAGAATACTCCTCAGCAATGAATTATTGACACATACTACAAATATGGATGAATTTCAAAATAACCAAAAGAAGCCAGACCTCCCCTCAAAAGAACTGCCTGTTATATAATTCCATTTACATAGAATTCTATAAAGTGCTAAGTTATCTTGACAGAAAGCGGATCCACAGTTGCCTGATGATAGGAGAGGAGGAAAACAGGGAAGAAGTGAAAGGAGGGGCTGGGTTTAGTGGTCATGCCTGTAACCCCAGCACTATGGGAGGCAGAGGCAGGCAGATCACTTGAGGTCAGCAGTTCGAGACCAGCCTGGCCAACATGGCGAAACCCCGTCTCTACTAAAATTATGAAAATTAACTGGAGGTGGTAGCAGATGCCTGTAATCCCAGCCACTCAGGAGGCTGAGGCAGGAGAATTGCTTGAACCTGGAAGATGGAGGGTGCAATGAACCAAGATTGCACCACCATACTCCAGCCTGGGCAACAAAGCAGGACTCCATCTCAAAAACAACAACAACAACAACAAATGCTGGGCGCGGTGGCTCAAGCCTGTAATCCCAGCACTCTGGGAGGCCGAGGCAGGTGGATCACGAGGTCAAGAGATTGAGACCATCCTGGTCAACATGGTGAAACCCCGTCTCTACTAAAAATGCAAAAAATTAGCTGGGCATGGTGGCGCGTGCCTGTAATCCCAGCTACTCTGGAGGCTGAGGCAGGAGAATTGCCTGAACCCAGGAGGCGGAGGTTGCAGTGAGCCGAGATTGGGCCATTGCACTCCAGCCTGGGTAACAAGAGCGAAACTCCATCTTGAAAAAAAAAAAAAGAAAAGAAGGGACGGACAGAAGGATTACCAAGGGACACGAGGAAACATTTCAGTGTGATGCATATATTCATTATCTTGATTGTAGTGATGATTTCATGGATTTTTACATGTATGAAATGTATCAAACTGCATACTCTAAATATCTGCAATTTGTTCTATGTCAATTATATCTCAATAAAGCCGTCTGTTTAAAAGTATAAGACAACTAGGCTCTCTGCAGCATCTCAAATTATCTCCTTACCAGATGGTTAATGATTACAAAGGGAAAAAATAGTAACTTTATAGTGGAGAAATCTAGCAGACACCACTTTAACTAAGTGATCAAAGTTAACATTACCAGGAAAAAGACATCTTGACATCATGTACCTAACAACATCACTTTCAGGGTGTTCTTGCCAAAATTGTCTAATCTGAATCTAACATGAGAAAAATCAGACAAATCCAAATGTAAGTTCATTCTAAAAAGAAAAAAAAATAACTAACTAGTTGTATTAGACTGTTGTATTAGACTAGCTAGTTGTATTAGACAGTTCTAGCCTGCTATAAAGAAATACTTGAGACTGGGGTAATTTATAAAGAAAAGAGGTTTAATTGGTTCATGGTTCCACAGGCTGTACAGGAAGCATAATGCTGGCACCTGCTCGGCTTCTGGGGAGGCCTCAGGAAACTCTCAATCACTACAGAAGGCAAAGGGAAAGCAGGCACTTCTTACTTTCTCTCCTAGCTGGAGCAGGAACAAGAGAGAGAGGAGGGAAGTGCTACATACTTTTAAACAACCAGATCTCGTGAGAACTCTATCACTATACAGCACCAAGGGGAGAAATCTGTCCCTATGATCCAGTCACCTCCCACCAGGCCCCACCTTCAACACTGGGAAATTACAATTCAACATGAGATTTGGGTGGGGACACAGATCCAAACTATATATCACCAGCACTCTTCAAAAGAGTCAAGGTCGCAAAAGACAAAGACAGATTGGGGAACTGTTACAATCTTGAGAAGACTGGGGAGACATGACAGCTAAATGCAATGAGGGATCATGGAGTGAATCCTGTACCACAAAAAGGGCATTGGTAGGACAACAGGCAAAACGCAACTAAAGAGTGTAGATTATTTCGTAATATTATATCAATGTTAATTTCCAAGTTTCAGTCATTGTCTAAGATGTTAACATTAGAGGAAGCTAGATGAAGAATCTAGGGGTGCTCTGTCCTATTTTTGCAACTTTTTTGTTAAGTTTTAAATTATTTCAAAGCAGCTTAAAAACTGAAGGCAAAATAAAGACATTTTCAGACAAATAAAAGCTGAGGGAATTTGTCACCAGCAGACCTGCACTGCAAGAAATGTGTTAAAGCAAATTCTTGAGGACAAAAAAAAAAAAAGTACCAAATGGAATCCCAGAGCTATTCAAAGGAATGACGAATGCTGGAAATAGTAAATACATGGGTGAGTATAAAAGACAAATGTACTCATTTTTTAGTTTCTTTATAGGATAATTGACTTTTCAGAGCAAAAATAATAACAATGTATTGTGTAGTTTATAACATTGTTAGGTGCAAAATAGATGAGAATTGCACAAAGGATGAAGGCAGGAATGGAACTATACTGTTGTAAGGTGCTAATATTCTTCTTGAAGTATGTAATACTTAAAGGCAAATGTGGTAAGTTAAAGATGCATGTAAACCCTAGCTACTAGGGCTAGGACAAAAACTAAAAACATTTTTAAAAGAAGTGTAGCTAATAAACCTAAAGAAGAGATAAAATAAAACACTAAAAATATTCAATTAATCCAACGGAATAAATAGAAAAGAAATAGTAAGGTGGTAGACTTGAATCCATCAGTTAATATTATATATTAAGATTAACTGAACTAAACACACAAATTAAAAGGCAGAGACTGTCAAACTGAATTAAAAAACCACACCCAATTACATGCTGTCAACAAGAAGCACTCTTTAAAAATACAGATAGGTTAAAAGTAAAATAATGGTAAGAGATACACCACGCAAATACTAAGCCAAAGAAAACTGGATGGGCTAAATTAATATCAGACAAAATAGACTTCAGGACAAGTTACTTATAAAGGAGTCAAATAATCAAGCTAATACAGAGCTTCAAAATACATAAAGAAAACACTGACAGAACTAAAAGGAGAAGCAGACAATCCAAAATTAAAGCTGGAAATTTCAACACTAACTCAGTAACTGATAGAACAAGCAGGTAGTAAACTAGTAAAAATGATGTGAATACCACCAATACCACCTTGGCCTAATTGACACTTAAAAGATGCTACATCAACAACTCCAGAATACTTATTATTTCCAAGTGCTCATGAAACATTCATCAAGATGGACAATATATAAGCCATAAGAAAATTCTCAATAAATTTAAGGAAACTGAGATAATACAGAATATACTCTGATGTCAACAAAATTAAATCAGAAATCTATAGCAAAAATATTTGGAAAAATCCCAAAATTACTTAAAAAATAAACAACACATTTCTACATAACCCATGGGCAGAGGAGAAATCCCAGGGGAAATTAGAGAATGTTTTCAACTGAATTATAATGAAAATGTAATATACAAAAATTCCTGAGGGGGATCCGTAGCAGTGCCTAGAAGAAAATTTGCTTTAAGATTTAAAAATCAGTGATCTCAGATTTGCAGCACAGCGCATTACTCATGTGTTCATGGTGCTGCAGGTGTAAACAAACCTACTGCACTGCCAGTTGTATAAAAGTGCAGTACAGCCACACAGTTATGCACAGTACATAATACTTGATAATGACAATAAACTATGTTACTGGCTTACGTATTTACTATAGTATGCTTTTTATAGTTAGTTTAGAGTGTACTCCTTCTACTTCTTAAAAAAAAAATAAAAGTGAACTGTAGAAGAGCCTCAGGCAGGTTCTTCAGGAGATATTCCAGAAGAAAGCACTGTTAACATAGGATATGACAGCTCCATGCATGTTACTGCCCCCTGAAGACCTTCGATTGGGATGAGATGTGGCGGAAGAAGACAGTGATATTGATGATCCTGACCCTGTGTAGGCCTAGATGAAAGTATGTGTTTGTGCCTTGGTTTTTTAACAAAAAATTGTAAAAGTAAAAATAATTTTAAAATGTAAACATAGAAAAAGGCTTACAGAATAAGAATACAGAGAAAGAAAATATTTTTTTCTATAGCCATATAGTACATTTGTGTTTTATGCTAAGTGTTATTACAAAAGAGTCAAAAAGTTTTTTAAAATTAAAAAGTTTAGAAAGTAAATGTTACAGTCAGCTAAGGTTAATTTCTTATCGAATAAATTTTTAAAAAAGTAAATTGAGTGCAGCTTAAGTGTCCAGTGTTTCTGAAGTCTACAGTAGTCTAATGTCCTGGACCTTCACATTCCCTCACCACCCACTCACAGATTCACCCAAAGCAACTTCTAGTCCTGCAAGCTCCATTCATGGAAACTGTCCCATATAGGTGTACCATTTTTTATGTTTTATACAGTATTTTCCCCTTTCTATGTTTAGATACAAAAAAGACTTACCAGCATTAAGCCCAGTACCATGCTATTCAGGTTTGTAACCTAGGAGCAATAGGCTATACCATATAGCCTGGATGTGTAAGAGCCTACACTGTCCAGGTCTGTGTAAGTGCACTCTGTGGTGCTGACACGATGAAATCACCCAGTGACACTTTTCTCAGAATGCATGCCCATCAAGTGACTCATGACTGTAGTTGGATGCAGAGCTGTAGAGGTGGGAAGGAAAGGTACTCCACACAGCAACAACAGCATGAGCAGAGCCACAGAACAGAGACATTGGGGGTAATTATGGAGGAACAGCTGAGAGTTACCTTTTAAAATTAACTTTATTGAAACATAGTTTGCATACAATAAAATGTACCCATTTTAAGTTAATAGTTTGATGAATTTTAAGCAATATAAACAAACCCATGTGACCGCCAGCTCACAGAAAACTTCTTTTAAAAAATTATCACTTCAAGCTGTTTTTGTGTTTAGTAAATGATAATTTTATTACAAGTTTTATAATTCAATATTAAAACCAAAACAGTACAGAGGCAATAAGATAGACTATAGAAAGCATAGGCCTTGGAAATAGCTCTAGGTTTTAAAACTTACTTCTCAAGCAAGTTGCCTAATTTTTCAAAGCCTCAGTTTCCTCGCCCATAAAATAGAGATAATAATAAAACCAACCTCACAAGATTGCTGTGAATATAAAAAGAAATAATGTGGGCTGGGTGTGGTGGCTCATGCCTGTAATCCCAGCACTTTGGGAGGCCAAGGTGGGTGGATCACTTGAGGTCAGGAGTTGGAGACTAGCCTGGCCAACATGGTGAAACCGCTGTCTCTACTGAAAATACAAAACAAAACAAAACAAAAATTAGCTGGGTGTGGTGGCGCACATCTGTAGTCCCAGCTACTTAGAAGGCTGAGGCAGGAGAATTGCTTAAACCCAGGAGACAGAGGCTGCAGTAAGCCAAGATCGCACCATGGCACTCTAGCCTGGGCAACAGAGCAAAACTCCATCTCAAAAAAATAAAAATAACATAAAATATATTAAACCTCTAGCACAAAGCCTGGAACATAGCAGACCCAGTAAATGGTGTTAGCCTTATCACAATTAGACAGGCACTGGTTGTACAGGTACCCCAGAGTTATGAAATGGACTGTGGAACTTGTACACAAGGGCTTTGAAAGGGTCCTAACTGAAACTGTTAAAAGGCTAACAAAAATGGCAATTCTGAGTTCCGCTTCCCTACTGGTTCCACTTCTCAATCAGTGGTGAAGACTCCAGTGTTTTACATGCTCAAACGTAGTGCTTCAAGATGGAATGGGTCACTTGACAATTGATTCTGTAACAAGTTTAAAGCAAAACACTTACAAGGTTCCCCATGAGTTTGTGAGACCTGCTCCCTGGCCTTTAAACAAAGCCTGACCTTGCACATCTCAGACCACAGGAAGCCAGGGAGGCCAGGGCTCTAGGATTCCCCCAGTGGCCCCATTCCACTGCCCAACCACCTGCTCTGGCTCCAGCTCCCTGGCTCTCCAGCATCCTGACTCCATGATCCAGCTCTGATACCAGCCTCAGGCCTGTCTCCCTGTGTCAAGACCTGTTTCTTCAGTTTACCTACCTGTTACCCTACTCGTTCAACTCTGCAAGTTGTTTTGATAGCTGCCAACACCTACTGTGTGCTGTTAAGACGCTTCCTGAGTCAGTCTGAGCTTCCTGGGACCCCCTGCCCCAGCTCCCAGCACACAGGACCCAGGACACAGTTGCAACCATAATATAATTCAGGGGTCATGGGGACGGAGTGCCATCTACCTGAGCAACAAAGAGCTGGAACTCGTCAGGCAGAATCCATGAGCGAGGGTAGAAGTTGTACTCCTCAGGAAAGAGATTCTGCATGGTTCTCACTGCTCTGCTCAGAGTAATTTTACGCACCATCTCCGTCATGCCTGGGGAGAAGAGACGCTGTGAGGTTTTAACAACAGTGGGCTACTAGCTATAAAACAGCCATTATTTGGGACTTTTAAAACCACCCACCCGACATATTCTCTTTTTCAGGCAGGATTTTTTTTTTAAAAAGTCTGAGTTGTTCCCCACAGCGGTGACTCATGGTTTGGAAAGAACTACTGAGTTAATGAAAATCTTGAGGTAATAGATGGGTGTTCTTTTCTCTTTATAAAAATGAAGTATCAGTTTGAAAGAATTCGTCTTCACCTAGTTTATTATTCTATTCTTTGTCATGCCCTTAGGTAATGAATAGGGAAGCAATTATATCTTGCACTTAAAATTTAATACCTTCTTTAATTTGGGACCACCATACATGCTTCTGGGACTCCTTCCATCTTGTACCCTAGAGAACAGTATCTAGTGGACTCTGGTTACATGATGAGAGGCTTGATTAAGTTTCTTTCTTTTACTGTTTCATGAGTATTAAAGGCATGAGACAGAAAAATGCACACCTTTCAGCCTAAAATCTGTCTCCTTGAATGAAGGACAGGAAATAAAAAGAATACCATAATTTATACTTCAAAGTGGAAAATGCAATCTGTAGGAGTTCCTCAGTTATAAGGACTGACGCTGACATTGATCCCATCTCATTAATTTGCCCAGAGGGAATTGAAATGTCTCACTGTTATAAAACATTAAAAGAATCGTAGATTTTTTTTCTTGTAACATCATTAGTAACTCTGACAAGAGAAGAAACTGAGTACTATATATTGTAGCAAATTTTAAGCAAATAGGTAAAAATTATTATCAACTTTAGCATGCTTCTTTCTTTCTTTTTCTGAAACAGAGTCTTGCTCTACTGTACCGGCTAGAGTGCAGTGGCATAAACTCAGCTCACTGCAACCTTCGCCTCCCAGGCTCAAGTGATCCTCCCACCTCAGCCTCCCGAGTAGCTGGCTAATTTTTATATTGTTTTTTGTTTTTTTAGAGACAGGGTCTCACTATTGCCTAGGCTGATCTCAAACTTCCAGACTCAAGCCATCCACCCACCTTGGCCTCCCAAAGTGCTGGGATTACAGGCGGAAGCCACTGTGCCTGGCATCAGCCTTCTTTTTTTTTTTTTTTTTTTTAGGCAGAGTTTTACTTTTGTTGCCTAGGCTGGAGTGCAATGGTGTGATCTAAGCTCACTGCAACCTCCACCTCCCGAGTTCAAGCAATTCTCTTGCCTTAGCCTCCCTGTTAGCTGGGATTACAGGCACACACCACCATGCCCAGCAAATTTTCGTATTTTTAGTAGAGAAGGGGTTTCATCATGTTGGCCAGGCTGGTCTGGAACTCCTGACCTCAGGTGATCCACCTGCCTCAGCCTCCCAAAGCGCTGGGGTTAAAGATGTGAGCCACCGCGCCTGGCTATCATGTTTATTTCTTAAGGCAAATATCACTGCTAAAAATGGAGGCTAAAAATGGCCTTCACCCTGAAAGAGACCAAACAGTTCCATTACTGACACTAGAAATGTGCTTAGCAAAGCTATTTTTATTATAAAATACGAAGTTTCATGTCAGCTTGGTATGCCCAAATTATCACACATTCCAAATGGGCAAGCAGAATGAATGAGGTTCCTCTAAACTCCCACGTTCAGACAGCAAAGGGTAAGCATCTGAGAAGGAAAGTTTTAAGAACCAACCTCTTCTTCTGTCAGCATATTAAAAAGTGCAATAAATCTAAAGATCCCAGCTTCAAGATGTTAATGCCCAGGTGTTAGTTGTTGTTTAGAAGGATCTAGGGAAGGATTAAGTAAGAAATAAAGGTGCTTAAAAAGCACTAATAAACTCTGCTCTAACATGGACTGTTCAAACGTACTGAGCACACTGTTCTGGGCTTCCCAAGAAGGGTGTCTGGAAAATCACAGCCATTTCCTTGCATTCACTTACAAAATTAGAATTGCATTATAAACACTAGAGCTGACCACAAAGTAAACGAAACAAAATTTCAACTTTTTTGGAATCCTTTTGCTTGAGGTGGACTAACATATTGAACTGAAAGCCTTCATAACTATCTGTAATACAGCACCTTACTCCACGTACAGGATCCCTGTTGACCAAATAGCGTTATGGTATTTGCTCACTTTAAGGTCGTTGGGCGGGGGGAAGGTTCTCTTTCCGAAATCCCTCAGCAGGTCAGATGGGCTCACACAACCCAGAGAGCTGTGAGTACATGAGGGCAGTCTGGATGCTCCAGAAAAGTTTTGTGAAAATCTATGTCCAGCAAACTGAATAAATATTCATTTAATATTGGCAATGGCTCCTTCTGTAATGTGCATCATCAGGCCCCACGCCAGCTAATAGGTGCTTCCAAGTTTACCTTTGCGTCTCCAGACAGCTTTCTACTGAATATAGCCAACTTAAGAAGCACCCCTGGAAGCCAGGCACTTCCTGTCTGCAGGCCATAGGCAGCTCACCCCAACTCTGCCTGAATGCCTATCTCTAGGAGGCACGGGTGTAGACCTCTCTCAATCCACTTTGCTCCTCCATATCTAAGCTGTGCTCCTAATCAGTGCCACCAGGGAAAGAGTTTCTGGGCCCTCACTAGAACCCACATGGAAGCTGCTGGCATCTCCACTGCTGGAGGTGGCTCAGAGACAGGTGTCAGGGGAGCAGGGTTTCTAGCTGATCCAGGGTACACGTTCCCAGATAAATCTGTGAGAAGGGAGGTTATGGCCAGCTCTGCTGACTTCAGGCCCCATCTCCTTTCCCTAAGCAGCTGCAGCACCTGACCCCTTGTCACCTGTGTCCCCTCCCTGGGCTCTAGGACCAATTCTGATCTGAGATAGAAGATATAACCCTCAGCTCCCTTCTGCTAAAAGTCTCACCTAGATTTCATATTCCAATCAGATAAGAAGGATTTTACCCATTTTTCCCATGCTCTATTGCTTATCCCTAAATGTTGGTGAACTTATCTTTTGCTCCTGGTGTCTGAGTGGCTGCTTTAGCAATGCAGAGCTGAGGCCTCTTCCTTGTTCTCTCCAATGTCCCTCCTCTCCCCAACCTCTCCTCTGTTCCTTTCAAGCCCATCCTTCAAGGGCTGGAGTCCTCCTGTTTGTGGCTTTAGCCCAGTGTCTGGGGTTCTGCCACCTAACAGCTCCTTTTGAGGTTGACTGCCCACCTCGGCTTCTCAATAAGGTCTATCCCTAGATGTCCCTACAGAGGTAGTTCCCCTATCAGTTGGGAAAACCTCCTAATTCAGGTGGGAGCTTCTGACACTAAGAGCTTGCTTCCTGCCCTCCTTCTGAGAACTGGGTGCTTCTGTTTGCTATGCTGGAGTCTCAAGGCCTGGTGGGTCTCATCCAATTCAAGTTAACCAAGAGCATAACAGTTCAATCTCAGGCCTGCCCATGCAGCCCTACTTAACCCAATTAACATAAAACAAAGCAAAACAACTGAACTATACTTGGAGCACTATTTAATCAAAATATTATTTGTAAGAATAATTCTTGGCAAAAACATATTACAAGCACCAAACAATAAATAAATACTTTCTGATCCATCCTATTCTCTCTATTCCTGTTGCCACTGATCCATTCATCTCTTAGGTGGATGCTGCTGCAGACTCTTAGCTACATCTGTTTCTTCTCTCAGCTGTCTCATCCGTTTCTAATTGTCCCTCTGGCTGATCATGCTAACATGCAAGCTGGCCCACATCACTGTCTAGCTTAAAAATTCCTCAGTGGTGGCCAGGTGCAGTGGCTCAACCTGTAATCCCAGCACTTTGGGAGGCTGAGGCAGGCAAATCACAAGATCAAGAGATCGAGACCATCCCGGCCAACATGGTGAAACCCCATCTCTACTAAAAATACAAAAATTAACTGGGCATGGTGGCATGCACCTGTAGTCCCAGCTACTCAGGAGGCTGAGGCAGAAGAATTGCTTGAACCTGGGAGGCAGAAGTTGCAATGAGCCGAGATCACGCCACTGCACTCTAGCATGGTGACAGAGCGAGACTGTCTAAAAAACTAATTAAAAAAAAAAAATCCTCAGTGGCTCCCCATGACCTTCAGGCTCTAACAGTGCCGTACTTGGGTGCCTGCTCATCACCCCACCCCTGCCCCATTCACCTGACGTCCTCTAACCATGGTGGCCCACTTGCCCTTTGCTGAATGAGCAATGTGCTGAAGGCATTCTGTCTTTGCACCAACTCTGCTCCCTTGTTTGGCATGGGGATCGGGCCCATCCACTCTGGAGGCTCAGTTTCCATGCCAGTCCTCTTCTCTAGGCTCTCTCACCCTGCTGCTCCCTAGGCAAATCTGGGTTTGGTTGCCTGCCCTTGCTCCAGATCCCCACAGCATTCCAGCTTCCTCCAGCATAGCCCTTTGATTATATTTTTCTTCTCTCTTTACATGCCTTTGTCCGTCTTTGACTGATGCTTGACAGATGGCTGTCCCCACAGGTTCCTCACTGAAGCTCCCTCCCTCTCCAGCAGAAAGCCCCTCCTCAGGTGAGCTCTCAGGTACCACCTGCCATGTGATCCCATACATCTTAGACCCTGAAACTCAGCAAAAGACCTGCTCGGAAGCTGAGAATGGACAGTTTTGGACTTTCTTAAAGCTAAATCTGCTATGTCTAATCTGATATGTCTGATTTAGAGATGTCTAAAGAAAGTAGATATTAGATATGCCTACTTTCTAAAGTAGAAAAGTCTTAATTCATCGGCTAAGGTATAATAATGTGTTTGTTTTTTTTTTTTCGAGATGGAGTCTTGCTCTGTCACCAGGCTGGAGTGCAGTGGTGTGATCTCAGCTCACTATAACCTCCGCCTCCCGGGTTCAAGTGATTCCCTTGCCTCAGCCTCCCAAGTAGTTGGGACTATAGTTGCATGCCACCATGCCCGGCTAATTTTTTGTATTTTAGAAGAGACAGGGTTTCATCATGTTGGCCAGGATGGTCTCGATCTCCTAACATTGTGATCAGCTGTCTCGGCCTCCCAAAGTGCTGGGATTACAGTTATGAGCCACCATGACCAGCCCATAATAATGTATTTTGAACCAGGAAATTGCCCATAGAAAAGTGACTAAAATCTAGTGTGCTGACACAAACAAAATTAATCACTTCCATATGTGTGTATCCAAACGTTTTCAGTTTATTCAGCAAATGAAGTGTTTATACTTGTCTGGGACATCCACTAGAACTTACCCTAAGTAATACAATGCATAGGAAATGCATTTTAGAATAACGGGATATATGAGAGACAGAAGATAAGCTTGGACACAAACTGGTGTCAGGGGACAGACTGTTCTAGAATCACCCCTCTGCTGAGGATTACCACCTTTCATGGGGCAGAGGGTGAGGCAACACTGTTCCTCTGCCTAGAGGTTCAGGAGCCTGCTTTGTCATTAGAACTAACTAATTTCTGTTAGTGAAGTGGAAAAGCCTATGTTCCAGTCACGCATGTGGAATATGAGATGGGGCAAACCTGCTTCTTTGGAATAAATATCCTTTTATCACCTGTAATGAAACTCATCCTTTGGGGGTACTTCATTCTATATTTCCAATTTGTATTCCAAATGGAGATCTCTAGCTACTTCTTTCTTACTCTCAGCCACTAGACGAGGCAGGAGCAAATGGGGAACATGTAAATGAAACTTCATTTGATGATTCATGTCTTAGAAATTCTGTCCTCATTCAAAGTGTCTTCTCTTCCAAATTCTATCCTCCCAATATCCTAATAAGTCCTTTAAGTGGCATCAGAAAGCATGCTTTTCGGAACAGCAAGACACAGAAAATAACAGCTATCTCATTAAACTGTTGTGCAGGCACTCTGGCTGCAAGAATCATTCTTGTTCGGAAACAAAACCCTTTCTCCTTCTCTAAGGATAAATTTGACCTTGGGTTAACTTTCTATCTCTGGTCCCCTAAAAAACAATGAAGGTAGAATGTAAGCTGAATTACTAGGCATCTGGTTAAAATAATCCCTGATTGGTAAATTGCATAAGTATCTAGTAGAAAGCCATAGCTCCAGGCTTTTCTGAGTGAGATGATTCTTGTAACTTAATATGACCCTTGCTGGGACCTGAGAAGCCATACTGTGGAGCAGTTCTAAGAGATACTGACTCCTGCGGGGCATCTAAACCAAGAAAGACTCACTTCCACCAATGTGAATCTTGTCCTTTTGCACCTGAGCTTTAACTTGAGGAGCCAGAGACTAGTCCCTGGAACTCTCGCAAATACTCCACTGAAGAGAAATGCTTGACACTGACTTGCCAGCAAGCTGTATTTCCTCCCCTATATCCTTCTAAGTGAATCTGAGCCAGGTGTGGCCTATGGCAGTGACCTTGTAAGACTGCATGCTTAGGTGGAAACTGCTAGTGGATGTCGCATAACTACTAACCAGTGTATAACGTACGGCAGAAAACCGATTTCCTTAAAGACATGGGACAGAAGGTCAAGGAAAAAGAGTAAATGGATTCTCTCTTTAAAATAGGTAAAACTGATAAAATGCTAAGAGAGAACACCTTATATTTAGGCAACTATACTATGACTGCAACCATGCAAAAAGGATGAGTCAACATTGGAAGGAAATGTGGAAATATTCCCGTTGCTGTTTTGTTAAATGAGGAATGGGATTCAGGGTGATGTTCTTTTTAAAAATTATTTATTATGGCATTATAATATGGTCTGTGTAATATATTAACATTTTAAAAAATAAGTGGAAGACCCTCTGACTGTATCATGCCCAGCTTAATCCAATGCTCCTTCTCCCTAAGCTGTCCTACCATCTTAAACACCCTCTTCATTCAGCCATCAAATATAATGAAGACTGGGCACAGTGGCTCACACTTGTAATCCCAGCACTTTGGGAGGCCGAGACAGGTGGATCACTTGAGGTCAGGAGTTTGAGACCAGCCTGGCCAACATGACATGGTGAAACACTGTCTCTACTAAAAATACAAAATTAGCCAGGCGTGGTGGTACAGGGCTGTAATCTCAGCTATTTGGGAGGCTGAGGCAGAAGAATTGCTTGAACCTGGGAGGCAGAGGTTGCAGTGAGCCAAGATTGCACTACTGCTCTCCAGCCTGGGTGACAGAGAAAGACTCTGTCTCAAAAAAGTGGTAGAGATTAAAATGCAAAACAAAAAAGTTGTATTGGGAGGTTGGTGGTGGAGTGAGGGGGATATCTTAGTGCTGGCCATGATGCTTTTCTGGCACTAAGATATCTCCTTATAGGGTAAGTCTTGCTGAGATGTTGTCATTAGGCAAAAGGCAGAGGCTACCTGCAGCCTATAGTTCTTAGTATGGAGACTGATATATTTGGTTTTAAAAATGGTACCGCCAAATATAATACTTAAAGAAAAGAGAAGTTGATATCCCATTTCTATGACATATTCCTAGAATTCTGGTACTTTTATTTCCTGCAAGAGTGAAATGTTCTATTTTTTTCATTTTCAGAATATAGTCCTCTCATTAGAACCCCATATTATATGTATAACCCAAAAAGTGAAAATCATGTTCTTCCACCAGTGGACTTTAGACCAAGAAAGGCTGTCTTTGATTCTTTAAAAGCCTGTCTCCAATCCTTAAACCCTTAGTGGCTAGGGAACACAGCAATTCCCTATTAAGAGTCCTCAAGTTTGGTCTCAAAAATAACTGTCATGTTTTTGTAGAAGAGTGTACCTGGGACTTGGCCCTAGAAACATTTTTAAATGTCGACAATAATAGCAGATACCTGGAAACTTGTTCACTTGACCGGAGAATATGTCATTGTCATGAAATGAAACTCCATGCCAGTAGATGTCACAAGGCAAGCGTCGGCCAAATGGGAACTAGAAGAGAAAAAAATGTGACTCATAATATGAATAAGAAGAGCAGCGATCACAATGAGTACCCATTATGTACAAATTCCTGGCACCCTGGTGTACTTACCATGGTTTAATCCTTATAATAAGCATGTGAGGTAGCCAAATATTCTTTCCCATTTTAGAGATGAGGAAACAGATTCAGACAGGTTTAACAATTGCTCCAAGTGGCAGAGCTCTGATTACATGTGGCAGACACTACACCCCTGGCTTTGCAGGCACCACTTCACCTTAATCCTTGTAACTACCGTATAAAGGACTACTCCCATTTTGCTGATTCAAAACCTAGGGCTGACAGAGGTAATTTAACATGCCCAAGGATCACACACAGCTGTAAGGGGAGGAACCAGGATCTGAGTCCAGGTCTATCTGAATTTCAAGCCCATACATCCTTTTCTCTGAAAATTACAACCCTCAACCAAACCCAAAGAATAAGCTTTCAGAGTCTCTCTCTCTCTCTCTGTCTCATACACACACACACACACACACACACACACACACACACACACACACACACATGCTCCATGTGGATAAGATGAATCCCAGTGCCTATAATGGTTCCTGAAACTCATAAAGACTTCCTGAATTAATAAATGAACAAATCAGGCGTGGTCATCTGACTCAAGATGAGATAACCAGATTCTCTCTTCCAGGAATCTGGAAATCAGAGATGCCAGACAACCTCTGCTGGCCCTTGAACTGGCAGGGATAAAAAGCCAGAGCCAGGCAGCTGTGCTTGGCTGTGTACACAGGAGCAAAGACAGCCAGTCTGCAGAGAGACAAGAAAGGAGCAGGTGTGGGAAGGAAAGCAGAGACGAGACCACGTAGCCCTAGAAACTTAGACTGAGTGGCCTCAGAGCCGCATGAGCCTGTTAAGATAGCCTTGTATCCTGAGAATACCTTTTTGGTCTTCTAAAATCCTGTTTGGCACAAGCTATAGCGTTTCAATTATTTGCAGCCAGGAAATCTCTCACTGAGACAAAAGGGCCTGTTCTTTCCACTACATCCTGCTGCTTCTCAAAGTTATCAACAAGCTCTGCATTTAATGAACATATTTTTTAAATCTGTAACTCAGATGGATGACCTTGTTAAAGGAGAAAAGAGAGGCCATGTTAGTTCATATTCAGAACTTGCTTGTGAAAAGTGCACACGAATAGAAATGCCGACACATTAAATAAAGTCTTTTGATTTTCCCATTCTAGGACTATAGGTAATAAGAATTTTTATCTACTTGGAGTTGAGGGACCAAGGTCCCATGGAAAAACATAGCCTTACTAATGAAAAGGTGGTAACTCAATGCTGTCCATCCATTCCACATTAAAATGAAGCCAGACTCAAGTCCTTTAAATCAGTCACATTAGTTCAAAGCTGTGCACAGTGAGGCATACGTTGTACACTCTACTCACATTAATTTATAGCATTTTGCTCATTTTCCTTTTATGCAATGGGCTGTAAGTTATTAATTCAGTAGTCATAAATACAAAGAGATGCAACAGACGTTATTTTCTTCTAGCTGTTAAGTGCTGATACAGAGAGGGAGAAAATAACCAGAATTGAGCTATCCAAGCAAAGGGAAAAGTGACTTTGTTGCCCACAATGAAGAACCAACACCTTGTCAGTGGGCAACCCAATGATTCTTATCTCCCTTTTCATCACTCTCCATTCCTTCCCATTCTCATGAATACCAGATTGCCCCCTCCATTTAGAAGCACTTTAGCTCATTCAGTTGTGAGAAACTACCATTTTTAAAAACATATCCATTCACTCAGTAATTACTACATGCCAGACACTGTGCTAGGTGCTACATATATGGAGGACATAATTTGAAATAAGTCCCAGGATTCACAATCCTACCTCTTTTTAAGCTCCTTTAAGAAAAAAAAAACCTGTCTGCTTACACAGCTAACATCATACTTAATGGTAAAATACTAAAAGCTTTTCCTCCATGATAAGGAATAAGACAAAGTTGGCCACTTTCACCACTTCTATTCAACATCAACATAGTATTAGAAATTCTAGCCAAAATAGGCAAGAGAAAGAAATAAAAGGTGTCCACATTTGAAAACAAGAAGCAAAATTATGTTTGTAGATGACATGATCCCATATGTAGAAAACTCTAATGATTTCACATAAAATATTAAAAGTAATAAACAAATTCAGCAAAGTTGCAGGATACAAAATCAACACATAAAAATCAATTGTGTTCCTATATATAATTATAAACAATCCAAAAATGACTTTTTTTTTTTTTGAGATGGCGTTTCGCTCTTGTTACCCAGGCTGGAGCTCAACAGCGAGATCTCGGCTCACCGCAACCTCCACCTCCTGGGTTCAGGCAATTCTCCTGCCTCAGCCTCCTGAGTAGCTGGGATTACAGGCATGCACCACCATGCCCAGCTAATTTTTTTAATTTTTAGTAGAGACGGGGTTTCACCATGTTGACCAGGATGGTCTTGATCTCTTGACCTCGTGATCCACCCGCCTCGGCCTCCCAAGTGCTGGGATTACAGGCGTGAGCCACCGCGCCCAGCCCCAAAAAGGACATTTTTTAAAGAATCCCATTTATAATATCACCAAAAAGAATAAAATACTTATGAATTAACCAAAGAGGTGAAAGATTTATACACTGAAAATTATAAAGAATTTGTAAAAGAAATTAAAGAAGATATTAATACAAATAAACAAGAAGATATCCTATGCTCATAGACTGGAAGGGTTAATACTGTCAAGATGTCAGTACGACACGAAATGATCTATAGATGCAATGCAGTCTCTACCAAAATCCTAATAACTTTTTTTCAGAATTAAAAAATTCATCCTAAAATTCATATGGCATTATGAGGGACCCCAAATAGCCAAAACAATCTTAAAAACAAAGAAAGAACCAGGTGGAGGTCCCACACTTCCCTTTTTTTTGTTTGAGACAAAGTCTTGTTCCAGGCTGGAGTGCAGTGGTGCAATTGCAGCTCTTATTGCAACCTCTGCCTCCTGGGCTCAAGCGATTCTTCCACCTCAGCCTCCCAAGTGGCTGGGATTACAGGCACCCGCCAGCACACCTGGCTAATTTTTGTGTTTTTAGTAGAGGCTGGGTTTTGCCATGTCAGCCAGGCTGATCTTGAACTCCTGACACCTCAGGTGATCCACCCACCTCAGCCTCCCAAAGTACTGGGATTAAAGGCATGAGCCACTGTGTCCAGCCTGGAGGTCTCACATTTCCTGATATCAAAACTTGTAACAAAGCTATGGTAACCAGATAATATATAAAATAACAATGAGTTACCACCAGACACCTATTCGAATGGCCAAAGTCCAAAACACTGACCACACCAAATGTTGGCAAGGATGTCAAGCAACAGGAACTCTCATTCCTTTCTGATGGAAATGCAAAATGGTAAAGTCACAGACTCCCCTCTGCCAGCCTGTCCACCTCAAGTTGGGCCGCTTACTTCTTGGCACTTGCACTGTCACTGTGACTATTTTCAATCCTTTAAGGATACAGCACTTGATTGTTTGGTGGCCTGGGTTTCTTCATGTCATCCTTCCACCTGGGATCTTCTGGCTGGGCTTGCCCATCCACTCCCACCTCCATGATGAACCCTCAGCTCTCATTGTGGCATCTGTCACTAGACCCATCACAGGCCATTCTGCAACATCTTTATTCATCTGTCAGCCTGGCCACTTTGCAAACTCTTTAAGTACAAGGAGACTCCCAGGCTCATCAGTGTAGCCCTAATACCAAGTCTTCAGCACACTGTAGGCTTTGTTTTTAACCTTTCTGGGGTCATACATTTCTTTGAGATTCTTGCCAGAAAAGCACACACATGCACAAAACCTTCCACATGAGCTTAGGAGATTCAAAGACTCCCTACGGCCCCTAGTTGTTCTCAGATACCAGTGTTAGCAATGCCTGCAGTAATGTTTCATGAATGAATGAACTCACAAACAACAGCCACTCAAATACATGTCATCATCATCATCACTACATTAGCATTTGGTAATGCTTACTCCTATGTCTATGGTTAAACACTTTACATGTATTACCTTATTTAATCCACAAAACACAATAAAGGTGCTACTATTAACCCTATGATTAACCCTATGATAAAGGTTATGATATAGGTGCTACTATTAACCCTATTTGCAAATGAGGGCAGCGAGCATTAGGAGAGTAAATAACTTTCCCAAGGTCACAGAGGTATGATAGTAAGGGCAGAGGCAGGATCAAATCCAGGTCTGCCCAATTCCAAGGCCCATGCACTTAAGCACTACAGATGCCCTTTCAAAGATAGTTATAGTCTTATTTACTAGTTCTACATGAATCATGTAACTAACCTACCCTACATGCTACCATCTTTGTCACAAAAAAAGTTCCTCCCCCAGAGTATACACCTGGGTGGACCCGAAATCTTTTCCCTCTTGACCAGAAGAACTAAAAACAAACTTGCAAAACGGTCACGTTCAAACAAGAACTGAAGCTGTTAAATGTTCTTTGAGCAAATCTGTGTTTAAGGAATTGATGTTCCGGTCCCTCTTCTAATGGCCCAAAGAGAAAGTTCAAGTACCCCTGGGGATTTTGCAAAATGAAATTTCACACTTAACGCTGATGAAAGCACAATTCACATTCTGTCCTTTGTGAATTATTTTCTTCATAAAGCTTCTCTATGAACAGAAAGCATTTCAAGTGACTGAGGACAAAGGTGGCAAATAAGCTTTGATATGAGCAAGCCTGTGTGCAATGCATCTGCAGGTGGAAATGGTCCAAATGGCTGCTCTAAGATGAGGGGTCCAAAGTACTCAAAGGAAACAGGGAAGGTGTGGTGGCCAAGGCACCAAGCATGGACTAGCAAGACCCTGGCTCAAGCCCCAAGCCACCATGCCTCACTGTGTCAGAGACTCTGACGCAGTGATCTTGCCCCTGTAAGCTTTCACAGCTCAGCCACAATGGAGAAAAGCAATAGCAGTAAAACCTGTCCACCTCCCAGGGCTGTTATGTGGACTGAGATAGCACAAGGGAAAGTACTTTGCAAACAGTACATTGCTGTTATATGAAACAGGTTATTATTTTTAATGTCCAAGGAAGTCACTTCAACAAGTAACTTCAATTTAAAAAGACGCCAACCAAATATCGCATATCATTAGGACAGCTCTTGAGTAAGGACACTGCGGGGCTGCACTTGGGAAACCTTCCATGGTGCCTTCAGGCAGGTTAATAGAGCTCTCAACAGTGTCCCCCTGGCATTCTGTTGATGCAGGTAGCACAGCCACTGCCTTACAGGGCATTTATGTTTACATGACTGCCTCCCCAACCTGACAGAATGCTTCAGAGACATTTTATTCTTCTTCCTATCCTCTCCCCCATTTGTGGTCTGAAGCCTCCAAGATGGTCCCCAATGATCCCTGCCTCCTAGAATTCATTCCTTTGTGTGTCCTCTCCCACACTGTCACAGGTTTGGTCTAGATGACCAATGGAATACAGCAAAAGTGATGAGCTGTCACTTGTGATATTTTGGATATCTTTGTAAAAAGACTATGGCTTGGCCGGGCACAGTGGCTCAGGCCTGTAATCCCAGCACTTTGGGAGGCCAAGATGGGTGAATCAGGACGTCAGGTATTCCAGACCAGCCTGACCAACATAGTGAAACCCCATCGCTATGAAAAACACAAAAATTAGCTGGGTGTGGTGGCATATGCCTGTAATTCCAGCTACTCAGGAGGCTGAGGCAGGAGAACTGCTTGAACCCAGGAGGCAGAGGTTGCAGCGAGCCAATATCATGTCACTGCACTCCAGCCTGGGTGACAGAGTGAGACTGTCTCAAAAAAAGCAGAACAAAGACTATGGCTTCTGGCTTGGTCTCCCAACTCCCCCTTGCTTTGGGAATACCTAAGGAGGCGCCCACATGGTAAGCAATTGAAGTCACCTGCCATCAGCCATATGAGTGAGCTTGGAAGTAGATCCGTCAGCCCCAGTCAAGTACTCAGTGTCTGCGGCCCTGACCAACAGCTTGACTCTAGCCTCATGAAAAAGCCAGAACCACCCAGCTAAGTCACACTCAGATTCCTAACCCTCAGAAATGGTGTGAGATCATGGATGCTTTTGTTTTAAGCTGCTAAGTTTTGGGGACAACACCAATGCATAATGAATGCACCATTTCAGTTTTCAGTTTTAGAGCAAGGTCCCAGAGGAAGAACATGTTCTGAGAATGAAGGAATTTAAGATCAATATATCCTTATAATATAATGAATATCATAATTACTCTTGAGTACTTAACTGTATGCCAGGTATCTTACATAAATGCCTCCAATTTTCAGATGAAGAAATATAATCCCATTGCTAATAAGTGGCAAACCCAGAATTTGAAGGTATGTTGGTTTATCTCCAAAGATCACACTCCTTCAGTTCAACTAAGGGGATGGATGGATGGATAAAATGAGTACATACAGCAGACAGTTGTGACAAACACTTCAAAGAAGATGCCATAAATGTCTTTAATATGCCCTGCAGTTTCTACTGTGGCATCCGTTCTGTGGCCTGGCATAAGTTATCTGAAACCCAGTCATACCACATCACCTTTGGCCTAGTTAAAACTTTCCCTCCCATGTGGCTGTGATACTGCCTGCTTGGGGCTCATCCTGTGGACCCAAAACCCAACAATCACAGCTGTTGCCTACAACAAAATTTAATCACCAACACCAGAGTCAGTATGTCTCTCTCTCCTCTCTCTCTCTCCCTCCCTCTCTCTCTCTCTCTCCTCTCTCTCTCTCTCTCTCTTATGCTCACTCACTTGCTCTTACTTCCCATTCACTGGTTGAGCTCCCTGTCCCCTCCAGACTTCCAGATGGTCCGCAGTCAATACCCCTAACCTCTTTGGATCCTCTGAGTAATAAATTTCTTCTGTTTCACCTCCTCATTGTGTCTCATCTGACACATACCCAAACCTAACTTTCCCCTGGTCAGGGCTCTCCTAGAGAGTAGCCATCGTGGCTTGTGGCCACGCTCAACACAGAGACCTCAAGACCAAATTAGAAAGAATCCATAACAATAAAAGTCACAAAAGAAAAACAGCACGGAAAAGTCCAGAAGAGCCAATTAAGACAAAGAAGGGACTAAGTAACTCCCCTTCAAGAGTGGATGAAAAAAAAAATCTATCAGTCTTCTTCAATCAAGAAAACAAACCAACTAGGAAAATACTGGTGGAAATTGATAAAATCCTCAAGGGTGTGACCGGATGGAACACAGTTCTATCTGCCAAACGTGAGCACATCAAAAGGAGGCATGTCCCTTTCAGGCCTGAAAAATGGAGTCCCGCTCACTTCTCTGCCTTACTTCTCACATCTCAGTGAAAAGCATTGCTCCCCAGAGGAGAAATCCACCCCAACTGAAGGGCTCAGGAAAATGCCAGGTTCATTCTTGCCTATGGAAAATGGGGCAGGTGAGAAAAGATTTCCTCATGCTGGCGAGGGACCAGACAGCTTTCTGACTGCAGTGTCTTTGTATGGGGCTGGCGGGGAAGCCTACCTGTGGGAGCAACTTCAAGCCTGTTTCTCTATGGGAAAAATAATGTCAACTTGATTGGGTCACCACAGGAATTAATAATATGTTTGGACCACCTAGCTCTGGGCCTGACACACAATGCTTGATGGATAGTAGGTGTTCAAAAAACACTATCTTCCTTCTTCTCTTCCATTATTTCCTACCATTCTTCACCTCATACTTAGTGGCTGATAAGACTTTTTGAAACTCCTCCTTCACCCATCTTTCTATTACCCAAAAGAGCTAGGAGATGGGGGTACTGCAGGACTAGCCTAAGTTTAAATGTGCACATGGTCCAATCAGGGTATTAAAGCCATGTGAGTCATCATGACTAGGCATACAACCTCTAGAGAAAGCCCACAAGTGCAGAAATGCTCCTTCCCTTGAGTTCAGGAACTTGGATTCAAATCTCAGCCCTGCCAACTATTAAAGGCCTTGGTTTCATCATCTGAGAAAGATGAGTAGCAGAGCCTCCCTCACAGGGATGTTGTAAAGATGAAAACAACCGCATAGGTGAAAGTCTGTTTGTGAACGGCCTGGTAGACAGTGGGAGTTAAATTAGTCCAATTAGAGATTATTGAGAGCAAGCCTCCTGGAATGTTTGCCTAATTAAGTCCCTTGGTGAGAAAGGCAGAGAGGAAGGGTCCCTAGACAGGCCAGATGGCAGAGAAAGCAGAAGCTGGCCCTCCACAAACCCACCTCAGGAAAAACAGTCCATCAAGCATGGCTCCAGTCACCTGGGTTCCAGGAGCTGGGTTGGGGTAGAGGCAGACATGTGGACAGACCTGCAAATGCACTCCACGTGCCAGAGTGCTGTGTGAGAGTCTGGAGGGAAGAGCAGTGGTTTCTGATCTAGATGAGAAAAGCTTAAAGGAGGGGCCCCTGGAGCTGGGGGTGAAGTAGGCCTTTGCAAAGGAAGAGTTGAAGGGAAATCAGGCAGAGGGATCAGTGCACATGAACTGGGGAGTCTGGGACAGCAGAGATGTCCCCCATGCCTGGAGCCTGGGAGGGCAGGGGAACAGCCAAAGCTGGAGAGGTCCATGCAGCCCACACAGATCACTGCGGGCTCACAGGGCAAGCTGCAGAGCTGGAGCTTGACTCTGCAGGTGAAGGAAGTGCCCAAGCAGGTCTATGTGCAAAGTGCCCAGTGCCCAAGCAGGGCTATGTCAGACCAGGGGAGAATGGAGGGTGGACGAGGTGTAGAGAGAGACTGAAAGCAGCCAGGACTATGAGGATGCCGGCCAAGGCTGGGAGAAAGGGAGGGAGCATGGGGGATAACTGGGCCCAGAAAAAAGTATGCACGGGGAGCAGGGCTAGGGGAAGGCATGGGGGAGTAAGGACAATCATGAGCTCCATGTGCAAGGACTGCTCTGAAAGTCCATGCACTTCACAGGCCCCTTCCCTTTTGCCCATAGGCTATATTCCTGTCTCACCGCCGACAGGTTCCTAGTCATTCGAGGTTCTTAGTTGTTCGGGAATCTGAAGGGAGAGGCTCCTACAGGGATAACTAGCACTCTGAAGAGCTTTCCAATGTAATAAAGGCGCTGTCTGGCTCCAGTGGGTTTCCCAGGAACACAATGATTACTCATCCTCTAATAGAGCCAATAAATATCGCAAGAGGATAAGTAATTAACAACCTTTTGCTGGAAAGTAGCAATTCTTGTGATCTATGAAGTTTCCTTTTCCTGTTCTCTTCTTCATTATTGCAAATATGATACCCCGGGTAAGCGTGCCATTCATCCTTCACTGAGTTAATCACCAAAGCATGTTGTATTTTTTATTAAATCCATTCATTATAGTTGACTCATATGAATGAAAGCTGGAAGAGCCACAGTGAGGCCCATCGTCCACCTTGCTTCCGCTTGTGATTGCAATACTTTTAATGAGATCAAAATTGTTATCAGACAATTTAACAATGGGGAGAAAAAACCCTGTCAGCAGGAGAGGAAGATAACCTTACTCCTTTCATAATTTCAGTGTACCACAGAACTCTCGTCCAGCTATTTATTCTGCTGTCTAATTTCCCACCCATAAAGAATCTTTATTAGTAGTAATTATATTATTACGCAAGAGAAAAAGAAAAACTTCACAAACTTCTAAAGTGATTTATACCTTGGCTTGCAATTTTAATTAAAATTCCAGTTTATTTAGCAAATAGCTCTGAAAAGATTAGATACCAATTTACCACTATGTTCTTTTTCCACTTTCCAATTCATAAGGGTGACATAAACAACAAAATAGTCACTTTAAGTGACTCTTACTTCATTCCATCATAATTCAGCCTATAGAAAAGAGCTCCAACATCAATTATAAATCATAAATTAACTCCATTACACCCTGAAAATTAGCAACAATCATCTCCCAGTTCTCTACTTCCTCACAGTTGGTAAATTGTATCAATTCGCCACCAGGCCTCAAATTACTCAGACTCTTCTACATCAAAACATTAAATGGTTTATTAACTGAAATGGAAACAAAGAAAATCAGGTTTCCATGTCAGCAACACTTACCTCCCATCCAGGATATCAGATGACTTTATCCAAAGTCACACCTGACTTCTCTTAGGGCGGCTTTTCCCCAGTTAACCAGGAACCCAGGCCAATTCAGTACTTTCCCCAATAACAAGTCCCACCAGAGTGTTGGTCTAAAGGCACCATGGTGTTGCCAGCCGTAAATTCATTTATTCAACACATAAGCAAGTCATGACTTTGAGACAGGTATTATGCTTGGGGAATGCTCAGAAGTTCCACACACAGGAGCAGAGGGTTAGAGGTGAGAGGCAAAGCTGAAGAGGGGAAGTACTAGTCAGGGTTTTCTAGAAAGACAGAACTATTAGAAAGAATTAATTAAGAAGAATTAACTCACACCATCACAAGGTCCCACAATAGGCTGTCTGCAAGCTGAGGAGCAAGGAAGCCAGTCCGAGTGCCAAAGCTGGAGAACTTGGAATGTTCAAAGGCAGGAAGCATCCAGCATGGGAGAAAGATGTGGGCTGGGGGGCTAAACCAGTCCAGGCTTTTCATATTTTTCAGTCTGCTTTATATTCTAGTTGCACTGGCAGCTGATTAGATGGCCCCCAACCAGATTAAGGGTGGGTCCACCTTTCCCAGCCCACTGACTCAAATGTTAATCTCCTTTAGCAACACCCTCAAAGACACACCCAGAATCAATACTTTGCGTCCTTCGATCCAATCAAGTTGACATTCAGTATTAACCATCACAGGGAACAAAGGAGGATGAATGAACCAGTGGACAAGTCAGACAAATAATGCCTGCAGCCACCATCTAAGTCAAGTTTTTTACCTATGCTGTCAAATTTCCAGTCAGAGCTCCACATCACCTTGTAAATAGCTGTCATATCCCCATTTCACAGAAGGAGCAACCAAGGCTTGGAGAGGCAGAAGCTATTTGAACTGACTCTTGTTTAAAAAAAAAGGGGTGGGGCGGGGGAAGTTACCAAAAGACTGGGGAGGGAGGGTTTTCCCTCAGGAGGAAGCCAATCGCCTGGACAAAGACTGAGCAGAGAGCAGCCACGAGCCCCAGGAACCCAAGGAGCCGGTCCTGTCTGTGGCCACTAACTCGCTGAGCCGCCTCAGGCATTCACAGACCTCTTCAAGCCTATTTCCCCATTTGCCACATGCAGGATATTTCCCATTCTGCAAATCAACAAGACCCTGCTCTTCTTTTCCAGCAACTGACAATGACTTGTGCTGAGCCCAACATATCTAGTGCTGCTAAAATAATGTATCCAAGGGAGAAAGAAGAGGTTTCCTAGAGGACTAACTAAAGGTCAATGGGCTCTGCCTCCCTCAAAATTCATTTGCTCCTCGTAATCCCAAAAACCAGCCTGTATCTCCCACAGATGTGCCACAAGAGCCTCAAGTCATACCATCACATATTAACAAAAATTAATATTATTGTACTGATAATTTCTGTAATAATGAAAATGGTGACTACTATTTATGTGCTGTGTATATTACATGTGCTATCTCAATTCACCCTCACACCAACACTATGAAATAGGTACATATATTATTTTCACTTTATCTAAGTGAAAAACCTAAATTAAGAGCAATTAATTAACTGGTTTATTTACCCCTCTGGTACTGCATCCAGGAAGTGGTAGAACAAGAACTAGAACCCAGCCCCGTTAAATACTTAGGCCCCACAGAACTGAGCCTAGGAGAAATGAATGAGGTTCCTTTAACTAACACAGAACTGCAGTGATGATGGAGCGTGTACTGAGTTCCTAAACTCATTTGCATGACAAGAGTCAGGGGAGGGACCCAGCCCCACCTAGGAGCTCTCCAGAGTGCTGAACAGACTGCCAAAGCATTCCCACTCAAAGCACTGCGTCTTCCACCAGGGTGCCTCTGACTATGCCAAGCCTCACCTCTTGATATCAGTGCCCAACAGAACCACTAATGCAATTGTGTTGGGAATGGGAGTATAAACAGGAGGAAAAAAATAACTTTTAGAAGAACTGAGCTAGAGGGACAACAGGACATCAATCAGAGGTATCCCACAGGAACTGGAAATTCAGGAACTGGAGTAGAGAGAAGCCAAAGCAAGAAGGGCACATGTCTGCTTCAGAGAGGAATCACAGAGAAGAGAAATGATGAATGGATGGATGTGTTCCCAGAGTGATTACTGAGAAAGAGCAAAGGCCAGAGGTGGGAAGGGAAGGAGACTTCTTTCAGCTGCCCTAGACAGTTGGCACCAAGAACAAATATTGCTTAAAACCCCACTATTGTATTAAAGGTGTCCAGGGAGAACAGCATTTTACTGCCTGTAGATTTGAATCTGTGAATAAATCCCCACCACCACTCCTAAACCTCCAGTAAGAAAGACTAAGAAATGACAAAGTGTGTTCCAGGGAAAAAAGAAAGTGATCTGCTGTAAGGTGACATGACTCAAGCTCAAATCCACTTTTTTTTTTTTTTTGAGACATAATCTCACTCTGTTGCCATGCTAGAGTGCACTGGCATGACCTCAGCTCACTGCAACCTTTGGCTCCCAGGTTCAAGCGATTTTCCTGCCTCAGCCTTCCAAGTGAGCCCACCACCATGCCTGGTTAATTTGTACTTTTGGTAGAGCCAGGGTTTTGCCATGTTGGCCAGACTGGTCTCGAACTCCTGGCCTCAAGTGATCCACCTGCCTTGGCCTCCCAAAGTGCTGGGATTACAAGTGTGAGCCACTGCAACCGGCCAGTCATATCCACTTTTAATTGAAGTGAAAACATCTTAAAAATTTGAGAAGTCATTTGGAAAGACCCTGAGCTTCTCTTTGGCCTTCCAGACCACAGAACCTAAAGGCTTACATAAAGGGATATTTATAAACACATCTCTCCCTCTGGTGGTAAAAGAGATATTTAAAAAGCACATTTATTCTCTGGCTCTACCCCCACTTCCACCCTCCTACATACCTTACATAAGAATAGTTATCCCCTTTTATGAACTAGGTCTTTCATTCAAGCAAACTTCATTATGAATCAACTCAATGTCAGGAACTGGGGGGTCCAGAAAAGAGTAAGGTTCAGTCCTGTCTTCAAGATGGACTTGTAAACCAATGATAATGCAAATTAATAAATGTTCTAGTAGATGAGGGCCACAGGGCTACAGGAGCATGAAACAGAGTGAGTTATTCCACTGGAAGGAAAGGTGAGGTGAATTTGCCAAGTCTAGAAGCCAGGAAGGTAGGGTAGGCATGGGACCATGAGGGAGCATGACTGTAAGTTTCCTCGAGGCAGGGACACCTTAATGATCCCCATGCTGCTGGTGCCTAGCCCAGTGCCTGGGAGGGAGTAGGCACGAAACCGATGCTAGACAAATGAATGGCATGTAGCTCAATGTGGAGTGGGAAAAGCATGCCCACAGGACCTTGCAACAGACAGGGAACTCAGTGGAGCCAGAATCCATAAGCCTCAAGACCAATTTTAATGTGAAACTGCTCAAGCCTTCAGCTGTCATGTGCAGGTTTGGTCCTCCATTTCCCCAGCCAAGGATTTAGTAATAATGTTCATGTCTACCTCACCAATGGGGAAAGGAAATATATGACCACAGTGTGGTCCAGTTTCAAAAGGGATAGGCCAGCTCTCAGCTGCAAGAGGGAGAGTCCACTCTGCTATTTAGCATTTTAAAATGTATCATCAGCAATAACTGCACAAATTTTATGGGACAGGCGGCTAGTGCATATGGGCATCTTTATCAAATTTTGGAGTCTTCTTTTGTTTCTGATGTTGAGCTGTAAGTTCCAAATCTTCTCATTTTTCACAGCTCAACACAGCTAACAGCTGTGGCCAAATCCAGTGCTTTCACTAGCTCCTTGAGATGAGAGCTGTTATTCCTCTACTAAGTATTTAAGCAATACCTTTTAATTTACTTAATGAACTCAGAACAAACTGACTGATGGCCCAGCTCAGTAGGCAATGACAGCTGGCATTTCCCTGATGACCAGCTAATGAGGCAATTGCATTAAGTGTGTGTCACCCTCATCAGCTGGCAGGGTCTATTAAGGCAGAGCCAGGCCACGTATGCTTTCAGTCAGCTTCCACAGCATGCAGGTCCTTAAGCTCTCTGGGACTGGCTTAAACACCTCTGTATTACCATGCTGTGATAAATCTGATGCTTTCTTGGTGCATTTGAGGAAACCGAGCCAGTCAAGTTAGCTTTGGAAAAGCCTGTATCCTATTGCAAATAATGATTAGAAGAAATACTGTAATCCTGATTAATTCATCCACTTTTCAAATGTTAATCAAAGGCCTAGCATGTGTTAGCTACTAGGCTAAGTGCTGGGATATAAAAGAAAACCACTATCACCACGTTTGCTGAACATTCACTATGTGCCAGGCATGCTAAACACTTCCAACGTATAAAGTCACTTAAAACTCCTAACAACCCTAGAAGTAAGTACTATTATCATACCCATTTTACAGATGAGGAAACTGAGGCACAGAGCAGTAAACTTGCCTCAGTTTTCGACCTCATAAGTGGCAGAGCCAGGAACAAACCCAGCCAAAATGACTCTAGAGATGAATGAAATGTAGCTCCAATCCTAGAGAAGCTCGAAGTTTCTTGGAGAAATACACAGACATGCAGACATGTACACATGCGCACTTAATGCTCTGTGATCCAGAAAAAAATGCATAACCTGTATTAACTTTCTATTGCTGCACAAAAAAAATTAATACAAACGTGGTGCCTGAAGACAACACCTATTTATTAATTCACAGTTCTTTAGGTAAGAGTCCACCATGGTGTAACTGGTTTTTCTTCTTCCCTGCTCATCCCAGGCACGTCCCACTGTATTTAATAAAGCAGCTAATCTCATGAACACTTTGTTGTTATACCTCAGAGTGCACTGAGGGCTTGATCTCATACAAAGCCGTGACACTGCACTGTTTAGAGGAGGCTGTTGGAGGATGCTATCCACCACATCACACAAGGGCTCCTTTATGAAGCCCTCTGGGGGAGTTTCTCCCAGCCTTAGTGCTAGGAAAAGACAGACTTCTCTTCAACATCTTCTATTTGATCTGATAGATATGACTTATACTTGGTACACTTCTGTTTTTCCTTGGCAACCAGAAAGCTCAGAACCAAATCTATGTCCCATCATAAAAACTGTGCAAGATCTTTATATTGTGCAATTTTTTTTGAGACAGAGTCTTGCTCTGTCACCCAGGCTGGAGTCAGTGGCATGATCGTGGTTCACCGCAGCCTCTGCTTCCCAGGTTCAAGCAATTCTTCTGCCTCAGCCTCCCAAATAGCTGAGATTACAGGTGCCTACCACCACAACTTGCTAACTTTCGTATTTTTAGTAGAAATGTGGTTTCACCATCTTGGCCAGGCTGGTATTAAACTCCTGACCCCAGGTGATCCACCCACCTTGGCCTCCCAAAGTGCTGGGATTACAGGTGCGATATATTATGCATTTCTAGATATTAACTTTCCCCAGATTTTTTTTTAAAGAGATGAAGTCTCACTCCATCACCCATGCTAGAGTGCAGAGGTGCAATTACTGCTCGCTGTAGCCTTGACCTCCTCAGGCTCCAGCAATCCTCCCACCTCATCCTCTCCCATAGCTGAGTGAGGATGCCTCCATGGCATACAGGTGCATGCCACCATGCCTGGCTAATTTTATTTATTTTGTGTAGAGACAGGATCTTGCTATCTTGCCCAGGCTGGTTTTGAACTCCTGGGCTCAAGAGATCCTTCCACCTTGGCTTCCCAAAGGATGGGATTGGCTGGGATTACAAGCCTGGGCCACCGCACCGGACCTGAGTTTATCTTACTATATCATCTTAATTGATCCTTTGCCCTAAATTTTTTACCTAAATTTTAAGAAACCAAAAACTTATAATAATGTGTATCTTTTTGAAAGCCATTTTACATACTTTTTAGGAATAAAATAGGCATAAGTACATATTAAAATAATTTTAAATTTTATCTTGTGAGATTTAAATAATATACAACTTATGTGAGTTAAGATCCTTACTTCAAAATCGACCTATTTTATAATCCATATATGATAACATCAGATCTACTGTTGATTTTTAACTGGAAGAAAATACTTCAAACATGAACTATGCAAAACATATCAGTAATGCTAGAAAACAGGTCACTAGCTGTAGCCATTCAGGTACAGAAAAGATAGTATTGCATTTTAAAATACAATACTATTTATTTTGAAATCACTATCATTGTGATGATACATACAATAGTGCAAAAGCCATTACATTTATTTAAGACCATCTGTATTTAGTTTAGTAGCTTTAAAAGCAAAATTAATTTTCAAAAACTTTCACAGAATTTCTTAAAGGCAATTTTAACTTCTTATGGTTCCCATGTTTCTTAAAACAAAAGCAACAAAATTTATCCAATTCCTTCTCCAAGAATAGGATGGCCAACTAACTCATCCCAGTTTTCCCAGGACTGTCCTGGTTTTAAAACTGAAATCGAGTGTCTTAGGAACCCAGGCATAGGCAAACCAGGACAGCTGGTCACCCTAGCAATGGGGCAGCCTCCTTTTGCCAATGTAAGGAAGAAAGAGCCTATTAATAGCAAGTCCTTCTCATACACTTTAAATTTGAAAGGCAGTCATGTATCTGAAAGGCATTCCTAAGTGTTAGGAAACAATAAAATTGTGAATTTAGTTCACTTAATATCAGCCTGGATTTCATAATGGATTAGAGAGACTCTTCACACATCAATGTTCTTATTCTCTTCTAAAGAATTCCAGGAAAAAAGATTCCATAAAGCTATCTTTGAAATCCATTCTGCCATCCATAATCATTTTAAAATATTAAATTATATCAACAATTATCTCATTTTCCTTCTCAGCACCAAACTGAATAAAGAAGTCTTAAAGATATGCTATCCACAGGAAATCAATTAAAATTATTAAAGACCTCAAAATGGGTCACCAGAACAAAGTTAAAAGACAGTGAAAAACATTCTTTTGACTTGGGGATGGGGGAGAAAAAGAAGACTAAATTCTAAAATGTTAAGAATACTGGAAGTTTTTTAGGATAGTGGGTCAAGCAAAGACCCATAAATCCTTGGTTATAACCTACTCTATTCAGTATAATAACCATAAATGAGTTCCTCAAAATGAAACCACATATTCTCACTCATAGGTGGGTGATGAACAATGAGAATACATGGACACAGGGAGGGGAGCACTACACACTGGGGTCTAATGGGGGAAATAGGGGAGGGACAGCCGGGAGGGGGAACTGGGGAGGGATAGCATGGGGAGAAATGCCAGATGTGGGTGAAGGGGAGGAAGACAGCAAATCACACTGCCATGTGTGTACCTATGCAACTATCTTGCATGTTCTGCACATGTACGCCAAAACCTAAAATGCAATTTTTAAAAAGGCAAACACTACCATTTATTAGATGCCTACTGTTTACTGGTTGCTGTCATGCTCAGTATTTTAATCTCCCTATGCATCTGTTGATAACTAGCATTTATCCATTCTACAGATGAAATAAATTAAGACTCAGTCATTCACACTACACTGTGCTGGGTGTTGGATGAGCAATAATAAACATTAGAGCCATGGTTTCTGCTTTTGTGGAGCTTAGAGTCTAGTGGAGAACGATAGACACAAGAACTCATTACAAAAATAATTATGATGTCGGGCACGGTGGCTCACGCCTGTAATCCCAGCACTTTGGGAGGCCGAGGCGGGTGGATCACGAGGTCAAGAGATCGAGACCATCCTAGTCAACAGGGTGAAACCCCTTCTCTACCAAAAAAAAAATACAAAAAATTAGCTGGGCATGGTGGCGCGTGTCTGTAATCCCAGCTACTCGGGAGGCTGAGGCGGGGGAATTGCCTGAACCCAGGAGGCGGAGGTTGCGGTGAGCCGAGATGGCGCCATTGCACTCCAGCCTGGGTAAACGAGCGAAACTCCGTCTCAAAAATAATAATGATGATAATAATAATAATTATGAGTGACCCAGCTTGGGAGAAATCAAGGAATGCTTTCCTGAAAACTGAAGAGTAAGAAGACAAAGGAGAAGGGAAGAGGCAGGGAGAGAAAGGAGAACAATTTTTTCTTTCTGGGCAGAGGAAACGGCACACAGCGGTCTTAAGTTTAGAACAGTCAGTTGTGTGCCCAGGATTAATCCAATTTATAAGGGGGCAGCTTGGGGTTCTGAGTCCTGTGCTCTCTGACTCCAGAATTCATGTTCCCTCCTCTGTAATACAATGTGAGCCTCGGTGCTTCAATTCTAAAGAGGATGGTCCACAAAGGGGACCAAATTCCCAGCGACAGCACTCAATGTCTCCCAAACCAGTTGCTCAGAAGAATCACCTAAGGAGGCTTGTGGATCACGAGGTCAAGAGATCGAGACCATCCTGGTCAACATGGTTAGCTGGGCATGGTGGTGGGTGCCTGTAATCCCAGCTACTCAGGAGACTGAGGCAGGAGAATTGCCTGAACCCAGGAGGCGGAGGTTGCGGTGAGCCGAGATCGCACCATTGCACTCCAGCCTGGGTAACAAGAGCAAAACTCCGTCTCAAAAATAAATAAATAAATAAATAAATAGTCCCTGGGTCCCACCCCTACTGGCAAATCAAATTTTAACAAATGTTCCAGGCGATTCTTACGATCAGACCAGTTTAGAAGATGCTAAGTTATGGCTTCAGGAAACCTAAAACTCAAAACATTTGTTTACTTAACTGCAATCTCCTGGCCAATTTTAAGAACTGGGTAGAGTTCCTTGAAGTAATTTAGCCTTGCAAGAAGAAAAGGAATGGGAAAAAAATAAAAACCTCTAGAGATCAATCAGCCAGCCAGTCAAATAAAAATGCTGCCCCTCCTTTCTTCCAGATTTCCTATGGGTTTTTACAGCCTCTCATTATAGATTAAGTAATGTCTTCTTAGTATAGGTTATGTGACTTCTGTCAAAACAAAACTGATTCCCACTCCAGGAGGCTCAGTAACACACTACTAATTTGGAGTCATCCCTAATTAAGGACTTGAGTAGTCTCCCAGAAGCAGCAAGATAATAAGAAACTACAAGCCTTGGCTTTCAGCTGGGAGAGGTTATGGATTTAGAATCCAAACAACCTGGGTTCAAATCCCAGACCTACCACTTACTAGACAAACATAGACAAGTTAATGAACGTCTCTGAGCTGTATCTTCCCCAACTGCACATGGGGCTAATAACTACCTCCATCGTAGACTTATTCTGAGGAGCAGGTCAGATAATGGTGGGGGGGTAGCCCAACACTATCAGGTCCTTAACAAATGTTTGTCAATGAATAATAAAACAAGAGTGAACTTATAGCCCAGTAAGAGAAGGGCTGTGCTAATATGCAATCAGCAGTTAATAAAGACATGTTAAATCTTAAAAAGAGAGACTCACAGGCACAAAGCACTGATTCTAAGCTATATTGTAGAAAAACAAGCCCTTCCCAGAATAGAGTGGATTGAATTACAGTATGGTTCTTTGGATAGGATGTTCTTAAATGAGGGTGGAGGGGAAGGAGGAGGAGCGTTAATGTGCTAATTTTGTTCTTAGGTAATAGATTTCCTGGGAGCTGTAAGAACTGAACCCAGGTTCCAAAAATGAGAGCAGACCACAGACTGAAGTGACACCAGCTCAAAGGCTGGTGGACTGGGGAACAGCGTGGTGCTGTGATGGTGGTGGTGGTAGGGTTTGTAGGTCACCTTAGTAATAATAATGTCATCCAATCTAGAAAGTGCTTTAAATGATTTCCCTTCACTAAGAGACAGAAGACACAAGAAGAGAAGTTTGATCAAAGGTGCTGGGGGTAGGGTGGGAGACAACAGGGAAGGGCAAAAAAAATTACTGAGCCAGAGTCCAGGGTCATACCGACAGCAATCTGGCCTTGGAACTAATGGGTGGAGACCATGGAAAGATGGAAACCAGCAGAGCTGACAGTAAGGACTGGACTAGTCACCTAAGAATTGCTGGATCCATGACTTTAAGATTTAAGTATGCCAAAAACCAAACTTGTGGCCATAACAGACATGACTCCCTTTCTCTACTAAGCTTAAAGAGGCCACAGAATCTCTAAGAAGCACTGCAAATCAGCAAATGTCTACACAATAGGTAAAGCTTATTTGATAACCAGGAAAGTTCTGCTAAATCCCCTAATTAAGTCCAGAGTAGTATGGTGTATTAGTCCATTTTCATACTGCTATAAAGAACTGCCCCAGACTGGGCAATTTAGAAACGAAAGAGGTTTAACTGACTCACAGTTCAGCATGGCTGAGGAGGCCTCAGGAAACTTACTATCATAATGGAAGGGGAAGCAAGGCACTTTCTTCACAAGGCGGCAGGAAGGAGAAGTGCTGAGCGAAAGTGGAAGAGCCCCTTATAAAACCATCAGATCTCATGAGAACTCACTCACTATCATGAGAACACCATGGTAGAAACTTCCCCCATGATTCAATCACCTTCACCTGGTCTCTCCCTTGACACATGGGGATTATGGGGATTACAATTCGAGATTTGGGTGGGGACACAAAGCCTAACCATATCATAAAGACATCAAGACTTGAGTTCAAATCCTGATTCTGCATGTGTTGGGCAAGTCACTCAACCTTTGTGAACCCATCCCTTTCTCTGTTTGGAAAACAGGAATAATAATTGCACTTCAAAGGATTCGCAAGAATTCATAAAATAACCTATAAAAACTCCCTAAAACAGAAAAGTCCCCAAATGTGTTTGCTTCTCTACCACTCAAAACAAAAAGAAAAGATGCATTTTGTTTCTATTATGCTGAATCTGACTTTTTGACAGGTGTGGGGTTTAGAAAGCTGGTGGACAAGCTTTCTAAATTTTTTTTTTTTATGTGGGAAGATGAACTCTGGCAGTAAAAGTAGGTTTCCATTGGTTTATAAATCTGCCAATATTATTGCTGCAGAATCTAAACCCAAGGCACCATAGGAAGATAATATAAAGGTCTGTATGAGCAAAATGGTTTTTATTTAACAATTTATTTATTTGAGACAGAGTCTCCTTTTGTAACAGGCTGGAATGTGATCTCAGGTCACTGCAGCCTTTGCCTCCCGGGTTCAAGCGATTCTCCTGCCTCAGCCTCCTGAGTAGCTGCATTACGGGCACCTGCCACAATGACCAGCTAATGGTTTTTTTAATTTTTAGTATACACAGAGTTTCACCTTGGTGGTCAGGTTGGTCTCGAACTCTTGACCTTACATGATCCACTCACCTTGGCCTCCCAAAGTGCTGGGATTACAGGTGTGAGCCATGGTGCTGAGCAAAGGTTTTAAATGTAAACAATGTACTTAATCTCCCACCTTCTCATGACAAGCCAAATCTCAAGTCCTAATTCTTTCTCTTCACAACAGTTACCAGAGTGAAACATTCCAAATTTTATACCTTAGTTTTGAAGAGAATTAAATGTATGGTATGATTCCTAGATTTTTATCCTACAGATATTGTTACACAAGTGCACAAAGACGTATATACAAGGATATGGTCATTGCAGTGTTACATACAGTGGTAACACCCTGGAAATAGCCAATATGTGTCAATAGGGCATTAATTAAGTAAATGATGGTACACTTTTATTATGGAATGTGATGTAGCCATGAAAAAGGATGCAGTAAATCAATAGATAATGATTCAAAACAATAGCTAACTTAGGTTACTAAATTATATAAAAGGCACAGAATTGAGTGGATTATATGAAAGCATTAGGTACATAAAAAGGGCTATTTATACAATATATACCTAGATATACATATCTGGAAACATAGCAAGAAAACTGCTTAAGGTGGTTTGCCTTTGAGGAAGGGAACTACAGGTGGGATGTACTGTTCTACTATGCAGATTTGTTATGACATGCATGTTATTAAATTGCTAATCAATAAAACTGGGATATACAGTAATAATAAAGATAATAATCCACATAGTATTAATAGTCACCGTTATAACATTGTTAGATACCTATTAGTATCACTGGGACTGTTCCGACATTATCTCTCAATCATCCTCTGAGGTGAAGCTTATTATCCCCCATCACTCAGCTCAGGAAATTAAGGTTCAAAGAAGTCAAATCATTCACCCAAATGTACTCAGCTACTAAGAAGCAGAGCCTGGATTTGAAGGTGATTCTGGCCAGCTCCAAATCCTGCACTTTTTCTACACTGCACTGTAGCAGATACTGAGAGTTGTTCACCAAAATCCATTTCCTCTTATTCCTGGACACAACACCGGGCTACATTTCCCAGTCTCCCTGGCACTTGAGTGTGACCAGGTGCCTGAGTTCCAGCCAGTGGGATGGGGACAGAAGTGACATGCACCACTTCCTGGGCTCACTTATAAAAACCTCCTGTATATGCTCCTCCATGCTCTGTCCCCTCTTGCTGCCTGGGTGTAGGTGATGGAGAGGCCCCAGGGAACGACAGAGCCACAGATGGACGATCTTGGGCCCTTGAATGATAACCCTACCAAGGTGAAAGTGGTGCATATCACAAGGGTAAGAAATAGACTTCTAGATGTTGAGACCTTACACATTTGGGCCTACTCATTACAACTGTTTATCCTACTCAACTGAGTACACATAGCAAAGAAAACAAAGACCAAGAAATGCAAAACCCTTTTGTGTTCAACAAATCATCATTAAGTTTTGGAAACCAGATGCTTGGTGCCACAAAGAAAAATCAACACTGAGACAAAGGATCTCTCCGCAAGCAATTTTTACTTCCTGGACTGCAGGAAGGGCACCCTCGCTAGCCATCTTGCCACAAGAGTACAATGAACAAAGGAAAAGCAGACATATTTATCACTTACGCATTGAGGTCGTCCTTACTGCTGTGTCTGATCTCTGTTGGAGCCAGACCTTACAATCTAAACTAAAACCCAATTGGCTAACAACTTTAAACTTTTCTAAATTGGTAAAAGCAATGGCAAGCTGGAACATGCCTGTGAGCATGTCCAGCACAGATAATCCTTGTTAAAGTACAAGGACACAGAATATACTACGTGCTATAAGCACGGCATGTCTTAACAGCTACATAGCATAGGGCTTAACAGAGAGTTATTAGCACACTTATGATTTATTCTTTAACAAGAAAGGAAACTTTACTTTCTGTTTTTTTTTAATTTAATTTTATTTTTTATTGCATTTTAGGTTTTGGGGTACATGTGCAGAACATGCAAGATAGTTGCATAGGTACACACATGGCACTGTGTTTAGCTGCCTTCCTCCCCTTCACCCACATGTGGCATTTCTCCCCAGGCTATCCCTCCCCAGCTCCTCCCCACTGCTGTCCCTCCCCTATTCCCCCCAATAGACCCCAGTGTGTAGTACTCCCTTCCCTGTGTCCATATGTTCTCATTTTTCATCACCCGCCTAAGAGGAACTTTTCTACTCCCCACATTGAGCAACTCCTGGGAGTCAGGCACTGTTCTAGGGCTGGGAATAGAGGTGACAGGGATGATCCCTACCTGTGCAGGGGGAAACTCTCCAAGTATTTGAGCCCTACCTCCTCAGGCTAGGTCAAAGACATTTCAAAGCAAAGGGAACATGGCCAGTTTTCATTTGTTCTCTGGTAGTCAGCCAAGGGTTCAGGATAGAAGACAAGAACAGCTGGCAGAGGCCAGGCGCAGTGGTTTGCACCTGTAATCCCAACACTTTGGGAGGCGGAGGCAGGCAGATCACCTGAGGTCAGGAGTTTGAAACCAGCCTGGCCAACATGGCAAAACTCTGTCTCTACTAAAAATACAAAAATTATCCAGGTGTGGAAGAGCCTGTAGTCCCACCTACTCAGGAGGCTGAAGCAGGAGAATCACTTAAACCCAGGAGGTGGAGGTTGGAGTGAGCAGGGATTGTGCCACTGCACTCCAGACTGGGTGACAGAGTAACACTGTCTCAAAACAACAACAAAAGAAAGGCTGGAAGGCATGGGACTCTGGAGGAGGGATCTGGTCACTCTCCCAGGTGAGGGTAGGTGAAAACCTCTGCTGGACAGCCCCAGAGAAGACCCAGCAGCGTGACCCCCACACAAAAGCAGCCTTTCCTGGCAGGAGGCCCAAGGACAGAGAGAGGAGAGTCATAGAACTGGACTTGGGCTCCTCACGGTATCACTCGCCCCACCGTATACATTCTCCATTCTCCTGGGTCACAATCCCTTCCTGAGCACCTACTCTAGCCCAGGCATAGAGAATCTCTCTCTCTCGCTTTCTCTCTCTCTCTCTCTCTCTCTCTCTCTCTCTCTCTCTCTCTCTCTCTCTCTCACACACACACACACACACACACACAGAGAGAGAGAGAGAGAGAGAGAGAGAGAGAGAGAGAGAGAGAGAGAGAGAGAGAGAGAGCAGAACACCATCTCTGTCCTCAAACTTCTTAGGGTTTAGTGAGAGACACGGCTCTTAAGCAAATCATTATCCGCCATGAAAAGCAACATATAGAGGGAGGGACACGCCAAGGGCTGTGACAACACAGGAAGCAGGGGCTCCTTCTGCAGGGCAGGTGAGGCTTCACGGTGCAGCTCATAACTGAGCTGGATGTTGAAAGGGCCTCCAATTCGGCCAGCAGGGAGTCAGGGGAACAAAAGCTATTCCAGGCCGAGAGCTGTGTGTGAGCAAAGGTTGGCACCACAACTACCTCGGGCTGTTAGGCCACAGCATAACGGGGAGGGTGGAGACATCGGCAAGCCTGGCAGGGGTGAGGCTGGCTCTGGAGGGTGTGAGGTTCTTTTCCAGGCTGTGAGTAAAAACTGAGTGTGAGAACATCACCTCTACAGCCCTCATCCCACCCGAGGCACCTCGTCCCCTCGGCCCTTGCAGACAATGTTGTCCTCCAGAGTCTCCTTTTAAATGTGACACTCTGAGAAAGAATCACAATCTGATTCATCCATCTGCTCATTACTACTCAGCAAAGGTCTCAGGATGGACTCAAAACGATTTTCCAATAGGGCGGAACAAGTGTCTCTAAGGGGACAGAGGAGTGAAGGAGAGGGAAGGACAGACAAAAGGAATGTGATGAGAGGATGGCAAAGGCCAGCGCTCACCTCCTGGGGGCGGGAAGAACCTACCAGCCTTTATCCAGTTGTATGTGCAGCTTCATGCCAGGGTGTGGGGGCAGACAGACAGGTTCCTGCCCTCAGGCAGTATATGATTGACCCAGGCACAGGCTGCTGACCTCCCTGCTATCCAGCCTTGGCATGAAAAGCAATCAATACTTGTCTCACAGAGAGGACAGAGTCCACAGGAGGGCAGCCTGGTATTGTGGAAGGAACAGGCACTGTGTGATCAGAGACCAAGGACTGAGAGGGTAGTTCTACCTCTAACTGGCCAGTTACACAGGCACTCCATTTCCTCACCTACACAACCAACAGCACAGTCTCTGCTTGTCAGCGTTGCTGGAACTTTTAAGCAAGAAAACTAATGCAAAAGCATCTATCCAGTGCCTGGCTTACAGTGGATCCCGGATGGTGGCTCATTCCCTTCCCCTTAGGAGAGGGCGTGCATGTGAATAGCCTCTTTAGGATTTTATTTCCACATGGTCTGAATTTGATTTAACTCTGCATCTTCCTTCTCAGTGAGGTTGAAATATATCATTGGTTACCTAATGGCCCTTCAAGCAATGAGGCCTTTATTAAATAGCAGCGTGATACCCAGGCGATGAGGATGTGAGCCGCACAAGAATCTCTCCCCACTGCTTTTGTGAAGACAGCTTTCAGCTGCCCCCTGGGTCTCCATCTCTCTCTGCCTGGAAGGAGATGCAAGAAAGAGGGCACCATTGCCTGGACGGAACATATGAGATGGCCCTCTGTGGCTGGAAGCCTAGAGATGCCTCCTTGGGCTCCTCCCTTATCAGAAAAGAGGAGGGTGGTCCCTGGAGAGGAGAGACACTGGCAAGCCGTGCTCTCCCCAGCATGGCTTCCCCACCCAGCCCAGCCCCTAGGTGCAGCATGGGACAGAACAGAAGGTTCCTGGCCTGCCATCCACAAAGACAATGTGACTAGGGACACATCCTCTAGCCAGGCTAGAACTCAGGTACCTGGCCTGAAAAGCAGAACTAATGCTATTCCCCTACTCACTGAGAGGATTGCAGAGACTCAGTAAAGTGACGGTGGTGATTCTGCTGCCATTCTACAGCAAGGGCTTTTGATTCTTACTTTGCTGTCTCTGCAGATTGGCTCCATCACAAAGCACCACTTCAGTGCTTACTGGACACCAGCTGCTTGCCAGATGTTAGAGATGGAGGAGGAAGCAATTCTCTCTGCCCTCAAGGAGGGCATCCCCACTTCCAGCTCACCACCGCAACCCCTAAATACCCTCCACACCACCACCAGAGGAGTCTTTCTAATATATAAATCAGACTTTTCTCTCTCTCTCTCTCTCACACACACACACACACACACACACACACACACACACCCTTGTTTAAAACTTCCCAGTATAGGCCTGAATGATGGAGTGCACCTATAATCCCAGCTACTCAGAAGGCTGAGGCAGGAGGATCACTTGAGCCCAAGAGTTCAAGGTCAGCCTGGGCAATACACCAAGACCCAGTCTCTAAAAGTTTAAAACCAATACCTTTAAATGGCTCCCTAGAGCTCTCTGCTTGCCGCTCAGTTCTGTATGACTTGGCTCCTGCATACCTCTCTGATCCATTCCCTTTGCTCTCCTCTCACATCCTGTGATCGGCTGGAGTAAAATATTAGCAGTCAGCCAGGCATGGTGGCTCACACCTGTAATCCCAGCACTTTGGGAGGCCAAGGTGGGTGTATCACTTGAGGTGAGGACTTCGAGACCAGCCTGGCCAACATGGTGAAACCTTGTCTCTACTAAAAATACAAAAATTAGCCACATGTGATGAAATGCACCTGTAATCCCAGCTGCTTGGGAGGCTGAGGCAGGAGAATTGCTTGAACCTGGAAGCCTGAGGTTTCAGTGAGCAGAGATTGCACCACTGCACTCCAGCTTGGACAACAGAACAAGACTGTCTCAAAAAAAAAAAGATTGCAGTCTCATAAACACCCAGTGTTCTCACTTGCCACCATGCCACCATCCATGCTGAGCCTCTCCCCCTGCTACCTTGCTGACCCCTCATCCTCCAGAGCCAGCTCAGAGGCGCCTCCTGGAGAAGAACCTCTCTGACCCCGAACCTAAGCCAGCCGCCCCTCCCTTCCCCTCTTCCGTCCAGGTAACAGCACTTCCTACCCTGAATGTCAATAAGCAGTGAGGGAGCTCTCCAGGGAAGAGACCCACAGGGTGTCATTCCTTTGTTTTCCCAGTGCTTGGCAGGGTCCATGGCACAAAGTAAGGGTTTGGAAAATGTTTGAGGAAGGAATGAGAAAATTGCTTCAGCCAATATTTATCGAAATCTGATTATATCGTGTATTAGGCACTGTGCAGTATGAGGATCCAACAATAAACAATAATGAACAAGACGGATGCAGCCCTTGACCTAGCTGAATTTAAAATTTGGTGGGTGGCTGGGCGTGGTGGCTAATGCCTGTAATCCCAGCACTTTGGGAGACTGAGATGGGCGGATCACTCGAGATCAGGAGTTGGAGACCACCCTAGGCAGCATGGTGAAACCCCATCTCTACTAAAATACAAAAAATTAGCCAGGCGTGGTGGCTTGCATGTGTATTCCCAGCTACTCTGGAGGCTGAGGCACAAGAATCACTTGAACCCCGGAGCCAGTGGTTGCAGCGAGCCAAGATTGTGCCACCACACTCCAGCCTGGGTGACAGAGTAAGACTCCATCTCAGAAAATAAAATCTGATGAGAAAGAAGGAAAATCAAACAAGCAATAGTCACAATAAAGTTGATTCATGCTATGATGGGGGCTGGGGGAGCACAAAGCAAGAGCATTGACCCAAGGTGGGGAAGGAAGGAACCTGGAAGGCTTCTTAGAGAAAGTGAGATTTAGGCTGAGACCTGAAGACAGAAGAAGTTGTAGGCAGGCAGAAAGAAGATCGGCATAGGCTAGCTGAAGATAGAAACCCCTCACCAATCTGGAACACAGCTATCTCATGTATTCAGAAAGTAGCCAGAACCAGGAAAGGAGGCTTAAAGGCTACTTACGGCCAAAATATGTCAAAAAGACCATGGACCTTACTCACCCGGAAGTCTCTCATTTACACAAGCCTTTCTCTACCTCCAGCCTGACCTCATCTTGCCTTCATCTGTCACCAGCCACATTTATGCACACTTCAGTAGGGCTCTTAGCAGCCCACAGAGGAGTCATCAGCTACGTCTGCTCCCCCAGTCCAGGGCATCCAAGGCCATCATGTGTGGCTTTTTAAGTCATGCACAAGAGTGCCATGATGCTGGCCAGGCACAGTGGCTTATGCCTGTAATCCCGGCACTTTGGGAGGCCGAGGCATGTGGATCATTTGAGGTCAGGAGTTCAAGACCAGCTTGGCCAACATGGTGAGTCCCAATCTCTACCAAAAATACAAAAAATTAGCCAGGTGTGGTGGTGGGCGCCTACAATCCCAGCTACTTGGGAGGCTGAGGCAAGAGAATTGCTTGAACCCAAGAGGTAGAGGTTGCGGTGAGCCAAGATTGTGCCACTGCACTGCAGCCTAATAAGACTCCATCTCAATTAAGAAAGAAAAGTGTCATGATGTTGTTCACAGGCAAACATCTGTAACACCTGGAATATTTTTATAATTATATTTCAAACTGTATAAAAAATGGATTATTTCATGATAACAAATATGAGTTATTGTAATACTTACATATTGTCATCAGGAAGGTACTTATTGATTTAAACTGGGAATTGAGAAATATTTTGGTTTTGTAAACAAGTATCAGATGATTTTATTATATTTGGGTGCTTTTTTATTTATGACAAGAATTTTCTGGCAATGGCAGTTGTCTTATTTTAATAAGCCAATATCTATTGTTCCCCTTTGCCAAATTTGATCATCAAAAGACCATGTTGGGCTGGGCATGGTGGCTCACACCTATAATCCCAGCACTTTAGCAGGCTGAGGCAGGAGGATTGCTTGCTAGGAGTCTGAGCAACCTGGACAATATAACAAGACTTTCATCTCAAAAAAAAAGCTGAGTGAGTTGGCATGTACCTAGTCCCAGCTACTTGGAAGGCTGAGGTAGGAGGATGGTTTAAGCCCAAGAATTTGATATTGCACCACTGCCCTCCAGCCTGGGCAACACAGCAAGGCCTTGGTCTCTTAAAAAAAAAAAAAAAAAAAGGTCTTGTTGATGTAATTATGCCTAAAATAGTCTGTGTTTCTAAATAGGGATCTGCTTTGATATCTGATAGATGATTAATGAGTCCCTTTAATTTTTTTTAAAAAATCCCTCATTGGTATCAGTGCACTGACTAAATTTGAAGATTCATATTCATACTGTAATTCAATCATCTGCTGTTTGCTTATTGTGCCAGAATACTTCTGAATTTCAAGTTCAAATCAAAAAATACTTCATTATATTATATAAATATTATTTAATAACTGATATTCATTTATCATTAATAATCCATTGCTGTAACAAATTTGCTATTGATATGTAAGTGCTACATTGACAAATTTAATATTCTTTCCTTGAAGAATGGGCATCTTTTTCTAATTCACACAAAAGAACACAATGGGTGAGTAGGGATGACAGGGTGGTGTCTGATAGTGATCACCCATGCCTTGCACAGGCCTTGGGCCACAGCAGACATTCTACACATATATGTTGAATGAACAATAAAGACCTTCCAGGCCTCAAAACTTAAAATCGCACATATATGCTTTATTTTACCATACCTTCTAGAAATACTTCTGCACATTTAATGGAATAGTATTGCATAAACTCTTAGAACAACAGTTCTTAGTGACCAGCTAAAGCTTATTAAACTGTCACACAGCAGGAACCACTTGCCTCTCCCTTCATTTCCTAAACATAGAGCACTTTTTCCAAGAAGAACGCCTTAGAGGAAGAATATTTATAGCTGTAATATACCATTAGAGGAACAGCTTTGCAACCTGCCTAGAGAGTCATAAAGTTTAGTAATTTCTAAGAAAATGTCATAAAAATCCAGTAAGATGGTAAGGTTGTTGTGTAAGTAATCTCAAGCAGAGCTGGAGACTCCTTAAGTAAGGAACAAGTGCACAGGCTAAAGAAAGCTGTGTTATCATGGAAAGTAAACCCTTCCAAAACCTAAGGCTTTTGGGCTTACAAACAGCTGGCTCTCTATTTCTGGCTTGGGCTTCGCAATGCCAGAGACAGGCATGAGTTCACTGCCTGGAATCCCTTCATGTCATTTCCCTTTAAGGAAAATAGTCACTTAAAAAAAAAAAAAAAAGCTCTAGAACCGTTATTGATTCCACAGTTCAATTCAATCAGCATCTGTGAATGACTTCTCTGTGCCAGACATTGGAAGGACTCAAATGTAAAAAGACGTATTTATGATGATACTCACCCTGAGACTGAATATCTTACAGTCTATGGGAAGAGACACACCATCTTAATCAAGAACCTTCCCCATCCAACACCATTCTGTCTGTCCTAGGGGGACAACGCCTCTCTTCTGAGGTTTATAACAGCATCCTAACTTGCCTCTCTGCCTCCACTCTTCAAGCCCTCTGTAACCTATCCGCCATAAGCCAATCGGGGCAATCTTTTTAAAAGTGTAGTTATTTTGCTCCCTGTGCATGTTGGCAGTGGTCTGGCCTCTGCATGTGGTCTGGCCCCTGAGTGTCTGCTGGAAAGGCAAGAATCAGATTGGAAACTCTCATACCAAGCTAGGTCCTCTGAAATGCCACATCCTCAGTGGGTGAAACTGGCAGAAAACTTTCTGTGTTTTGGCCTTGCCTCAGGAAAGGGGAAATAAAAGGAATAAATCTCTCCTCCGAATGTCTAACCATAATACCTTCCTAATGTCAAGTATGGAATCAGAATTTATCCTACACCTATAACCCAAAAAAGTCCAGCACCAAAAAATGTAGTTTCAAGTGTGCTGGGTAGTACAGATGCCTTCTGAGGCATCTGTATAACAGGAAGAGTCTCACTTGAAACCCAAGCCTCAAAGAATGATCAGCAAGTAAAGTTCCAAGGAACGTAAGACCACCATCAAAAAAAGGCCTAACATCTAAATCAGAATTCCAAAAAGAGAGAAGAGAAGGAATGGATGAGAGTCAGTATTTCCATAATTGATAAGATACCAAACCTCAGAGATAAGAATCCCAACAAATCCCAAGAAGAATAAATCAAAGAAATCCTCACCTAGAAATGTCTTAGTGACAGCGAAGACATCTAAGACAAAGAGATTTTAAAAGCAGCCAGGAAGAAAGACATTTTACTAGCAGAATAAAAAATTAGGCTGACAACTGACTTCTCAACAGCAAAAATGGAAATGCAAAAACAGTGGCATATCTTCAAAGTGCTGAGACCCTATAACTGTCAACTTAGAACAGTATGCATAGCAACACTATTTTTCAAGAATGAGGAGGAAATGAAGGTAATTTTGGACACATAAAAACTGAGTTTATTGCAACATAATATCTCATTAAAGGAACTTTTAAAAAATTACTTCCAAGAGAAAGAAAATGATCCCAGAAGGTAGGTCTGGGTTGTGAAATAGAATAGCAAACAAAGAAAATGGATAATGTGGGTAAATCAAAAGGACACTGAGACTACATAAAATACCAATAATGTCTAATTTGGGAAGTTCAAAAAAGAATAAGATAGGACTAAAATATTGGACACCAAAGACATATATGTCAGAAGCAATGTGGCCACAATGAAACCACACACCAAGATCCTTGTGTTTTTAAGAAGAGAATAAAGACACTAATTTTAGGCTTTATGAACTTATACACACATACTAAATTTTCTAGAGTAATCAGTAGAAGAATAAAAATAGAATGTATAATGTCAATACTAGTGCAGAGAGAAAATGGACAAGAAAAAAATCAATTAAAAAAGATATAAAATTGACAATCACAGAAGAAATTTTTAACATGACTCTTATCAGACAAAAATTAGGGCTATAACATTTATATAATGCAATTCACAAGTTAATATACCATACATATGTAAAATGTTGGACAAAACTCAGGGCTACAAAACTTACATAATGCAATTCACAAGTTAATCTAATATACATATATAAAATGTTGCAGTCAATAACTAAACAATGCATATTGTTTTCAAGTATACATGGAACATTTGCAAAACTGACCATGTATTAGGCCATAAAGCCAAAAATTGCCAAAAAAAAAAAAAGTAGGGGGAGGGAAGAAGGAAATAAAGAATATCCTCTAACTATAATGAAATTAAGTTAGAAATTAATAACAAAAAGATAAGTAGGATAATCTCATGTGCTTAGAAATTTTTTAAACCACAAATCTAAAGAATTCATGGGTAAAGGAAGAAATCTTCATGAAAACGTAAGATACATAGAACTCCAAGGTGATTTTTAAAATACTGCATAATAAAACTCGTAGGTGTCTAAAGCAGTAGAGGGAAATTTGTAGTCTTGAGTGCTTTTATTAGCACAGCAGCCAACTTAATACTGGAAAAAATAAACCTCAAAAAGTAGAAGAGAGGACTGGGCACGGTGGCTCAAGCCTGTAATCCCAGCACTTTGGGAGGCCGAGGCGGGTGGATCATGAAGTCAAGAGATCGAGACCATCCTGGTCAACATGGTGAAACCCCGTCTCTACTAAAGATACAAAAAATTAGCTGGCCATGGTGTCATGTGCCTGTAATCCCAGCTACTCAGGAGGCTGAGGCAGGAGAATTGCCTGAACCCAGGAGGCGGAGGTTGCGGTGAGCCGAGATTGCGCCATTGCACTCCAGCCTGGGTAACAAAAGCGAAACTCCATCTCAAAAAAAAAAAAAAAGAGTAGAAGAGAAGAAGTAATAGAGAGTAGCAAGTCATGAAATAGAAAAAAAAAAAGATACAATAGAGATAATTAATAAAGTCGAAAGTTGCTTCTTCTTTTTTTTATTTTATTATTTTATTTTATTTATTATTATTTTTTTTTTTGAGACGGAGTTTCGCTCTTGTTACCCAGGCTGGAGTGCAATGGTGCGATCTCGGCTCACCGCAACCTCCGCCTCCTGGGTTCAGGCAATTCTCCTGCCTCAGCCTCCTGAGTAGCTAGGATTACAGGCACATGACACCATGCCCAGCTAATTTTTTGTATCTTCAGTAGAGACGGGGTTTCACCATGTTGACCAGGATGGTCTCAATATCTTGACCTGTTGCTTCTTTGAAAAAAGTAATCAAATTGAGATCTAAATGACCCAAGGAAGGGGACTTAGCTTAGCCTGGGGCATGTGTGTGGGAGTCAGGAAAGACTATGGAAAAGATGAGCTAAAAGTGGATTCTTGAAGGTTGTGTATGTAAAAGGTAGCCAAAGAGAGGGAGGGAGTGTTTGGAGAAGGAAAAACATGAACAAAGGTCAAGAGGAATAGCACAGCAGGAAGGCTCAAGCAAACCACGTGCTGTGAGATATCAGCAGTGCATGAAGTTCAAGGCAGGGATAATGGGAAATAAGCCTAGAGGTTAGGGCCAAGTGTTAATTTTTTAAAATATTCCACCGAGTCTTCATTATGTACACGGCACTTTACATGATTACAGCTTTTTATGCTGGCAATAAATAACTCCATGAAGTATGGTTGTCTTATGCCCATTTTATAGACAAAGAAACTGAGTCTCAGAGTAAAATATGCCCAAAGTTACATAGTAAATTGTTTCAAATCCCCATCTGTGTGGATCTAAAGCTCATGCTTTCAACCACCATGACATAATGCATCTCAGCGTCACATGGAGCTTTTATAAGGAGTCTGAACTTTGTTCTTCAGGCAAATATTGAAAATTTCCCTAAAAAAACAAAAGTCATTCTTATGAAGAAAGTTTGGAGTGCTGTTACAGCTTCAACCAGGTTGCATGCTACCTTACGCAACTTGAACAGGACTGCATTAGCTACATTAGCTACGGGTATCCAAGGAGCCAGTGTACCTGGAGCAGGCAATATCTGCAATGCAAAATTAACAGGAGGCGCAGAACTTCAGTCCCTAATGAATACTGCCAGTTACTACCTAGGAAACAAGTACTGCTCAATGACAAGAACTGGATAAGCATATGGCATTTTTTAACAGCTTTATTGAAATATCTTTCCCATACCATACAATTGACCCATTTAAAGCATACAATTCAATGGTTTTCAGTATACTGAGTTGTGCCACCAACACTACAATCAATTTTAGAACATTTTTATCACCCCAAAAAGAAATCTTGTACCCACTAGCAATCACTCCGCACTTCCCCCACCAAATTTCTCTCCCACCTCTAGGTAACTACTAATTTATTTTCTGTCTCTATAGATTTCCCTGTTCTGAATACTTCATATAAATGAAATCATATGATATGTGGTCTTTTGTGCCTGGCTTCTTTCACTTAGGATAATGTTTTCAAGGTTCATTCCTTGTTATGGCTGAATAATAATCTGCTGTTTGGATAGACCACATTTTATTGATCTATCAGTTGATGAACATTTGGATTGTTTCCACTTTCTGGCTGTTGTGAATAATGCTACTATCAACATCAGTTTACAAGCTTTTGTGTGCACATATGTTTTTGTTTCTCTTGGGTACATATCAGGAGTGAACCGCTAGGATGTTTAACCTTTAAGGAACTGCCAAACTGTTTTTCAAAACAGCTGCACCATTTTACAGTCCCACCAAGAGAATATGAAGGTTCCCATTTCTCCATATCCTCACCAACGTGTACTATCTGCCTTATTTATTATAAATAACCCAATAGGTATGAAGTGGTATTCACTGTCATTTTCATTTTCATTTCCCTAATAGCTAATGATGGCATATGACATTTTAATGCAGCTCCTAATTTACTCCCTTTTTTTAAAACACCAGAAATATTTTGACAAAACCTAAAAAATCACCTATCAAAACTTTTGGCAATAAAACTGCCAAAGTATGTGAAATGCTTAAGCCTCACCTCTGGGTTGAAGATCAGGGATGACACAAGAAGTCAGAAGTAATGAGAAGGACAAGGATGAGCCAGGCATGGTGGCTCACACCTAGAATCCCAGCACTTCGGGAGGCCAAGGTGGGAGGATCACTTGAGGCTAGGCATTCACGACTAGCCTGGGCAACATAGTGAGACACCAAAGGAGGATAAGGACAAAGAGAAAGTCAAGTACGTCTACTGAATGCATTATTTGAGAATTAAAAAGTGTGACTTTACATTTTGATATGGCTGTTTCAAATTAGGCATAATGGCCACACCAAATTAGTTGTATCAAAATGTCCTGCTTTGAACTATGCACTGATGATTAGAATTAAGTATTTGGTGAAGACAGGACCCATAGGTTGGAGAAGATTCATTTGTTTCACTCTCTTTTACAGTATTTGTCATTATTTGACTTGTCTCTATCATGTCACTGTAAACGGTAATATTTTCAAGGGTTATAGATCAAAGATATTTATTTAGAAATGTACAAGATACTGAAATTTAGATTCCTTATACTTAAGACTGATTTTACTAAAAGATTATTTTAATATTCTATTATAAATTTTAAGAATTTGTATTCAAATTGTATGTAAAATATGTAAGATGTTGACGGCACTATATTAAGTGGTTCTATAAAAGCTGTTCACAAGTTCTACTGTGATGGACGTTCTCATCATAGACAAACCTCTTCTGTTTCATCCTCAATTTCTAGTTACAGATATTTGGTGATGCTTATTTTTGCCAATTTTATGTCAAAATAAGTTCAAACTTCCCTCCTGTTCACCTCTTGGGTCACTATCCTGTATAACTTCTGGTGTGATATTTGCCTAGGGGCAGCCAGAGCCACTTCTGAAACCCAAGATCTCCTGGGGACCTTCACACCACTGAGATGAAAGCGTTGAGATCGTACCTCGATAATCAGGGACCCAGTTGTGTCTCAGAGAAACCATAGGTATCCTCACCACTTCCCAGGGAGGGGAAGGTGAGCTTGGGAGCAGAGTGATGCTTTGACTTAAAATAGGCATGAAATTGCAACTAGAAAAATTAGGGCAATTTAAAAAAAAAATTTAATAGTCACTTATTGCATGAACTGGAGTAACTCTACTTGGTGGTGAAAGGATAGTTATTTCACACATAAAACATTCACCCAGTTTTACTAAAATGTAATTTCTTCTGTCATTTGAAAGTACTGACAACTATTTGTAACTAATCTTGCATAAGAACTGTATTTGAGGGTATCAAATCAAGCTTGTAACTTAAAATCTATACCAACAACAACAACAACAAAAAAGCAAGTATTTATAGGAACCCTCACAGAGTTGAACATAAATTGCTAAAACTCTTTTGGAAAGCAATTTGGCTACATATTCCAAAAGCCTTAAAATGTATATTCTCTGTGGTCTATTGAAACTTATCTTAAGAAAATAATATGAAATATGCTGGGTGCAGTGATGCACTCCTGTAATCCTAGCAATCTGCGAGGCTGAAGCCAGAGGATCATTGAGACCAAGAGTTTAACACCAGGCTGGGCAACATATGGAGACCCCATCTCTACAAACAAACAAATAAACAAAACAAAAATTAGCTGAACGTGGGGGCACACACCTTTAGTCCTAGCTAGTTTGGAGGCTTGGGTGACAGGATCACTTGAGGCCAGGAGTTCAAGGTTACAGGGAGCTATGTTCATGCCCCTGCACTCCAGCCTGAGCAACAGAGTGAGACCTTGTCTCTAAAGACTACATATATATATATATATGAAATACAGGAAGGGACTGGGCGCAGTGGCTCACACCTGTAATCCCAGCACTTTGGGAGGCCGAGGTGGGTGGATCACAAGGTCAAGAGATCGAGACCATTCTGACCAACATGGTGCAATGTTTAGAAACCCTGTCTCTACTAAAAATACAAAAATTAGCTGGGTGTGGTGGTACACACCAGTAGTCCCAGCTACTCAGGAGGCCAAGGCAGGAGAATTGCTTGAACCCAGGAGGTGAAGGTTGCAGTGAGCCGAGATTGTGCCACTGCACTCCAGCCTGGCACCTGGTGATGAAGAGAGACTGTCTCAAAAAAAGAAAAAAGAAGAAGAAGAAGAAGAAGGAGGAGGAGGAGGAGGAAGAGGAGGAGGAGGAGGAGAGAGGAAGAAGAAGAAGGAGGAGGAGGAGGAGAAGAGGAGGAGGAGGAAGAAGGAGGAGGAAGGAGGCACATTCCTGAAGAATTTTTAATAGAGAATTCAATCTAAACATTTAATACTAGAAAAATAACTAATGAAATACTTCCCACTGAATGAAATATTTTTTAGCAATTAAAATGACATTGATAAAAAGTAGCATAGTAAGGAAAAATATTTAAATTATAATGTGGACATTAATGTTAATGATATAATAAAATTGTATCAGCTTTGTAAAACGAAAAAAATATATGCCCAGAAGAAATACTAGAAAGAAATCCTTCAACGTGAAAGCAGTCATTGCATCTCAATGGTAGGACTATAAATGTTTTAAAAAATAATTTTCTCCAAATTTTTTTTTTTTTTGAGACAGAGTTTCGCTCTTGTTACCCAGGCTGGAGTGCAATGGCAGGATCTCGGCTCACCGCAACCTCCGCCTCCTGGGTTCAGGCAATTCTCCTGCCTCAGCCTCCTGAGTAGCTAGGATTACAGGCACGTGCCACCATGCCCAGCTAATTTTTTGTATTTTTAGTACAGAGGGGGTTTCACCATGTTGACCAGGTTGATGAGGTTGATCTCTTGACTTCGTGATCCACCTGCCTCGGCCTCCCAAAGTGCTGGGATTACAGGCGTGAGCCACCGCACCCAGCTTTTTTCCAAATTTTTAAGCAATGTACAAGGATTATTTATATAAGTGAGAATGTGCTTTTTAAATAAAACTAACATCCAGGCTCAAAGCCCAGCCCTGCACTGAAGGACTTACATAAACACTAACTTCTGATGGCCTTACTTCTAAGGGGCCAGGAACTCACACTCTCTTCAGAGGAGCAATACAGTTCACTAGAAAAAGACCTGGCCGGGGCCGGGCATGGTGGCTCACGCCTGTAATCCCAGCACTTTGGGAGGCCGAGGCGGGTGGATCACGAGGTCAAGAGATTGAGACCATCCTGGTCAACATGGTGAAACCCCGTCTCTACTAAAAATACAAAAAATTAGCTAGGCATGGTGGCGCATGCCTGTAATCCCAGCTACTCAGGAGGCTGAGGCAGGAGAATTGCCTGAACCCAGGAGGTGGAGATTGCGGTGAGCCGAGATCCTGCCATTGCACTCCAGCCTGGGTAACAAGAGCAAAACTTCGTCTCAAAAAAAAAAAAAGACCTGGCCTACGAGCCAGAAGAGCCAGCCTCTAGTTCTAAGGTATGTATCTCTTACCACCTCTGAAGGGTAGAAGAGTTGAAAGAAAACAAACACCGATTGCATACTGACTTTCATTTCATTATTTCTGTTGTACAGGAGGATAGTTTGAGCCCAGGAGGCGAAGGTTGCAGTGAACCAAGATCACACCAATGCACTCCAGCCTCTGCGACAGTGAGACCTCTCTAGAAAAATAAAATATGTGTATATTTATATTTATATACAGCATATATTTGTATCTCTACATATTATTTCTATTGTGGTGGTAATTAGCAGTTTACCGAATAACTTAATTCTCTTCTTTACACGCTCATGGTGAAACTGCACATCCCCCATCGCTCTGAGGTTAGCCATGGTCATACGTATGTGATTAACATGGAACAACCCCCTAAGTACCATAATGATCCATGTGACAGAACTAATCACAATCATACATATCATACATGATCATAGATAATCATGCATATATGACTAACACGGAACAACCCCTTAAGTAACATGATGCCCCATGTGACAGAACTAATATGTGGTGGGGATTCAAACCGAAATCTATACATGCAGAGACATCGGTACAATAGAAATAATGACATCTACCATATTTACTGCACAAAGTCAAAGTCATGTTAGGTAAATCTATGTGAAAGTTTCATATAAAATATCCAGTTCCATGGACATGTCAAACTCTAAGGCTTTCCACACAACCTCTTAATTCGCTAGATATTTCATAGCACCTGAGGGTAGAATTGTATGTTTCTTCTGCCTTCTTAAGCTAACAAGTCAAAAGTAATTAAGGACTTTTTTAGTGAATGAGAAGAAGAAATTTTTTAATTATAATGCAGATCATGCAAGGCAAATGATTATTTGGTAGACATTTAAATAACCAAGGGTGAAAATATTTACAATGTATATGAGATAAAAAGTAACTGTCCATAATATTTACAAACCAAAAAGAAAAAAACATAAACAAAACAACCCAAAAGATGAACAAAGAATACGTTCAGTCATTTCACAGATGAAGCAAGACAAATGAACTAACTTATGCAAAAAGTTCAACCTTGTTGACAATCAGAGAAATGTAAATTAAAAGAACACATTTTTACCTGTCAGGCTGACAAAGATACACAAGATGAATAGTATATAGTATCGGAGCAGATATGCAAAGACAGGCAGTCTCAAACCCTGCTGAGGGCAATTTGATAGTAACTATCATAAAGTACATATGCCCTTTGACCCAACCGTTCCTAGGAATTTATCCTACAGAAGTATTTGCACAAACACATACTTAAAATGCCTGAAAAGGCCAGGTGCAGTGGCTCACAGCTGTAATTCCAGCACTTTAGGAGGCCAAGGGGGCCAGATCACTTGAGGTCAGGAGTTCAAGACCAGCTTAGCCAACATGGTGAAACTCTGTCTCTACTAAAAATACAAAAATTAGCTAGGCAGGCTGGGCACAGTGGCTCACGCCTGTAATCCCAGCACTTTAGGAGGTCAAGGCAGGTGGAGGTCAAGAGATCGAGACTATCCTGGCCAACTTGGTGAAACTTCATCTCTACTAAAAATACAAAAATTAGCTGGGCATGGTGGCATGTACCTGTAGTTTCAGTTATTTGAAAGGCTGAGGCAGGAGAACCACTTGAACCCAGGAGGCGAAGGTTGCAGTGAGCTGATATTGTGCCACTGCACTCCAGCCTGGTGACAGAGTGTGACTCTGTTTCAAAAAAAAAAAAAAATTAGCTAGGCATGGTGGCACATGCCTGTAATCCCAACTACTCTAGAGGCTGAGGCACAAGAATCATTTGAACCTGGGAGGCAGAGGTTGCAACAAGCCAAGATAGTGCCATTGCACTCCAGCCTGGGTGACAGAGCAAGACTCCATCTCAAAAAAAAAAAGGTCTGAAGAGTGATGTTTACTGCACCACTCTTTGTTATAGCAAAGAAAACACATGGAAACAACATGCATCAGTAAATTGTGGTACATCCATAAAATGGACTATTAGGTTGTTAAAATGAAATGAATCTATGCATACTAACAGAGAAAGGTGTACATGAGGTACTGCTAGAAAAGCAGTTGCCAAACACTATCGACATGGTATAACTGCAGCATTTTAAAAAATGAAATATCTGCTGGGTACAGTGGCTCACACCTATAATCCCAGCACTTTGGGAGGCCAAGGCAGGAAAATCACTTGAGCCTAGAAGACTAGCTTGGGCAACATGGCACAATGCTGTCTCTACAAAAAAATATAAAAAATTAGTTGGGCATGGCGTGCACCTGCAGTCCTAACTCCTGGGGGCAAGGGGAGCTGAGATGGGAGGATGGTTTGAGCCCAGGAGGCGGAGGTTGCAGTGAGCCAAGATTGCAGTACTGCACTCCAGCCTGGGTAACAGAGCGAGACCCTCTCTGGAAAGAAAAATGAAATATGTGTATATTTATATTTATACATAGCATATATTTGTATCTCTACATGTGATTTATATCATGATGGTAATTAGCACAGTTTACCCAAAAGCCTGATTCTCCTCTTTACACCCTCAGGTGGGACTGCACATCCCCCATCGCTCTGAGGTTAGCCATGGCCATGTACCTTACTTCAGCAAATAAAATGTGAGCTGAAGTGATGCATCACTTCTGGGTAGAAGTTTTAAAAACCCGTGCAAATTTACTGCCACAAGCCCTTTCCCTCCCTCAGTGACTCCTGGAAGCAGGTGTCACAATGGGAGACCAGGATCTCAATGACCAAGATGATGAGAGACCCCTGCTCCCCCATCCCACCAACCCCCATTGAATGCACTGCGTGGGCAAGAAATAAACTTTGGTTGTATTAAGCCACTGCTATTTTGTGGTTGCTACTATAGCACATTTAGCCAACCTGATATATACAAGAATAAGAAAAAATATGGGCCAGGCACGGTGGCTCATGCCTATAATCCCTGCACTTTGGGAAACAGGCATGTAGATCACAAGGTCAGGAGTTCAAGACCAGCCTGGCCAACATGGTGAAACCCCATCTCTACTAAAAATACAAAAATTAGCCAGGCATGGTGGCACACACCTGTAATCCCAGCTATTTAGGAGGCTGAGGCATGAGAATTGCTTGAACTAGGAAGGCAGAGGTCACAGTGAGCCAAGATTGCACCACTGCACTCCAGCCTGGGCAACAAAGCAAGACTCCATCTCAGAAAAAAAAAAAAAGAAAAGAAAGAAAAAATCTGGAAAAATACTTATCAAATTGATTCTGGTATCACCTCTCAGAAGTGACGTACAGGGGAAGAAAGAAAGGGAGCGGGGTGGGGTTTTTGTTTTATTTTTTATTTTATATGCTTGAGAAACTGTATCAATTTTCATAAGCACACACTGTTTCTGGAATTGGAACAAAGTTATTTACACATAATCTAAGATGTCCAGAAAATGGTCCACTGTTGCTTTTTAAAATTCCAATGACCCACAGTTCTGACACAATGAGCAATAAAATCTCCCTGTGAACATAAAGAATAAAATAGGAAAACTGGCCTTCATCAGAGTTCTAGGCAGATGCACTGAGGAACTTATTTGAAAAGCAAAAAGATACCCAGGGAAGACTACCCAGGAGATAAACTGCCTGTTCTTCCAACTTCATTAAGGGTGTAAAGGTTTTATTCAGATGACAGAGAAGCTTATGGGAGAGGGAAAGAAGCCTCCAGAAGTGCCTGCTAGGACATACAAAGCATTTATAAAAATTACTAGATAATGGTTCAGAAACACCCAGGGAAACAAACACGCACATAAATGGCAGCAGCAGCAGCTGGCAAGGCGCAACTTGAGGAAGAAGCAGAGATGGAAGTCCATCTGGAATATGGAAACTGAATCATTCTCTCCAGCAAAACAATAACTTCTGTGAAGAAATCTGAGGGACATGACTTGGCTTCAGAGGAGCAACCACAAGGAAAGGAGGGGTTCAAACCTAATTAGAGGATGTCAAGCTGATCTGCCTGTTCATACCATTCATTTTTCTGTTGACAAAATTTAATTAAGATATCATAGAGGCTCACCAGAGGGAAAGTCAAACCAACATGTATTCTTAAAGTGCCAGGCACTTTTAAGATATTCTGACTTCAGTGGGAGGATTCCCAAGATGGCTGAATAAGAGGCAGCTCCAGAAAGTAGCTCGCAACGAGAGAGACACAGAAGCTGAGTGGTCTCCACAATTCCAAACAAGGTACCAAGTTCATTTTGTGGGTCTGGTTGGACAGTGGGTATATCAACAAAATTGAAAGAGTTAGAGGAGCAAGATCAAAAAAACTCAAAAGCTGGCAGAAGACAAGAAATAACTAAGATCAGAGCAGAACTGAAGGAGATAGAGACACAAAAATCCCTTCAAAAAATCAAATCCAGGAGCTGGTTTTTTTAAAAGATCAACAAAATAGATAGATTGCTAGTCAGACTAATAAAAAAGAAAAGAGAAGAATCAAATAGATGCAATAAAAAATGATAAAGGGGACATCACCGACTCCACAGAAATACAAACTAACATCAGAGATTACTACAAACAACTCTATGCACATAAACCAGTAAACCTGGAAGAAATGGATAAATTCCTGGACACTTGCACTCTCCCAAGACTAAACCAGGAAGAAGTTGAAACTCTGAATAGACCAATAACAAGGGCTGAAGCTGAGGAAGAAATTAATAGCCTACCAACTAAAAAAAGCCCAGGTCCAGATGGGTTTACAGCCAAATTCTACCAGACGTACAAAGAGGAGCCGGTATCATTCCTCTGCAACTCTTCCAAACAATACAAAAGAGGGAATCCTCCCTAAGTCATTTTATGAGACCAACATCAACCTAATACCAAAACTGGGAAGAGATGCAACAAAAAAAGAAAACTTCAGATCAATATCCCTGATGAACATCAATGCAAAAATCTTCAATAAAATACTGGCAAACAGAATGCAACAGAAAATCAACAAGCTTATTCATCATGATCAAGCAGGCTTCATCCCAGGGACGAAAAGCTGGTTCAACAATTCCAAGTCTATAAATGTAATCCATCACATAAACAGAACCAAAGACAAAAACCACATGATTATCTCAATAGATGTAGAGAAGGCCTTTGATGAAATTCAACAGCCCTTTATGCTAAAAACTCTCAATAAACTAGGTATCAACAGAACATACTCAAAATAATAAAAGCTATTTACGACAAACCCACAGCCCATATCATACTGAACGGACAAAAACTGGAAGCATTCCCTTTGAAATCTGGCACTAGACAAGGATGCCCTCTCTCACCACTCCTATTCAATATAGTATTGGAAGTTCTAGCCAGAGCAATCAGGCAAGAAAAGAAATAAAGAGTATTCAGTTAGGAAAAGAGGAAGCCAAATTGTCTCTATTTGCAGATGACATGATTGTAAATTTAGAAGACCCCATCATCTTGGCCCAAAAACTCCTGAAATTGATAAGCAACTTCAACAAAGTCTCAGGATACACAATCAATGTGCAGAAATAACAAGCATTTCTATACCCCAATAACAGACAGAGAGTTCCCATTCGCAATTGTGAATTGTGAACTACCATTCACAATTGCTACAAAGAGAATAAAATATCTAGGAATACAACTAACAAAGGATGTAAAGGACCTCTTCAAGGAGAACTCCAAACCACTGCTCAGTGAAATAAGAGAGGACACAAACAGATGGAAAAACATCCTATGCTCATGGTTGGGAAGAATCAACATCGTGAAAATGGCCATACTGCCCAAAGTAATTTATAGTTTCAATGCTATCCCCATCTAGCTACCAATGACCTTCTTCACAGAACTGGAAAAAAACACTTCAAACTTCATATGGAACCAAAAGAGAGCCCGCATAGCCAAAACAATCCTAAGCAAAAAGAGCAAAGCCAGAGGCATCAGACTGCCTGACTTCAAACTATACTACAAGGCCACAGTAATCAAAACAGAATGGTACTGGTACCAAAACAGAGATATAGACCAATGGAACAGAACAGAGGCCTCAGAAGCAACATCATACATCTACAATCATCTAATCTTTGACAAACCTGACAAAATCAATGGGGAAAGGATTCCCTGTTTAATAAATGGTGTTGGGAAAACTGACTAGCTATGTGCAGAAAGCTGAAATTGGACCCCTTCCCAACACCTTACACTAAAATTAACCCCAGATGGATTAAATATCTAAACATAAGGCCTAACATCACGAAAACCCTAGAAGAAAACCTAGGCAAAACCATTCAGGACATAGGCATAGACAAGGACTTCATGGCTAAAACACCAAAAGCAATGGCAACAAAAGCCAAAACAGACAAATGGGATCTAATTAAACTCCAGAGCTTCTGTACAGCAAAGGAAACAATCATTAGAGTGAACCAGCAACCAACAGAATGGGAAAAAATTTTTGCAATCTACGCATCTGACAAAGGGCTAATATCCAGAATCTACAAAGGGCTAATATCCAGGATCTACAAAGAACTAAAACAGATTTATAAGAAAAAAACAAACAAACCCATTCGAAAATGGGTGAAGGACATGAACAGACACTTTACAAAAGAAGACATCTATGAGGCCAACAAACATATGAAAAAATGCTCATCATCACTGGTCATTAGAGAAATTCAAATCAAAACCACATTGAGATACAATCTCACACCAGTTAGAATGGTGATCATTTAAAAAATCTGGAGACAACAGATGCTGGAGAGGATGTGGAGAAATAGGAACACTTATACACTGTTGGTGGGAGTACAAATTAGTGCAACCATTGTGGAAGACAGTGTGGTGATTCCTTAAGGACCTAGAAATAGAAATTCCACTTGACCCAGCAATTCCTTAAGGACCTAGAAATAGAAATTCCACTTGACCCAGCAATCCCATTACAGAGTATATAACTAAAGAATTATAAATTGTTGTAAAGACACATGCACACATATGTTCATTGTGGCACTGTTTACAATAGCAAAGACCTGGAACCAACCCAAATGTCCATCAATGATAGACTGGATAAAGAAAATATGGCACATACACACCATGGGATACTACACAGCCATAAAAAACAATCAGTTCGTGTCCTTCGTAGAGACATGGATGAATCTGGAAATCATCATTCTTAGCAAAGTGACACAAGAACAGAAAACCAAACACCACGTTATCACTCATAGGCGGGCGTTGAACAATTAGAACACATGGACACAGGGAGGGGAGCAGCACATAGTTCGGTCAGTTGAGTCGGGCTAAGGGAGGGGCAGCAGGGGGTGGGGAGGGTGGGGAGGGATGAGGGGAGAAATACCAGATATAGGTGATGGGGGGATGAAGGCAGCAAACCACCTTGCCATATATGTACCTATGCAACAATCCTGCATGATCTGCACATGTACCCCAGAACCTAAAGTACAATACAAAAAAAGAAAAAGATTTTCTGACTTTGTCCTCACAACGACTCGCTAGTATTTTATACTCAGTCTTAGAGATGAGGCAAAGCAACTTGTCCAGGAGCACAGAGCTACTATGTGACCCAGGAAATTTGTATCTTTTCCACATAGCTGGTAAATACTTTCATGTAGAATAACATCTGTTTTCCCTGTGAAACCCAAAGTCAAGATACTGATGTCACTCATATGGTTAAAATGAGTTTCCCGTGGTGATGTACATAATTAATATATCACAGTATGAGACAGGCCGGGCAAGGTGGCTCACGCCTGTAATCCCAGAACTTTGGGAGGCCGAGGCGGGAAGATCATCTGAGGTCATGAGTTCAAGACAGGCCTGGCCAACATGGTGAAACCCCATCTCTACTAAAAGTACAAAAATTAGCCAGGCATGGTGACAGGCACCTGTAGTCCCATCAACTCAAAAGGCCTTTTGAGACAGGAGAATCACTTAAACCTGGGAGGCAGAGGTTGCAGTGAGCCAAGATCACACCACTGTACTCCAACCTGGGGAACAGAGTGAGACTCCATCTCAAAAAACAAACAGACGAAAAACAAAGTATGAGATAGGCACCAGGTCCAGAATGGAGACTTTAAAACATTCAATTAGACTCAGGAAACTTTAAAAGTATAATTTATTTAAAAAGAAAAAAAAACAAGAAATCAGTGTTATTTTGTTATTTTTAACATCTTAAACCTAGACTACATCAGGTTGACATTCACCCAGAGTGCAACTGTCCCTTACACTGCAGCCATCTGTGTGTGGCTGTGTCATCTGCTGTATCCCCAAGATGCCGAATATGGCCTGGCACAAAGTAGATCTCAAAATATTTATTAAATGAGTTAAATTAGCTGGTCATACCTGCACTGATTAACCAGTAAGCTACATATATGGACTACATTTTAAAATACATTTAAGAAAACAAATAGATCAAATAACCAATGCCTGTAATTACACAATAGAAAGAAAGGACTCAACACTAACTGATTATCTACAGTGTGCCAAGCATTGGGTTAAGGCAATTTACATACACTCCTTCATTTACTCTTACAAAAATTCTGTGAGAGAGCACTAGCCTATTGCTACGTTGAAGAAACTGAGTTTCAGAGAGGTTCTTTATTTAGTACACAGTTTAGTCCCACAAGCAATCAGAGGCAAGGATTTTAACCTACACCTGTCTGATTTCAAAGCCCATGCCAACTACAAGATACAATACTTCCCCTTGAAAGAAAACACTTAAATAGTGGTCGATTACTTTTACAGTATGTTCAAGAATAGCTTTAAATAAAAAATAAAATGTATGATTGAATTTTTGCCTTAAACTTCTGCTGATACAAAACCAGAATCCAAAACACTAGCAAAATTGTGGCACAGTAAACTGTACATTTTATAACATGGAAAATGGCCTAACAATTACAACACCTGCTTAAAAACACACAGACACAAGTTTAATTTACAGGAGTTATAGAATTTGAATGTGAGCTCCTTGAATTTATTGCCTCTTAAAGGACTGTTTAAGGAGTTAGTGTGGATTCATGAAGCTATTACCCAAATAACAGTGGATTGTGATTTTTATGTTATAACAAGTATAACTTGCAACAGAAAAATTCCAGTAGATTAGACATTAAAATAACACATCTATTGAAGGAGAACATTTGATGGCGTAGGGTATATAATATTTTTTAAATATAGTGCTATTTTTTAAAAATGGGAAGTAAGTCTCAATGGCCATCATTGAAAATAGAAAGGGAGGGAAGGTTAGACTACCCAATATTTCATTTTACATTCTGCTTTCTTCCAAAAGGAATCCAAGACAGAAAGATTCAAATAGCTGCCTTATATTCCACAGAGGAGGAAGGCAACCCAGGTAGTCAAATGGCACAGGAATCGCATCTCCCCTGTGGGCAGCAGCAAGACAGAATTTGGAAGGTGCAGGCACCAAATGCTCCCTCTGCCAGGCAGGATATATTTCAGTGTGTTTTATTTTAAGTCCTGTTTGCATTATTGCTCTCCTGATTCCGACTGACTCCAATGTCACTTGAGTTATGGGTCAAATGAGGAATGGGAAGGTTAAGAAGTAGAGAATCATAAAACACACTTAAAAGTGGGCTTTGGAACAAAAAAAAGACTACTGTTTGAACCCTGGCTTTCTCATTTGCTTGCTGTTCCCACGTCAGTTTCTTCTATTGTTACTTGAGAATAATAATGATGATAGTGATGGTAATAGAACAACTTCTTGCAGAATGGTTTGCAGCAAAGTATTAGCAAAGAAGGAGGTATATGACTGAAAACTGACTATAAGCCCAAGCCCTAGATGGCTCTGCCACTGGTTACCTGTGTGGCCATGGGCTGGCCCTGTACTGGCCTCTCGCTAAGCCTCAGTTCCCTCATCTGTAAGATAAGATGATAATGCAGTCTATTTCAGAAAATTGTTGTGAGGATTCCATAAATAATGCATAGGAAATACTCAATACAATTATTTTTTGAGACGGAGTCTCACTGTGTTGCCCCAGCTGAAGGGCAGTGACTCCATCTCAGCTCACTGCAACCTCCACCTCTCAGGTTCAAGTGATTCTCGTGCTTCAGCCTCTCAATACAATTTTTCATGAGCATAAAATACTTAGTACAATGCCTTGCACATAACCCATATTTAATAAACAGTAACTAATATTATACATGTTGTAAATAGGTCAATATAGTAAGTGTATACTTGTTCTAAAGAAAGGCTGGATACATTTCAGGAAACAATGCATGATTTGGAATCTCTGAAACAAAGACTTCATACTGTAATAGATCTCAGGACAGGGGCTTATTCAAACTATCATCAACAAAGGTCCCTCTATGAAATCTCTCAGAGCCCTCATTCACATTAGCTGGTGGCCATGGAACCACTGTGCACATATACACAATGTACATCTCCAAGGAGGGCAGTTCACAGCAAGAGCGGCATCTATTCTCCATGGTGTCTTTCCTCTAAGGTATTTTTTAATGAGGATAGGAAAATGACAGAAGAATCCATGGGGGATGGTGAGACTTCACAGGATGGGAAGAGGACCACACAAATCCATAAACATTGAGCCTCTGCTGTGAACCAGGAACCATGCCTTTCTCTCACGTTGCAACTTCAGTGGTGACTCTGTAAACATGATTTTGCTATTTGAGAATAACTTCAGTCTTGTCTACAAGTTTACAGAGCTCACATCTGTGACTCTTCCCTTTCAGAAACAAATTTAACACTGTGGGCACAGTTAAATTAGACCTGACCAGAACGGGTACGACTGCACACTGAATCATCTGAGAGCTGGCATGGTGCACTTGGGACTGAAGGAGAGTGGGCAAGGGAGGCTGGGTCTATATATGGCAAGCAATCTGTGATCAAACTCAGTCAGAAGCGCAAGCTTCTTGGCATGGCCTTCCACATGCTCTGTGATCTGGCTCCTTCATCGCTCTCCACTCCCCTAGATGCTCCCTAAGCTGCCATCATCCCACCCTGCATATAAAATGTGGTCCATACTGCCTGCCTTGTTGCCCCTACTCTGTATGGAACGTCCTTGACTCACTCACCTCCCAGATCAAACTGTAACTGTCTGCTTGCATTCATTCCTCCTCCTACACCAGGAGCACCTGGAGGGCAAGGAGTGTATTGTGTTCACATCTACATCTGTGACCTCCAGCCCAGTGTTTTCCAATAGAGAGCACAGAATTGAAGCCTGATGTTAAATGGAATGCCTATTTCAAATGCTAGCTCTGTTCCTTACTAGCTGTGTGGCCTAGGGTAAGTTAACCTCTGTGTACTTCCATTTTCTCATCTGTAGAATGGACACAGTAAGGCACTTACTTTACTGAGTTGTTGGGAAAGTCAAATAATTGTATACATGTAGAGCACTTAAAACAGCTCCTGGAACAGAGTAAGAGCTATATAAAGATTTATTATCATGGTGGTGGTGGTGGTTGTTGTTAAATATATGTGGAATAAGGAAAAGTGAAAAAGGGGCCGGGGTGGTGGCTCATGCCTGTAATTCCAGCACTTTGAGAGGCTGAGACGGGTAAATCACTTGAGGTCAGGAGTCCAAGACCAGCCTGGCCATCACGGTGAAACCCCACCTCTACTAAAAATACAAAAGTCAGCCAGGCATGGTGGTGCATGTCTGCAATCTCAGCTACTCAGGAGGCTGAGGCAGGGGAATTGCTTGAACCTGGGAGGCAGAGGTTGCAGTGAGCCAAGATCGCATCACTGCACTCCAGCCTGGATGTCAGAGTGACACCCTGTTTCCAAAAATAAAAAACTGAAAAAGGAAGGAGGGAGATTGTGTGCGCTGCAGCTGAGCAAACTTCTGAATTCACATGCTGGTTTGGTCCTACCCTGTTAGAGTAGACAGTGAGATAGAGCTCCTCATTATGCACACATCAAAGGCGACGCAGCTTTCACTCTGATTGGTGTTCACGACCTTATTTCTTACCTGGGCTACCTATCCATTCCCACCGAAGCCAGCTACCTGGATACTCCCTAACCCTGCAGCCATGCAGCATGACATGCAAGAGACACTGTTGCTCACTCCCTTGTACTGTAGCCCCCAGTAGAAGTTCTTGCTCCTAGAACATCAGTGCTTGGGAGTTCAAGATGATCTTATCCAATATTACCCCCATAACAGATGGGGAAAGACAGGCCTAAAGAGGTCACATGTTCGTACTTTCTTAGTACCAGGGATATACATATGTTACTTTTCACACAGTCAACTTTGTAGGAGGTACTAAGAATACTAGTACCTTAAATTTTATTTAAATTTTAAATAAAAGTTTAAAGCAGGAAGGAACTTTAAAGTTTAGCTACTCTGGCACTTTTTAACCTCCACACTCCAGGGTGTCAAGATAAGCTCTGTTGCAACTATTCCACAATTCATTTGATAAATATTTACTGAGCACCTACAATGTACTGTACATTAGGGACATAAGTCAGATACCACCTCTGCCCTCAGGACTTCACACACTAATGAGGAAGGGTGATATTAATCATCACAAGTCTAATAGTAGAGTCCTATTGTTGCAAGTGAATTATGTTATTTTAATTTTCAATTTCTCTTTTTTTTTTTTTGAGACAGGGTCTTGCTCTGTCACCCACGCTGGAGTACAGTGGCACAATCATAGCTCACTGCATCCTTCATCTCCTGGACTCAAGTGATCCTCCTACCTTAGCTTCCCAAGTAGCTGAAATTACAGGCATGAGCCACCACTCAGCAAATTACATTTTAAAATACACTAGAATAGGCATCTCCACTTATATGCCAATGTGCTCTCTGAGCGGGAAGAAAGGGCAGGGTTGGAGGTGGAAGAAGCAGTTACAGGTAGTGCCCTGGAAACTGCCTACCACCTAGGGTTGACCAGCGCAAAAGTCTCACGTAGATCAACATTACCATTATGTGGCTGCCAAAGTAGAGAGTCTGGAAACCACTGAACTAGCTCTACCCACCCCTGCTTTACAGATAAGCAAACTGAGACCTGAAGGGTTTAACTGACTTGCCTTGACAAATGGAAGAACACTAAAATACTGTCAATGGCTCACATAATCTTCCTCCCCCAAACAGGTCCAAATCCTTTCGCATGACATGTGATCTGATCCCTGCTCGTTTCTGCAGCCCCATCTCTCACCATTCCACCTCCCATGCTATGATCCAGCCATACTGAATTATATACAAAGTCCTGAAAGGCCCTCTGCTTTGCCCATATCACTCCTGCAACCAAGGATCAAGTCCATGGCCCCTAAATAACTCCAGTTCATTTTCAGCACGCAGGACTCAGCTCCGGTTTATCTCCTCCGAGAAGCCCTTCCTGGGGTGCCCTTCCTCTACCTCCCACAGCAGTTCTACTTTCACATAGAAACACTTATCACATAATGTATTTATCCATTCAACAAATATTTATTGAGCAGCTTCTACGTGCCAAGCACCTGCGGGTACAGCAATAAACAAAACAAACCCCTGCCCTCACGGAGCTTACATTCTAGTGAGGGAAACAGACAATAAATAAACAATATATAATATAATGCCAGGTGAAGTTTAGTACTATGAGAAAAAAAAAAAAAGACCAAGGGCTGGAGACTGATGGGAAGGTATCGTCTCAAGAAGTGACAGGAGTAAGCCATGCAAATAACTGAAAAGGGAGCATTTCAGGATGCAGCAGCAATGGCCCTATAATGACCACAATTATTCCTTTCTTATGTTTTATTCCCTATTGAACTATAAAATCCTTGGGGGCAAGGATCACATCTTAAGCATGTTTGATTCCCAGGGCCCAGCATAGAACTTGGCAGCTCCATAGTGGACATTTACAGAATGAGTGAATGAACCTGGGCTGGGATGTATGAGTCCATCTGGCCCCATCTCTCCTAGCAAGCAAGATCTGGCCTGCTTCATGTCTCTCTCTCCCACAGGGCTAAGCTAAGTGGAGGCCCCATTTGGGCCAATCTGCCTAGCCTGATTCCATAGCCTGGATTCACCTGCTGGATTCTCACTTCATTAGGACCACGACACTGACAAGTTGTCCAGTTGTACCTTTTCTAGCCCTTATATCTCTGGCCTGGACCTGGGACCCTGTCTAGAAACCCAGATACTTTTAGAACTGAGAGTGTGCCCTTGTTTTCCCCAAGTTTCCCCAGCATGAAAGTTCCCCTCTGAATCCCAAGCCTCAGGGCTGAGGGCCCAAACACCTGGAGTCAGACTTCCCCAGTGGCTAACCTCTATCAACCTGGAAGTCAGTTCTGCCTGATCCTTGACTTCCCTCTGAACCAAATGAGTTCTTTCCTACTGGAACATCAACCCTCTAACCACATCAATCCTTTCTGTGGCCATCCCTCTGCATGTTCCAACTTAATGAAACCATTACCAAGTATCTGCCATAGCCAAGGCACAGGGCTAAGTACCTGAGTTCTCTGTTGCCTGTAGCAGATCCCTGTTCCCACCAGCTGTGTCCACACTCAGCTATCCCGACTCAAACTCCTGACTCTCCTGAAAGCACATTCAATACCCTATATGCTGCCAATACAGTCAAATGGCTTTATCCACTCAGCCAACTGCAACAGACACCTCTAGAGTCACTGGTGCTCCATCCCATCCCCTGCCAGCCTAAAAGGGGCTCAGGGATGATAACTCATGTCTTCATTCACCCTTTGATTCACCACTTACTGACACCTGCTGTATGCCAAGCCTGGAATATAAAATACAGTGCCTACACATATGATGATGACAGTGGTAGTCCCGGTGGTGGTGGTGGTGATGAGGTTGAGGAAGAGAGAAAGGAGAGGGTGGTAACATAAGTTACCATTTATTGCAGACTTGTGCTATAAAACACTAAGCAGTGAGTCTTCTAATGCTAACAAGATGATGAGATAAGTATAATTGGCCTCACTTTATAGAGAAGGGAATAAGCTGAAGAGGTGAAGCAACTTGCGCAAGGTCACACAGCTAAGTAGCAGAGTGAAGTGAGACCCTAGGCCTGTCTGCCTCCAAAATACAAACTGTTCCACTGCCCCAGAGTCACACAGCAAATGCTAAACAAATATAACTTCAATGAAGAAGTGAGAGAGCGGGTCCGGGGCCCCAGGGGCTTACAAGCTGCTGGAGGAGACAGACATACACGTATACAACAAGCAGAGGCGAGTGCTGATGGCTGGGGACAGATAAAGAGTTGCAGGGGAGCCAGAGGAGGGAGTAGCTAACTTGACCTGGAGGGGTCTGGAAAGCCCTGTTGGAGGAAGTGACTTGGGGGTAAGCCTTAGAGGATGAGCGATTTGCGGCTGACGAGCAGGCCGAGCGTGGTGCACTGCAGGAGCTCGGCCCTCGCCCGCCGACCTGACCTTGGCCGTGCCGGGACCTCTGAGGTCGTCCTGTCCACCCTGCTGTGCCCATGCGGCCGGGCCGGGCCTCACCTCCTTCCACTTGAGCTGGCGGATGCTGATCTTCAGGGCATCCAGGGAGGTCCTGGCCTTGGAGCTGTCCACGGTGACCGGGCGCTGGTAGCCGTTCTCGCCGGAACGGTGGCCCGAGCTCCGCTTGCAGCTTCGGCCCTTGCCCAGGGGCTTCCCGTGCAGGCAGAGGCCCTGCGCCGGCTTCGGCTTGGACGGGGGCAGCGTGGGCGGCGGCCGCTGAGGGACCCGGGCGTCCCCCTCCTCAGCCGCGCTGGGCTGCGCCGGGACCGGGGCCTCGGGCTGCTCCTCCCCCGCCTTGCGCTCCGGTTCCCCGGCCGCGCCCGAGTCCACGCGGACCTGTTCTGCTGCCGTCTCCGCTGTGGCCTCGGCCTCAGCTTTGGCCGCCGCTTTGGCCGCGGCCACCGCCTCTGCCTCCCACCGGGCCGCCAGCTCACTCTCGGAGCTGCCCCGCCGCATGGCGCTCAGGGCCGGCGCCAGTGCCAGTGCCGCCGCCGCCGCCGCCGCTCCGCCGCCCCGGCCCGCCACCAAACTGCCGCAGCTGCCGCGGCTGCCACGCGCTCCCCGCCCGAGCCCGTTGCCATGATCGCTCAGGCTCGGGTTGACAGCCGCAGTCGCCGCCTCGAGACGGAATACGGGAAGGGACAATTGTCGATCCAGCCCCAGCGATCTCATAGGCGAGGCTGCCCACGTGACCCTGCCTGTCACAGAGGCAGCGGCGGCCATGTTGGAAGAGGGCAAAGAGCCGCCAGGGCCCGCCCACCCCGCGGAGGCGCTGGAACTCCCGGGCGCAGAACTCAGAGTGGCGAGGAGAGGCGGGAGGGCAGATGGAGCGCTCTTGGGGCCCTGAGCCCGGGGACTGGGGAGCCTCAAGCAGGAGGCTCAGTCCCCGCCAACACACTCGCTGGGTGCCCCCCCCGATGGGAACCACCTCAGTGCGGTGGATGTGACCAGCCCAAGCCCTAGGGGAGCAGAGAGTGTTCCACTAAACCCTCTGCTGGTCCTTTGAGAGCCCCCAGATAAAAGGGGAGGCACTTTTCTCAGGGAGCTCCCGATGGGATGGAGAAGCCCCCTACAGAGCTCTCCCATTCGAGTTGAGTTGAGGATATTACCGATTTTTCTTTTCTTTTTTTCTTTTTTTTTTTTTTTCTGACAGGGTCTCGCTCTGTCACCCAGACTGGAGTGCAGTGGCGCGATCTCGGCTTACTGCAGCAGCCTCAACTTGCCGAGGTCAAGCGATCCTCCCACCCCAACCCCCGGAGTAGCTGGGACTATACGAACCCACCACTACGCCCGGCTAATTTTTGTATTTTTCTTAGAAACGTGATTTCGCCATGTTTCCCAGGCTGTTCTCAAACTCCTGACCTCAGGTGATCCGCCCGCCTTGGCCTTCCAAAGTGCTAGGAATACAGGCGTAAACAACCACGTCCAGCCTGACTGCTTTTTCTTTTCTTTGCTGTTGTTGTTGAGATGGGATTTCGTTCTTGTCGCCCACGCTGAGGTGCAATGGTGCGATCTCGGTTCGCTGCATCCTCCACCACCTGGGTTCAAGTGATTCTCTGCCTCAGCCTCCCGAGTAGCTGAGACTGTAGGCACCTGCCACCACGCTGGCTAATTTTTGTATTTTCGGTAGTGACGGGATTTCACCATGTTGGCCAGGCTGGTCTTTAACTCCTGACCTCAGATGATCTGCCCGCCTCAGCCTCCCAAAATGCTAGGATTGATTATAGGCGTGAACCAACGCATCCAGCCTAATTGCCTTTTTTTCTTTACTTTTTGTTTGTTTGTTGTTGAGACAGAGTTTCATTCTTGTCACCCAGGCTGGGGTGCAATGGTGCGATCTCAGCTCACTGCAGCTTCCTCCTCCTGGGTTCAAGCGATTCTCTTGTCTCAGGAGATTATTCTGCCAAGTAGCTGGGATTGCAGGTGTCCGCCACCACACTCGGCTAATTTTAGTAGAGATGTGTTTCACCATGCTGGCCAGACTGATCTTGAACTCCTGATCTCAGATTCTCCGCCCTCCTCAGCCTCCTAAAGTGCTGGGATTACAAGCTCAAGCCACTGCGTCCAGCCTGACTGCTTTTTCTTCTATCACTTTTTTTGTGGTGGTAAAATACACATAACAAAGTTTGCCATTGTAACATTTTTAGTGTACGTTCAGGTGGCATTCAGTACATTCATATTGTAGTGCAAGCAGCACCACTGTGGGTCTCCGGAACTTTTTCATCTTCCCAAACTGAAACTTTGTTTTCATCTTCCCAAACTGAAACTTTGTGTCTATGAAACAGTAACTCCCGATTTCCTTCTCCCCTAGTCCCTGGGAACCACCACTCTACTTTCTGACTATGAATTTGACTCTTCCTGGCCCCTCATATAAGTGGAATCACGCAGTATTTGTCTTTTGTGTCTTATTTCACTTAGCATAACGTCCTCAAGTTTCCTCCATGTTATAGCATGAGTCAGAACTTCATTCATTTTTAAGGCTGAATAATATTTCATCATGTGCGGACACCACCTTGTTTTTATCCAATCATCCACCAATGGGCATTTAGGTTGTTTCCACCTTTTGGCTATTGTGAAGAATGTTGGTTAACACTGGTGTGCGAATACCTGTTTGAGCCCCTGCTTTCAATTTTTGGGGGTTGCCATCTATTTCAAAGCCAAACCAAGGAGAGAGCTCTTCCCTCCCACCTGAGGGAGCCACATTTGTTTTTTTAGGAAATGGGGTTGAGAAGCTATAAGAGCACCCCAGACTGACGGCAGAGGCCATGACTGCACACAGGGGAACTTTGCCTCGCTCTGCACGGCAGGGTGAAAGAAACACAGAAGATGTCAACATGGTCCTTCTTCCTCTCTCATCTCTCCAGGTGTCTTGTTTCTTGGCATTAGTCCAGGGGTTTCACTTGCTAAATAAACTGCCTTCAAAGGTCCAAGTTATAAACTCAAGAGGCCCAAACCTCCTTTTTAGCAGCAGATGGCGCTCACATCTGTTCTCTTCGTGACTTTATTCTGGAGTTTCTGTAAGTATGGTCGTCCGTCCACTTGCATGGGAGCAACCTGGGGTGTTTATTTAAAATGTGGGCTGCTGGACCCCACCCCCAGAGACTTTGATGTGACACATCTGTGCAGACCTGGGAGTCTGCCTGATAAATTAGCTCCTCCCCTAATTCTAAGGCAGCTGAGGCAAGAAACACTGGTGGAGTCTGTTTCACATCCTCTGGAAATTGTTGGAGCTGTCCGTGGTACTAGTAAAAGCCCTCACTGTCCCCCCATCTCTCTCCACCAACCTGCCCCCCAAATCCTGTCCCTCCTCCTGGTGTCCCTTAATCTCAGCAAGTGGCCCCCCACCTTCATTCAGTCATCCAGGTGTGAAAATTGCCAAGTCTTACTCTCTCCCTGCCCTCCTAAAGCCAGTCCATCACCACGTCTTACAGGTTTTGTATTGAGATCTCAGTCTCTGGGCCAGGCATGTTGTCCCACGCCTGTAATCCCAGCACTGTGGGAGGCTGAGACAGGAGGGTTGCTTGAGGCCAGGAATTAGAGACCAGCCTGGCTAACATGGTGAAACCCTGTCTCTACTAAAAATACAAAAAGAAATTAGCTGGGCATGATGGCGTGTGCCTGTAATCCCAGCTACTCAGGAGACTGAGGCATGAAACTCATGAACCCAGGAGGCAGAGGTTGCAGTGAGCTGAGATCACACCACTGCATTCCAGCCTAGGCAACAGAGTGAGACTCTATCTTTTGAGAGAGAGAGAGAGAGAGATCTCCTCTTTCTTCTCTCATCTATCTCTATCATCACTAACCCAATTCAGGCTTCTGCTGTTAGCCCGCCTCCAGTCTCTGCCACACACCCACCCATTCTCCACACCAGAACTGCCACTGTCCTATTTAGAAACCTCCCCTGGTTTGTCACCATCTACAGATAAAGTCCAAGAACACTGATTGTCCTAAGAGGCCCTTCTGATTACAATTTTGAAATCACCCCTCTCTCCCTGCCTCCATGCCTTTGTATACATTCTCCCGTCTGTCTGGACTTCCCCTTCCTCCGTTTCTCAGACAAGCTTTTTTCAGTGCCCCAGGCAGAAATAATTACTCTCTGTACTCTTCTACTGACACCCATAATTCTCATCCACACCTCTCAATCATGGTCTGTCTGTCACACTGTCTAAAAATCATCTCAGCCTCCACCATTCGTCTGGGCAAGAACAAATCTTGTCTGATTCATCTCTGCATCCCCGTCTTTTGGGTCTTGAACACAGTGGCCCTTGCTTTGTTCATAGCAGTATGAACAGAGTAGTATGGATGTACTAATGAATGAGTCATTTTCAGCCTCATATGTCAAATCTGTAAGGCCCATCCCATATAGAAATATTCATTTTGGCTTCACATCCCAAGACCTCTTCTGCCTCAGAGGCTTTGCACAAGCCCTACTCTCTGCCTTTCTTTAGCTCTCTGGCTACTTCTCCTTCAGTATTCAGTGTAAATGATACATCTGCACAGACACCTCTGATCTTTCCATCTAAGCCAGACTTCTTCAGATGAAATAATGATGCAAGAGAGGAAAACAGGAGGTACCATGAGGGAGTATATGATTAAGTGCCAAGGAGGCAAAGAGTAAAAAGTAAAATTCAGGCTGGGCACGGTGGCTCACGCCTGTAATCCCAGCACTTCGGGAGGCCGAGGCGGGTGGATCATGAGGTCGAGAGATTGAGACCAACCTGGTCAACATGGTGAAACCCCGTCTCTACTAAAAATACAAAAAAATTAGCTGGGCATGGTGGCACATGCCTGTAATCCCAGCTACTCAGGAGGCTGAGGCAGGAGAATTGCCTGAACCCAGGAGGCGGAGGTTGCGGTGAGCCGAGATCGCGGCATTGCACTCCAGCCTGGGTAACAAGGGCAAAACTCTGTCTCAAAAAATAAATAAATAAATAAAAATAAAATAAAATTCATCCAGTAGCTTAAGGAACAGAGAATTTACTGTGAATTAGAAGACCAGACCAGGCTTCCTGTAAGAGAGAGACCATAAGCTAGTCTTCGAGGTGGAGTAGGAATCAGGGCGATAGAAAGTTAGGTGGGTGGTCGTTGCAGAGCTATGGATAGGGCTGCTACGATCATGTAAGGGACCTTGTGGGCATTGAAATCCAATGTGTGCAAAGCCTCACCCATCAAGGCTTTGTCCATGGGATGGGGGTGCTTTTGCCCATTGGCTTAAAGACTCCCAGGGCTCATGGAGGCCCTGTACTGAGAGGGAAGATGAGGAAAAAGTGAAGCAAGATTTAAGAAGGGGATAATCATCTACTTCTTCAAGGAGGCAGAGAGCAGACTGGACCGGTTGAAACTCAAGCCTCAGAGAAAGGGAGAAAATAAAGGAAACAAGGCCCACTTGAGCCTGACTCTCAGGTCTTTGAATACCATGGCACCCTTGATTTCTCAGGAAATTCTAAAATGTGTTAGTGGAAAATCAAAACCCACACGAGACTCCTCCAAGAAAAGCTTCAGCATGTCTGCTGAGAAGCAAAAGCAGCTTAGATTTCAGGACTAGGATTACTTCCAAAAAATACACAAATGTGAAAATAAAGTTGCTCTCTCTGGGAGTTCTCTCCTTTTCCTTCCCAGCACTCACCATAGTTTACAGCTGGAGTGTTACTTGTTTGCTTACTTGTTATGGCCTGTCTTGCCAGCCAGGGTCTGGGTGCCAGAAGTGAGGGGTGTATTGTTCTTGTTGACCACAATATCCCAGTGCCTAGTTCAGTGCCTGGCAGAGAGTAGGCATTCTGGAACTGTTTCTTGAATGAATGAATGAATGAATGAAAGAAAAATTAGACTGCCCAGATAGTTAACAATTAAAACATGGTTAAGTGAATTACAACAAATTCTGTCCATGACAGCTTTAGCCGCTTGGGAAAATGTTGATGATGTAACATTAAAGGAACTGGTGCAAGCATTGCAATTACAATGCTTAAAAACTGCTCCGCATAAACAAGGCCTGGAAGAATATAGAGACAAATGAGAACAGCTGTGAGTGCTGGAGACATGAGATCTTGCTTGAAATTTTCCACTCAGTTTTGGCAAACTGTAGCAACCTTGTGGCTCTTCATATCCTTGAACCCACCAATCAATCTCATTTCTCATTGCTGCTAAGAGTCAGAAAGACAAAGCTTTATGTAGTAATCTATTAATGGTGAGTAACCTCTCTACAAAAGGCACTGTGCTAGCATTTTGCATATATCACATCATTTAATCTCTAAAACACTCTGGGATGGGTCCCATTGTTGATCACATTTTACAGATGGCGAAGGAAATTGCTACTACTCCAAGAAGAGAAGACACTTGCCCAAGTCACAGCTACTAAAGGCAAAGACAGAATGCAAACTCAGAGTGGTCTGACACCAGCACCAGTTCCCGACACTCACACTAATCCCCACACCAAGTCTGTCTACAAAAATACTCAACATACATTTAAACATCAGCGAGTTTAATCCCTATGAAAGTTATATTCTTTCCAGAGAAAAACACTGGAGGCAAATATGCCAAAATATTAATAGTGGTTATTCTGGGTGATAAAATTAAGGGTCACTTATTTTCTTCTTTATTCTATAATTTCCAAATTTTCTACAGTGAGCATGCATTGCTTTGATAACTGGAAAAACAACATACCTTTTTTCTTTTTGAATCAGATTTTCACTCTTATTCTTCCCAGGCTCAAGCAATTCAACCTCCTCAGTCTCCCGAGTAGCTGGGATTACAGGATGCACCACCACGCCTGGCTAATTTTGCATTTTTAGTAGAGATGGGGTTTCTCCATGTTGGTCGGGCTGGTCTCAAACTCCCGACCTCAGGTGATCTGCCTGCCTCAGCCTCCCAAAGTGCTGGGATTACATATGTGAGCCACCGCACCCGGCCCAATGTAATTTTTAATTTAAAATGTACCTTAGTTATTGTTATTTCTCAATGCTCAGAGCGTTCTTTCTGTAATAGAAATCTGACCATGTCAATTCTCTGTTTAAAACCCTCCTGGGAACCCCTGAAACTATGGAAAGGAGTTTGTATTGTTTTTGTTTTTGAGACAGGGTCTCTGTCGCCCAGGCTGGAGTACAGTGGCATAATCTCCACTCACTGCAACCTCCATGTTCTGGGTTCAAGCGATTCTCATGCTTCAGTCTCCTGAGTAGCTGGGACTACAAGTGCTCACCATCACACGGGCTAATTTTTGTACTTTTAGTAGAGATGGGGTTTCGCCATGTTGGCCAGGTTGGTCTCAAACTCCTGACCTCAAGTGATCCGCCCGTCTCGGCCTCCCAAAGCGCTGGGATTACAGACATGAGGCACTGCGCCCGGTCGAAAAGGGGCTTGTTTTGACACTGACTTCACCATGTCTTTACCACTCCCATCCCATCCACATCCCAACATCCTCTTTCCCCATAAATGGTCTTGCTGTAAAATGGACTTTTACAGCTGCCAAAAGTCAATTGACTTTAAATTTTTAAATTGACGTTACAACTGTAAAAGTCCATTTTACAGCAAGTCCATTTGTGGGGAAAAAGACAGGAGGAACAAACGCTCCAGGAGAGAGGGGTGTGGGCAACTTTTACCCCACCTGGTTGCTTCTGACCTGTTAGTATCAGAGATCGCCACCAGGTGACGCCCGACGTCCAGTTTTTAAGAAGAAGAAGGCTGAAGTGCGTCTGAAGCGCGAGCTTTGCTTAGCTCAGCTTGCAAACACACACACTTTTGCATCTCTGGGCTTTTGCCACTATTGCTTCCTCTCCCTGGTGCACCCTCCCTCACCGCTCACCTGACCCCATCTTCTCGGTTTATCCTTCAGACCCAGCTACAAAATTTCCTTCTTTTCTTAGGGTATGGCTGAGCTCCCAGGGACACCCTGTTCCTGGAAGGGGGCGTGGCCAATCTTAATGAATGAGCAAAAGGCATCATGTTCAGTTTCAGGTTAACTTTTTATCTGATAGGTTGTTTCTTTCTTAAAGTCAATGGTAGTCATTGATCATGGAGCACATCTGTATGTCAAGCCTTGTTGTGTATTTGAACATTTAATTGAGCATTATTCTCCCCACAGCGCAGTTTAACCTGGAGACTGAGCAGGAGTTCTGAAGCTGACTGCCTGGGTTCAAGTCTCATCTCTCCCACTTTGTGGCTGATTATACTTAGATAGGTTACCTGGCTCTTCTGTGATTCTTTCCTCACCGTGAAAAGGTGAAAAGGATAGTACCTACCTCCCAGTGTTCTTGTTACTTTGAGGATGAAGTTAGCCACCACATGGAAAAGCATTTAGAACAGAAACAGCCAGCAAATAACAAACCCTCAAATAACCTGTTGATCTCTGTTATGTCCCTATGTCTCTCTTGACTTTATGATTCTCTAGAAAGCAGTGTTATCCCCTCCTCTTTGATCTGCTTTTATGACCTCTCTGCCCCATGCTAGGCTGCATTTATCCATCCCCACAGACCAGGAGTTCCTGGAGGACTGGGCTGGGGTTGATTGATTCCCCCAGGCCTCCAGCACAGGACCCAGCACAAAGTCAATTGATCTTATGGAATTGAATTATTAATTATTCAGCCTGGGCATTGTTGCGTTAGGTTTCACAGTTCTGTGTCTACAGGTGTGTCAAGGGGTATAGGGGTGAAGAAACAAAATACAGTTTTGACATTTTTATTGAAGGGTAATATACACACAGAAAAGTTCAATGGATTTTCATAAACTGAACAGACCCGTGAAACCAACACCCAGACCAAAAATCAGAACATCCCCAGCACCCTGGAAGCCCCACCCTAGGGTAACTGCTTTCCTGACTTCTAATAGCATGGATTAGTTTTGTTTAAAACAAGATACATTTTAACTGATTCCAAGTTTTAAGAACCCATGCCATACCATATCTGCTTGGGTAGAGAGGCATAAGGCCAGGGGCTATTTTAAAACACAAAAGGGGAGATTGGGACCCACAGTGACCAAAAGTCCACTGGGGTGGGGTCCTGCTTCATGGCTTGCGAAATGCCATGTGATATCTGTACACTGAGTACCCCTTCCCACTTCTGCACACCCATGTGTCCATCTGTGCATGGAACTCAAGGAGTGCCTGGCAGAACGATCACTCAGGGAAAGGCCCCAACTGGTGAACTGGGGAATGGAAGGGGGTGCTGGGTGTGTGCAGGAGGGGTGGTAAAGCCTTGGTGAGGCTGGCAAGCTCAGTGTCAAAACAAGCCCTTTCACTGCAGGGCACAGTGGCTAACACCTATAATCCCAGCACTTGGGGAGGCTGAAACAGGCAGATCACTTGAGTTCAGGGGTTCAAGACCAACGTGGCCAACATGGTGAAACTCTGTCTTTACTAAAAGTACAAAATTTTTTTTTAATTTTTAAATTTTTTTAAACGTACAAAAATTCGCTGGTGTAGTGGTACATGCCGGTAGTCCCAGCTACTCAGGAGACTGAGACATAAGAATTGCTTGAACCCAGAAGGTAGAGGATGCAGTCAGTGGAGATCATGTCACTGCACTCCAGCCTGGGTGACAGAGTGAGACCCTGTCTCAAAAACAAAAACAAAACAAGCTCCCTCCTACAGCTTCAGGGGTCCCCAGGAGTTTTTTAAGCAGAGGACTGACATGGTCAGATTTCTATTTCAGAAATAACGCTCTGCACATTGAGAAATAAAAGTAAGTCAACATTTATTGTTCTAAACCCTTTTCATTGATTTTCAAGTTTACGGCTCACAGCGACTGAGGAGGTAGACAGCATTGGTCTCCCGCATTTTATACAAAAGGAAGCAGCCCAAGGAATGTGAGTTGGTGCCCAAAGTCCTGCAGCTGGAAGTTCTAGAGCTTATATGCGAACAGTGGTCCAGAGGCTGGCCCTTCACTTCACTCTACCGTGGAGGAGGGCTGGGGGCAGGATCAGGGTGGGGAGACCAGTGAGAAGTCTACTGCAGTTAAGCAGCCCAGAGGTGGTCGGTGGGGCTGTGGGAAGGGGACCAAGATGAGAAGGAACTGGGGCCCTTCCTGCTGCTCAGGCACATGAGCATTTCCCTTTCCTTAGGCACCAGGAACGTGACCTGGGCTCTCCTCTCCCCAGCCTAACTTCAGAGACTCCCAGTTTCCTCCCCCCGCCACCCACTGTCCCCAAAAGACTCATCCTTTCAATGTTTTTGTTTTGCCAAGGAAAACGCTGGGAGAAGGCAGGAAGTCTGGGGTCCCACAACCCTGGTCTCTGCCCCGGGGCTCGTCAACCTCATGAAAAGGTCTCTGGAAGCACTGGAGAGCCTGCTCCCTCTAGTTACCCTGAGGATGAGTGCGGGTAACCCTGGTTTCCTTCCCCTGGACCTCTTCCTCCAGAGCACCCCTCTCCCTGGGAGATTAGCTTGAAGCTGCATCAGCCTTGAGGCTGACACCCCCTCATCTTGGGTGGATGAATGGCCACTAGGAGACCTCCAGACTAGCAGCAACTCCCATGGAGCCCCTGTCCTGGGAAACCTGGAGAAGGCTGATGGAAGACAGAGGTACCTTTGGGCAGCCACACCTGGCACCTGGCTGACAGACATACCTGGAAGGGCAGCCTGGAGGGAGGTGAAGATGGCTTTCGGGAGAAATTGGAGCTGCAGATGGAGGCCTAATCTTGTCTTCTCTGAGAAAGACCCCTGGGAAAGAAAGAAAGAAAGAGGAGTGGTAGGAGGGAAGGATGGAGGGAGGGAAGAGACTAACATTTGCTTAACATTTCCAGTATATTGGGAACTTGATATAAACAAACCTTCACTGCAAGATTATAAGCCTCCATGGTCTAGAGCAGAAATCAGCAAACCTTTTCAGTAAGGGCCATATGATAAACATCGTAGACTTTGTGGGTTCTGTCACAGCCACCCAAATCTGCCATTGCCATGAGAAACCAGCCATAGACACATTGAATGCACTAGCATGGCTGTGTTCCAAACTTTATTTACAAAACAAGCAGGAAAGATCCTCAACATCATTTGCCATCAGGGAAATGCAAATCAAAACCACAGTGAGATGCTGCTTCCCATCCACTAGGATGGTTAGAATCAAAAAGACAGGAAGCGTGAGGATGTAGAGAAATTGCAGCTCTCATACTGCTGATGGAAATGCAAAGTGGTGCTCTGTTAACAGTCTGGCAGTGCCTCAAATGGTTAAACATAGAGTCACCATATGACCCAGTGACTTCACTCCCAGGTGGAATGAACACCCAAGAAAAATGAAAAAGTGTCCATACAAAAACTTGTACATAGATACACATAGCAGCACTATTTATAATAGCCCCAAAGTGGAAAAAAGCCCAAATGTCCATCAAGTGATAAATGGATAAATAAAATGTGATACATCCATTCAATGAAATTTATTTAGCAATAAGAAGGAATAAAGTAGGCTGGCACAGTGGCTCACATCTTTAACCCCAGCACTTTGAGAGGCCAAGGCAGGTGGATCACTGAGGTCAGGAGTGCCAGACCAGCCTAGCCAACATGGTGAAACCCCATCTCTACCAAACATACAAAAATTACCTGGGAATGGTGGTAGGTGCCTGTAGTCCCAGCTACTCCAGAAGCTGAGGCAGGAGAATCACTTGAACCCAGGGGTCAGAGGTTGCAGTGAGTCGAGATCACACCACTGCCCTCCAGCCTGAATAAGAGAGCAAGACTGTCTCAAAAAATACATAAATAAATAAAAATAAAAAGGAATGAAGTAATAATGTAAGAAATTTATCAGTATATAATAATATTAATTTCCAAATTGAACAGGCCCATTGTGTGTGCAGGCCAGTGAATAGAATAGGCACATACCAAGTCACATCATGTTAAATTATAGTACACTGAGAAATAAAATCCTAAATATATCCAGAGAAAGAAAATATGAGGGACAGTAAAAACACAAAGAATGGGAAATAGAATGACATGAGATTGCTCAACAACACAGAATCTAGAAGATAGTAGAACAGTGGTGCCTTTAAAATTATAAGTCAAAGTGACAGAGAATTCTATACCCAACCAAACTATCAAGTATGAAGCTAGAATATTTTCAGACAGTCTAGGCCTCAAAATTTTATATTCCAAGTATACTTTTTAGGAACAATTGAGAATGTGCTCCCCCAGAATGAGCAAGTAAAATAAGAAAGAGGAAGACTTGGGATTCAGAAAGTAAGCTATATAGCAAACATGGAATTTTTTTTAAAAAAGCAATAAAGTACTGATACATTAACCTTAAAAACACTATGCTAAGTGAAAGAAAGTCAGACACATAAGACCACACATTGTATGATTCCATTCATATAAAATGTCCAGAATAGACAAATCTACACAGAAAAAGTAGATTCGTGGTTTTCTAGGGATGAGGGACATGGAGAAAATGGAGAGTGATGGTTAAGAGGTTCAGGGTTTATTTTTCAGGATGATGAAAATAGATTGTGGTGGTGGATACACAGTGTTGAATATACTAAAAACCACTGAATTGTACATTTTAAAGACATGAATTGTATAGTATGTGAATTATATTTCAATAAAGGTGTTTTAAAAAACAGGCGAGACTTAGACTCCCACAGAATAATAGTGGGAGACTTTAAAATAAATTAAATAAAAATAAAAAACAGGTACTGGGGCACATTTGGTCTACCCACCAAGTTTGCTGACCCCCTATGTGGAGTAGTCAGACTGCCTGGGTTAGAATCTCAGCTCTTTGTACAACATTGGGCAAGTTTTATAACTCCTCTGTTCCCTGCTTTCCTCATCTAAAAAGTGGAGTGGGGCTGGGCATGGTGGCTCAAACCTGTAATCCCAGTACTTTGGGAGGCCAAAGTGGGAGGATCAATTGAGCCCAGGAGTTCAAGACCACCCTGGGCAACATAGGGGTGCCTCATCTTTTAAAAAATTGTTTTTTGTTAATAAAAATTAAAATTGGAATGATAATTATATCTCAGAATGTTGCTATACAAAGAAGTGAGTTAAATATGTATGGCACCTGCAACAGAAATGCTCTTCAAATGCTGGTGATTATTATAGCTTCCATTTTAGAATTGAGGAAACTGAGGCTGAGACAAAGGAAGACTTTTATTCAGCCACAGGTGAGTAAGTGACAGATTTGAAGTTCAAGCTTCAGTCTGTCCTGTGCTAAGTCTGTGTTTCTTCCAATCCACCATTCTATTATAGCTGTCCCTTGCTGGCCATGCCCTAACTCACTGACAGACCCTGGCCTGGCCCTGCACCCTCTGGCCTTTCATTTTCCCCATGCCGACTGAAGAGTTTGGCCCAGATGCCCCCTGCATTAGTCTGTTTTCACATTGCTATGAAGAACTACCTGAGACTGAGTAATTTATAAAGAAAAGAGGTTTAATTGACTCACAGTTCAGCATGGCTGGGGAGGCCTGAGGAAATGTACAATCATGGCAGAAGGCAAAGAGGAAGCAAGCACCTTCTTCCCAAGGTGGCAGGAATGAGAATGAATGCCTGAGGAACTACCAAACACTTATAAACCATCAGATCTCTTGAGAACTCACTCACTATCACGAGAACAACATGGGGGAACTGCGCCATAATTCAATTATCTCCACTTGGTCTCTTGCTTGACACACATGTAAGGATTATGGGGCTTATCATTCAAGATGAGATTTTGGGTGGGGACACAGCCAGGCATAGTGGCTCACGCCTGTAATCCAACCACTTTGGAGGCCAAGGAGGGCGGATCACCTGAGGTCAGGAGTTCAAGACCAGCCTGACCAACGTGGTGAAACCTCGTCTTAAAAAGAAAGAAAAAAACAGCCAAACCATATCACCCCTTAAGAGCTATGTTATCTATGACATTTTACTAATGGATGAAGAAGATGATATGGAAATACCATGTCTTTGGGAGGCCCCATGCACCAGGCATTCCCGTGCCATAGTCACTAAGCCTAGGGGATGATTTCCCATCTCCCTCACTGGACTCGCATGCCAGTCACCAGAAGAAGAGGAGATGCACCGTACTTTACCTACAGGTAACAGAATAATGGCCAGGCTTGGGCATCAGTGAGCTGGACAGATAATAACTGGCAACGCGATACCATCTTGGATTCTCCAAGCACTCTGTGAAGGCAGAGAATAAACACCAAATTTCAAATTACTTTTCCTAAAAGGTCAAGAGAAATTGAAAGCAACTGCACTCGGCTAACAGCAGCCTTCTCTCTTGGAGAGCTGTCAGGGTTTAAAAATATTTTACAAAGCAATCATCTGCATGCAATCAAGAGAGATGCCTCACTCAGGTCAAGAAGCAGGGGCTGTTGAAATGTGTCAGTGGAGCTGTGCTAGGAAAAACCCACCACTGATAACTCAATTCTAGCCTAACTTTGGAAAGCAAGTTAAACGCTAAAGTAAAATAAAGGAAAATTAATCCCAAGTGTTCCCAAGTGGCCCAATTTGAGAAGAAATTCTTTTCCTTGTCGGTTTAAGGGTGAACTGGATGGTCAAGATGAAGATACACAATGCATGCTTCCGCACCTATACATGGCCTTCCATGTGCCTCAGGCTCAACTGATGCTTCCTTCATTCTGACCTTCCATGGTGCTGGGAGCTCCACACAGGGATGAGTAAGACAAGGCCCCTGAGGACACTCTCTGTCCACTGAGAGGACAGGCGCATCCACAAATAACAGTGGCACTTGAAATGATATAATAGATAAACAGGGTGGTCAAGTTGGGCCTCCTAGCCAGGGTGCCCTTTGAATGGGCTCCTGCAGCAGGGAGCGCTCACCAGGCAGATGGGGAGGGGTGGGGAGGCCTTCTAGGCTCATGCAAAGACAGAAGCTTGAATCAGCCTGGAGCCGGTGGCCAAAAAGAACGGTGTTATGTGGGACATACATATAAAGCAGTGGAGCGGGGAGGCTGCAGAGGCAGGCAAAGCCAGTGAGTGACACAGGGTCTTTCAAGCCTAGGGAGTGGGTGTGAACACGAGCCTGAGCTCAGCAGTGGGGCACTGAGGGTTTGGAACTGGAGCAGGACAGGACTGAATCAAACTTTTCTGTGTACTTCTGGCTGCCTAGTAGAGAAAGCCTTGGAAGGAGGGAGTCCAGAGGCAGCTGGCCAGAGCCTGAACTAGGCATTCATTCAATACATGTTGACGGAGCACCCACTGTGTGCCAGGCACTGCTTCTGGTGTGGGGATGGAGAGAAGGGGGCAGACCTGGAGATGTCTGGAAGGTCACGTGGGTGATGAGGAAGAGATGCAAGTCCAGAGGACTCCCCGGCTGTGGCTTGCCCAACTGAGGGATGGGTGGAGGTGTTATTGGCTAAAATGAAACCAGAAGGAGAAGCAGGTTTGGGTGACAAGAGTGAGCTGAGTGTTGACAAGAGTGACAAGAGTCTTGGAGTGCTGAGTTTGAGACATCTGCAGAGCAGTGGAGACCTCTCCCAGCCTACATTTCCATCGATGCTGTGGGACAACAGCCTGGGTGTTGGGGTTGTCCCTGTCTTCAGCTTTCCTTGGTCTATATTTCTGGAGCCAGAGAAGTTCCAGGGATATGCCCAGGCAGAGTGGGGGGAACCTGAGGGAGTTCGCTTGTTCAGAGGAGCCAGGATGAGAGAGAGAGGAAGCCGGGTGTGGCTGCGGAATCTGGGGGAGGAGGGGGTCTTTGGCAGTCTGTATGCCTCCAGAGGAAGCCATGGAGCAAGGGGACAGACTAACCTTTCAGCCTCAATTTTCTGTCTATAAATAGGATTGATAAAATTGTTGAGGATTAAACCAGACAGTTCAGGTAAAATTGGTAGCAAGAGGCCAGGTCCATAACAATGGATCTCTAAGTGGCTGATGTTTTTATTAGCTTATTGGGTCCCTGGAAGCAGCTAGGATGCAAGTCCAGAGGTTTGGGGATGCATATTCAGCTCCAGGCCAGGAAGAATCTTAAAAGGCCTGGGAGAGAGCGAGGAGAAAGGGAGAGGAGTCAGGGAGATGAGCGGATCAGCGCCCCCATCCCCAGCCCCTACTCCTGGTCAGGGCCTGAGGCTGCATGCTACCACAAATCCCCTCTTCCCCACCGACATGGGAGCCAGGTACCAGTGCAGGGTGGGGCAAGGAGGTGGCAGGGTGTACTGGGGGAGCCAGGAGGCAGCAGAGGCCAGCAAGAGGAAAGCAGCTGGAGGGCACTGACATGTGAGAGAGGACAGCTTGGGCACCCTAGGGGTGAAAGCCCCGTCTCTGCACCAGGAGGAAGAGGTCCAGTGAGGAACTGCGCAGAGGCTTAGGCCTGCCACATCTGACCCTTAGGCAGGCTGCTCTAAGGCAGGGGAAATTGACTAATCCCCCAGCACCATGACCTTCAGGGATACCCAGTCCCAGAGTCCCAAAAAGGTAGACCAGATCGGCAACAGCCTACCACCACCTCAAAACACAGCCTTTCCAAGAAAACCACCCCAAATCAGTTCAGGGCACGTCCCCAACAGGCGGATAGAAACACCTGGCCACTGGCTTCCTGGGCCCAGCTTTCGCACCAGGGAGAGGGTGCTTGGGGGCTGGGGTCTCTGATCAGCCCCATGCTGTTGCCTACCTGTCACTCTCCGTCGACTGTGGGTGGGGCTTGAAGAGAATCCCCCTGCTTGGGGGGTGCCAGTGACATGGGGGCCCTGTGTCTGCTAACACCTCTCACTTTCTCCACTCCCCTGCCCTCATACCATTTCTGGTTCTAACATGAGGGTCAAATCTATTTGGAGGTCAAGGTGAGGCAGCAGGATATACCTTTCAGGTTTCTTCCAGCATCCCAGACCTCTGTTGCCTTCAGCAAGCACACACTTGAGCCAGGCACTTGGACACAGACAAATCCTCTTGCCCACGCTGGCCCTCAGGCATCACATTACCATTCTCCTGCACTGCCTCCTCCAATGTCAGCCTGTGAGAGTCTTATCCATCCCGCAAGGATGGGCTTCAAGGACACTGCCTCCAGGAAGTTACCCTGACTGAACCTTCTTTTCTCTCCCTATGTCTGCCTGAGCCAGAGTGAAACTTTCTCCTTTGAGCTCTGGCATCCCTTTCTCTGACCCTGGTTTCAGGTTTATTCATGGCAGGGCAGACTCCTCCAAGAGGCCATGAGGTCTAAGAACATGCTTTTTTTTTTTGAGACAGAGTCTTGCTCTGTCACCAGGCTGGAGTGCAGTGGCACAGTCTCCGCTCACTGCAACCTCCGCCGCCTCCCAAGTAGCTAGAATTACAGTAGCTAATTTACGGTAGCTAAAACCCTGTCTCTTCTAAAAATTTTTGTATTTTTAGAAGAGACAGGGTTTTACCATATTGGCCAGGCTGGTCTCGAACTTCTGACCTCGTGATCCACCCACCTCAGCTTCCCAAAGTGCTGGTATTATGGACGTGAGCCACTGCATCCAGACCAGGGGATGCTTTTTGAGCACCTCCTGAGCACTAGGTACTGTGTAAGTGTGATGTGCACCACCTCATGGATGCTGACCCTTCACTCAGGGCTGTGAGGTGGGCGCTGAGACCATCCCCATTCTACCACAGGGAAAGTAGGCCACTGCCTGACAAGCCAGTCATGGGAGCAGGGAGCTTATCTGCCTCGTCCAGAGAAAATAAGAATGGGCGGGGCCTGGCCAGCTGTTCTGCTGCTCTGCCCAGTGCCATCTGCCCGGAGCCCACTCTGCTGCCACCAGCTCTGCTCCACCTGCTCCTTCAAATGCTAGCCTTGGTTTTCTGAAGGGCCTCTGGCCAGCTGGGAGCCTCCATCCCAGGGCATGATGTAACCTGTGATTCCTCTTAGCTGGAGCCCTGGACGGCTGAGTCTGGGGGTTTCAGGGTCCACCCGACCTGGCGGCAGCCAAGGTGCCAGCCGGGCTGCATCTCCCGGACTCTACATCTGTGCCCTGCTGCCCAGCCCTGGAGCTGCCACCTGCTTTCAGTCTTCAAATGGCTTGTGCTTTGAGGACCCCAAGTTCCGCTGGCCACATCCCTGGCCCCCAGAAATACCTTAAGGTGACCCATGGGCCCTGGATGATCTGCTCCCCCCACTTCAGTCCCCCATTTCCAAGCCATTGCTCCAAGCCCCAGGTCCTCCCACCTGCTGGCTTCTCTCCTCAAGGTCATGACACCCAAAGCTTCCTCTTCCCGGCCAACTCCATCACTCTCCAGGTCTCTGCTCTGCAGTCTCCTCAGGGAGGCCAACCCTTAACCCCAGAGTAGATCTCCCAGAGCCCTGGGCCTTCTTCTTGTCCTCATCACACTTGACATGACACTTTAACAGCCTCCCCCATCGGAGTGAGAGTGAGCTCCATGAAACAGGGCACTGGTTCCTCCGAGCCCAGCACAGTGCCTGGCACACAGCAACCACACTGAGGACAGGACACACAGGCTCCCAGGACACTGGGGAGGGAGGGAGAAGACGTCCTTAAGTGAAGGTTAGGAAAAGCAGCCCGTAAGACTGGCATCTGAGCTCATACCCAGGTGGGCAAGGCAGGAAGGGCATTCCTGAGATAGGGAGCAGCCTGGGCAAGGGGTCGAAGGGGCCCCGTTATGCTCCCCACCAGATAGATGAAACCTGGGGCTTGGCTGGATTCCACGACCTGCCCAAGTTGGCCCCGTTAGCAGCAGAGCCCGAGTTCAAATTCAACCAGTTTGATTCCACGGGCTACATCACCCATCCTGGCCTATCTGGCACCCTGGCCCATCGCCCGTGCCATCCTCTGGCTGCAGTCTGTAGAATGACTCAGGGGAAAGTGTCTGAGCCCCCACGAAGAAAACCATATTCCAGGCTGAGCCCCAGACCTGCCGAGGAAGCTGAACAGAATTCAGGGAGAAGGGAAGCTCTGGGCTGGGGGCTGTGGTCCAGGCCTGGTGAGGGGATTGGGGCCCCTGGGTGGGGGCCTTCTCTGTGCCTCCCCATCATAACCCTTCCCCGCCCTCCCCCAGCCTCTGTTCCTTCACCTGTTCAATGGCACCAACCATGCCTACCTTGAGTCATTTTTATCAAGCGAGGAAATGGAAATAAAACACATAGTCTCCTGCAAATGTCAATTGCTGACATAAACATTTTTATTATAATGACTGTTAGGAATACGATTGGTTTCTAATTGGTTTCCCACTCCACATTGTGTTTTGATCATCAGAGGCATTTGGGATTACAGGGGAGACCCCTTCTTGGCAGCAGCAGCCCCAGGCCAGGGGCCGCCCTGAGACAGACTCCATCATCCCTTCCCTGTCCTTTCTGTCCCAGCCAACTGGCTCCGTGCCTTGCTCAGGCTTCAGGGTCTCCATCCTTCTGGGCCATTCCTCTATTCATTCAACTCAGGAACCTCTGCTGGCTGCCCACCATGGACAGGGTTTTCACTGGAGGAGCCAGAATGTCAGGCCCTGTGCTTGGGGAGTTACTGGGCAAGACAGAGGACACCAGTAGAAGAGCCAGGGCTGTGCTGGGGGAAGCACTGGGTGCCCAAACAGCACAGAGGCCCCAGTCCAGCCTCTCTCCGTCTCCACTGTTCTGATCATCCTCAGCAGCTGTAACTCGGGGCTCAGTCTGGAGTTCTGGGTTGTCCCAGCCTGCTGTCTATATCTTGGGGTCTGTGGCTCCTGCCTTCATCACATCCTTCCCCTCCTCCCATCCTGGCATACAGGCTGCTCCTTTGGGGAACTCTCCAGGTGTTCTGCCTGATGAAATCCCATTAGAACAGCCTTGGGGGAATTCAGTTCCCCTCAAGAAACATCGATAAGCATAGTTAAGAGTATGCGTACTGAGAGTCAGCAAAAAACAAAATTGGATCGTACCCACAGCTGCCCTGGGAGGGCAGAATTACTACTACCCCCATTTAACAGATGAGACATTCAAGGTTCCATTCATTCATTCATCTCTCCCCACATGCTGGAGATGCGGCAGCAATCATGTGATCAGGACCGCTGCCCAGAGGAAGGAAGTTCAGGGACCCTGAGTGAGTCGTCCTAATGAGATGACAAGAGGAAAGGGGGCCCCGGGAAGGGGGACTGTAGGGAGGGTCAGAGACCTGGAGGAGGAGGGGATGGCAGAGAGTGGTGAGTCAGGATGGAGAAGCAGCACAAGTTAGCTATTTGCTCAACTCCAAGTGACAGCCACAGCTGGAACCCACTAGACTCCAAGCCCAGCGCTCTTCCCATAACGTCACGCTGCCATACTGACGCCTGCATGGCCGTGCCCCGTCCTGGGCCCTGTGAAGGAAACGCCCACAATGTGCCGTGAGTGTTACAGTGTGGACACTGCTGTGTGAGCCCAGAGAAGGGAGTTTGCCTGGGAAGACTGGGAAAGGTCTAGAGTGTTCCAGGAAAGGGCTCCCAATCCACACCCCGAGTGGGGGCTCTTGGATCTCGTGCAAGAATTCAGGGCCAGTTTGCGAAAGTGAAAGCAAGTTTACTAGGCAAGTAAAGGAATAAAGAAAGGCTGCTCCATAGACAGAGCCGCCCCGAGGGCTGCTGGGTGCCCATTTTTATGGTTATTCTTGATTATATGCCAAACAAGGGGTGGGTTATTCATGCCTCCCTTTTTAGACCATATAGGGTAACTTCCTGAATTGCCACGTCATTGTCATTTGAAAGCCATCATGGTGCCGGTGGGAGTGTGGCAGTGAGGAGGACCAGAGGTCACTCTTGTCGCCAGCTTGGTTTTGGTGGGATTTAGCCGGCTTTTTTATGACCTGTATCTTGTGCCGACCTCTGATCTCATCCTGCAACTTAGAATGCCTTAATGGTCTGGGAGTACAGCCCAATAGGTCTCATCCTCATTTCACCGAGCCCCTAGCCAAGATGGAGTTGTTCTGGTTCCAACGCCTCTGACAGGAGGGCTTCACAGAGGAGGTGACATGAAAGCCAGTCTTTGGAAGATGGGTAGGAGTTTGCCAGATAGAAGAGGACTGTCCATGTTGAAGGAGTACGGTGTGCAAAAACTCAGAGATGAGAACATGATTTGCATTTTGGGGACCTCACTGTGGGGAGATGAGTGAAGGAAGGGCCCTAAGAAGTCAGCCGCCAACCCCTGTGGCTCCATCAAGGTGTGAAAGAATCGGGCAGAGGAAGGAAGAACTGGAATCGAGGAGAGCTAGGAGCCGGGCTCCGCTGCACGGGGAGGGGACCAGCTGCCAGTAATTGAGGCGTGTTGTTGGCTCCTCCATTCATTCCTGTCTCTCTCGGAAGCTGATTAGCAATTGTTCCTCGAGCTTCTTAAGAGGCCAGGGGATTGCAGGGAGGGAGGGCGCGCCTGCAGAAGCTGCCAGGCTTCCATGGAAGGATCCAGGAACAATTTGGGAGGCACAGGAGGCCCCTTGACCTCAGACACCTACTCCTAACCCCTCCATGTTCCCTCCCTTTTCAACCAAACCTGCAAAATGGGGGAGGAGAAAAACACCTAAAAATACTGAGACACAGGGTAGCATTCTAAGGCAGAGGCATTTAAATCCATGGAGCAATGGAGCAATGGAAAAAAAAATCCTTGAATCACACCTGGCATTGTGGTCCATGCCTATAATCCCAGCACTTTGGGATTTGTGAGGCCCTTTGCTTCACATCCACCCTAGATACTCCCTTCTGTCTCACTGGAGCCCCTGTGTGCAGAAGCGAAGCGTGAGTGAGGACTTGCACTGAGGATGTGTGACTGCCCCACACCTGGTCCTCCAGAAGTCGGCGCTCAGCCTCAGCCAGTGCTGGCCCAGGACTCACCCCAGAAGGAGATGACAAGGGCAGTAGAGTGCAAGGTTGGAGCCCCCAGCTTGGGCTCAAACCCTGATTCTGTCACTTTTTGGTTGCGTTATCTTAGATCAGGGCTTCTCAGCCTCAACGCCAGCGACATTGTGGGTTAGAAACTTCTGTGCTTCGGGGGTGTCACACGGAGGGTATTTAGCAGCATCCCCACAGCACCCCTGAGATGTGACAACCACAACATCTCCAGACATTGACAAATGGCTCCCCAGGAGTATAATCACCCTGGCAGAAAACCACTGCCTTGGACAAGTCACTTAGTTTTCTTTAAACTTAGTTTCTCCATCAGTAAAATGGGAATTAATTGTGATAAGGACAAAAGCTAACTTGCATTGTTTACTAAATGTGAGAAATTGTTCTAAGTGCTAGACATGTTTTAAGTTTTAATTCATTGTATCGTTGCTGCTGTCCTAAAGGGGGGGTATTATTCTCCCCATATTCTGAGGAAAGAAATAGAGATGCTCAGAAGTTGAGTAACTCTCCAAGGTCCTACAGCTAAGAAGGCTGCTGTTTAGTCCATTCTCACTCTGCTATAAAGGACTGCCTGAGACTGGGTAATTTATAAAGGAAAGAGGTTTAATTGACTCACAGATCAGCATGGCTGGGGAGGCCTCAGGAAACTTACAATGATGATGGAAGGGGAGGCAAACACATCCTTCTTCACATGATGGCAGGAAGGAGAAGTGCCGAGAACAAGGGGGGAAAGTCCCATATAAAACCATCAGATCTAGGCTGGGCACGGTGGCTCATGCCTGTAATCCCAGCACTTTGGGAGGCCAAGGTAGGAGGATCACCTGAGATCAAGAGTTTGAGACCAAACTGGCCAACATGGTGAAACCCATCTCTACTAAAAAAAAATACAAAACAATTAGCTGGGCATGGTGGCACATACCTGCAATCCCAGCTACTCGGGAGGCTGAGGCAGGAGAATCGCTTGAACCCAGAAGGCAGAGGTTGCATTGAGCCAAAATCACGCCACTGCACTCCAACCTGGGTGACAGAGTGAGACTTCATCTAAAAAAAAAAAAGTCAGATGGTAGGAGAACTCACTCTCATGAGAACAGCATGAGGGTAACCACCCCCATGGTTAAATTACTTCCCACTGAGTCCCTCCCATGACATGTGGGGATTATGGGAACTACAATTCAAGATGAGATTTGGGTGGGGACACAGCCAAACCCTATCAGCCACCCAGCTCAAACCTCAAGCCCATAACCTTTATACATGTCCCCCAGGGCATAAAAAGTTCAGGACTGAATGAGGCAATGCATGTAATGTGCACTGTATCTGGAATTATCTCAGGCTCAATAAATGGTATTATTAGTCTCAACAAACCTCTGCAACCCAAATACTGGCCCTTTGTGCAAATACAACACATCGTATCTCCTGTTGTTTCCAAGTCAGCTGATGGTTATTGCGGTCAGGCTCAGTGGCTGACGCCTGTAATCCCAGCGCTTTAGAAGGCCAAGGGTGGAGGACTCCTTGAGGCCAGGAGTTCAAGACCAGCCTGGGCAACATAGTGAGACCCCTGTCTAAAAAAAAAAAAAATGGCTATTGAGCCAGTAGGCTGTGCCAGTTATCACATTCAATCCCATGAGAAATGTCCCTGCCCAGGTTGCACAGGAGAAAATAATGATCCAGGCATTATTTTCCTTGCTTGCCTTGTGCCTGGTGGTGTGACTCTGGGACTGGCTGCCTGTATAGCACGACCCTCAGCGAGACCTGGGTACCCACTGGCAGGCTCTCTCTGCTTCTGCAAGAAATGTCAGGGAGAAGATGAGCAAGTGGTATCGGCCAGAATGGCAGTGATGCTGAGGAAGAAACCAAAGGTGAGTGCCCTCTCCCTTTGCATTAAACCCAACTTTCCAGGCTCAGGGCCTGCAGCCTGCACAGTATTGAAAAACAATTGTCATAAGTTGTTGACACTTGAAAACATTTAAACTTGTGAGATTTCACATTAAAATCTGTATTACTGCCTTCCTTTCAAAATTTGGAAGAAGGGGCCGGGTGCGGTGGCTCACGCCTGTAATCCCAGCACTTTGGGAGGCCGAGGCAGGCAGATCACATGAGGTTGGGAGTTTGAGACCAGCCTGACCAACATGAAGAAAACCCATCTCTACTAAAAATACAAAATTAGCTGAGCATGGTAGCGCATGTCTGTAATCCCAGCTACTCAGGAGGCTGAGGCAGGAGAATCACTTGAATCTAAAAGGCGGAGGTTGAGATGAGCCAAAATCACACCATTGCACTTCAGCCTGGGTGACAAGGGTGAAACTCCATTTCAAAAAAAAAAATTTGGAAGAGGGAATGCAACCTGTATAGGTGGATAAGAGCAGGAGCTCTGAGGTCAGATCACCTGGGTTCCAGTCCTAACTCTGCCACTAGCTTGCTGTGTGTCCTTGGCCGAGTTACTTAACCTGTCTGTGTTCTGCTTCCTTCATCTGCATAAAGGGGATAATAACAGTACTTTCACCAAGATTGTCATGGAGATTAAATAAGAAAGTGCCTGTACAGCACTTCTTCAGAACAGCACCAGGCACAAAAGAAAGAATCATGCATAATGTTAGCTGCTGTTATTTATATCTTTTTTTTTTTTAATAGGGTCTCTCTCCATAACTCAGGCTGGAGTGCAGTGGCACAATCATGGCTCACTGCAGCCTTGACCTCCTGAACTCAAGTGATCCTCCTGCCTCAGCCTCCCAAGCAGCTGAGACTACAGGCTTGATCCACCATGCCCAACCATTTGTACCATCATTTACAGTGTTTAGTATTAGGCAATGCTGACCCTGCATTGTGTCCCGGGCAGAGCTGAGTAATAGCTGTCCCTTTAGATGGAGTGTGAGCTCTTCCATTGTCCACAGCTCCCAACCTCAGGGACCAAGGCTGAGGTCCTCAAAAGGGCAACACTGTGTAGGAGCCTGACTCCTGGTTGTTGTGTGACTCTCGACAGTCACTCCATCTGTCTGGGCGAGTGTCCTCACTTCTAAACTGAAAGCACAGAACCCTGAAAACATTATGCCAAGTGAAAGAAGCCAGACACGGAAGACCACATAATGTATAAGTCCATTTCTACCAAATGCGCAGAATAGGAGAATCCATGGAGACGAACAGTGAATCATTAGTGTTTGCAGGAGCTGAAGGAGTGGGAGTGACACTTGATGGCTACAGGGTTTCTTGTGGGGCCACAAAAATGTTCTGGAATTCCATAGTGGTAATGACTGTACAACCTTATGAACACACTCATGAGGTGCTTAATGACAGGGATACGGCCAGGTGCGGAGGCTCACCCCTGTAATCCCAGCACTTTGTAATTGGCTATGCCATGTGGCCTAGGGGTGCAGTAGGCTACATCATCTAAGTTTGTGTAAGTGCATTCTATGAAGTTTGCGCACCAAAACTGCCCAGTGACACATTTCTCAGAATCCCCATCTTTTTTTTGGCGGGAGCGGGGGTGGGGGTGGATCACCTGAGGCCAGGAGTTTGAGACCAGCCCGGCCAACATGGTGAAACCCCATCTCTACTAAAAATGCAAAAATTAGCCGGGGGGGGGGGGTGCATGATTGTAATCCCAGCTGCTCAGGAGGATGAGGCAGAATTGCTTGAACCCGGGAGGTGGAGGTTGCAGTGAACTTAGATCTCTCACCATTGCACTCCAGCCTGAGTGACAGTGAGACTCCATCTCAAAACATGGTGAAACCCCGTCTCTACTAAAAAGTACCAAAATTAGCTGGACATGGTGGCAGGTACCTGTAATCCCAGCTACGTGGGAGGCTGAGGCCAGAGAATCGCCTGAACCCAGGAAAGCAGAGGTTGCAGTGACCTGAGATCGCTCCACTGCACTCCAGCCTGGCCGACAGAGTGAGATTCTGTCTCAAAAAGAAAAAAAAAAAAAGATGGGGATCTGCAAACATTCATAGGTCTTTCTAGCTGTCCTGTGTTGTGGACTGTGCATGTGTCCACCTTGATAGACTTATCAATGTTCACACGCTGGCTACACCTGTACATTGTCTGTATGTGCAGCTGTGTGCATGAGTCCACTGGAGCATGTGTCTGCACTGAACCAGAAGGGCTGTGCTCACATATCTCCTGTGCCCATGTGTCTCTTCTGTGTGTGCCGAGGCAGGCCACATGAGCATGAGGACCACAGCCCAGGCCTTGGAAGCTTTCCGCCAGCTTAGACTTCAGCACCAACTGCACATGGCAAATGGCACCAGTGGAAGACACTGATGCCAGAGGGCACCACTACTTCAGCAGGAGTGACACCAACGAGGCCAGCACCAGCCCCACCCCGGCCCCCTTGAGCAGGGATACGTGGAGAGATTCTGGAGCCTGGAGAGCTCAACAAGCTGGCAGCTCCAGGCTCCTCAAGGTCCCATGGACAGGCTAAAATCCAGAAAGCAGGAGGGCACAGCACAAGCTGGAGCCTGGGGACCAGGGGTGGTCTGGGGGTGCTCCATGGGGCCCCACCCCAAGCCTGCTCCACATATTCCCCTAGGGCTCCAGGAGTGTGGAGAGCCATGGGTGGGGAAGGCTGCCCCACAGGTGCACAGGTACAGGTGAGGCTGACACAGGTGGGTGAAGGATCTGAAGCAGGAAGAGGAGATACTTCCTGCCTGGTGAGTCTCTAGCTGCCCCCTCCAGGGTCTAGACCCTCTCTCCTGTCTTTGGGGCACCTTCCCCTCTCCTGTCTTTGCGGCATCCATCCATGGCCCCAGCCTCTCAGGCTTCAGAAGCAGCAGCAGATGCAGCAGGCTGAGGCTCAAGTGAGAGTAGCTAGTGGGCAGGTGGAGGCCAGACCACCCTTTCCCATCCCAACTGGCCCAGGCTGCAGGTGCTACTCCATGAGGCCCCAGCTAAGCACCAAGACAGCTGCCCTCAGAGAGGCCATGCCCGCCAGCTCCCTGTACCAACCAGAAGTTCCTGCGGCACCTGGCACCACTCAAGGCCCACCTGGGAAGAAAAGCTTCAAGAGCCAACTCAGCTTGGTGCCCGGGAGGTGATGGTCTGGTGAGATGTGGGAAGCTGAAGGTCCTGCCCCAGGTGGGGACTCAGAGAGATAAAGAAATGGCAGTTCAGAGATGGGAGGGGATTGCACAGGCTGCCTGTCCAGGCAGCAGCCAAGCTCCTGTGACTGCAGAGCCCTTTATTACCCTTTTCCACCCCCAAGCCAAAATGTGGGTAGGACCTGACTGACTCAGATCCATCTCCAGTTGCCCCTAGATACCCAGGGGGCTCCAAGAGGCCACAACCCAAGGACTGGACCCCTAAGACAAGTAGGTGCCCCAGGGTTGCCTGTCCTTCTTTACCCCAATATAGGGCTGCCCAGGGCCTATAAGGTGCTTTCCTGAATTCTGGATACATCTTCCTACCAAAGCTCAGAGAAGGCTGCCCACTTGCTCGAGGTCACACGGCCAGAGAGTCGGCACAAGACAATTAGCCTGTGGGTGCTCTCCTGCGTCTCTGTCCTTGCTGCCCTGGGTTGGCCCAGCTTCTAAGGGGAAGGGACCCTTTAGGTAGGCACTGTCTCCCCAGACCCCTCTTCCTCCTGCTCTGGCTTCAGCTTCCCCGCCACCCACAAGCAGTGATCAACTAAAGCCACACTTTGTCAGGGAGGCCCCAGCCCTGACTCCTCATCCGCAGCTGAGGCCACCAGCAGCCACCAGCACACCAGTCCCTCTGAAGGTCTGATGGTAGCCCCAGAGCCAGGAACCAACTGTCCTGACCCTCACATTGCCCCTCACCCCAACTGGCACCAAAGGGCTGCAGACCCACAGGACAGCGCTGAGAGGCATCCCAGGATAGGGCAGGGCTGCTTCAGAGGCCTGAAGACCAGCAGTGCTGAGAAGACTCTAAAGCTCTTTCCTTCCTTGTCCCATTGGGCCCTGAGGCCCAGATAAGGCACAGGTGCTGACAGAGAGCAAGCAGTGGCAGGAAGAGGAGCCCAAACAAAGAACCAGAGCTTTGCCCTGGGGGTAGACAGAAGCAGCGCCCCCCCCCCCCCCACTCCAGTACTCCCTGTAAGAGGAATCAGAAACCACCTTCAGAGATGGTCACTGCAGGCAGGTTTAATTCAAGGTCATGGGATGGTCCGTCCTCACTCGGCTGACCTTGCCCATGCCTTAGGCCTCCTTGGGCTAGCGTTCTGCTTTCTCACTCACATGCTGTACCTGTGCCATTGACCTTACACACTTATTGTGGGCAGATGGGGGGAGTGTCACATGGGCTGGAAGGGGGGTGAGGGGATACAAAATGAAAGGGATCCCCAACAGGGCCCAAGAGAATATGATGTCCAACTGCCCCACTTTGCAGAGAAAGACACTGAGGCCCAGAGAGCCCAAGGACGCAACACAGATGAAAACAGCATCTGAAAGCCGAGTTCTTACAGAAGCCTGAGCCCAGGCAGGACCTATTTTTACGCTGCCCCCTTCTGGTCAGAGGAGGGACTGCCATCCAGCGGCGCCCCTGTCTTGAGTCCACTGAAATACATGGTCTCCTTTTCTCCTTCTGAGGTCAGCTCGCCTTGACCCTACCCCAGGGTCCTATTCCCTCCTTGTCTGTAGATCTGGAGGATCCTCAAGGGCAAAAGGCACACAAATGTCCCTACCCAAGGCTGGCCCCCTTGAGCAGGGATACGTGGAGAGGTGACCAGCTTTGCCCTGCTGAGCCTGCCCGGCAGCCCACAGTCCCATCTGGGCCCCATCTTCAGTCCTCATCTCCAGGCCTTCTCTTGTTTCCTGCATGACTGATCACGTCCTCTTTCTTGGAACCCCCTCCTTCCTTGGCCCAAGTGATGCCACACTGTCCCGGGTTTTCTCTCTTTTGTGGGCATCTTGCTCCTCTGGTCCCAGCCTGTTGATGATCCCTGAGCCTCTTGCTTTGGCCTGGATTTGGAGCTGGGTCACCTAGCCGGCAAACAGGTAGACACCTCAGGCACCATCAGACCAGGAGCATCAAACAAGGAAGACAGGGAGGAAAAGGTGCAGTAGTGCCATCTCAACTCACTGCAACCTCTGCCTTCTGGGTTCAAGTAGCCTCCTGAGCAGCTGGGATTACAGGCGTGTGACACCATGCCTGGCTAATTTTTGGTATTTTTAGTAGAGACGGGGTTTAACCATTTTGTCCAGGCTGGTCTCGAACTCCTGACCTCAGGTGATCCGCCCACCTCAGCCTCCCAAAGTGCTAGGATTACAGGTGTGAAACACCACACCAGGTCAAAAGTTTTGTAATACATGTTAAGGGTTACATGTTATACTTTAGTCTCCTTTTTGACTCAGAGAGGTGAGGTGAGCTCCATGACGTCTTCGGTGCTTAGGGCTTCCAAGGACCCTTCCTGGATGACCTCAGCTGTGCACCACCTTGAACCACCTGTCAGTAACCTTCCAAATCCCACGTGGCTATCTCCAGGCCTGACTTCAGCTGCCTCCAGGATACCTCTCAAGATGTCCCCTTGGCTGTCAGGCTCTACAGAGCCAGATCAGACTCATCATCTCTCCCCCAGGTCCCTTGGTCAGCACTGATATGCCCCGAGGTAACTTCATCTTCTGGCTCCATGCCCACCATGGCCAGTTCCTCACCAGCCTGGCAAGTCCATCTCCTTCATAGCTCTGGAATCTGCGTCATTCTTGCCACCTCACTCCTACCCATGTCCTGGTCTGGGTCACCACACCCTCCTGCCTGGCCCTCCTGACTCAGTCTCTTCTCCTTAGCCGGTGTTCACATATGCTTCCCTCTCTCAGCCTGTCTCCAGACCCCTGTCCCCCAGAATGAAGCCCACGCACTTGGCCTTGAAGACCTCCAAGGGGTAGCCTGGCCACCCTCCGCAGCCTCATCTCCCACCACCCAGGATCTCACACTGCTGGTCCAGGTGCTGAGATGCTCTCAGAGTTTGATGATTGACGAATAAATCACACAGGAGAGTGGCTGGGCTGGGGTGAAGTAGAAGGCTAGACATACCTCCCAGGGCTCTTCAAGCTGGTGATGTCCGATGATGAAGTTGTCCACTCTGCCACTAAAGACCACCAATCTGCCGGTGGCCCCAGCCCAACCTGTACTCCTCCCATGATAGGGAGCTCCACCCCTCACACCATCACTGGACTGGCCCTTCTGTGAGCAAGTTCTGCTCACATGTTCTGTGGTACATGCAGAGAGGGGTAGGGAACTGGAACTCAAAAGACCCTCGACCCTAGGGACACAAATTCCTTTTCCTCCCTGAAACTCCATCCCTGGGAGTTCCAGTTCTCTGGGTCTGGGCCTGGGCTCCCGCACGTGGCTCAGCTGTGGCTCTAGGAAGCTAGCCTGGGCCTGAAAGCGAGATTGCCAGGAGAGCCGCTAGAGGGCAGTACTGCCCCACACACACCCCGGGGCCAGCTTGCCTTTGTGTCTCAGGTTGCGTGGGTCTTTCAAGGAGAGGCTGAGCGTCTGTGTTTGTGTGTATGTGACTGTGAGAGTCTATTACTCTGTGAGTCTCTGGCACAGGGGGAGGGGTTGTCTAGGCCAGTTGGTGTAGGTGGTTGTCCATTTTCGCTCACATCTGAATCCCCCAATTTCCATCCCAGGAAGGTATGCAGATGCCTGCTCACTCGGCGGGGTCCCAGAGCAGGATGGGGGAGGAGCATGGCCATCCTCTGAAGATCCCTCACCACCATCCCCCCCCCCAACACCGGGTCTCCACACTGGGCCTCAGACACCTGTCACTTAAGTGACAAGGACCAGTTAGTTGTCCTTGTCGCTGTCTGGAACTTAGGGCCAGTCCTGGCCTGTGGCATCCAGGTGCTGCAAACCCCCAGTCCCTCCCTCCCAGCCTCCTCTCCCTTCCTGCCCACCATCACCGTACAGCAAGGACAGGGAGACTACACCTCCATATCATGGCGGAGGTGTCCATTTGATCAGCCCTGAGCTGGACACCAGGACTTCCTGGTGACTCATGGGCAGCCCCCAGACAGGTCAGGCCCAGGAGAAGGACACCAGTATACCCTCCCTGCCTCTATAATTGAAGGACATGCCTGGACACCAGGGTGCTGGGGCGGGAGCTGTCCTGCTGCCTGCGGTGGTGGGGATAGGGGAAGGCTGCTCTGGGCTGTACTTGGGATGTGTCTGGGAAGACAGGAAATGCTTGCCACCAAGAGAACAGCGTGTGCAGGGGAGGGAGGTGTGAGGGCACAGCCTAGGCAGCCAGGGGGCCTGTGCCGAAGGATGGGTGGGTCTGGTGGCATGCGGGAGACCGCAGAGGCAGCGGGCAGGGAGGGGCCTCTCTCCCCAGCAACTTGGTTAGGGGGACGAGACAAGCCACCCCATGCTCACAGCCAAGGCAGGGCTCTTGGGACCCGTCTCGTACCTCTGTGACCTCCACGGAGCCGACAGTCCCCGTTACTGCCCCAGCCGTCCCCAGGGACCCAGGAATGCAGGGAACGTGCAGCTGGAGGAGGAGGGCCAGCGACTGACATTCTAGAACGGAGATGCGCCCAGTGAGAGGCCTAGAGCCAGGAGAGGAAGTGTCATCAGGCTCGGAATAAGGAGAGAGAGAGCAGAGGGAGAAAGAGACACCAGGAGGGAAGAGAGACCGAGACGGGGAGTCGGAGGAACCGAGGCAAGGGGGTGCCGGAAGGAGGGGTAGGGAGAACTTTCTTGGCCTCCCTGCCCGCACCCTCCCGGGCAATCAGGCCGGCAGGAGGCAGGTGGTCCGGGGCAGACAATGGCGCGGAAGAGTGCGGAACCTGGGACTAAATTTGGCGTTGCCTTTGCAGGGCGCGGGGCGCCCGTTCATCTCGATGCAAAGGAGAGACGAAATGAATATGCAGCGCGGGCTGTAATTGGGCCGCCGCGGCCGCCGCCGCCGCCGCCGCACTATAATTTTCCAAACAGGATCTTGCAATCAGGGCCTTATTCATTAGCGCATAAACAATTTTGTTTCTCGGCACTCGAGCCTGTCAATCACGCGGAGAGGGAACATCTTGGCCGGAGGCGCGGGCCGCCGTGCGCGCTCCCACGCGCGCCCCCTCGAGCGCCGCCAGGTGGTTTTGTGTCCGGGAGGCCCTTGGGTGCTGGGGTCGGTGGGGAGGAGGTCCGGAGCACACTTCGGGGTCCCCACCCCAGCCCAGCAGATGGGGTGGGCGGCCTGGGAGAACACAGGTTTGGGGCCCACAGCCCGGGCTTGCAATTCAGCTTCTGACCTCACCGGCTCTGCCCTTGGCAACTTTCCTCCTCCTTCCCAGCCTCAGTTTGCCCACTCTAAGACGTGCTCAGCGCACTCAGCCCGCAGAACTAGAGGGGGCATCGGTTGGAATAATGGATGCTTTGGGTGCTGAGGCTGGGGGTGGGGAGCTGGGGAGGGGCCTTCTAGCTCCTTTTATTAAAGGAGGGGCTCAGAGGCCCCTCTGGGACGGCACCTGTGGCACTATCTAGTGAGGCCTCAGAGTGGTTCTCTAGGAGCAGGGCTGGGCACAGCCTGGGCTCCCCCACAGGTTGGGGTGTGCATGCATGTGTGAGCTCCCGTTCTGGCTGGCAGGAGGGCTATGCATCCCGGGGACCTGTAACTCTACAAGCCCATGTGTGACTGTGCCACGGGCTTTGTGCCTGTGTGTGGTTGTGTCTGTGTGTGTGTGGGCAGAGGTGCTGTGATTGTGTGTACAGCTACTTGGCTTCTGGTGAGACCACGGACCAGAGTGTAGCTACTTAGCAGTAGCCAGGTGACAAGGACTGAAGGGGGTTGGCGAGCCAAGCTGTGGGGTCTTTCGGGCCCAGGTGACCTGGCAGGAACTCGGGGGGGGGGGGGCAGCAAGCACTGAAGGACTGTACCTTTCAGGACAGATGACACCTCTGTCCTCCCACCTCCTCCTTGGCCACCCCTCCTTCAGCCCCATGTCCCTAGCAGTCATCCAGGGTGCCCAGGCTGGGGAGATAAGCAGCCTGGTTTTGCCCTACTGCCGGGCCTTTCAGTGTGGAGGGTTCACCTTTCCCTCCTCTCTGACCTCACCTCCAGCCCCTCAGCACCTCCCCTCAGACAGTACTGAGACTCAGCCCCATGCTCCCTCCATCAGGGGAGCCCTAAGGACTCTGAAATTTCAGGGCCAACTGTTGTAATCAGCTCAGCTTTACAGAGATCACAGCAGGTCAGAGCTGGACAGACCCATTGCAGGGATGGAGAAACAGAGGCCCAGGACCGGAAATGGGAACCATAGAGGCCTGAGACACCCCCAGCAAGTGGGGAGCAGAGCTAGAATCTGAACTCCTGTCTCTGGCCCCAAAGCATGGGGCAAGGACCTGACTTCCCAAAGACACACACCCCCTACAAGCATAAGCAGGCCTCCAACAACCCACCACGCCCCTCTCCCACCCCCACCCCTGCATCCTCCTCCTCTGCTGTGCCCAACCCCTGCCCCCTCCACAGTCCCCACTCCATACAGAGACAAAGAATTTGAGGATGTGATGGCAGCCAACTGACAGGCCATCAGTCTCTACCCAGACACCCTCTTCACAGCTCTAGCCCCAGCCCGGATGCCACCCCACCCGATAGTCACCCCCAGCACCGGGCCAGGAAGGGAGGTGGCCCGGGAAGGGGCTGTGGGGGAAGGCACGGAGTCCGGAAGCCCAGAGGAACAGTCTTCAACCTGTAAATCCGGCCGCGCCTGGCCCTGCAGCCTCCCAGGCCCAGCAGACTCCCTCCTCCTGTGTGTCCTAATGCACGATGCACAGCTGACCCCAGCCTGCCAGGGACCCAGGCTGTCTGTGAGGCAGGTGCCATGAGTGACTCCTGGCAAACAGCCCATTGGCACCTTCAAGTGCTGGACAGAGGCAGAGGCAATGGCTTTGGATGAGGAGACTGAGGTTTAAAACCCAGCTCTGTCACTTTCTGGCCAGTTGCCCACGGGCAAATCACCAGACTTCTCTGTGCCTTGGTTTCCTTATCTGGAAAGAAGAGCTATTGAACTCACTGGGCACCCACTCGGTACTCAGTGCTCAGTAAACAATAGGATGAAGGAAAGGAAGGCACAGAGACCCTTCTACCTGCAGGCCAGACTTAAACCCAGAGCCTCGACCCCAGACATGTGTTCTAGAGCTTTCACGCATGAGGAACCCTTGCCACGGCCCCACCTGCTAGAGGCAGCCATCGGGGTTTCTAAGCAGAACTCACACAGGTTTGTCATTATTGAAAAGCAGTCCTTTTCCAAGCCCTGTGTGACCTTTCCTTATGCACCACGTGCTCTCAGGGCCCTCATCCTGGGAGGTAGGTTACTCTGCCCATGTAATGGGGGCAGAACTGACCCCAAAGTGTCAAAGCCTCTTCCCCAAGGTTCTTCCTTAACTGGGAAGAAAAGGAGTCAGGACTTGAATCCACGCTTTCTAGTACTCCCATTTCTGCATCCATTCTGCTGCTGCCTTGGTGGGGATGGGCATTCCAGTTGGGGACACCTGGGCTGCTCTCAGTCCAGCCTCCAGAGCTGCCAGGTCAGCTGTGTAACCAGTCACTGCGCCTCCTGCAGGCTTGCTAGACTGTCATCTAGGAAGAAGAGGGTCCAAATTCAAGTTCATCAGGAAGTCCCGGTTCCGAGGCCCTGCTGAGCATCAAAGCTGGAGCAGTTGTGGGAGAGAAAACTGAGTGGGGGGGGAGGAACCAGGACTCTAAGGAGAACCAGGTCTCTAGACCTCCTTAGAGACCTAGAGGCACCAGTTTCCTTGGGCAAGTCCCTCTGTAGATCTTACCTCACTCCCAGCCTCCTCTGTCCTGGGGGCTTTACTCATATGTCAGTTATCTATGCAACATGGAGTGGGAGGAAGAGCTCAGAGGGTTACCAGCTACGTGACCTCCAGAAACTCATAACTTCTTAAGCCGAAGCTTTCTCATCAATGAGAACGGAATAGAATCCTAATAAGAATGACTACTCCATGCCCAGTGCACTATTCCAGCCCTATAGCCCAGCATAGTGCCCTACACAGAGTAAGTGTTCAATAAGTCTGTGGAGTGAGTGAATAATCGAGTGAACTGACAAAATAGAAAGCAGAAACCCCATTGCCCACAGGGTTCCTTCTCCCCAGCCCCAGCCTCAATCTGCTGGTGCCCTGGAGGCCCTTCTGCAGACTCAGACCCACCCAGTACCTCATTCCTGGTGGTAGGGGGACAGCTGCCTCCAGGGCCTAGGACTGCCTTGTCCAATGCAGCAACCACTGGCACATGTGGCTCCTGGGCAAGTCCAAACTGAGGTGTACTCTAAAAGTATAGGATACAAACCAGTTTTTAAAGACATTGAACCCCCTAAAAAAGCCATGTAAAATATCTCATTTAATTTTTATTTTGGCAACAGGTTGAAATAATATTGTGGACATATGGGGTTTGGTAAAATATGCAATCAAAACTAACTTCACCCACCTCTGTTTACTTTTTTAACGTGTTACTAGAAAATTTAAAATGACACACGGCTTGCATCTTTGGCCTGCGCTACGTTTATATTAGACAGCAGAGGTCTGGAAGATGCTACAGACGCCAGCCCCTCAAGGGTTCAGGTGAAGATCCTGGACATTCAGTTACAATGATCCCAAGGCCCCTCCCAGTGCACTCACATCTAGTGCACAGGATGTGGCATCTAACTCTGTTTCCCCCATCCTGCCCCCAGTTCTGTGTGTGGCCCCAGTATCCTGGAATCACCCATAGTCTCATTCCTGAGCTAGAAAAGTACTTGCACAGGGTCACACCCACAAACTCAGAAGTTCCTGTGAGGCTCGGGCATGTGTCCACCAGCCTTAACCCAACCAGTCCTCTCGCCTTCCACACCTCACTCTCCCCTTACACTCCTCTCCTTCCCGTAGGCCACACCGCTAATCCAGGTCCCATCCATTCATTCAGCAAGTATCTACTGAGCACCGGGGTACCAGGCACTCTTGCTGGGCCTTCATATATACTTCAGTCAACGAAGCAGACAAACCCTTCCACTCTCATGAGCTGGCATCCCAGTGAGGAAAACAGATAGTAAACAAGAAATCTAAGGCAAGTATATGGTACATGTTAGAAGGTGTAAATGCTAATGGGGAAAAAGAATAGAGCTGAGTAAGGAAGATCGGCACCACACTGACCTCCAGGTCTCCTGGCTATCCTCTGATCCATCCTCCGTGGGCTGCTGGAGGGATCTCAGGTCTGACCATGCTACGTCCCTGCCTGGCAGCCCTCACTGGCTCCCCAGGGCCTCCAGGCGAAGGTTTGAACTCCTTAGCCTAGTAATGCAGAGCGCCCCCATGATCTGGCCCTGCCAACCTCATCTTCCTGCGCTAGCGCCACCCTGCCTTTCCCTCTACCAAGAACACCCTTCTCACATTCCTGAGTCTGTTAGCCTTAGAGGCTCCTCCCATTGTCAGGCAGGTCTGCGCCCAACACATGTGGGTCTCCACGTCCTAGGCCTTGTGGATGCTGTGGCTACATGCCTGCTGCTGCCCTCGCTCTCACATGCATATGCAGATTCTCTGTGAGCAGGCACACCACATTCCCTTGTGTCCTCCTCCTCCTCAGAGAGGTCCAGTCGGGTGCAGGGGCTGCCCAGGTAAGTCTGATTTCCTAAAGCCTCAGCAGGAACAGGCGCTGCGATTCAGGAAGTCGCCATGGCAACTGCCGGGCCCTCCTGCCATCTCCTGCAATCAGCCGGGACCTGACCACCTGCTGGGCTTCCTGGAGATTCGTTCCCTGTGATTTGAGGCTGGGGGAAGAGGCATATGGGATCTCTTAGCACCCCCCACCGCCTGCCTTTCCTAGCCTGTCCTCTCTTTTCCCACCCAGGATGGCCGGGCTGCTGGGCTGGAACAGTGTGGTGTTTGGGAGAGGGTCCCCCTGGACTGGAAGCAGGGACTGAGTTTCAGGCCCGAATAACAACTTGTGTGACCTTAGATCCCTTCATCTCTCTGCACCTCCATTTCCTCACCCATGAGATGCCTCTCTGATAGGGTCTCTGTGGGGTCTGGGGCAATAATGTGGCACGTATTAGATATTCAACTAATGCTGTCATAGAAACTGAAGGTCTAAAACAATCTGTTGCTTTTACTGAGTTTTAGGGCACTCTTCCATCTGTTAGTCTGCCACAGCCCTTGAGGTGAGCTTTTTCATGACAATTTGACAGTATAAGAGCCTAAGGTCAGAGACGGGGAGAGAAGGAGATGGTGGGAGAAAGCCGGGTTGCTGGGGAGCCCCAGGGAAAACTCTCTGGGAAGAACGGTGCCTGGGATGGTTCTTTCTCTGCCAGCACACACAGGTGACCCTGCCTCCCTTCCACTTCCTGTCAAGAGTCGCACTCATCTCAGGCTGGAGCTGGGGAGCGAGGGGACTTCTAAATCCCAGGGCCCTCCTTAATAGAAAGAGCTCTGGACTGGAGGCAGGAGGCCTACATTCCTATCCTGACTGGCTGTGTGACCTGCGGGAAGGGGAGAGGAGAAGGGGTCACTTGCTGTGTCTGAACCCCTTAGATTAGAGGATAAGCCGGAGGACCCTAAGGGCACAACCTGCTGGCATGGGCTGTGGTTCCTACTCTAGATCAAGACAAGCTTTTGGGCCATTGCAATCCTGGGCTATGGCGACCTGTGAGTTTGCCCAATATCGTGGCACAGACCTCTCCCACTGAGAGATGGGCCTTGCTTCACACATGCTCTTGGCAAGACTGGAAACAGAGCAGTATCTGTGTTCTCCCAGCTCCACCAGAGCCTTGAGTTTCTTAATCATGATGCTGCATTGTCTGTTTCTCCATCTCTCCAGTTCTTGCTGGGAAAGTCACCCAAGTGAAGTAAAAGGCACCATGTTTGCCACTAGCCTTGGGCACATTTAATGTCCATGGTCCCATCTAATCCCCACAACCAAAGTAGCCCTTACTGCCTGCATTTCATGGGTGAGGAGATGAAGGCTCAGAGTAGAGTGACTTGCTTAAGGTCACACAGCTAATAAATAAGTGGCCAAGCTGGGATTTGAACCCAGGTCCCTCTAATCCCAGATCCTAGTAGAGAGACAATTCTTGATTTCTGCTTTACCTAATTGCCTGGTCCCACTCTCAGTGACAGCTCTGCTACCTAGAACTCCTCTCCCTCCTCTTTCTGGGGCCCCAGGTACTGTTCATGGCACCGCTTCCTCCTTATCCAGGCAGGAAAGGTGCTTAGACTCAGAAGTACAGAGCCAAAGAGCCTTTTGAGAGGACCCAGGGCAGCTCCACATGACCAGCTCTGCCTCCAGACAGATGAGAAACTGAGGCCAGGCTTCAGACCTAGAATTTTTTTTTTTTTTAACGGGGTTTTACCATGTTGGTCAGGCTGAAACTCCTGACCTCAGGTGATCCGCCCGCCTTGGCCTCCAAAGTGCTTGGATCACAAGCACGAGCCACCACGCCCGGCCTAGATTTTTTTTTGAGATAGAGTTTTCCTCTTGTTGCTCAGGCTGGAGTCTAATGGCTCAATCCGGGCTCAATGCAACCTCCACCTCCTGGGTTCAAGCAACTTTCCTGCCTCAGTCTCCCAAGTAGCTGGGATTACAGGCATGTGCCACCACGCCCAACTAATTTTTTTGTATTTTTAGTAGAGACGGGGTTTCTCCATGTTGGTCAGGCTGGTCTCGAACTCCCGACCTCAGGTGATCCGCCCGCCTCAGCCTCCCAAAGTGTTGGGATTACAGGTATGAGCCACCACGCCCAGCTGGGATCTAGAATTAAAGGTGCGGTCTCCTATCTAACCATGAGGAATGGTGGAAGGTGAATCTCACCCTAGGAGGCATAGGCTCTCAGAAAGAGGGGAATCCATGGAGAACGCATCAAGGGATTCCGCTCTTTCTGAGAGCCTATGCCTCCTAGAATCCTGTTGGGTGAGATTGCGTTCTACGGCAGGCAGGTCTGCTGGTCAGGGCATTAAGGTTTGAAATGGACTCATGGAGAGGAGAGGGAACAGGCCAGACCCGAGGGTGGGGGTTGGATGGCTGGCTGAGCTGAGGGGTCATGCAGCCTTGGCCCGGCTCCCATCTCTAGCCCCAGGGCGAGCGCGTGAGGTGGAGCTGCAACATTCAAGCAGCTTCCTCCCCTTTGTTGGGAGTGATGTCGCCCATTTCCTGGATGTCCAAGAACCGGCTTCAAACAATAGCTCTGTCAGGAAGCCAGGAAGGGACTGCTGCCCTGCGCCTGGTTCTGCCCCATCCCTCCCCACCTCCTGAGACCTGGCCAGGCCATCCTTTATGCTTATCTCTTTGAGTCTGATGCCTCTGCCACCAGGCAGCTGTGTTTCTGCAGGCAGGCCACCTAACTTCTCTGGGCCAGAGCTCTCCATCTAAAACCTGGGGAACAGATTCTTACCTAGCAGAGCTGGCACACAGATCAAAGGAGGTAATAACAATAGTAGTAATGGCGGTGGCCAACACACAACACATAGATAATGCATGTGGAAATGCGTGGCATGTGGTGGGCTTGAAAAATGTGAGTTGACAGTTTTCATAATTCAGACTCAATTCGCCTTTTCCAAATGCCTACTGAGTGCTGAGCATTTCCACATGCATGATCTATGTTTGGTAGGTTAACACTTATGGTTTTGGAGTCAGACAAAACTGGGTTTAAATCCCAGTTCTACCACTTACTGTGTATAGCCGTGTGACCCTCGATAATGACATAACCTTTCTGAACCTCAGCTTCTACATCCATAAAATGGGAATAACAGGAATGCCTGTTTCACGAAGTCACTGTGAGAAATAAATGGACCAATACATGTAGAACCCTTGGTGCAGTGCTTGGCAAAAAGCAAGTACCTCATAGGTGTTCACAGTTATCATTTCCACTGTGGGCTTCTACAGGCCCATTTCATATCTCTGCTCCCGCTGTGCTCCTGCCTCTGTCTGAGCCCTTCCTCTCTACACGTTATGCAGGCATCCAACTCTGCACAACTTTTAACAGAGTGGCAGGCCCACAGGAAGTCCAAAGTGAAGGAATCAGAAGTCTAGGCTCAATCGTAATTTCACTACTCTGAACCTTTCCCATCTTTGGGCCTCAGTTTCCCCCTCTGTGAAGGAAAGGGGATTTAGGGTTCTCTAAGGGTCTCACAATTCTGATGCTACATGAGTTAGTCCAGTCCTCTGACACCGGGCCATCCCTGACACTGGACTTAGCAATGGATCAAAGCCCTCACCCAGCACGAGAGGGCGACTGCATGCTCAGGTCACTCACAGGCTGGAATCCTCCCCAACTGCTTGAAGCTGTCTCCAGGCTTGGAAGCTGGGTGGATGCTTTTGTCAAGAAACAGGGCCTTTTCATTAATGCCATTGGCTGCCAATTAGCCTAAAGATGACTCACAGGGAACCCCCTGCCGGGGGCCTCTATTCAGACAGCCTGTGGCCGGGGCTTTGTGTTCTGCTGGCCCCTCCCTCTTGCCTGGAAAAGCTCTGCCCCTGCCTGTCCACCTTGCCTCAAAACCCACTGCTGGGTGCACTTGTCAGCCTGAGAGGTCCCATTGGCCACATACCTACTTGGTGCAAGGCAACTACGATCATCTTGTCATGGAGTCAACAAAACCACTCCAGAAGGGCAGCACTGTTGTTATTCTCCTTTCTCAAAGGAGAAAAATAACCTTCACGGAAGTGTGTTTCTCAAGTCCCACAGAAGACTCAACTGTCTCATGAGTCACCAGAGTGGCTATTTGGACTGTGTTTGCCAAATAAGCTTAGAGCTGCATGGCCTGGGCAAGACTCTTCAATCTCCATATTCTCTCCTGTCCGTCCTCATGATTCCGTTATCAGTCATCCCATTCACCAACTCCAAACTGGTAACTAAGACGAAGCAAAGGGCCTGGGTTTTAGAGTCAAACAGCCATGGATTATTTATTTATTTAGAAACAAGGCCAGGTATGGTGGTTCATGCTTGTAATCCCAGCACTTTGGGAAGCTGAGGCAGGCAGATCACAAGGTCAGGCATTCAAGACCAGCCTGCCAACATGGTGACACCCCAGTCTCTACTAAAAATACAAAAATTATTCAGGTGTGGTGGCTCACACCTGTAATCCCAGCTACTTGGGAGGCTGAGGCAAGACAGTCGCTTGAACCCGGGAGGCAGAGGTTGCAGTGAGCCGAGATCACACCACTGCACTCCAGCCTGGGCAACAGAGCAAGACTCCATCTCAAATACACACACACACACACACACACACACACACACACACACACACACACACAGGATCTTGCTGTGTCACCGAGGCTGGAGTGTAGTGGCATGATCACAGCAAACTGCAGCTCAAGGGATCCTCCCACCTCAGCCTCCCGAGTAGCTGGGACCACAGGAGCATGCTACCATGCCCAGCTAAGTTTTTCATTTCTGCAGAGGCAGGGTTTCACCATGTTGCCCAGGCTGGTCTTGAGCTCCTGGGGTCAAGTGACTCTCCCACCTTGTCCTTCCAAACTGCTGGGATTACAGGTGTGAACCACCATACCCAAGGGGTTTAATTCTGCTTCTGCCAGAGAGAAAATACACATAGTACCTGCCTTGAGAAGTTCAAGTCAAGAAAGGGAGGTAAAGTAGAACAGTAAACAAATGATCACCATGTAATCTGACAGACAAGAGAGCTGTACCTCATAGAAATGTCCCATGTCAATCTAGAGTCACTTCAGTCCTTTTAATGGCTGTTCAAGATCACACTGTGTGGCTCTATTGCAACTCATTTGACTGTTCACTACTAACGAACACAAGCTTTTCTCTCTCTTTCTCTCTCTCTCTCTCTCTCTCTCTCTTCATTTTTTACAAACAATGCCAAATGAACATCCTTGTACACTGCTTAATGTACTTGAATCAGTGCTTCTGTGGTATAATTTTACAGGTGTGAAATGGTACACCCATTATATTTTGATACAGGTACCAAATTACCTTCCAAACATTATGTATCAATACAAAAATGTATACTCCTCCCATTTCTAGGTCAATACTTGATATGAACAACTTTTTATATTTTTGCTGAATTAATTAAATTAATTAATTAATTAAATGGCATCTTATTATGGTTTCACTTTGCATTATTCTAATTGCTGTTGAGGTTAAACATATTTCACGTGTTTATTGGCCATTCTGATGCTCTCTTCTGCAAACTGCAAAAGACAGCCTTTGTAGATTTTTTTTTTTCTTTTTTTTGAGACGGAGTCTTGCTCTGTCACCCAGGCTGGAGTGCAGTGGCACAATCTTGGCTCACTGCAACCTCCACCTCTTGGATTCAAGCAGTTCTCTTGCCTCAGCCTCCCAAGTAGCTGGGATTATAAGCATGCACCACCATACCCAACTAATTGTTTTGTATTTTTAGTAAAGATGGGGTTTCATCATGTTGGCCAGGCTGGTTTCAAACCGCTGACTTCAAGTGATCCATCCACCTTGGCCTCCAAAAGCGCTGGGATTGCAGGTGGTTGAGCCATGGCGCCCGGCCAGTCTTTGTAGATATTTCTATTCAGGTGTTTATCTTCCAACTTTCTGCTTTGGTTTTGTCTCAAGTTTTTGATCCCACTCCTGCCTGTTATGCTTCTGATGCTCAGGTCTCATCCAGTATCCCAAGCACTGCTCCCACTCCTGTAGTTTAATCTTCCCCAGCCGTTCCTCCACACAGTAGCACTAGCCACCAGTTTCAGCCAGCCTGAATCCAGGAGGGCAGAGAAATTCAGACTGAATATGGCTCAATGAAAAGGCAGTTCAAGCAGGGGATGATCTCCAAAAGGCTTCTCTTCTAACATTTAAGATCAAAGACCTCATAATAATCCTCTAAACAAATTCAGCCTCAAACAGCAACAAAGTTACATGAAAAATTTCTTTTTCCTTTTTCTTTTGAGACAGAGTCTCACTCTGTCTTGCCGGCTGGAGAGCAGTGGAGCAATCTCAGCTCACTGCAGCCTCTGCCTCCTGGGTTCAAGTGATTCTCCTGTCTCAGCCTCCAGAGTAGCTGGGATTACAGGCATGTGCCACCACACCTGGCTAATTTCGTATTTTTAGTAGAGATGGGGTTTCACCATGTTGGCCAGGCTGGTCTTGAATTCCTGAACTCAGGTGATCCACCTGCTTCGGCCTCCCAAAGTGCTGGGATTATAGGCATGAGCCACCGCATCCAGCCACATGAAACAATTTCTAATGAGGGAAGTAGCTGACAAAATCTCGGAATCCCTTCCATATCTTGTCCTTCAAATGTCAGTGTGAGTGATCTGTTTAAAACAGAAGCCCAAAATGCCCTTCTCATTTTAATGAAATTCCCAGAATGAATTGCCCAGGTGGTTAGCTCTATTTCAAGAAAATATGAAAATTCCACTGTCTCCCCGAGCAAGCTGTTAATAGAGAAACTATGTTTCATATAATTCGTGACATGGAAAAGAGCCTGGATACCAACATGGTCCAATTCTTTATTTTACAGCTAAAGAAACTGGCTGAGAGGGGAAAGTGGCTTGCCAAGACCACATAACAAGGTCAGAGGTGGAGCCCAGCATAGCATCCCAGCCTCCTTTTCCTCTTTGCCTCGCCGCCCATCACAGTGATAGGGAAGAAAAGATGCTAAAGGACTTTCTGGAAAATTCTTTGGTATAAGTTCACCACTAAGATCCTTGGAAACAACCACAGCAGCCTAAGGGTGCTGCATGTTCAACATCAAATAAATAAATAAATAAAGCCTTTCAGTCAAACCACCGTCACAGGACATAATACCTTAGTTTTAGAGAGCAAGGGAGGAACAGTATTATCATTTTCTTTCTAACATCAACTTATCCATCAGAGCAGCAGAAATGATTAAAACAAGCTTCCAGAAAGGGCATGTCTGCTTAATTTGCATTCAACCCTCAAATTAAAGGAATACCAGCATGCAATTTATATTTCTTGCATGCAATTTATATTTCTTATTACCACAGCCTAATTTGACCTTTTATGCAACCATCTTCCCTTCAGTTCACAGACAGCATTTATACTGAGACTGTAACAGAGATTGCTGGGCTTCTTTTTTGAAAACACAAAAGCAAAAAGCTTGCAAGTCCCCTGTCTTTTCCAATGGTGTTAATCATTAAGGTAGAATCCTGGGTCTCCCTTTGCATAGAAAATGCCCTGGTGTTTATTCTGTATAGAGTGATACACATTCAATGATTAATGAGGCTACTCTCTCTTGGAGAGGTGATGGCTGTGCAGCATTCATTCAACAAATACTTATCAAGCACTGACTGTGTGTTGGCTGCTTTACATGAAGGAGAAGATAAAACTGCAAAGGAGATGCAGTTCTTGCTCACAAGGAGTGTCATACAAGGCAGGTCATGCCCGGGGTGCTCCTGAACACGGAGGAAGAGGTGATTCCCTTCCTGGGGGTGGGGATGTTGCCAGCCGCTTCACAAAGGAGACAATCTCTGTGAGACAGGGTTTCCCCATATTCTGTCTCAAGTTTTTTACCCCACTCTGGCCCTTTAGGCTTCTGATGCTCAAGTCTCCTCCAGTATCCCAAGCACTGTTCCCCCTCCTGTAGTTTAATCTTCCCAGTCCATTCCATCACACGGTAGCACTAGCCACCAGTTTCAGCCAGCCTGAGGATCCAGGAGGGCAGAGAAATTCAGACTGAATTTGGCCCAATCAAAAGGCAGTTCAAGGAGCAGATGATCTCCAAACTCATGTGAGCTGAATCTCCAAGAAAGGGTTCACCAAGAAGAGGTGGGGAAGACCATTGGAGCAGAGGACACAGCAAGAGGAAAGGCACAGATGGGGGCTCGACAAAGATGGAGTGTAGGGGAACAGTAGTGGGAGATGAAGCTGGAGCCTTCTGAGTTAGACTGTGTGGAGACTGACAGTCACACTGGAGAGACTGGACTTTACCCAGCAGACTGCAGAGACACCTATGACAGGAAATGTCCCTATGAGAATAAATGTGGAGGTATTATCAATAGTCTGTGGCCTGCATCAGGTTCTTCCACACAAAACCACACTCCAGGCAGACGAGTTTCCTCTCTGTTACTGAGCACAGAGAGCCCAGCCTTGACTTAGGGTTTTGCTTCTGCCAAAGGGTTTCTTCCTGCAGACTAGGACACTCTTCCATCCGCTCTTTCAGTGACTAGTTCCTTTTCACACTCCAGGAAGAAGCTCAAACCTCGCTTCCTCTGAGAGTCCTTCTGTGGCCTGTCTTCCTAGGCGTTCCCTCACCCCCTAGCTATTCACTATTACACTGACGCTGTTTGGTTCCTTCTCAGGATTTATCACAACCTGAAATCATCTTGTTTCTGCATTGCCTGTTTATTGCCTCCACCACCGGAATGGAAGTTCCATGAGGAACTTAAGGGCCCCCATCTTCTTCACTACCATGTCTAGAAAGGCAGGCTGTAAAATAAATGCTGATTGAATGAACTAGTTAATGTGTTTCCAGAGTTCTTGCTGCAACTACACCCTTTTCTCCAACTGAACAAAATATTTATGAGTATAAATGAGCAAGAGTGATAGTACTTATTACAATGTCTGTATGTCCAAGCCACACCACACACCAGTTTTTGTTGTTGTTGTTGCTGTTGTTTTTTGTTTTTGAGACAGAGTCTCACCCTGTCACCCAGGCTGGAGTGCAGAGACACAATCTCAGCTCACTGCAACCTTCACCTCCCAAGTTCAAATGATTCTCATGCCTAAGCCTCCCGAGTACCTGGGATCACACCACCATGCCCAGCTAATTTTTGTATTTTTAGTAGAGATGGGGTTTCACCATGTTAGCCAGGATGGTCTCGAACTGCTGACCTCAGGTGATCCACCTGCCTCAGCCTCCCTAAGTGCTGAGATTACAGGCATGAGCCACCACACCCGGCACCCAGACCAGTTGAATCTGAATCTCTGGGGGTGAGATCCAGACATCAGTATTTCAAGGTCCCCTTGGGTGATTCCAATGTGTATCCAATGCTGAGACCCTAATACTTTTGAAGGACAACCACACGGCTGTTGGGACCCGACAATCTTCATTTTGTTTCCCAGACCTACCAGTTTTCATACATGAAGCCTGGGCCATCTTACTTAGCTACTCCCTAATCTCTTGAATCTGTCTTATTTTTTAAAAGTAAATAAATTTGCAAATTTCAATATCTTACTTCAATTACTTGTGACACACATCACAAATAATCAAGACACAAAAAGGCGTCACAACCTCAAACTGAGACTTCCAAAATAGGAGAAGCAGCTTTTTAAAGCCCAAGTATGTCATGATCCATTTCGGGGCATTAAAAAAAAAAAAATCCTTTATTATACCCGAAGCAGTTCAGCTAGGATTTGATATCTACAAAGATGGCAATTTAACATCAAAGAATTAGTTGCATTTCTATAGAGGAGTAATTTATTGTTTGTGGTTTTATAGCACGGAGAGGGTTTGGAAGTCCTCTGGAAAGGTAAACTTCATGTACAGTTCATCATTTCCTGGATGTTTGCCATATACTGGGCACTGGGATAGAGAGATAAGATAGAAGTTCAACTCTTGCAGTGCTGAGAACAGGAGAGGTAAGACACAGCTAGTGTCATGACGGGTGTTACTCAAATACAGTCTATAACAATGCTACCATTTATCAACCCTCTACTATTAATTTTGTGTGTATAACTCACTATATAGTCATAGCCATCCCAGAAGGTAGGTACTATTATTGTCATTAATAGTAGGTATTATTATTGTCATTAATCTCATTGTTTTACATATGAGGTCTATGAGGTACAGGAAGGTTAAGTATCTTCTCTAGGGTCACACAGCCATTAAATGACCAGAGCCTGGATTCAAAACCAGATAGCCCAACTTCAGAGCCCTCAGGCCCAACAATCATACTATATTGTGTCATGAGAACAAAGGGGCAGGAAAGACCACTTCTGGCTGTAGGAAGGAGATACTTCCTGGAAAAGACAGCATTCATGTTTGCCTTCAGAGATGGGTAGACTTTCAAAAGGCAGATATGGGGAAGGACTGTTTCCCGGCAAGGGGGTAGCATTCATGAAGATTTAAAAATTCTTGATAAATGATATGTTGTAGAGTGTAGGGTACATAATAAGAAGTAAGGTAAGGCTGGGTGCAGTGGCTTACAGCTGTAATCCCAGCACTGCCAAGGTGGGCAGATCATGAGGTCAGGAGTTCGACACCAGCCTGGTCAATATGGTGAAACCCTGTCTCTACTAAAAATACAAAAATTAGCCGGGTGTGGTGATGTGCACCTGTAATCCCAGCTACTTGGGAAGCTGAGGCAGGAGAATCACTTGAACCTGGGAGGCAGAAGTTGCAGTGAACCGAGAGCACAGCCATTGCACTCCAGCCTGGGCAACAGCAAGACTCCGTCTCATAAATAAATAAATAAATAAGAAGTAAGATAATGATGGGAAGTGGGTTAGGCTAGGTCCAGATTATATGGAGTGTCAGAATGCCAGTAAGGATTTGGGCTTGAGTTAGCAGTCATTTGGGAGTCCCTGAAGGCTTCTGAGTAGCAGAGCACGTGGAGCAAACTGAAGGATGGACTGGAGGGGGAGATGGTGATGGGAGACCCCTTAGGAAGTCATTTTAATAATCCGTGCAAGGGAAACAAAAACAGCCTAGGAATGTGACAGTGAGATAAAAGAGGAAGTAGCAAATGTGAGCGATTACAGAAGAAACTCCACAAGACTTGATGTTGGATTGGAACTTGGAATAAACGGAAGAGTCAAAGATGCATCTCAGGTTATTTGACGCTGGGAGGATGGAGACACCATTAACACAGATAGGGAAGACAGGAACAGGCTTGGCAGAGGAAAGGAGGCAGATACATTTCCTTTGGGAATATAAGGAATTCATCTCATTATTCTCAAACCAAACCACCAGGAGGATGTTCTATTATTTGAAGCCCTGTTCAGGAATCCTTCACACTAACTGCTTTCCAATTGTTCTGGGACCTTTTACCTACTGAAATTGAGACATGCATTTGTTATGAGAGACTTAAGAAATTATTATATTTAATTACTTAAACTCTTCTGTCCTAGAAGGCTATGATGTCGTGTAATCCCATTGAGAGTACAGGAAAGCCAAAAGTTAGTTTCTTTGTTCAAGGAATTCAAAGCAAGGTGGGGAGGGGGGAAGGCAAGAACTGCTGTCCAACTTGGGCAAAAGTTACATCCTAGAATTGAATTTGAAACCATTAACAGTTCAAGATGTGCTGCTTTGATTCTACAGAGGTGAATTCACATTTGGGGAGTGAACAGTGCTAGAAGCTGCAGCAGGTAAATTAGCCAGACATACATCCTACTCAGAAAGACAATACAGTTTATTCCCTCATTTCCCATGTGATCCATGGACCAGTGCCATTAACATCAAGAAACAGCTTATTAGAAATCTCAGGCCCTCCCTCAGACCTACTGAATTAAAAATCATTAAAATCTCCAGGTGATTCATATACACTCATTTATTTTGAGAGCAGGGGCTTTGTAATCAGATGTATCTGGGTTTGAATCTCAGCTTAGCCACTTACTACTTACTAGCAGGTAGCCTCCTGTACCTGCTTCCTCATGTCTAAAATCATGTGGTTCTACACCTTGGTTTCACATTAGAGTAGGCTGGGAGTGCTTTCAGAAATTCCATGCCCAGGCCACACTATACACCAGTTATGAAAGAATCTCTGGGGATGGCATCCAAACATTGGGATTTAAAGGCCTCCCAGGTGATTCCAATGGGGACTCAAGGCTGAGAACCACTATGGCTTTGAAGAACAGGAGTGTGGCCATTGGAACCAGACAATATTCACTTGTACCCTGTATATGCTGTATCTGCTACTTCTTATATATGAGGCTGGGACTTCTCTTTTTTTTTTAGACTAAGTTTCGCTCTTGTTGCCCAGCCCAGAGTGCAGTGGTGCAAACTTGGCTCACTACAACCTCAGCCTTCTGGGTTCAAGCAATTCTCCTGCCTCAGCCTCCCGAGTAGCTGGGATTAAGGACATACGCCACCACACCTGGCTAATTTTGTATATTTAGTAAAGATGGGGTTTCTCCATGTTAGTCAGGTAGGTCTCGAATTCTCAACCTCAGGTGATCTGCCCACCTCAGCCTCCCAGTGCGCTGGGATTATATGCATGAGTCACCTCACCCAGCCTTGAGACTGGGGCTTTTTTTTTTTGAGACGGAGTTTCGCTGTTGTTACCCAGACTGGAGTGCAATGGCACGATCTTGGCTCACCACTACCTCCGCCTTCTGGGCTCAAGCAATTCTCCTGCTTCAGCCTCCTGAGTAGCTGGGACTACAGGCACACACCACCCTGCCCAGCTAATTTTTTTGTATTTTAGTAGAGATGGGGTTTCACCTTGTTGACCACGATGGTCTCCATCTCTTGACCTCATGATCCACCGGCCTCAGCCTCCCAAACTGCTGGGATTATAGGCGTGAGCCACCGCGCCTGGCCTGAGACTGGGGCTTCTTAACCTCTAGCTAAACTAACTTCCTTCATCTGTGAAATGAATATGACCTATAGTACCTTGTTCAAAGGACTCTAGGCATTGAAGGAGCTGAAATATGTAAAGGGCTTAGCGCAGTGCACAGTGCTCAATGAATACTAGTTATTATTTACATAAGGCACAGCTTCCTTTGCAGAAGGAACCTAGGAAGCAACATGGGTTGAAGTATCATTAAACACCAATCTGCTGCCATGCTCATACTTCACCCACCAGAGGTGACTTCCAATTACTTGGCCACCAAAAGGTTAATGGGTTTTGCCTCAGCAACTGAAAAAAAAATGCAAAAAACGATTTTTCATTAGAGATTCTGAGGCAAAAGTTGGCTGGCAAGTAACTTTTGCATAACAGGTGGGGGTTCTGCTGGAAGCACCCCAAATGCTTCCAGCTATGGGGGCAGCACCAGGTGCAGCAGGAATGACAGATCATACAATGCTTTTTATTTGAACTGTCCTAGTACTGCAGGCAACAGACCCTGCACCTCATCTGTCTAGTACCTCACAGCAATATCCCCACTTAGAAAATCTTGAATGAGCTCGAAGGGCCTTTACAAAGACTCTTGTCCAAATGCTTTGCTTTTTAGAGTGCTGCAAAGAGGTAACCAAGGCCCGGGGGGTTGAAAAGACTTATGCAGGGTCATAGTCTATGCAATTTAAAGCCATAACCAGAAGGCATAAAATAACCCAGTCAGGCGTAGAGGAAACAGCCTAGTAGTGAAAAAGGAGTTGAATGAAAGGGGTAAAAAGACATAATAGTGCTTTGAACCAAAAAGCTTTATAAACACTTGTGCCTTTAACCTGCCCAGGAGGTAGATAAGCATGTGCCCTTTAGTTTGTCCTCAAATTCAACCTCTCACAAGAGGTTAAGGAACACACCCAAGGTTGGAATTGACACTCAGACCTCCAGACTTCCTGCCTTTGGAGCTGGAAGTTCAGCCTCCACCTCCCTTGTCTATCAGGAAAAACATCTGGGTTATAATGCTTGAGGATGGGATATCAAGGGGAAGTGGTGGAAGTTCAGTTCTTCAAGAACTGCATAAGACCCTGCTAGGAGCCCCTCCCATTCCCCAAGTCACGCCTCAAATAAGTTTCTGCACTTCTATCCTGGAGGCTCCCCTTGTATGACCTTTAGGAAAATCTTTTTGCCTAAGATGTTGGATGGAAGGAAAGAGAGCTGAGACTTCAAAATGTGTGAACGCAGAGACACCCCAAGGAAAGCTGCCTTTCCTTCACACAGCCACTTCTCCCTGTTCTAACAGGGATCCCCAGCCACAGGAGTGCCTACTTAAAGCAAAGTAAGAGGAACAGGCAGGACCACAAGAAGAAAAAGCAAGGGGAAGTCATCTTTAAAGGCCAAAGGGTCACATAAAACATAATAAAATACAACTGTTTCCTTTAAAAATTTTAATGGACAGGAAATGGTATAGAATAACTGCCAAGTCACATAAATTAACTTTTTTGTTAATGTTTGTGATCCCGGAAAGAACACACTATCAGTCGATGCAAACTGCTTGGGCGTTTTCATCAGTCGTTGTCTGGGCACATGACTGAGTGTGAGCCATGGACCCATCTTTACTTGGTCCAGAAAGAAAAGCGGCTGCCATATAAGGCAGGCTTCAGATTTCCATCGTACTCAGGCTTGGGCTCTGGTCTTGGTCTTGAGTGATAGGGATTCTCTGGTAAAGGCCGATCTGTTTTCACTTTGGTGACCTGGGAAGGGTGAAGAGGGCAAAGGCAAAGTTGAAAGCTCGGGTGGAGGAATCTATAACCTTCAGTGCGCCTCCTGGTGTCTCCCCCGTTGCTCCCACTGCTGCCAACTGCTCCCTGACTTAAATCCCCAGCAAATCACATTCAGACTTATTTAATCCTAACACTCAGTAAAGCCTACTTTATATCATTCCATGTGGTAGAAACTAGGGATACAGAAGAAAACAACATATACACTGTCCTCAAGAGGATCACAGTCTAGTGAGGGAGAAAGCCAAGAATAATCACCAAGATTTCCCAATTACTTCATGCCTAACGGCAATGATGGACACAGAAACTGCCTGCTCTAAGAGCAAGAGCTGTGCACATCTAACCCATCCTGAAGGCTGGGGGTTTGGACTATTGCTGAGGAGGTAAGACTCAGCTTAAAGTCTGAACAGGAGCCAGTCAGAAAGACAAGGGCGGAAAAGACATTCCAGGTAAACTGTCATGTGGAGATAGATAGGCATGTCTTCAGAATGGCTGAAGCAAAGGCTGCATGAAGAACGGAGGGAGACGAAGCCTTTCACCAAGCACTTATTGTTAGAAATGATGTTGAGCACATTATTCCATTCCATTTTCACACTCTTATGAGGTCATTCTGCAGGGGCTCATTAAGGCCACCCAGCTAATAGTGGAAGAAGGAGTACACAAAGCCAGATATGCCTACTCCAAAGCCTGCACTTCTTAATACCACGCTACAGTGGTGGACAGCCAGATAAAAGGTATTAAACAATGAGCAAGGCTGGGTGCGGTGGCTCAAGCCAGTAATCCCAGCACTCTGGGAGGCTGAGGCGGGTGGATCACAAGGTCAAGAGATCAAGACCATCCTGGTCAACATGGTGAAACCTCGTCTCTACTAAAAATACAAAAAATTAGCTTGGCATGGTGGCACGTGCCTGTAATCCCAACTACTCAGGAGGCTGAGGCAGGAGAATTGCCTGAACCCCGGAGGCGGAGGTTGCGGTGAGCCAAGATCGCGCCATTGCACTCCAGCCTGGGTAACAAGAGCGAAACTCCATCTCAAAAAATAAATAAATATATGATAAGCAAAGGTGTTTGCATTTTAACCTAATGGTTAACAGGTGCCACTGAAGCAGGGCAGTAACTAAATTCCATCTCCGTTGGCTGCAAAGTGTGAAAGCTAGAGAGGCAAGACTCAAACTGGGAAGCTGAGCCAATAAGCCAGGAGAGTGGTGAAGTACTAAAATGCCAACAGGGAGAGAGATAATTTACACTCACAGTACCCCTGACGGCTACAGAAATCTCAACTGGAAAGTCAGCAGAAACTGTTGTCATTTTAAAGACAAAGAAATAGGCCCAGAGAAGTAAGAAGACATAAAGGCCACAGTTGTCAGCAGTCTTCTGATTATTCCTCTACTGATCTGAATTCTTAAGTCACCTCATGTAAGATGACCAGATTAATCTTTCTGTATGTATACATTCAGAAAACACTTATTGGGAACAGAGCTTTCAGGTATAGAATCACACAATTATTATTCTAACTACCTCATGAGGCATTATTATCTCTACTTCACAGATGAAGACCAGGGAGGCTGGCATGCCTAAGATAAAGATACACAGTAATGTCAGAGCTAAAGCTGGAACCTAAGTCTTCAAGTCTACTAGTTTTGTTTGCTTGCTTTTGAAAGTTTTCCCACCTCCCTGTCATACTTAGAGATGGTTCTTAATGGTCCACTCATGGTTCCTTAGTATGTGAAGCTCTTTTAAGGAATTAAAGACATTTATGAAATTGGCTGGGCACGGTGGCTCATGTCTGTAATCCCAACGCACTGGGAGGCTGAGGCAGGCGGATCACTTGAGGTCAGAGTTCAAGACCAGCCCAAGCAACATGGTGAAAGCCCATCTCTACTAAAAATACAAAAATTAGCATGGCGTGGTGGCAGGCACCTGTAATCCCAGCTACTCAGAAGGCTGACGCAGGAGAATTGCTTGAACTTGGGAGGCAGAGGTTGCAGTGAGCAGAGTTTGTGCCACTGTACTCCAGCCTAGGCAACAGAGCAAGACCCCACCTCAAAGAAAAAAAAAGATATTTAAGAAATAAATCTAGAAAAATGTTTCTCAAACTTAGAGAACCCCTTTTGAGGAAAGAACAAAAAAGCAACTTCCTCTTCTGTATCATCCCTTAAAAAAAAAAAAAAAAGGAGCAGATGCATGTGATCAAACTAAGTACTAGGTAAATGACTTTGGCCAGCTGACTTATCCTTCAATTTCCTGTCTGCAAAAGGGGGTTATTAGTAGCTCACAGGGTGACTGAGACAACGCAGGATAACATGTGAAAACTTCTTGATATATAGTAGGTGCTTTAAAGTTATTTTTAATATTATCAGGATGGTGAGCGTCTGGGTGAGAGAGAGCAATTCTGCCTGGGAAAGTCAGAAACTTCAAAAAAGGACATGACATTTGAGGTGAGAGTAGGTGAGTGAGCAGGAATTCACCAAGGGAAGGACCGAGAAAAGGGCTATCCAGGGGAACAGAGTGCAGAAGTGAATGAAGCTAAAATGTAGGCTTTATGCACCTGATTATCATATTTCCAGAAAGAAACTGGATACTGAATCTAGGTATAACTAAAACCAGTAATCCTCTTAGAGAAACACTTTATATTTTTTTTGGGATGAGGTTTTACTCTTGGCTCACTGCAACCTCCGCCTCCCAGGCTCAAGCCATCCTCCCACCTCAGCCTCTCGGGTAACTGGGACTACAGCAGCACACCACCACATCCGACTAATTTTTGGTATTTTGGGTAGAGACAGGGTTTTGCCATGTTGCCCAGGCTGGTCTTGAACTCCTGAGCTCAAATAATCCTCCTGCCTCAGCCTCCCAAAGTGTTAGAATTGCAGGTGTGAGCCATGGCACCTGGCCAAGAAATACATTTCTGAAAGAGTTAGGATAATTTTTTTTTCTTAATCTTACAGAGTTTTAAAAAATGTTAATATAAAGATTCAAGAATAAATATGCTTTCTAAGTAGCATGACTTGTTACTTCTCCTTTCATAAGAGTCAGAAATGAGAAAAGGTAGTTTTATTTGTTACATGTATAAATTCTACTACTTTCCAACCTAGAATTATCAACTATTTAAAATAATATGTTCAGTACATCAAAAGGTACCTGAAAATAATCATGCCAGATAAAAAAGACAAAAAAATTGCTAAGTTATCACTTATGACACCAAGCTTATAATCCAACTATTCACAGATGCTATACACAAAGAGAAGGGAACCAGATCAGGCACAGTGACCTGTAATCCTAGCACTTTGGGAGGCTAAGGTGGGAGGATCACTTGAGCCCAGGAGTTCAAGACCACCCTGGGTAACATAGCAAAATCCTGTCTCTACTAAAATACAAAAATTAGTCAGGCATGGTAGCCTGTACCTGTAGTCCCAGCTACTCAGGAGGCTGAGGTGGGAGAATCACCTGAGCCCAGGAAGTGAAGGCTGCAGAGAGCTGTGATCACACCACTGCATTCCAGCCTGGGAGACAGAGTGAGACCTGAGTTTTTTCCTCCACGCCTTACTACCCGTGCTGCCCCAGAGGGAACTGAGGGAGCTGAGACTGAAGAAGCAGGGACTGGTCAGATCATAAAGGGCCTGTATGCCATGTTATAGAGAAAATGCTTTATCTCACCAGCAATGGAGAGTCCCTATACAGCTTTTAAAAACACAGTGACGTAAGATTTATTTTTCACACAGATCACTCTCATTGTAGAGGTGTAACTTAATCCTCAATTCTTCAATTTCAGAGGGCACACTGTCTTCTAAAGCCCACAGTGATCCACTCTCCCCTTCCAGAAATTCATGTACCCCAGGTTAAGAACTCCTGTCCAAGAATAAGAGCAGCAGGAACGAGAGGATTAAAAAAAATCCAGGAGATGCTAATCTATAGGAAGTGACGACTGCATGGAATCAAAAGAGAAAGGAATGAAAAATTCAGGTTTCTAGCTCTGATGTTTCAACAGATAGTGGTGTCACAACTAAGATAGGAAATATAGGAGAAAGAGAAACACTTTTAAAAACAATTGTAAAACTAAAAGTATGTCATTTTTAGAAAAATCTTAGCTATGTTCCTGAAAAGGCACCTACCTAAGCCTGATCCTATTTCCCTAGTGAATTCCACAATAACCCCCACCATGTTTCCAACTGCCAGTGTTTCACTAATACTTTATCTTCCTCTACTCCCTTCTGTTCTTTAATTAGCTAATTAACAAAAAACAAATCTGTACATGCTAGAAGGTCTAGTTAAAGAAATATTTCTATTTTTAAAAATTCCTTTCCAGATCATATATAATCACTGCCTAATTATTATGTTTGGTAAATCTGGTAAGTTTTCATATGTGTATTCACAGAGACCCTTTTCTGACCACCTCCTGCCTTTATCCCACCCCTGAGTCAGAGAGTGAGACCTCCAGCAAGAGCCTTTTTACCTTTGACAGCTCTCCCAGGTCAGGCCGCACCCAGCCCAGTTTGTCCAGCACACACTCATCAAACTTTGCCTGCTGTTTGCGACAGTGACGAAATAACTGCTGGCCAGAATAATCAATGCAGGTCCAATATTCTGTAAAAGGCTCTGCACAGTGACGTTTTATCTGCCTGGAAAAGAGGGCTGGGTTAGGAGCAGCTCTTTGCAAAACAATGAAAAACAGAAAAGTGAGAAAAAAATAGGTATAGATCTCAAATACAGAGCCTTGCTTTTTGAAAGGTATGGGAGTAAATATTCTTACCTCACTTATAAAACAACTTCAAGATCCTCAAGTTGAGAACAAGTTAGTAAACAAAAAAGATTTCTGAGGTAGAAAACCTAACTTCTTTATGTCGTAGGAAGAAAAGAGAACAGCATAATGCACACACATTTTACTCAGAGAGGAACTTCTTACTTGGGGCCTATCTATTCTTCTCATTAGACCCAATTCCTCTAAGGAGTATCAGCTTAGCAAATTTAGAAGAGGAGACATAATTAGATAATGGACATGCTGATAGAAGTCAGAGGTGACCGACAATGGCAAAGGAAGAGGCAGAATTATAAAAAACAAATACACAAACTAACAAGCAGAAGATCCTGGGACCATTCAGTATAAAGACAAACTGCACTCCACTCCTCAAAAGCTCTAGGTCCTCATTCTATTAACATATTGAACAAAGCCAGATATTAATCCCTGCTATCAATAACAAAGTTATATTTGGTGTTCTCTGTTAAGAAGCAGGGTAGCATATAATTCATTCTGTGGCCACCAAAAATGGCTAGAGAAAATTTAACTTCTGGGTATAAAGTTTCAGCTTTTTGCAAAATCCCCCTTTTCATTCAACCCTGGTAGCATGCATGTTCCAGCAAGAATAAAACACCATCATTTTACATAAAAGCCATACTTGAGGCAGTGGAAGAAACTCAGAACACCTCTTTCTCCCAGTGAAATAACAATTTTATTTTTTAAGTGCTTAACTGCCATACTCCAGAAATCTAGCTATACCCTCACATGAATCTTGTTTAATATGGATCAGGAAGGAAGAATCTCAGCGATGGCCTAAGGAAGTATACAGTGAAAAGTCTGCTCTCCACTCCTGCCCAATAAGCCACTCAGTTGTCCTCCTGGAGGTCCACGAATGTCACCAGTTTCTTAGGTTTCCCTTCCAGGTTTTCTAAGCACAACCTGCACCCACCTAACTTCTATTCAAAAATCACTTTGGTAGAAAGCTACCATTTCCAAGGGGAATTTTATATTTCTCCAAAATGCAGCAGCAGAAGGGCTGCAAGTCACCTCTCTAGCAGCATGGTTCCCTGTTCTGGACCCTGTTCCCCATAACCAACAATTATCTACTAATGCCTACAATCAGCAACTTCAGCCGTGAGAAATTCCTCTACGGAGGCAGTTAGGCACCTTGGGAATTTGTGAAATCCAAACATTCGTCCCTTAAAATGTACTGTCTGGGTCATGGAAAAAATGCTTTGCCAAAGTTCTCTTAGAGAATACAAATTGTTTAGACTGGATGTGAGAGGCCAAGGCAGCCAGATCATTTGAGGCCAGCAGTTCAAGACCAGCCTGGCCAATATGGTGAAACCCCATCTCTATTAAAAAATATAAAAATTGGCCGGGTGCGGTGGCTCACACCTATAATCCCAGCACTTTGGGAGGCCAAGGAAAGCGGATCCTTTGAAGTCAGGAGTTTGAGAGCGGCCTGGCCAATATGGTGAAACCCCATCTCTACTAAAAATTAAAAATAATTAGCCAGGCATGGTGGCGCAGGCCTGTAGACCCAGCTATCCAAGAGGCTTAAGACAAGAGAACTGCTTGAACACAGGAGGCAGAGGTGGCAGTGAGCCAAGATCGCACCACTGCACTCCCGGCTGGGCAACAAAGTGAGACTGTCTCAAAGACAAAAAGAAAAAAATGATGATCATGAAGACTATATAACAACTTCAAAGAATGTTTCCAATAGTGTCAAGTGAAAAATGAATTTCTTCATGTATACAGACTACCAGTATAACCACAAAAATATCTTTGCATAGGGAAAAAGACAGCAGAAGCAATCAAGAAGGAAGGCAGCTACTGTGCTAAGGTATCTAATTTTTTTCTCTATTGTAATTGTAGTGGACAATCAGTGGTTTTTGCCTAGCCAACAGTCATTCCCGATTCTTCTGTAATATCCTTCAATTTTCCTTTGGGAACAACCCCTCCCTGTCTGTCAGCAATGTGGTTTCGATGAAGCTAAGTCTACTTCCTACTTCAGGCCTGACCAATCAGAGCTTTTTATCTCCTGAAGCACAAATGGTGCAACGATATGTATACAAAGTAAGCCAGCCAGGACAATCAGATTCAGTCCAGGAGCTTCTGCTCACTGTTGGTTAAAGGGCACCCTTTGTCTAGGTTTGCCAAGCAAGTATTAACAGAATAGCAAGTCCGAAGTGACTGGTAGCCATTTTTGCAGCAGCAAGGTAAGAGTCTTTCTGAAATGAGGTCAACAGAGAAAACCAGAACCAAGAGATTATGAGAAGAGTAGAGGCAAAAAGACATCAAGTCATTAATGACATTATTTAAGCCCTTGAATCCAGTCCTGCCTGATGCCAGGCCTATTTCTGGACTTTGGAGTTATAAGAGCCAATTCCCTTTGAATTGACTTTCTCTCCTTTTAAATAGAGCGCCGACAAATATGCTTGTTAAAACATTTTTTCTACAACTACACAATTTAATTTTTTTTACTCAAATTTTCTTTCACTCAAGCACAGTGGCCTACCTAAAACCTAACTCTGAATACAGTTCTTTCCATCATACCTGCGTTCTGTAGTAATGACAACAATCTAGCTAATGCCTGCTTAAAAAGGACTGTACTAAGTTTTTACGTGCCTTTTCAAATTTTTCACAGCAAAAAGACTTCCCCTTTGCTGCAGCAAAAATGGCCACCAGTCACTTGAAGCTGCTATTCTACTTGCTTACCAAACCTAGATAGGTATTATTTTGCCCTCTGGAAACTGAGATTCATGGAGATTAAAGAACTTGCCAGATAATAAAAACAAAACCAAAAATAACTATCATCTTTTGAGTGTTTTACCTTGGTCTATCTGATTTCAAAGCCTATGCAGTTCCTACTAAAATCCACATTATTAGCTGGCTTTTCACTTATTCATTTAAATCTTTATGTTTCAACCAAGTAGGCACTTATACCAAAAGATTTTTACCTAAAGAAGTCCAAAGCACACTTGTTGACCAGCTTGCCTTCCTCTAAACACCGCCTCGGATCTTTCTCTTCCCAGCGGCAGAGCATAAACTCCTTGTTGGGCTTATCACACTGAGCTCCATAGTGATGGGCCGCGGCTTTAAGCACAGCAGAACTGACTTTCACCTGGGAAAGGAAGATGGGACAAAGACCACAGACTGTGAACCAGAATACCACTTTCTCAACTTTAACTCATGCAGGTCAGAACACAGAACAAAAGAATAGCACTGTTCTGATGTTACTAAGAAAATTAAACACTGTCATAATAATAATTTTTTTTTTTGAGATAGGGTTTCCCTCCCATTGCCCAGGCTGGAGTGCAGTGGTATGATCTCAGCTCACTGCAACTTCCGCCTCCCAGACTCAAAGGATTCTGCTGCCTCAGCCTCCCAAGTAGCTGGGATTACAGACATGAACCACCACCTAACCCAGCAATTCTTTACAGTCTGTGGTAATTTAGAGATCATAAAGCTCCTTCACATATATTATTTTCTTCACTTTTACAATAATCTCATGAAGTTGATATTACTAACCCCATTTTAGAGTGGAAGAAATGGTAGCCCTAATAGAATCTTTAGATATTTATGGTAGAGAGAAAGGGGGTGTGGAGAAGGATAGAGGCTTCTAGGTGTAGAGAGAGGAACCAACTCTGGAATGCTTCGCTGAGTTTCTACTCCTGGAATAAAATTAATAGATATATAATGCTGTGCAAGGTGGCTCACAGATGTAACCCCAGCACTTTGGGAGGCCAAAGCAGACCACTTGAGGTCAGGAGCTCAAGACCAGCCTGGCCAACATGGCGAAACCCCAACTCTAGTAAAGACACAAAAAAATTAGCTGGAAGTGGTGGCATGCACCTGTAATCCCAGCTACTTGGGAGGTAGAGACATGAGAATTGCTTGAACCCAGGAGGCAGAGGTTGTACTGAGCCAAGATCATGCCACTGAACTCCAGCCTAGGTGACAGAGCAAGACTCTGTCTCAAAAAAAAAAATTAAATTAATGGATAAATAAAACTCCCAGAGGACTATAGAGTCACAGAAGATGAGGCTGGATCACAAAGAGCATCTCATCCATCTAGTAATAGTCCATCTAGTAATAACTAATAATAAAGTATTAAAATCTGCAAATTAAAAAAAAATCAGAGCAAATCCAAGATTGCCATCCCTTTATGTCCAGCAGTTTCCCTCAACAGCATTTTAGTGATATTTTATTGAGAAGATATGCAGTGTAGATACAGCCAGCTCAGAGGGAACTGCAAACGGTCCAGGGCTTACTAACAGGTGCTGCAGTTAGTAGGGTCCTGCTCGTCTCTTTTCTGTATTACCTTTTCTTATACCAATAAATACCATGATGTTTTAATTACCGTCACTGAAGAGAATATTTTGTTATCTGGGAGAACCATCCTCCTCATTCTTCCTTTTCAAAACTATTTTGGCTATTCTTTCAGATGAACACCTTCCCCCAATAATTTGCATTCAAATTGTATTAAATTTAGTTATATATTAAATCAGGGAACAATAGGCACTTTCATAATACTGGGTGTCTGCTCAAATTTCACATCCTCTGAGAGCCTTTCTCTAATCTTCTTATATAAGCTAGCATCAGTGGTCACTCACATGGTCTGGTCTTAGCACTCATGTGCTAAGTCTGATTAATTCTAGATATACTTGTTCTTTCCACTCTGTAAGCACAGTTTCTGTAAGCACCAATTACACTGGTCGTTAACATGTTTCTCAATAATTTTAAGAGTTACTGAGTGGTCTGTGTGTGACCAGTAGAATATAAGCTCCAAGAGGGTAGGGATTTTGTTTTCAACAGAGATCCACTACTGTAAAGATGTCAATTCTCCCTAAATTAAGCTAGGGTAATTAAATATAATGTTTACTATGGTACGCACCAAGCACCCAAAATAGTGGCCAGCACAAGTAGCTGCTGAACACCCACTCTTAGCTAAAAAATGGGGATACAGTAATTAGAAAACAGATATGAATACATGAATCACATCTTCTCATCCACATCACAGTACTTCTATTTATTCATATTCAGGTCATTCTTGTCCTTTGGTTAAAATTACAGTTTCCTTCATTAGAGGGACCTTGAACATTTCTTGTTCATTCCTCAGTATTTTAGCACTTTTGATATTATCTAAATAGGGCAGTTTTTCTATTAGATTTTCAAACTGTTTACTGTTTGCCTGTACATTCTCTCCAGCCACCTTACTGAACTCCAGTTAGTTCTGATACAAAAGAGGATTAACAGAAAAACTTCCATTTACAAATAAAAACTGTCTCTTTCCCTTCTGATACTTTAATTTTTTTCTTCTTATTCTCATTTCCTATTTTATTGCTTTAACCAAATGCTTCAGGACAATACAGATGAAGAGCAATGACAGCAGACAACCTTGCCTTTTTCTAAAATTTAAAGCACAGTTTGGTATAATATTTGCTGTTGGTATCTGGGATAGAGTTGTTTGGATATTCCTTGTTAAGAAAGCTTCTTTCTAATTCTAATTAGTTTTGCTTTACTGTTTTCTATACCAGAAAAGACTAAAATTTTCAGGCTTCATTTTCATTAATTTATAAATGTAACATAGAGCATTAACAAATTTTGTAAAACCGATCCACTGTATTTCTAGAATAAAATCTAGTCTGTCACAGTGTATCATGCTTTAATACAGTCCTGAATTTTATTTGTAAAATTAAAAATTTTTGTGTGACAACAGTCTGTAATTTTATTTTTTATGCCCTTTACACAGCTAAGTTATTAATAAAAGGCAAGGAAAGGTGACAGGAATAATTCAACTACACACTATAGAAAGGGGAATAAAGCTATGACTATGTCTATTAATAGTGCAACTGTTATAATTATCAAAGCAAAGATAAAATTTTCAGATAAGTGAAATCTGCCATGATGACTCTAATAAATTTATGTTTAAAATCTGTAACGTTTTCGCATTAAAGTTTTTGAAAATAAAAGAATGTATTAAGGTAAACTGAGTGGCACACATTTGCTTTATTACCTATAAGCAGGTAGGAGAATAAAAACTAACACGCAAACTTTTTAAAAAGCTTATTTTAATAATTAAGTTAGTTATATTTACTTGTCATATGTCTTAAAATAGCTTTAAGTGGCTGATTCAATTATTCAAATGCCCAAAGCTATAAGGCCAAAAAAAGCCTGTTGCATTATTTATATCCTTACAAATGTGGAAGTCTTACCAAAATGAAGATACACTCATGTCACTGAGTGTATAAAACATCATCCCTGTCACAGGAAAACAAAGGAAGACGCTCAATCTGTTTTGTAATTAATGAAAAGTAGGAAAGGATGTACTAGAGGCAACACAGCCAGTCAGTGGCAACCCCAGAATTGAAACACAGAGACTGTGACCTCCAATCAGGCTTCCTCCCATTACATCACCATCACTGAGGTGGATGAATCTGAGATGTTACCATATCCCCTCACCTGCTTCTTCACTAAGACTGATGAATTCCAACAGAAACAACTCCTTTCACAGCTCTTTACTGTGAATACCCTTTCAAATTCATTCAGCTCTCTTTGTCTCACAGAACACAGAATTTCAACCTCTTTTCTCATTTATTCTCACAACAGCCTCACTACACAGCAGGGTTACACAGTCTGCAGGTGTGGAAAGTGAGGCAAAGTCACCATCTGGAGCCAATCAACCTTCTAGTCCTGTCCTTGCCTCCTTAAACATGCAGAATTGTCATGCTGCAAATCTGACATTGATTCTTCAACCTTCCCTGCCTCCAATATCTAATCCATTGCTAAGTCTGATCAAATCTAGATATTCTTTCCTCTCTGTAAGCAGTCTCTGTAAGCACCAATTACACTGGGATCATTAACATCTTTCTCAATAATCTTAAGAGCCACTGCGACCAGTCTCTCTGCTTTTCTTTTCCTTTCTTCAATCGTTTTTCACAGAGCTGCTAGAGTGATCTTCCTAAATGATAATCTTACTTACTCTGCTATTAAATTAGCAACTAAACTCTCATTCAGCCTTAGCCGAATAAGGCCTAAACTTCTTAACAGGTATTGAAAGGCTTCTGAACCCAAACTATCTTTCCAGCCTTCTCACCCACAACACTTCAAAATGGGACTATTTACTGTTCTTTCAAAACACTGAACTCTTTGCAGGGCATAGTGGCTCAGTTCTGTAATATCTGCACTTTGGGAGGCCAAGGCAGGTGGATCATGAGGTCAGGAGTTCAAGACCAGCCTGGCCGACATGGTGAAACCCCGTCTCTTCTAAAAATACAAAAATTAGCTGGGCATGGTGGCACATACCTGTAATCCCAGCTAATCGGGAGGCTGAGGCAGGAGAATTGCTTTAACCGAGACCAGGGAGGCAGAGGATGCAGTGAGCCAAGATCACCCCCCTGCACTTCAGCCTGGGCTACAGAGTAAGACTCTGTCACTTTAAAACAAAAACAAAAACAAAAAAACCACTGAATTCCTTTTTGGCTCCCTGAATTTTCCCATCTCCTTACTTCTGCTCAGACCCTACCCTAACTTACAAGGATCTTCTCTTCATCTCTGCCCTTAAATGCCATTTAGCCAGGTCTTACATTATGCCCCAAAAGTGCTTTCTCTAATCCCTTTATAGCTTCAAAGAATTTTAGAGCTGGGATCACCTCATCTTACAAATAACCATGTCTCCAAATGCTAAAATCAAGTAATCAAGATGACCGGCAGGTAGGCCTAGAATTTACATCCAACTTCAAATCTTCTCTTCTTTGGTTTTTTTTTTGGTGTGTGTGATGGAGTTTTGCTCTTGTTGCCCACGCTGGAGTGCAATGGTGTGATTTCAGTTCACCGCAACCTCCACCTCCCAGGTTCAAGCAATTCTCCTGCCTCAGCCTCCCAAGTAGCTGGGATTACATGCATGGGCCACCATGCCTGACTAATTTTGTATTTTCAGTAGAGATGGGGTTTGACCATGTTGGCCAGGCTGGTCTCGAACTCCTGACCTCATGATCTGCCTGCTTCAGCCTCCCAAGGTGCTGGGATTACAGGTGTGAGCCACCGCAGCATGCCCAAATCTTCTTTTCTTAAACCACATCTGCCCCCTTTCATAGTATTTAATCACACTTGTCTTCTATAGTTATTTAATTATCTGTACGTTCATTCAATTGTGTGAACCCTAAAGGCAAATTTATTCTAGATGTATCAGTTGTATGAAGTAGAACCTCAGATGTTTGTTGAACCAAATAAAAACTGGAACAAAAAATACAGCAACTCAAAATTAACCCAGCTACGTGGGGTCAGGGGTGGAGGGGGACGACAAAAGACTGGTGGCCACATGGCAGTTCCCCTCTGCCACCTCAGAGTAAATGTCGCTTTAATATAATAAAGTCCCTGAACATCGCTAATAATTTCTTCCTCTGAGGAAAATAGCAGTTGCCACTCTCACAGGCATGTAAGACTAAATGAAGCACTGCAGGTAAAACACTTACTGTAGAGTCTGGTCTATCATTTCTAGCACATCGTTTCTAGTCTTGGCCGTCTTCTCTTTAATATAGCCTGTTCTACTGTCCAGCCCCGCCATGACACTCCTCTGCCGTAAAACCTTCCACCTCTTCCCACCACCTCCCTCACTAGATTAAGTCCAAACTATTTGGTCTGACCTTGTGGAAGCTACTTCCAAGTCCTATCTCAGCACAAGTTGCTTCTCCAGGCTCAGCACCTGCAGCTTCTCACCACCGCTCGCGTCACATCAAACTGTCCTTGGTTCCCTAAACACCCAAGTTCTGTTAGGCCTTCCCATTCTTTTGAGCTTTCACCCATAATACAGTGGAAAAGCATTGGTTTTAAAATCAGACCTGGGTTCACTTCCAGCTCTACTACTTAAGTGCTCTGTGACCCTGGGCAAATCATTTCTACTCTCGGGGCCTATTTCTTTATATATAATATGTTAAGATCAATTGTGTATATCCTACCTTATAGTGTTACTGAGAGGATTCAATGAATTAATGCATAGAAAGAAATTAGCAGCCTGCCTGGAATCTAGAAAGGGCTTGATCATGTCAGCTATAATTAGTAGGGTGTGTTTCTACTTCACTTCTCACAGCACTAACTACACTGTACTGTGATTGCCCCTTTATGTGTCTGTCTCCCTACTAGATTGTAAACTCCATGAAAGCAGGAAGTATATCTCTTCCAGCATTATCGGCACATGTTAATTACTCAAATGATATCTCTTGAATAAACGAATGCTTTAAATGAATCCTGTTACCAAACACCTTTCCATGGCTGTGAGTAGATGCACGTTCGAATACCATCTCATTTTCCCGCGGCCTCCTCGCCCCACTATGCACTCTGGACCGGTGACACCACTTTAAGGTAGGTGACGGTCTCCCTCGACTGTGAGCCCCTAGGGCTGTATAATCACTTCGCATGCAAGTTTGAGGATTAAGCCACATAAGCTAAGTAAAATGACTCTGGTTGGTGCTTAATAAAAAGTATCACTATTATTCAAGGAAGGGGAAGCAGGTCGCTGTGGAGGGCGAAAGGGGGAGAATTCTAGGGCCACTGCGGGATGTGACAGGGTGAGGTGGAGAGGGGAGGCAACTCCCAGAGCTGCGGAGGGGACCTCCGGGGGTCGACCTGTATATGTGCTGGGGACTGGGGAGGAGGGCCCGGGGCCCAGGGTCCGCTGAGCCCAAGCGGGGCTGGGCCCAGGCCCGAGAAGCTGTAACCCCATGTCTCCCTTGCCTGTCCTCCGGACAGCCTCACCTCTTCCACTTTCAGTTCCTCTAGAGTGGGCAGCTCCACTATCCCCGGCATGACTGCTGCAGCCCTGACCTCGATCAGGAGCCCTCAGCCGCGTCGCCCCCGTCTCCTTGAACTCCCCTTTCGACCGCCGAGAGCCACACGGCACCTGCGCATGCGCAGCCGGCAACACGCAGGCGCACTGCTCTACCCAACTCCGAGCGAGGGCGCGTGCGCAATACCAAGTAGCTTACCGCTTCCATGGGGGCGGGGCTTCGATTCTGCTCCGCCCAGCCCTCCTAGTTGTCATAGTGATGCCATATCTACTGAGACTCCGGATCCTAACAGCTGGAAGCTAAAAACAGGAGCCATGGAGTACACAGGGAGCAAATATATCGGGGAATATGTAGATGGGAGGTAAGGACCTCGTTTGAATCACTCACTAGACCTTGAATAGTTGTGACTGGAAAAAGACTGCTGTCTTTTCGCTTCTTCGAAACACCTTGAGCCAGGCACTTTCACAAACTTGCCCGAGTAATTTTTTCAAGGACCATATCTAATAAGCAGCAAAGCTGAGATGTATTCATTCCATATATACTCTGTGTATGTGTATGCTCTCTGCCAGTTTTAGACATAGGAATAAGAATATTTAAAATGTCAAGATCCTTGCTCTTATGGAGTTTATAATCCAGTTGGAGATGTATTACCAATAAACAAATAAGTGATAAAATAATTACAGATAGTGGTAAATGCTATGAAAACAAACACGAAGACTGGGGAAGAGAGACTGTGGCCAATCTGAATCTACATGGTTGCCTCCCTCCAGGAGTTCACAGTTCACAGTCTAGGGATTATTATAGAGGATTATATACAAAAATCGCTGTAGTGGACTAGTAGTACAAACAATTCAACAGGTTTTTTTCTTTCTTTCTTTATTGTTTTTGTTTTGTTTTGAAACAAGATCTCACTCTGTTGCCCTGGCTGGAGTGCAGTGGCCTGTTCACTGCTTTCTGCAGCCTTGACTCCCTAGGCTCAAACAATCTTCCCACCTCAGCCTCCCAAGTAGCTGGGACTTCAGGTGTGCACCACTACCCCCAGCTAATTTTTAGATGCCTTTTGTAGAGACCAGGTCTTGCTATGTTGTCCAAGCTGGTCTCATACTCCTGGTCTCAAGTGATCCTCTTGCATGAGCCACCATGCTCAGCAATTCAACAATGTTGGGTGGTAACTGAGTACCAGGTCCTGGAATTGACTCTGGGCACAATCCCTGAAATCCTCAGAAAGTTCGTCCAAATGTGGTGGGGCAAGTAGACATAAGAGATAATTGCAATTCATTGTGGTAAGAGCTGTGGTAGAGAGAAGCTGAGGAACACAGAGATGGCCACTCTTTCTTGCCTACCACCCTGGATGAAGAAAGTGGAATTTCTGTTTGTTTGGTTTTTTGGTTTTTGGTTTTTTTTTTTTTTTTTTTGAGATGGAGTCTCGCTCTTGTTACCCAGGCTGGAATGCAATGACGCGATCTTGGCTCACCACAACCTCCGCCTCCTGGGTTCAAGCAATTCTCCTGCCTCAGCCTCCAGGAATCTCTGTTTTTATAGTTGAGGAAACTAAGGCTGGACGACATGAAGTGGTTTGCCAATCCAATGCTAGTTGTCAGGACTGTAAATCACTCCCACCTGGGCCCTGTATTCACAAGTTGGTGGACTTCAGGGGCATTTTGAGTTCATAGGAAAAAGGGATCTGTGGTCTGGACAGGGATAGGGGATAGATTCCTAGAGGAGGTGGTAGGGATGCTGTGAGATGCTATCTCTAATCCTTACATCAATCTTGCAAGGAATATGTTGTTATCTTTCTGGGTAAGAAAGGTGACCCTTACAGGGCTTGAGACACTTGTCCTAATTAGCAGATAAGTGGCAGAGGTGCTTGCTGTGTGCCCCATCTCACTACTCAGTGAGATCATTCAGGCTGACCTTGCAAATGAAGGAACAGAAGTTAAGAGAAGCAAAATGACTTGCCCGCCATTATGGATACACAGCTAGGAAGTAATGGAGTCAGGATTTGAACCCAGTCCTCTGTCCAAACCACGTTCTTACTTTACACAAGGCTCTGCTACAGTGAAGGTGGTTAAATTTTAGCAGATAGATATTAGGCACAAACATTTTAGGCACAAAAAGTTGAGAAACTACGTTAATTTTCTACGGGCTGTGTATGTGTGAGAGAGAAACACACAGATGAGGTAAGAGGGAAAACATTCAACCATTTGCCTTTGGCCTTCCGTGTATTTTTCATTGGGTTTGTGTATCGTATCAGCCATGCCCATGCTTCTGTCCCTAGGAATTTGGGTTTTGCTTGGGATTGTTTGGTACCTCTGTAACCATAATAAGGATGTCCAGACCTGAATAGGACTTCCCAACTTCCCATAACTAGCAAGAAGTCAGCAGTTTTTCACTTGTTATACTTCTTTTCATAAGTTGGACATGTGTTCGGTGTTGATTTTGTTCTTTTTAACCACAGTTAACTAGAGTTCTATTTGGAGTGTCTCAAAGTTTTGCATGTAAGAGAGAGCAACAACATAGTAGAGGAAAAAAGGCTTCAGCATGAGACAGTCTGGGCTCAACTCTGCCACTGGCTTCTTGTTTAATTAACCACTCATATCTCAGTTTCCTCATCTATAAAATGGGAAGGCAATGCTGAATGTTCAGCAGCAGTGTTCTGAGGAATAAGTCATGATCATATATAGATGTTATTTATATCTATGGTAGACAATTTTTTTTTAATTTGGGGAGGGGATATTTTCTTTTTGGAGCTTAAATGAATAGAGTAACTTCTCTATACAGTAGGAAGTTGATATTTAACATTTGATTTAAAAAGTCTATATAGACTCCCCACAGCTGATGGGAATGTCAAATGGTTCAACTCCTTTGGAAATGTTTGGCAGTTTCTTAAAAAGTTAAACCACCATTCTACTCATAGGTGTTTACCCCAGAAATGAAAGTGTTTATCTATACAAAGACATGTATACAAGTACTCATGACAACCTTATTTATAATAATCAAAACTAGAAACAAACCCAAATGTCATCAACAGGGGAATGAAGAAACTAATTGTGGTATATCCATTCATTGGAATACTACTCAGCAATAAAAAGGAGTGAATTATCGGTACACAGAACAATGTGAATGAATCTCAAAAAAATTATGCTAAGTGAAAGAAGCCAGACCAAAAAAGAGTAGATACTGTATGATTCCATTTATATAAAATTCTAGAAAATTCAAATCTTTGGTGACAGAAAGCAGGTCAGTGGTTGCCTAGAGATGAGGATTGTGGGCAGGGGCAAGGAGGAAGTGTCACAGAAGGGCATGCAGAAACTTTTGGGGGAGTAGATATGTTGTCTTGATTGTGATGATGGTTTCCCAGGTGGATGTCAAAATATATCAAATTGTATATTTTAAACATATGGCTTATTGTATGCCAATTACACTTCACTAAATCTGCTTCAAAAAAACTTGAGAGAGACATGATTTCCCCGTACCATGTGTGAATATTAAAAAAATTAAAAGTTAATATAGGATCTGTCTGACCTCAATATCACGGTCAGATTGATAACTCCATTGCAAAGCACCACAAGGTAAGTGCCAGAAAAGACCTACAAACACAGGGGAGGAAGGAATGCCAAGAGCATTTGTGTAGCAACTACTGTGCTCTGGGTGGCTTTGCCTGCATCTTCTCTTCACAGGGCCTCTTTAAAATAGATATCATTATCCTGTTCTACAGATGGGAAAAATAAGGCTCAGAGAAATTATATAACTTGCCCAAAGTCACCTAGTTAGCATTTGGCAAAGCAGATATTAAAACCCAGGTCTATCAGACTCCAAAGCCCATGTGCTTCCTACAGTAGAGCCCTGCTGCTGGGCCTCTTCAGAGGACACATACAGTTGGAGCCATCCTTAAAGGCTTCATGGAAGAGATAATATTTGAAGTGGGCCTTGATGGCTGGGTAGGAGTTAGGTGGTTGGAGATGCAAGGTGAAGAATGTTTCTAAGCAGAATGTGTGTATAAAGTAGAGCTGGCAGTTCAGTTTGTGAGGAGAGTGGGTTGTGCTGGGAGGAGTCATGCGAGGGGAAGTTGGACAGGCAGTCTGTCCTCTGCCAAAAAAAATGTCAATACGTGCACAATTCTGGAGATGGAAGAACCACTGATAGACCCTTGGTAGAGCCAAGCATCAGGAAATAAAACTTATTTCATCTGTGTATCTCTTCTCATGGTGCATATATGTGGCAGGGACTCAGTAAATGCTGGCTGAATGCTGAATGAATGAATGAATGAATAATAAGTTGGTTTTTTTTTTTTTGAGACAGGGTCTCACTCTGTCACCCAGGCTGGAGTGCACTGGTGCGGTCTTGGCTCACTGCAACATCTACCCGTTCTGTTCCCCCCACCCACTCCCCACAGACTCAAGCAATCCTCCCACCTCAGCTTCCCAAGTAGCTGGGACCACAGATGTGCACCACCATGCCCAGCTAATCTGATAGGTATTTGAGATCTGGTAATCATATCCTTATTATGGATTGAAGTCTTCATTATAAAGTGGCTTTTTTCTTCTTTTTAACTTACTTTGAATTTGCAAGGCAGGCTTTTCACCTTGAATGAATTTTTTTAAATGGAAGAGAAGGAAGGAAAAAAAGGAAGGGAAGGAGAGAGAGAGGGAAGGAGAAAAAGAAGGAGGGAGGAGAAGGGGAGAGGAGGGAAGCAGGACAAGTATAGATGAGGAGATCAAATCAGAGCTCATTGCAGTTGTCCCAGTAAGAGGCAGCAGAACCCTGGGCCAAGGCAGAGGCAGTAGAGCTACAGGAAAGAAAAATGCAGGAGAGATTTGGGGGTTTTACTGCTAGGATTTGGCAGCCGATTGGCCCCACTCCTGGCCAGAGATGACTTACAGCCCCAGCCCAGAGCCCAACTCCTGGCCTTGAACCAGAGGATTGTGATGCCAATCATGGAAGTAGAGAGCTCTAAGGAGGTGCTGCTTAGTGGGGGAGGGGATGAGTTCTGTTTTAGGCGAGTTGGAGATGTCTGTGAGAGGTCTGAACAGTGATGTCCAGTTTGAGGTAAGAAAAGGTGTTGGGTCTAACTTCAGAGAAGGGTGTGGAACTTTAATATGGAGACAGAGCTTAAAAATGATAGGTGTGAGCTCGAGCAAAGAGTAGCGGAGGAAAGGAGAAGAGGAGTTCTCCCTTCCCCCCATGTCTTACACTAGAATAAAAGCAAAATAGTTTTCAAGTTCTTTCTCTATGCCAGGCATTCTGCTATGGTTTCACATCCATCGTCTCACTCAGCTATCTCAACAACTTTGTCGTCCATTCTGTTCACTCACTGGTCTTTCTGTTTCCTTCATTCTTTACTCAGGAGACATTTATGAAGCACCTGCTTAGTGGTTCTAGGAGCTGAGGATACCAAGGTCTTCCTTTAAAGAAGTTTTAATTCATTGCAGGAGCTAAGATATCTAATTACAGTACAAGGTAGAAAGTGTTATGCATCCCAACAGAGGTACCAGCAAAAGCCTAAAGAAGATCAGATTTAGGAGAGGCCTTCAGCTTGTGGGAGGAATGGACAAGGAATGAATGAAAGAATATTTATTAAGCAGTCACTATATGTCAAGCCCTTTACTAGGAAAATCATTATATGTTATCTGGATTAATCACAGCCATTTCACCCATAAAGAAACTGGCCAGCCCAGTGCAGTGGCTAACACCTGTAATCCCAACACTTTGGGAGGCTGAGGCAGGAGGATCACTTGAGCCCAAGAGTTTGAGATCAGCCTGGGCAACACAGAGAAATCCTGTCTCTACAAAAAAAAAAAAATCTTTAAACCAGCTGGGTGTGGTGGGGCACCTTGTGGTCCCAGCTACTTGGGAGGCTGAGGTGGGAGGATCACTTGAGTTCAGGAGATTAAAGCTGCATTGAGCCATGATCACACTACTGCACTCCAGCCTGGGAGACAGAGCGAGAACCTGTCTTGAAAAAAAACAAAAAACAAAACAAAGTCAACTTATCAAGTTGGTGTCCCTACCTTGTTCTGTATGGACCTGTCTTCCTCCTGCATAGCACTTACCACATATTGTATAATTGCTTAGTTGTGTCCCCACTAGACTGTGAGTCCCCCAGGACAGGAACTGCATCTACCTTGATAGCTGTTGAATCTATTATGTATTCAGCAGGTTGGACCATCAGCAGAGTCCCTGAATAAATGTCGGTGCTCTGTAAATATTTGTTAGGAAGGAAAGAAGGGAAGGAAGGAAAGAAGGAAGAGAAGGAAGGGAAGGAGGCACAAGCAAAGAGGTTTGGGGAAGTGTCTTTATTAGTCCATTCTCACACTGCTATAATGACATATGCAAGACTGGGCAATCCATAAAGGAAAGAGGTTTAATGTACTCACAGTTCCACATGTCTGGGAAGGCCTCACAATCATGGTGGAAGGCAAAGGGGGAACAAAGCCACGTCTTACATGGCAGCAGGGAAGAGAGCATGTTAAGGGAAATTTCCCTTTATAAAACCATCAGATCTCATGACATTTGTTCACTATCACAAGAACAGAACAGGAAAAAGCCACCCGCATGATTCAATTACCTCCCACTGGGTCCCCTCCATGACATGCGGGGATTATGGGAGCTACAATTCAAGATGAGGTTTGGGTGGGGACACAGCCAAATCATATCAGTATCCAAGATAATATATTTATAAAATGGTGAAGTAAGATTCAAACTCTTATCTCCTATCTCTAAATTTCATATTTTTCCAAATATTCCACTGGTGGCATAATAGGCAAGGATAGGTTGGTCATGGGGGAACAGAGTAATTTACAGAACCAGCTGCTAGAAAACCCGGGCTCTAGTCTCCACACTTTTTACTGTGTGGCTTTGGGCACATTCTACACTCTCTGGGCTTACCAAGGGGATATATTTCATGGGGCAGTGTGAACTCCAAGGTGAGGGTGAGCCTCTAGGTGAAGGGGAGAATGAACAGACCAAACTCTACTCCCCTCTTTTCATTTTTGAGCTTTTAAGGGAAACAAAACAAAAATTTTGTTTGCAGCAGAGTGCTGGGATGATAAGGATGAGGATGATGAGAATGGGGTTCCTGCTCACTCTGTCCCTGCCAGCCCCGATGCTCCAGCTGTCAAACAGGGCTCAATGATTTCCCTGTGTCTTTACAGGATGGAGGGCAAAGCCAAGTACATCCTCCGTACTGAAACAGTATATGTTGGGGAAATGAAGGACGGCATGTTTCATGGCGAAGGAACTCTGTACTACCCCAACGGGAGCCAATACGATGCTGTTTGGGAAAATGGATTGGCCATAAAGGTGATCATTGTGGGGGACGGGCTGTGGAGGAGAAATCCTCAGGCAGGAAGGGCCCCATCCTCCCTGTCTGGTGCCCACCTCCTTCCATTGCCTTTTTTCTCTTTGTTTCTCCCTCCACGTTTTTTGTTGTTGTTGTTTTGTTCTTGTTTGCTTGTTTGAGAATGAATCTCACTGTGTCACCCAGGGTGGAGGTGCAGTGGCACAATCTCAGCTCACCACAACCTCTGCCTCCTGGGTTCAAGCTATTCTCTTGCCTCAGCCTCCTGAGTAGCTTGGATTACAAGTGTGCCACCTTGCCCGGCTAATTTCTCCCTGCTTCTGGATCTCCCAGGGCTCTAGATTCCTCTCCCTCTGGATCTGGAAGGACCTGTGGAGAAACCACGATGAGTTTGCATCTGTTACACCCCTTACTGCCTGATACTGGGCCCACAACTTCACCTCCCTGAGAGTTCTTCACCTATCAACTTGGAGCAGTAGTTGCATTCGTGACCTATTGGTGCTATAACAAGTTACCACGAATTTAGCCTTACATCAGCACAAATGTATTATCTTACAGTTCTAGGGCTTGTAAGTCTGAAATAGGTCAGCCAGGCTGCATTCCTTCCAGAAGCTCTATGGGAAAATCTGTCTTCTTGCCTTCTCCAGCTTCTAGAGGCTGCCTGCATTCCTTGGCTCATGGCCACACATCACTCCAACCTCTGTTTTCATCATCACATCACCCTCCGTCCCTCTGCTTTCATCATCATCTCGTCTTCTCTCACCCTGACCTTACTACCTCCCTCTCTTACGGACCTCGCAATTATATTTGGCACACCCAGATATTCTAAATAATCTTCCCACTTTAGGATCTCTCATTTAGTTATATCTGCAAAGTCCCTCTTTCCATGTAAGGTAGCATATTCACAAGTTGCAGACATCTGTGGGGGACCATTATTCAGCCTACCACAATAGTACAAGGCACCTCCTAGGATGGTCATAAGAGTAAATAAGGCAGTATACATGAACACTTTGCTAAGTTCCTGGCACATAGAAGCACTTGATAAGTGTTAGCTCTTACTACCAGCACCACTGTTGCTATCATATAATTTACCTAATCCAAGGATTCGTAACCTGGTATTTGTGGGTCATAAATAGAATTCAGGGAGTCACTAAAACTTCTTGATTTATATACAAAAGTTTCTGTGTAAAGGAGACTAAGTTTTTCTCCAGGAAAATTATCTATAGTTTTTATCAGTTTCACTAAGAGCATGTTGGGGCCTGACTCATGACCTAAAAAAGTTAAGAAATGCTCCTTGTTTTATAGCTTGGAGAATCTAAGCCCCAGGAAGGGGATGTGACTTACCCGAGGTCACACAGTGCATTAATAGTATCACTGGAATTTCCACCCAGGTTTCCTGATGTCCAGGCCAATGCAATCTCTACATCCTGAGGCTTCCTTTAGCACTAAGGCAGCAAAAGCAGAATGTATGTGTTTGGACAAAGGGCCATGGCTGATGGCTCTGACCTTTCCAGCTATAATAATAATAAAAGAATAATAACATTTGTTGAATGCTTATTTTGTGTCAGTGTGTCAGTCAGGGTTCTTCAGAGAAACAGAACTGATAGGATATATAGAGATGTATGGAAAGAGATTTATATTAGGGGTTGGCTCACAAGATGACGGAGGCTAAGAAGACTCCCAGTTTTCCCTCTGCAAGTTGGAAGCCCAGGAAAGCTGTTAGTGAGTTCCAGTCCAAACCCAAGGGCCTCAACTGGGGGTTCAATGGTTTAAGTCGAAGTCAGAGTTCAAAGGCCCAAGAACCAGGAATGTGGATGTCCAAGGGCAAGAGAAAGTGGATGTCGCAGTGCAAGCAGAGTGAGTGAATTGGCGCTTCCTCTCCATGCAGGCCTTCAACGGATTGTATGATGCCCACCCACTTTGGTGAGGGTGGCACTTCTTTGCTCAGTCTCCCTTCCAGAAACGCCCTCACAGACACACCCAGAAATGTTTTACCAGCTATCTGGGCATCTCTTTCCCTTAACCCAGTCAAGTTGTCACACAATATTGAGCATCACAGCCAGGCAGTCTGCTAAATGCTTCATATGTGCTATCTCAATGATTTTTCAACAATCCTATTTTGTGTACACCATCATTAACTTACAAATGAGGAAATGAAAGGCCAGAGAGAGTTGGTTATCTGCCCAAGTTCATCTGCCAAAATGAGTTCACCTACCTTGAGCAGCACGGACAGAGCTCAGCACTTACATCCATTCCCTCTTGTCGTCACAACCATAATAATTGTGACAGTTACCACTTCTTTACTGTGGCCATCAGAAAGCCCCCTCTTCCCTTGACATCCAAACCTCTTGGCCAAAAGCCTTCAGCTTCCTCTGACACACATGTGTGCTCCTTGTCCTCCAGGGCACATACACCTTTGCAGATGGGCTGCACTATGATGAGAAGAACTGGCATTACTGCGATGGCTATGATCGGAGGTTTTTCACAGAGATTCGCAATGGCTTGAAGCCTGCAGGTACCCAAGCACCCACCCTTTCCTTCATACTCAAAGAGGGAAGCTAAAGGTAGTTTCAGATAAGTGGACTACGGCCTACTGAAGTAACTTTTTCTTTTCTTTGGTTTTTTTTTTTTTTTTTTTGGTACTATTGAGATGAAATGAATGTATTCTACTGAAGTAACTTAAAGGGAAAGAGGAACTGAGCAGGCGTAGAATACAAAAGAGGCAGTAAGGCCAATCCTCACATCTCAGCTCCACTGTGCTAGCCAGAGGACCATGGGTAAGGGACTTTACCTACTGCACCCCAGTTTCTCCCCTTCAAAATGGGGTCAATCGGCTGGGTGCGATAACTTATGCCTGCAATCCCAGCACTTTCAGAGGCCAAGGCAGGTGGATCACTTGAGGTCGGGACTTCCAGATCAGCTGGCCAACATGGTGAAACCCCATCTCTACTAAAAATACAAAAACAAACTGGGTATGGTGGCATGCCTGTAATTCCAGCTACTCGGGAGGCTGAGGCACAAGCATCATTTGAACTCAGGAGGTTTCAGTGAGCTGAGATCACGCCACTGCACTCCAGCCTGGGTGACAGAATGAGACTCTGGTCTTGAAAAAAAAAGAAAGATCAAAATGTGGTCAGTAGCATCATCTACCTCCCAAGATTGTTGTAAATAAGATAATTCATATCAGGTGTTTAAAACAGTGCCTTGAATGCATGCAAGTACATGGTACATGTCAGTTATTCTTATTTGTAGTACCTACTGTAACCATAAATTATGTAAATATTTTAAAAAGAAAGAAGTAAGGGCAAAGGCAGTACGGACAGAGCATGTGCTTTGTGTATCAGGTGCTGGGGAGGCTCTCTATAATCTCTGTCTCCCTAGTGTCCAGATGACCCCACCCAGTCAGCCTTCCTAGTCCCATGTCACTCCAGGTTGAGGCTGTGGAGTCTAGATATGGTTTCCAGTGGCAGAGCTCACACTGGAGACCCAGTCTTCCTCTCTGAGGTCCCCTGTATCATGCTTCCTTTCTGCCAAACAACGTGTCCCATCAAGGAGGGCTACATTTGGGCCACAAGTCTAGATTCAGAGAGCGGCACCTTAAAAGGCTCATCTGAGTGTTTCTGGGATGTGTTTGACATAAGGGAACCTCAAGAAGAGTGTAGTTTTTGGCACAGCAGAAATAATATATCCAAAATGACAGATGGGAAAACAACTCTGTATACCATAAAAACAATCCCAACTTAGGTTATGAGAGACCATGTGCTATAGTTGGCAGAGCATGGAGCCAGAAAGTGTGGGTTTGAGTCCTAGCATTCCCTGTCAGTAGCTGGATGAGCCTGCTCAAGTCAACCTCCATCCCAGCAGAAGTCTCCAGGAAGCCCCCAGGCACTGGAGTCAGGCAGACTAGAGCTCAAACCCCCATCTCCTTCCCTTCCTGGCTTCATGACTTGGGTCAGTTAATTGACCAGCTGAGCCACCTTCTCTCCTTTTGCCCTCCTGACACTTACTCTGCTATTTTCCTCCTATCCCCAGCCTTCTTTGCCAATACCTCCTCAACTTCCCCCCACCCCATTATTCATTCATGTTGAGGTTCCCGGGGCTCTCTAGCTTAGGCACTGTTTCGTTATCATTCTGTACACTCTTCCTGAACAAGTTGATACACTTCTAAGCCTTCAACTATCATCAGCTTCTAAACTGAAATCAGAATCCCTGAGCCTCAGATCCCTGCATCAGCTTCCCTGGCACCTGTATTGGTCATTCCCCAACTTCTCTGCACTGAATTCATTGTCACTCCCACCATGATGGTTGCCTTCCTGAATGTGGCATGTGCATCCACCTAGGTAAGCCTAATTCTCCCCTCTCCCGTCCCCTAAGTGCAATCAATCACCTGGCCCTACGGATTTTATCTCTGAAATGTATTATTTCATTTGTTTATTCAACAAATATTTATTGAGCACTTCCACATGCCAGTCAGCATTCTCTTCATACTCTCTTTGCCAGTGCCCTGTTCCAGCCCTCCATCATCTCTCCCCTTGATGACCTGGCTTCCCACTTGACCCCCTTGAGGTCATTTTCCATTCTGCAGCCACTTCCATCTTTATTTATTTTATTTACTTATTTGAGACACTGTCTTGCTCTGTTGCACAGGCTGGAGTGCAGTGGTGAGGTCATAGCTCACTGTAACTTTGAACTTCTGGGCTCAAGCCATCCTCCTGCCAAGAGATCTGGCTTCCTACGTAGCTGGGACTATAGGCATACACCACCACTCCTGGTGAATTTTATTTTTCTTGAGTTTCTTATAGAGATGGGGTCTTGCCATGTTGCCCAGGCTCATCTAGAACTCCTGACCTCAAGCAATCCTCCCTCCTTAACTTGGGATTACAGGTGTGAGTCACCATACCTGGCCACTTACATCTTTTAAAATGTGAATCTGATTGCCCCCTGACCACAACACCCTTGAGTGCCTCCTATGCCCTCAAAATAAGGTTTTGAATTATCAGAAACACTGACATTCCCTGGCTTCTCCTGATATTCCAGCCTAATCCCGGGCTACCCACCCTTCTCAGTTTTTCTCTGCCCCTCTTGCATGCTTGATTTCTCTCTATTTCTCAAAGAGACCACACTTATTCCTGCCATTCTCTCTGCCTGGAATACTTTTTTTCTTTTTTTTTTTTGAGACAGAGTCTCACTCTGTTGCCCAGGCTGGAGTGCAGTGGTGTGATCTCAACTCACTGCAACCTCCGCCTCCTGGGTTCAAGTGATTCTTGTGCCTCAGCCTCCCTGAGTAGCTGGGATTATAAGCACCCACCACCACACCTGGCTAGTTTTTGTTATTTTTAATAGAAACAGGGTTTTGCCATGTTGGCCAAGCTAGTTTTGAATTCCTGACCTCAGGCGATCCACCCTCCTTGGCCCCCCAAAGTGCTCAGATTACAGGCATGAGCCACCATGTCCAGCCTCTGCCTGGAATACTTTAACCCTCTCACTTTACCCAAATAACTCCTTCCCATCCTTCAGGTCTCAGCTCCATGTCCAGAAGCTAGGACCCCCTTCCCTGAATTCCCATACCAGGTAAGGTCTCCCTGGGGAATATCAGAGAGCAACCATAATCTCCCCCCAGGGCTTGGATCATGAGTTTTCAGCTCATCTTCCCAAGCCAGCTGTGAGCAACATGAAGGCAGGGCCCTAGCATATTGCCTGGCATACAGTGGGTGCTCATTAAAGAATTCTTGTCAAACAGGGATAATGATATTGACATCACAGTGCAGGGTGAAGTATGTGTGTAGGGGAGTTAAGGCAATGACATTAAGAAACATTTCCTAAGCTCCTACTGTATGTCAGACACTGGCTGGCCCCGGGGAGACCCAGAGCTGAAAGGACATCATCTCTTCCTTCAAAGAGCTGCCAATCTGGCTGCAACTTTGGAACCTTGCAAATCACTCCTCTCCAATTACTTATGATGGGAGGCCTCGACTTTGTCATGGGCTGTTCACTCCAATTCAGGCTGTAGGCAAAAAAGGCCTCAGCCTTAGGCCTCCGCTTTCACACATTGTCTGATTTTGCCAAAGCTGAGCCTCTGCCAGTCTCAAAGGCACTGTCATGGCTTTTCCCAAACCTGCCTGGCTCTCCCCTTCTCCTCCAGGGACCCTCAGCAGAGCAGCTCGATTCTAAGTTTTCCTTCGAATTCTAAGGAATTCTAAGATTTCCTTCCCTTGTCACTCCACACTTTGCCTCTTGGGGCTGGCATTGTTAGGGCAACTTTCCCTGCCTGTAAGGCAAAGTGAGGGTTAAAAGTGTCCTGTGGCCAGGCATGGTGGCAAGTGCCTGTAGTCCCAGCTACTTGGGAGGCTGAGGTGAGAGGATCGCTTGAGCCCAGGAGTTCTGGGCTGTTATGCGCTATGCCAATCAGGAGTCTGCACTAAGTTTGGCATCAATATGGTGACCTCCTGGGAGTGGGGGACCACCAGCTTGCCTAAGGAGAGGTGAACTGGCCCAGGCTGGAAACCGAGCAAGTCAAAACTTCCTGTGCTGATCAGTAGTGGGATCACACCTGTGAACAGCCACTGCACTCCAGCCTGGGCAACATAGCAAGACCTCATCTCTTAAAAAAAAAAAAAAAGTGTCCTTTGACCTCTTTGAGCATCCATGAGCTGGGCATTGGCATGAGGCTTCAGTGAGAGAATGGCTATAAAGTGCTTGACATGGAGTCAGCGTTCAGTAAACATTAGCCAGTACACATGGGGTTAGGGTTAGGGTCAGGGTCAGTGTCAGATTTGGGGTTAAATATGTCATTAAGCAACACAAGAGCACCTACTAGCTGGCTACAGTGGCTCATGCTGGTAATCCCAGCACTCTGGGAGGCCAAGGCTGGTGGATCACCTGAGGTTGGGAGTTCAAGACCAGCCTCACCAACATCAAGAAACCCTGTCTCTACTTAAAAAAATACAAAATTAGCTGGGTATGGTGACACATGCCTGTAGTCCCAGCTACTTGGGAGGCTGAGGCAGGAGAATCACCTGAATCCAGGAGGCAGTGGTTGTAGTGAGCTGAGATTGCACCATTACACTCCAGACTGGGCAACAAAAGTGAAACTCCATTTTTTTTAAAAAAAGAGCACCTACTGTGTGCAAGACACTAAATTGTGGACATGGTGCTGTGAGCTCAGTGGGCATCCAGCTCTCAGTCCAGAGAACAAGGAATTATAGGAACTATAGTTAGAAGGAACCTCAGAAGTTATTTATTCCAACCTTTCCCTTTACCTCAGCTGTGGTATTTCAAGATACACACACATAAGGTGCATGACCTAAAAGGTGCACTCAGTCTTCTTTCCCTCCCAGAGGTCCCAGTGTCCCTGGTCCTGTGGCTGCACCTAGGCTCTCTCCTCCCCTGATATTGGCTGCTGAACATACAGGTTCCAGAGCTAGACTGCTTCCTAGCTGGATAACCTTGGGAAAGTTACTTTAACTTCTCTGAACCTCAGTTTTCTTATCTGTAAAATGGGGCTGCAGAGTTGCTCACAGGATTAAATAAAATAGGAGCGCAATGCCTGGCACATAATAAGCATTCAGTAAGTGGCAGCCACCATGGTAACTTGGGTGAGAGTCAAGGTTCTTCACCACCTACCTGCCCCTTGTCCACCTGATCCATTTTTTGTGTGTGCTGTTCTCCTTCACACGTGCTCTGCTCTACAAGGTTTCCAGAGTGGGGCCTAAGGATCCATGTGTCTGGCCTCTGCCCATGCTTTGAATGCCACCCATCTTCTGGACATGATGCTTTCCTATCCATCTGTCAATTCTGACCCATCCTCAGGGTCTGTCTGACTTTAGAACCTGCGCTCTTTTTCATGCTATCCCAAGAAATGGTGGAGAATGGGGTCACAGGAAGAAGACGACAGAGGGTCTAGTTCCCAAGACTCTGTTCCATAGAGCCATTTTTCAGAAAGTTCCTTTGGGGCACTGTTCCTGCTGGGTTTGCTCCTTGCCCTGAGTAGGGGGTATTTAAGTTCAACAATGGAGCCAGATAGTCACATGAGCCATCAGTCACAAGTGGACCTTATGGGAACATTGGGTTTGGATTTGGCCTTGATGGTGAACTAATTGCCCATTGTGTTCCTTCAAGCTATGGCTCAACTCACCAATATGGACCCACCTAGAAAAATCCCCAAGGGCTGGTATGATTGTGGAGATGGCTTCTATAACCCGGTCACCAGGGTAATCAAGGACTATAGGAACCGCTTTCTGAGAAACGCAGGTAAGTTTCTCACAACACTGCAGCTCATTTTTCTCTCCACCCACATATAAGTATGTGCATCTGTATGTACAAATTATACATGCACTTGATGAGAAAGAAGCTTTTGCTGATAAAAGACAAAAATTGATTACCTGAGTTTTTGGACTTCTCGTGGCTGGCAAATCTGTACCTAGTCCTAAAGGGAAGTAAAAGGACATTTGTGGTCTAGCTGTGATGGCACATAAAGTCACATTGAAAGGATTAAGGGACTTATTTTTGCATACATTCCTTCTATTTAAATGGGCACCTACTGTGTGCTAGACACCGTGCTTGGTGATGGGGGAAAAGCGAGCAAAGCTGGACAGTCTACCTTCTTTGTGGAGCTTGCATTCTAAAGGTGGCAGAGAAGTACTATAAACAGTTAATTGCATCATGGGACAAACACAATGAGGGGAAAAACATGGTTCTGTGGGGAAGGGAAAATAGGAGCCCCAGAGAGGTGGGACAGATGCTGTCGGAGCACAAAGAAGGGGTATCAGATCCTGAAGTGGTAAGTCAGAGAAGGTTTCAAGGAGGAAATGACTTCTAAACTGAGATCTAAAGAGAAACTGGGAGATGATCGCAAGGCTTGGGGAGACAGTTTCCCAGTGAGAGGAAATGGCACAGGCAGCAGCCCGGAGGGGAGTGATCCCTTGAGGTCCAAGAAGGTTGGTTAGTCCTGTAGCTGGGGAAGTAGGTACCTTGGAGAATGCAGAATCTCAGTTTGGTAAGTCAACACAAGGCTGATCAGACTGAGAAGAACCCATTGACAGTGACCACACTCACAGGAGATCAATATACAAAATAATAGAAACATTTTCCTTGAATGCAGTGATTCCTAGCTTTTCCCTTTTCTGGAGTCACACTCCCACTAGGAATATCAAAAGATATGGGCCCTCTTGCCAGAAAAATGTCCATGCATGCACACATGTGCACACACACATGCGCGCGCACACATACATTTTGCAGATAGTCTTAAGGGATGGATGGGACCTCTAAAGACCTAGGTCAAGAAACCTTGCTCTATAAAGAGAAAGAAACTGCCAGGTAGACCAGAATGTCTGCAGTGGTGAATGAGAGCATCCTCTCCCTACAGGGAAATTTATTCAGTAAGTCAGTGATGGCCAGAAAGGTGCCTTGTGGAGTGATAATAAGAGCAAGGAGGCTGGGCACGGTGGCTCACGCCTATAATCCCAGCACTTTGGCAGGCCGAGGTGGGTGGATCACCAGGTCATGAGATGAAGATGATGCTGGTCAACATGGTGAAACCCCATCTCTACTAAAAATACAAAAATTAGCTGGGCAGGGTGGCAAGCGCCCATAGTCCCAGCTACTCAGGCGTCTGAGGCAGGAGAATCACTTGAACCTGGGAAGCGGAGGTTGCAGTGAGTCAAGATTGTGCTACTGCACTGCAGCCTGGAGACAAAATGTGAGACTCAGTTAAAAAAAAAAAAGAGCAAGTAGAATTGTCAGCTGATCCTGTGACTGGAATCCAGGAGCTGAGCTGCCCCTAACCCACTGGATGCTACTGGAGGAACATGACAAATGCTCCCGCTCCAAGTCCCCTGGCTCACATTTTCTCAATGACTTCCCTTTTCCATTTGCACAATGCACTACTCTGTAGCACACTAACTGCTCAGTGCTCATAGGTTGACCATGAAGTTTCTCACTCAAGTAAGACAAGAAGTTGCCCGAGACAATGCTAACCAGGCTTATTTACTGCAGAACTTCTCAGGGCCTTTAATATGCTAATATGCTTTGTGCTTTTCCTTCAAGGCACTTATTTCAACATAATTAAATATAATATTTGCCTAATCTGTATCTCTCCCACTAGACTGTAAGATCCGTGGGGAAGAACTCTGCATTATATTTACTTGTATCAGTAAGAGTTCAGTTAGAAAAACGGAATTTGCCAGGCACAGTGGCTCATAACTGTAATTTCAGTACTTTGGGAGTCCAAGGCAGGTGGATCACAACATCAAGAGATTGAGACCATCCTGGCTAACAGAGTGAAACCCTGTCTCTAGTAAAAATACAAAAAAACTAGACAGGCATGGTGGCCTGTGCCTGTAGTGGAAGCTGAGGCAGGAGAATTGTTTCAACCTGGGAGGCAGAGGTTGTAGTCAGCCAAGATCGCACTACTGCACTCCAGCCTGAGTGACAGAGCGAGACTCCATCTCAAAAATAAATAAATAAATAGAAGAAAAATGGAAAGAATCTAATATCAGGAAATTGGTGGCTACCAGGGAACTGGAAAAGCAAAGGAAGACATTGAGGTAACAGAGAAAGTAACTGAAGGATGCAGGCACCCCTCAAGGACTGGGGACAAAAGACATTAGGTTGTGAGAACCTAGGAGGTTAACAGAGGGATGCCCAGGACCTGCCACCCAGACCCCTGAGCAGAGGGCATCTGGGGCTGGCTCCTGGGAGCTCAGAGCAGGGCTCCTGCAGAGCTGGGACCCAGACCTCTGGCAGTGGGGAGCACTGCCCAGTGGAACCTCTAAGAGAGGAAGCCGATTCTAGGAGTGTGGGAAAAACTGGAAACTGGAAGTGCAATGACACTGCTGAGATGCCCCTGGCATGAACAACAAGGACAACAGAAAGGAGCGAGTCTTTGTCTGCCTACAGCCCCTAACAAGGAGCCGGCTGGTAAAACTAACGTTCAGACAGTTCCCGTCCCAGCATTGCCAAGTTGAGTATAGAAGGGTCACTTTGGGGCTGAGAGTCAGTAGCTTTTTTTTTCTTTTTTGAGGTGGAGTTTCATTCTTGTTGCCCAGACTAGAATGCAATGGCAGGATTTTGGCTCACTGCAACCTCCGCCTCGCGGTTCAGGTGATTCTCCTGCCTCAGCCTCCTGAGTAGCTGGGATTACAGGCATGTGCCACCATGCCTAACTAATTTTTGTATTTTTAGTAGAGATGGGGTTTCGCCATGTTGGCCAGGCTGGTCTTGAACTCTGACCTCAGGTGATCCACCCATCTCAGCCTCCCAAAGTGCTGGGATTACAGGCGTGAGCCACTGTGCTTGGTCTCTTTTAAGTTTTTTGTTTGTTTTTGAGACAGAGTGTCACTCTGTCACCCAGGCTGGAGTGCCATGGTGCAACCCTAGCTCATTGCAAGCTCCGCCTCTCGGTCAGTCTGTCCATCTCTTCTGTCTCACACTCCACTGCTGTGTCTGGGTTGGGCTTTCCTCCTCTGTGCTTTCCCAATGTGCATATAGATGAATAAATGGAGAGAGAAGACATAGACACAGATATACATGCACATACAAGCAAGGAGAAAAAACTGTATCACTTCTATAGTTCTCTTTCTGTAACTGGCCATGAGGCTGCAGTTAATATTTATAAATTCCTTCTTCCATTATTCATCCCATGTTCCATTTGCCTTTAGCCCACCCTTCCATTGGCCTGGCTTTTTACCTAGCAGAGTGATCAAAACCTTCATTCCTGAAGGGTCCATACCCTTAGCAATCCTGCCTTTGTTGGTTATGTAGTTGGTTGGATTCGTTTTTTATTAATTTTTACTATGGTCACTGGAAGTACCAAGAAGAGGTGTCCTGGAGAACTGCTGGTTTCCATACAGCATTCCATTTCTTCTAAGGGATGGCAGAATTGTCTTCTATACCGAGGCTTCTCTCAGGGGCCAGGAGAAACTGATGGCAACATGGATCATAACATCATAGAGCTGCTGCCAGAGAACTTAGTAGGGACACTTTACCCTGGAGGCTGGTAGGCCAAGGAGGTTTCCTAGAAAAAGGAAGATCTACTCTGTAACCTTAAAAAGAGCTGACAAATGCAGCAGGGTTGGTAAGAGTGTTAAAGGCAGAGGGGACAGTATGATCACCGTTGGGAGAGGACATGTCATATCTAGGAAGCCCCAAGTATTTCAGGAGCATGAGCTAATAGTATAAAAGGGGACAAAGAGCAAGAGAGGAAGCCCAAGAGGTGGGCGGGGTGAGGGCAAAGATTATGGGTGTCTTTTACCCTAAGGCAGTGGGGAGCAAGGGAAGGCTTTAGGCAGGTAGCATCGTAACTCATTTGTTCTTTAGAAAGACTTCTTTGATTACATATAGAGAAGAGGCCAAAGGAGGTAAGATTAGGTAGGAGAGCCTTCTGGTAAGAAGATGGGAGAGAGGAGCACGCCAAGGACCAGGGGCTCAGGGTGATGGGGTAGGTGACCCGGGTTCCTGGTCCTGGCCCCGGCTCACGGGCTGCCTGCTGGATGACCCTGGGCCAATGCCTTCCCTCTCTGGGCCCCTTTCTCTTTCTCTGTAAAATGAGAGAGTTGAGCTGGATAATTTCTAGGGCCTTTCCAACCTTAAGTAAGAGTCTATGATGGAGGAGAAAGGTAGCCAAGGAGTATTTTGGTCCTGATATTATAGGATGGACGAAGTTTGGAGTGTCCTGAAAAACCACTAAAAAGGAGTCTCTGTTCGTGGCCACCTAGTCATTACCCCTGACTCACCTCACCCTGCGAGGGACTGATTCAGGCTCCTGTCCCTCTTCTGTTTCCGCCAGGGACCTCTCTCTGCTGCATTCCAATCTGCCCCCACAAACAGTGCTTCCTGGTTGGCATCCTGAAGGCGCAGGCTGCTGGGCCTCCGGACCTGAGATGGGTGACTGAGGCCACCCCAGAGTAAACACAAGGGCCTCAGCCACTGCTATTATGAAGCACATGCCATCTGGGTGGGTCAGAGCTGGAAATGCTTATTGTAAAGCTGGTCACAGGATGGGCCACCAGAAGAAGAGTCACCTTTGCTGTGAGATTTTAAATCCATCCTTCCACGTATCAAAATTTTTTGAAGCCAGGCTTTGGGGTTCGGGGCAGACAACATAGTCTAACAATAACTCTCAGACCTTTGATCCACAGTAAGGAATGTTTTACATCATGATCCAGAATATACACACGTGCATGCATGTGATGTATTTTGTACATGCAACATTCTATGATATTTTCTTTTTTTTTTCTTTGAGATGGAGTCTCACTCTGTCACCTAGGCTGGAGTGCAGTGGTGTGATCTCAGCTCGCTGCAACCTCCGACTCCCAGGTTCAAGCAATTTTTCTGTGTCAGTCTCCCGAGTAGCTGAGACTACAGGCATGCACCAGCACACCCACCTAATTTTTGTATTTTTGGTAGAGACAGGGTTTCACCATGTTGGCCAGGCTGGTTTTGAACTCCTGACCTCAGGTGATCCACCTGCCTGTGCCTCCCAAAGTGCTGGGATTATAGGTGTGAGCCACTGTGCTTGACCTGATATTTTCTATTCTATTTATTTTTTTAAATGCTGGTTGCTAGGCACTAAATTGATTTCACAACCTTCTCAAGGGTGGGACCAGCTGTTGGTAGACATTGTGCTAGGCAGCCTTCCTTGACTGTCTCTTCTGTCCCTGACTCCACTGCTGTATCTGGGTTGGGTGTCCCTCCTCTGTGTTTTTCAAGCCTACCTCATAGCCCTTAGCTCTGGAAAGCAGTATCTTTATTAGCCTCTCTCTCCCGCTAGTCTGGGAGCAGCTTGAGGGCAAGGACCATGTGACTATGTCTGATTCATCACTGTGTCCCCAGCAACTCACGCAGGCCTCATGAGTTGGAGCTGATTAAATGTTTGTAAAAGACAAAGCAGGCAGGCAAGCAGGCAGGCAGAGCACCTGCTCCCAGGTCCCTCGTATTATTCAATTAATTATACCAAATTCAGTACCTGGCACATGATAGACAACTTATAATTTTGAATAATAAAAATAATCCATTATATTTTATGCACATCCAAGTTTTTAAAGCAGTTTAACATCTGTCAGAGGTCTCAACCCAGTGGCTCTCAGGATAAATCTCGTTTCAGTTTTTGTCTGGTTGGTCCAATTCTTGAAGTGGCTTGGGTTCGAGCACCTAGGTGGGGCCATGCACTGCCCAGATCCCTACCACTCCCTGCTGTGTGACCCTAGCAGCATCGGTCATTTCTGGTGCCCACCTTAAAGCCTTCAAGCTCATGGGCCTCACATCTCATAAACTTCTCACGCATCCAGTGAGCTGAGAACGGGCTCATCCTGAGATTGGGAAACAAGGTCTTGGAATGATGAATGACAGAATTGTGATGGTAAAGCTTGAACGCAAACCCACTCACATCTGACCACAGCCCAGTGGTCACTCTACTACACCCTACTGCTGCTTACCCTGAGACCATAAAGCCATAAATGATAGCGACTGTAGACATTTATTATATATTCTAATCAATACTGCAAAAACAAAACAGAAGAGAGACTCAGTTAGGATCTCTTGCCCTACAGAGGTCAGAGAGCTGGGAGAGGTGAGAGAGACAGCATGGCGTGGTGGTGAAAAGCCTGGCCTGGAATCCATCCATGCCTCAGGCTGGCCTCTACTCCTGGATCTTCACTGACCAGCTCTGAGGTTGCTTTTCCCCTTGGAGCCTCAGTCTCCTCATCTGTAAAAGGGGCATTGTTGTAGTACCTACTGGAGAAATTATGGTTAGAAAAAAATGAGATTGACTATTCAAAATACATCAGACAGCACCTGGCCCAAGACAGGTGTCCTATGATTAGTAATTGTGGCTGTTACCATTACGATAATTATTGACTCAGGCCAGAGAGAAAGAAGTGAATTAGACCCTGGGATTTGTTAAGCTTTCTCTAAGCACCCGAGAGGAGTCTCTAGGACGAAAGATGGGCCTGAATATGCTGTCTTTCTGCCTCAAGAGTTTTGCTTGGAAAATGAGGTGCTGCTGAAACTTTGGGATCTGCAAACACTTGATTATGGCACTCAGAGCCCCAGCATAACTTTGAAGGTCCGTGTTCCAACCTGCTCTTTTACGCCCCATGTTCTAGTCCGACAGGACCAGCTGGCATCCATTGATAAACACACCAGCACTTCCTAATGCCTATTCTCACCTCATCTCTCCCCCAGCACAGAATGCCTTTCCCTCTTTTCTCTACCCACCTCAGTCCTCCATGTCTCTCAATGCCTAGCACCTAACAGAAGGCCAGGAAGATTTTCCCGTACCCCTCAAAGGAGGGCACATGGCTTCACCTGTGTATCCACAGCTTGGGGAGACAAGCTGGGAAAGGAATGCTTATTGTGGCGGATACTTGCCAGGCTCTGTGCCAAGCACCTTAACAGCTTACCTTGGCCAGGGGCGATGGCTCACACCTGTAATCCCAGAACTTTGGGAGGCCAAAGTAGGCTGATCACCTGAGGTCAGGAGTTCAAGAACAGCCTGGTCAACATGGTAAAACCTGTCTCTTCTAAAAATACAAAAGTTAGCTGGGTGTGGTGGCACACAACTATAGTCCAGATACTTGGGAGGCTGAGGCAGGAGAATTGCTTGAACCTGGGAGATGGAGGTTACAGTGAGCTGAGATTGTGCCACTGCACTCTAGCCTGGATATCAGAGCGAGACTTGATCTCAAAAAACAAATAAACAAACAACAACAACAAACAGCCACCCCAAGTGGGTAATTTGTATGAGACACATTTTACAATTTGCAATGAAGACGCTTGGTCTCGGGTTAATAACTTGCTTGTGTCACATAGCTAGTGATAGAGACAGATTTAAACCCCAGTCTTCCCAAAGCCTGTCCTGTTCGTTCTTCTTGCCAGCTATGTGGTCCTGGTTTATTCTGTATTCATCTATCTCCTCTCTAGGTAGGGGCATGTGTGATTCATAGTTGTTCCTCCACCGAGCACAGTTCCTGGCACCCAATGGGAGCTCACTAAGATTCCTAAGTGAATGAAAAGGTCCATCCTAGAGCTTTAAAACAAAAGCACCACAGTCCCCACAATCAGATGTTACTTTATTTGAAAAGCGCTCCTTTATACACTGTGAGCTAATAAAGAAGCATTTGGAGCTATTTGGGTGAATGGCCTTTACTATGATGGGAAATTGGGAGATGAACTCTAACCCTTCCCCCTCCTACACGTCCCTGTCATTCCTCTTAGGAAGGGTAAGCTAGAGCCTCGCTGGCAGTTTGTATGAGTATCTCTTTCATGTAGCTGTTGCTTGCCTCAACGTTACTAGTAGTAATCATTTGCAAAATAACTGTACCACTAATCTTTACTCCCTCCTCCCAATTAATGATACCCCATGCGAGTGTCTCAGATGAAAGACACATTATTAATATTCAAAGAAAAAACCCTCGTAACCATTTTAACATATACAACTAACAATGAACTAAATTTGCTTTGTGGAAGACAGAGAGTGAGCATCCCAAATTAGTTTATGTAAAAGCTGAAATTCTTCCCCGAAAGGTCTCAGTACCATCCTCAAAGAATATCCTGATCATCAGAAATGCCGTCAAGATTCCCGCCAACATTATCCCCTTTGTTGTCTGAAATGTCGAATCAAGCACATCTGGCAAATGTCCTAGAGCTCACAAATCTTTCAAACAGCGTATAATTCCCAATGGTTAAAGAGATAACGCCACCGCTTAATCGTGCTGCTCTTCAAAATAGCACAAACTTTCCTTCAATCAGAAACAATGGCTTTGGCTTCTTAAAAATATCACACACTAGTGATTATTTGCAGAGAGGGCCCTTTTGCGTTTGAACCTGTGGGTTCCAGACAGAATTCAAAATCAAGACCACAAGGCTCATTTGAATGTACACTCCATTAAATGGACGATGGGAATCAGGGGTGTGAATTAGAGTGTGAAAAGTAACCTGGCTTATGTGACTCAGCTGCCACCATCAGAATAATGAGGACGATGGCAATGATGGTGGTGGCGAGAGCTAACGATGACTGAGATTTTGCCACACACCAGACCCTCAGCTAAGGGTTAGGGAGTACTCCTGTGATCCCTGTTTAACAATGAGGAAACTGAGGCTCAGTGGGGTTAAAGAATTTCCCCCAGAAATTTGGCAGGAGCCTGAATTCACACTCAGGCTTGATTGCTTCCCCAGGTTTCCCACTTTCCACTTCTGACCAGCTCCAAGATCATCTGTTGAAAGAGACATGGGAGGCCAGGCGCAGTGGCTCATGCCTGTAATCCCAGCACTCTGGGAGGCCGAGGTGGGTGGATCACAAGGTCAAGAGATCGAGACCATCCTGGCCAACATGGTGAAACCCCGTCTCTACTAAAATACAAAAATTAGCTGGGTGTGGTGGCGTATGTCTGTAGTCCCAGCTGCTCAGGAGGCTGAGGCAAGAAAATTACTTGAACCCAGGAAGGCAGAGATTGCAGTGAGCCAAGATCACACCACTGCACTCCTGCCTGGAGCCTGGCGACAGAGCAAGATTCTGTCTTTAAAAAAAAAAAAGAAAGAAAGAAAGAGACACGAGTGAAAAGCTCCCAGACAGGGTGTGTATCTGCTCCCCACCCAGCTTTAGAGAAGGGTGAAATCTAAGCTGCACAGTGAACACCTAGAGAAAAAAGACCACTTTTATCTTCTAACATTTCTCTGGCGCTGTTTAGACAGTTGAAAACTGGAAACATCCCCAGCATCCAACACGAGAGGACTGGTTAAATAACATATACTTTATTCTTACTATAGAATACAATGCAATCATTAAAAATGGCAGCAAAGAAATAGATCTATTCATACATAAAGGTATCCATATACTGTTTCAGGTGATAAAGCAGGCTAATAATAATAGCCAGCATTTGCCAACTGCTTACTGTGTTCCAGGCACTGGTCTAAGCACTTTACATGTATTTTATTTTATTTAATCTCCACAGTAGCCCCACAAAGTAGTTATCCTTGTTATTCCCACTTTACAGATGATGAAACTGAGGCAAGGTGAAATGCCTGCCCAAAGTCAAACTGATAGCAAATGGCAGAGCTGGAATTGGAAGCCAGGTCCAGTTGACTCCAAAGCTAAAGATAATGTTAGAGTTGACTTTGAATGAGAAATTGGAGTGTACGAGTGAAAGAAAGAAACAACCGAGAGCCTTCCTAGCAGCCCTATATTTTATAGAGATATAAAAAGTACATATCCAAAGAGTGTAAGGTTGCAGATGACTATTCCCAAGAGAGTTCTCTGCCCACTTTCTTCCTCAAAAATTGGCCAATAAACGTCTTTCAATGTCACTGACAAACCAAGACTCCCTTGGTCTTGAAGCCACGGGCTTTGCCTGACAGATGAGAAATCTGAGACCCAGAGAGGGCAAATCACGTGTCCAACCCCATATAGTCTGCCTGTGGTAGAGCCAGGGCCGGCACCCTGGTTTCTCACTGCTGGCCGGAAATCCTTCTGCAAACCCAGGCTACCTTGCCACAGTGCCTCCCTTGTGGTTTTTGCAAAATGGCCGAGTGAGACTCCCCCACAGTCCCCTCCTGCTGTCATCCCTCCAGCGAGACAAAAGGCAATTTACCGAAATGTTATAATCACCTGGAGGCTGGCACACAGGGACATCCATGCTTTATCTGCAGTGTTGTTAGCAGCACTGTAATGAAGGCTTTGTGGAGGGATAATATGCTGTAACTGCCAAATGAAATGCCCGCACCAATCACACATCCCTGCCAGCAGACGGGCATTTGCTGTAAGCAAAAGGGGTAGGAAGGAAAGTTATGAGTATTGGATGCCTCCACGCTGCCAGGAACTTACCACATCCCAGTTCTTTGAGGAATAGACCCTTATTCGCATTTGGCAGATAGGGAAACTGAGGCTCGGGGGTAAGTTATTTACTGATGATCAAGCAGGTAGTAAAGGGAGGAACCAGGATATGAACCCAGGTCCCTCTGACACTGGAGGCCATGCTCTGAACTGACGAGATATGCTGTGGCCTTTCCTGAACCATGAACCTTTCTGAGAATCTAGGCCCAGCTATGGACTTCTCCCCAGAGAAATACACTGGAATTCACAAACAGAATTTTGCCTACAGAGGGAGGGATTGGTCACTTGGAAGCCATCCATAGAGCCCTGTCAAGACCTTTGCTCTAGGAATAACAGCCTGCCCAGCTTGCCACCTCTCCCTGGACTGCAGGAATTGCCCATTGCCATCCTCTCTCCCCACCCCAATTCCAAAGGCCCTGGAAATTCCCCTTCCAGCCATGGTGCCCATTGGATTCCGGTAACAATACCTCCCCTGCCCCCCAACCCCCATGGTAGCCTCCTGGAGGCATCTGAAGGACACAGCTTCCCCTTCCGCGGCTGGAGTCAACCTGAGCCAGCACTATAATGCTTTGTTTTGTCTCCTTTAATAGAAGTGAGTGGAAAGCCAGAGCCCATGGGGCAGGAACCTACTCTCTTCCTCAGCTCAGGCTCTGGAACTCAGGGCTGTTGACTGAAACCCCTCAGGTCCAGGAAGGCAGACAGGGCTACAGGCAGGGACTTAGAGCCAGCCAGATCTGCAAGCAGATCCCAGTTCTGCCACTCACCAGCTGAGTGACCTTGAGCTAGGCCCTTAATGTCTCTGAGCTTTAGTTTCTTCATCTGAAAAATGGGGACAGAAATAGACCTCCCTTCCAGGATTGTGGCCTGAAGTGAGATGACATGCATGAAGTGAGATGGTGTCATCTCCGACAAGAACAGCAGCTGGCCCAAGTGAAGGCCTTGGTGCATGTTGGCAATCACAGTTGTGATCCTTTTACACCCAGGGTGAAAAGGTGGAAAGCAGGGGCCTCCTTAACTTCACATCCCAAAGGGAGGAGCCAGTGTTACCATGGCAAACTGCACTCTGGCCTCCTCCCATCTGCTTTTGATTCTAGTTTCAAGACTGGACTAGAGGCCTGTGATTTTCTGATCTGTCTACCCAGCCCTGGGCATTCTGTTATGGATATGTCCCCATCATCTTCATCATTTCTTATGCACCTAGAGCCTTAAGCCTCCAAATCTCCCCCTAGACACAGGCCTTTGTTGAGGCCCTGCATCCACCAGGGTTTCACATGGGGATCAGACCCTGTGCCTGGCCCCCACCAAGACCAGTACAGGGCTAGAGGGAACATATATAAAAATAGACAGTCACAGGACTGGGGTAGGTGTTCTCTGGACAGAGGCCTGGGTCCTTTAGGGAACCTCATGTTGAAAAGACCATAAGGAAACTCCCACCCCTCAAAATACAGTTTAGAAATCAAAATAACATAAACCATAAAAAAGCATAGGAAGCAGTCCAACACAATTCTATATTTCCTATGATGTTTAACTTTAAATATTAAATATGAGCTTCTTTCCAGAAAACTGGGAGTGTCCCTGTTTCAGTGGTGTCAGGAGCTACATTCACTGTGTGCCACACACACAGAAAAGAGCATCAGTGTGTCCCAAGCAGTCCAGATGGTGTCCTGGAAAAGGTGGAGTTTGGCTAGGTCTAAAAGGATGATGATTGGATTCTGCTACATGGAAGGGAAGGAGCCACATGGGCAAAGACTGGAAAGACGCAGGGGTACGGGGTGCCCCAGATGGAGCAACTGAGAAGGCTTATGTGTTGGGGAATGGGGAAGGTGTCAAGGAGGCCTCACTCCAGCTGTGATGGGCAGACTGGGCTTTGATGAGTATGGAGGAGTGGGTCTCAGCTGGACATTCAAGGCAGAGGGACCCAGTGTGGGCTGGAGAGATAGAGGTCAAGAGTTTAAGACCAGCTTGGCCACCATGTTGGTAGAGACCTGTCTCTACGAAAAATACAAAATTAGCCAGGCACAGTGTAGGCGCCTGTAATCGCAGCTACTCAGGAGGCTAGACAGGAGAATCACTTGAACCCACGAAACAGAGGTTGCAGTGAGCCAAGATCACTACACTCCAGCCTGGATGACAGAGCAAGACTCCATCTGAAAAAAAAAAAAAAAAAAAAAAAGCAAATTAATTCCATATATTGAAACAAAGTGTACCCACATGAAATATAAATCCCACATTCAATATAAAAATGTTGCTGTTGCTTGGTAAACTGTTTCACGATGAGTCTTTAACAATTGGCCATGATTTCCTGAGAGTCATGCATACTGGGGAATTCTCAAAAAATGAGGAAATGGAGCCTACAAATGGATTTCAAGTGTAATAAAATTGCTTTGATTTCTAAATTTAATAATTAAGTCTGAATGCATTAATTATAACATTTATTAATTTCACTTTTGTAGTTTTTCTTTTTTTTCTATTAGAGCCAATCGTCTTTTTCTAAGCCGTTTACATTTGAATAGGCCTTGAGAAGCTTGTGGGTGCTTGGCCAAGCCCTCTGCCCAGCCCAGAAGATGCTCTTGTATGGGGAAAAGCCAGAGCAGCCCCAAGGCCTCCCACCTCCCCGCCCTGTGACAGGCTCTGCCTAGGCAATGACTCCTCAGTCAATATTGACGATGCTGTGGCGTTGGCCTCTGGCCACCACCACTGCCAGTAAAGTTCAAAGCCTCTTTCTTGTCAGGAGTGGTGATGGGGATGCCTGAGCATTGCCACCCTCACTGTGGCACTGCTGTGGCCCTGCCCCACCAGCTCACATAGCCTGCATTTGCACAGAGGGTGTGGCAGGGCAGTGGATGGGATCCATAGGTGCCCACAAGCTGGGGAGCCTGCTTTGCAGTGCACCCCCCAATCCCAGCCTGGAGCCCTCTGAAGATGGGCCTAGATCCCCCAAAAGACAAACAGCCCCTATAACAGAAGCTTCCTTCCCCTAGGGCCTGGCCCAGCCCTGTGTTCACTGACACCCTGGCATTCGCCATGAGCCCTGGGCTGTCTCTGTGGGTTGGAAATGCTTCTGCCCTCTGCATGTGATGGAACACACTGAGATTTTAGGGGTTCACATCTGCCACACTCAGGCAGTCACATGAGTCACACGCCATGTGCACACCTCCCCTCTGCTGCAGCCACTCACACACACACACACACACACACACACACACACACACAACCTCTTCACGCTGATGCTGGTGTGAGAACAGTTGGATGGAATATACACACCTGTGCCTGCACACACACTGGCAGCTTCACCGAGCGTGACTTGGGTGCCAGGCACACTGGGCCCTTCCCTCTGGCTGATGGTAGAAATTGGGGCAAATCATCTCACCCCCAGTTTTCTCATCTTAAGTGGAGACAGCCCCATCTCACTTACTGAAGAGAGGACGAGTGTGGCCCCCCACATACAAGCAGAGGTGGGCACCTCCTAAGTGCCCGGCCAGTGTGAGCTCTGCTGCTCTCCCAAGGCAGACGCTTTGTTTCATCTTGGTCTCCTCCCTTTCCTAGTCCCCACCCCAGGCCCCTCACTCACATAGGGTGGGAGCTGCATAGCAGCGGTGACCGCAGGTATGCCCAGCCCAAAGGCGTGCCAAGAGCAGGCAGAGCCCAGCCTGTGGGTATGCAGTGACCCCAATCCGCCTGCTTGCCTTCCCTGGGCTTGCCTGCCCTGGCCTGCCCTGCTGCCTTTGAAGAAAAATTATTAGCTGAGCTATGGCCCTTGATCTTTATGGCAGTGATCCTTGTGTGAAGGCCTCCTCCTCCCATGGGCTCCCCTTCCATCCTGACACAGAACCAGAAGTCCTACAGATGTCCTGAGCAAGTCCCTAAAAAACACTCCCTTATAGGCATCCAGTTTGGGAATGCAAGACCCATCATAATGGTGATTGTAGCTTCCATTCCTGGGTGCCCACTGAGTGCCGTTCATCTGGGCCAGTCCTCACTCTGCCCTCTGAGGAAAGTCGGGTGAAATCTGCTGCAAAGACGAGGAGCCTGGCTCAGAAATGGGAGTGAGGTGCCCCAAATCACCCAGCGAGTTGGTGGCTCAGCATCCAACCCAGGCCTGGTTGGCTGCAGGACTCCTGCCAGTCTTTGCTGTGTTACTACATGAGCCCTAAAGTCCCACCTTCCAAAGATAACTTCAGGCGTTTCTTTTGGTTTTTGGCCTTTGCTGTGCACCAAGGGCTCTGCTAACCTTTTTTTAAGGAATAATCTCACTTGGTCCTCATGCAAGCCTTCAAGGCAGGCATCACTGTAGATGAGTAAATGAGACCCAGGGAGGTATGAGGCCACTTGCTCAAGGTCTCTGAGTAGTGGCACAGAGTTCCAACGCCCACGCTCGTAACCATCATGCCACACTGCGTCCTCCCTGCTAACCCTCTGAAGAGCTGATATTTCCTTGCAGCTGTTCTGAGACTTTCAGGATCTCTTTTCCCCCCAGCTCTGCATGGACCTGCAGGCTGCACTAATGTCACCCATGACTTAGACACAGCTCAGCAGGCCTGACACACCTGTGGCCTGTACAGGTCAGCTCCTCCCCACCTTCACTGAGAGGCAAGTCCCAGGCCAGTCAGGCTCTGAGCTTCCTGAGTGTGGTTAGTGCCAAGGTATGACCCCATACAACCCAGCCTTTCCATGTGGTAGGGCTGCCCAATCTATTGCCTCAAGTCACAAAAGGAACCAGCCTTGGACTTGCCCTTGGCATGCCTGCCCTGCCCTCTCAGCAGCTCCATTTGCCCAGGGTGGGGAAAAAATTCTTCCTCCTTTGTCAAAACCCCACATGGTAAACCTATTACTACTATATCCTCAAATTTACATTTCTTTATTCATTATTCACTATGTATTTATGAAATACTTTCTAATTGCCGGATCTGTGCTAGGCCCTGACGATCAAAAGTAAATGGGACAGGGCTGCCCAAGGCTGGAGGGGGTCACCATGACCAACACTGTGACCTCGTCCCAGCTCAGGGAAGGCTGACATCCACGCAGGGTCTGTGGGGGTGGGAGACAGCCAAGAGGGCAGGAGGCCCAGCCCACACATTCATGGGGCTTTTAAGTGTGGATTGTGACACGACTGAAGGAGGACCCTGTTCATCAGACAACTTGAAATTCACACCCCCTTTCCTGACCATACTGCCTTCAGCACACTGTGAACTTATACTTTTTTGGGAGAAATCCTAGAATAACACACTCACACTACATTTGGTTGTTTCTGTTAAAAGTAGTCATTTGTTGGCCGGGCGCAGTGGCTCACGCCTATAATCCCAACACGTTGGGAGACCAAGGCGGGCAGATCACAAGGTTGAGAGATAGAGACCATCCTGGAGAACATGGTGAAACCCCATCTCTACTAAAAATGCAAAAAGTAGCTGGGCTTCGTGGCACGTGCCTGTAGTCCCAGCTACTCAGGAGGCTGAGGCAGAAAAATCGCTTGAACCCGGGAGGCGGAGTTTAGTGGGCCAAGATCGCAACACTGCACTCCAGCCTGGAGACAGAGCGAGACTCCATCTCAAAGGAAAAAAAGGTAGTAATTTGTCAAATGTAAATATTTAAATTATACTGCCATTGTTATCATCTTGCTCGGGCCTGTCTTCAATTTTAGGTACACTGATTCAACAAAATGGAAAGTACCTCGGGCCTCTGTTGTGCCCTGAGAGGCTCTGGAACAGCAGATGCAAAGGCACAGAGGCACTGGCGAGCATGCACATGTGTACTACAGCAGTTCCTCCAGTGGCTGCATTTTAGTGTGAGGGGAGCTGTGAGGGAAGTGGGGAGGAAAGCAGGGGGACCAGGAGGCCTTGAAGGCCAGGCTGAGGAATGGGGAACCTTTTCAGGAAAGTTTTCCATTTGCAGTAGCTCATGGTCATAGTTGGGGTCTCTCTTGAAATAAGTTCCTTTTCTTCTCTATAAAAAGCTCAGTTCTCCTAATGACCTATGGGGGCAGGGCGCGCAGGTGGCAGCAAGGTTACTTCCAAAGCTTCGGAACTGGAATAAAGACATCCTTCTGTCCCAAAGATAGACAGATTTAAACCTGGAGTGTACCTAGGTCCTGGCAGTGCTCTCTGCTGGCCTCAGTCCCATCTGTCCCTAGCATTGGCCAGGGCTGACCACAGGATTGGGCTTTCCAATTCATTCATTAATTCAAAAGATATCAACTGAGAACCTACTATGTGCCAGATGCTCTCCTAAGCACTAGGATATCATAGTGAACAAGCAGGCAGGGCTCCTGGTCTCACTGGAGCTCGGTCTGGACAGGGACGGAGACAACATGAACATAAACAAATGTATATGCAGGGAGTGGCTTATGCTATGGAGAAACTAAAATGAAGACAAGATGGAGTGACTGGGAGTGGAGGTGGCTAGATTAGGGTCACTGAGAAGGTGACATTTCAGTTGAGACCTGGATGCCAGGAAGGGGGTGCAGAGGGAATATTTGTTGATGGCAACTAATACAATCAGAATGAAAAAGGCTTATTCCAGACTTCATATGGGAGAGAATTTATTAAGCACCTACTGTGTGCTGGGTCTAGTGGTCAACAAATCAGACATGGTCCCTGCACTGACAGCTTATAGTCTAATGGGAGAGAAAAACATTATATAAGAAGATATGCAGGAAGGGCTTGGTGGCTCACATCTGTAATCCCAGCACTTTAAGAGGCCAAGGCGGGCAGATCACCTGATATCAGGAGTTTAAAATCAGTCTGGCCAACATGGTGAAACCCCATCTCTACTAAAAACACAAAAATTAGTCAGGTGTGGTGGCATGTGCCTGCAATCCCAGCTACTCAGGAGGCTGAGGCAGGAAAATTGCTTCAACCCAGGAGGTGGAGGATACAGTGAGCCGAGATCGCACTGCTGCACTCCAGCCTGGGTAACAAGAGGAAAACTCCATCTCAAAATAATAATAATAATTATATATCTATTTATAGATACATATATATATATAATTTTTTTTTGAGACGGGGTCTTGCTCTGTTGCCAGGCTGGAGTGCAGTGGCGCAATCTCGGCTCACTACAACCTCTGCCTCCTGGGTTCAAGCGATTCTTCCACCTCAGCCTCCCAAGTAGCTGGGACCACAGGCACGTGCCACCATGCCCAGCTAATTTTTGTATCTTTTTTTTTGAGACGGAGTTTTGCTCTTGTTACCTAGGCTGGAGTGCAATGGCGCAATCTCGGCTCACTGCAACCTCCGCCTCCTGAGTTCAAGCAATTCTCCTGCCTCAGCCTCCCAAGTAGCTGGGACTACAGGCACGTGCCACCATGCTCAGCTAATTTTGGTATTTTTAGTAGATATGGTGTTTCACCTTGTTGACCAGGATGGTCTCGATCTCTTGACCTCATGATCCACCCATCTCGGCCTCCCAAAGGGCTGGGATTATAGGTGTGAGCCACCGTGCCCGGCCAATTTTTGTATCTTTAGTAGAGATGGGGTTTCACCATGTTGGCCAGGATGGTCTCGATCTCCTGACCTCATGATCCACCCGCCTCAACCTCCCAAAGTGCTGGGATTACAGGCGTCAGCCACTGCGCCCGGCCATATATGTAATTTAAACTAATATAGCCACAGTGTTATCACTTCAATACATGGTCAACATAAAAAAGTACTATTTTATATTGTTTTATTTGCAGTACGTGTTTGAAATCTGTTGTGTATTTTACACTAACAGCACACATCAGTAAGGACTGGCCAGATTTCAAATGTTCAATGGTTACAATGTGACTAGTGACTACCATGTTGGACAGCACAGCTCTAGAGACTAAAAGCACAGCTTATTTTGTATATATGGATGGCATATTTCTATTATCATACCTAGAAGAGTCTTAGTGAACTGCCAATCAACCCTTCCCATCCACACTATGCACTGTCTCTCATTGGCCAATCAATGAGATCTCACGCCATTGCACTCCAGCCTGGGCAGTAAGAGCAAAAACTCCATCTCAAAAAAAGAAAAAAGCAAACAAGTATAGATTCAAAAGTTGTGATATGAGGGGACCATGAATGAAAAGAGAGTGAATGACTTCAATTTGGATGTCTGGGTCTGTGAAGGATTGTCCACTCCTCTTAGAGAACATGAGAATCTCGTGTTTTAGGGAGCACACTGGATTTTCATGTATTTCTTAAACTGTTTCTTTGAAAGCAGTTAAATTAACAGAATTCTCAAAAAGATAGTACAATTTCCCTACGGTCTTATATCGGATGGTACATCTGTCACAATTAATGAACTAATATTGATGTTGTGATTCACTAAAGCCCATACTTTTTACAGATGCCTTTCCCTGATGTCCATTTTCTGTTCCAGGATCCTATTCTGTCTCCTTAGGCTCCACTGGGGGATGACCATGGCTTAGGCTTTCCTTGTTTTTGATAACAGTTTTAGGGAGTCCTGGTCAGATATTTTGTAGGATGCCCCTCAACTGGAATCTGTCTGATGTTTTTCTCATGATTAGATTGGAGTTGTGGGTTTGGGAGGAAGATCACAGAGGCAAAGTGTCATTTTCATACCATCCTATCAAGGGTCCAGACTGTCACCGTGACTAATCAATATTGCTGTTGACCTTGATCACCTGGCTGAGGTAGTGTTTGTGAGGTTTCTCCGTTATAAAGTTCCTTTCCCCCTGCTCCCTTTCCACACTGTCCTCTTTGGAAGTCACTATGCACAGCCACACTTCAGAAGTGGGGATTTTTGCTCCAACTCTTTGAGGGCAGAGTACATAAATTAATTACCTGGAATTCTCCTGTGCAGATTTGCCTATTCTGATATTTATGCATTTTTACCAATATCTTTATGCAAGTTCTTTTGGCTTTTCAGGAGTTCAAGAACCCTGTTGGTATTTCTAGGAACCCAGAAATATTATTTTATTTATTTAGTTAGTTATTTAGAGACAGGGTTTCAACTCTGTCACTCAGGCTGGAGTGCAGCAGTGTGATCACAGCTCACCGCAGCCTCGACCACCCCAGGCTCAGGTGATGCTTCCATCTCAGCCTTCCAAGTAGCTGGGACCACAGGCACTTGCCACCACACCCAGCTAAGTTTTCTATTTTTTGTAGAGAGGAAGTTTTGCCATGTTGCCCAGGCTGGATCAAACTCCCAGGCTCAAGCAGTCTGTCCACCTCAGCCTCCCAAAGTGCTGGGAGTGCAGTTGTGAGCCACCACACCCAGCCAAAATATCTTATCTCAATTAACAAAATGCAGGAAATTACCAAGACATTAAATTGGAGGGTAAGAAAAAAAGGCAATAATTATTTTGATTTTTTTTTCTATTGTCAATACAATAGAAATATTATTTTATTTATTTAGTTAGTTATTTAGAGACAGGGTTTCTAAATAAAAGTGAAAGAAGATTTGGGAAATAAAAGAAGAAAGAGAAAGTCTCCCGTCCCACTACTCAGGGCCATTATTCACATTTCAATTTATCTTTAACTTTCTTCTGTGCAGTTTTCACACAACATATATTATGTGTAATTTTATTTCTTATCTCTTCTTGCCTTTTTCTTTTGCTTATTATCACATCAAAAATATTTCCCCCATGTTGCTATACAAACTTCCTAACAATTATTTTCCAATCTGCTAAATATCCCCTCACGTGCCTTATAGTATCCACCTCCCCGAATTTAGCACCATGCCTGGCACATAATTATTTATTAAATGAATGCATATACAACAAAATAATCATTTCCTCATTTTTAGAAATGTAGGTCATTTTCCTTTTTCCTGATTCTAAATAGTTCTGAGACAAATAGATTATCCCTTTAAGATAGTGTCCCAGAGTGGAATTACTGGGCCAGTGAGGACCAAAAATTTTTAAGATAAATACACCAAACCAGAAATCTTCTTCCATCTCTCTGCACCACTGGCAGTTGTGCCAAGGGTAATAATTTACAATTGATTAAAGAGTTTGTGGGCTGTTTTTTCTCCCTTCTCTCCCTCTCCCCTCCTACCAAAAAGGAGGGAAATTATCTGAGAAGGTGAAGATGTTCTCAGACAATCATATTAACATATTCCAACAATCGCAATTTGCAAAATAGTAATCACAACTCCCAGGATCTGGGAGGCATTAATCAAAGCTGCAGGTTTAATTCCATTTTAAATATTGATGAAATGTGCTTCGGCAGCCTCACCCTGGCATGGCAGGGCCAGGGGAGCCGCAGAGAGGCGCAGGGGAGGCAGAGGGAGGGTTGGTGAGCAGCTGCCGGGAGGGGAGGCATCTGTGATTCAAATTGGTGGCTGTACAGCCAGGTAGAGAGTGAAAGGGGTAGTGAAGAGGGCTGTTAAGTCCATTGCTGTCAATTTTTAACGATCAGGGAGGGGCCTGAGGACTGGTTCAGCACAATAAACCCAGTCTGTCTGGTTTCAGGGGTTACTGCTGAAGAGGTTGCAGCTGCACTGACTCGAATAGCCTGGAGACTTCAGAACTGTAATTACCAACCAGGCTGCTCACAGTGTGGCAAAAGTGGGCTCCACCAGCATTTAACTCCTTGTGTGCTGACACATCATTGCTCTTTCCCCACCCCTGGGCTTCCCAGCCTCAGCGGGGACTCCCAGGCAGCCTCCCCAGAGGCAACTGAGGCTCACGGGCTGCTTGCCACAGTGTGCCAGGCAGCAAGCCATTTTCCTGAAGTCCTATGTAAAGAAATGGCAGGGAGGTGGTTGGTGATGTGGCGGCAGCCTCAGCTCCTGGTGTGCTCACATCTTCCCTGGGGTGAGAGGTCAGGTTGCAGAGCCTGGTGAACCTTGGTTTGAATCCTTAGGATAAGGCTCTCCCCTACCCGACAGGGCTGTTACAAAGATCCAATGAGACACAGTGTCTGCAAAGCACCAAGCACACATAGGCTATCCATGAGCCTCCACCTCTCTGTTCCTGGGTCTGGTGCCTTTCACAGAAGAGGAAGGCATCCTTGGCAGGGGATCTGGTTCAGAAAAGCTTTCTGTGAACCCTCTGTGTTTCAGCTCTCAGGGAGTGCCCTTGTTCCCAAACATCTGTCATTTGTCACCCAAGGAGGGTGGGCAGACCCATCCTTCCTTCTCTTAGGCAGGAGGCACTGGGCTAGACACGGGGTAAGGAGAGGAGGCAGGAACTCCTTCAATGCTGTGGCCTTCAGGAGAACTGGTTAAAGGCAGGGGTGGCACCAAGGGAAGGGAGAGGTGGTGGGAAGGTGGAGAGGCAGGATGGCAGGGAGAAGGCAGCCAGCATGGTGTGAAAAGAGCATGGGCAGCAGAAAGGGTGGTGTGGGAAGGATGTGCAGGACTCCGTGACCCTCCTCCTGGAGGGAATGTAACCCTAGAGACATTCTCCATGTATCTATGAAGGGGTGTGCCCAGGAATGCTTGTCCCAGCATTGTTTCTGGTAGCGGGAGTTGTAGGCAACCTCTGCATCCACACCAGCACAGAGAGGAAAATGTGATGGAAGCCAAGCAAGGAATATTAGGCAACAGGAAGAAGCAAAGAGCTGGATGTACACACAGCAGTAAGAATGGGTTTTGCATAAAAAAAAAGTGAGACATAATGGAAGCCACAGCACAATGCCATTTCTGTAAATTAAAAACACGTTGGTATACAAAACAGCAGCACATATTTTACAGAGCAACATGCATTTTTCGGGTTCTCTAGCCCATCATTGGAGTAGGTCCCTACAGTGGTGAAGGAGGGGCCCAGTGTGGGTTTGGAGGTAGGAAAAATGAAAACAAAGTCAATCCATGGAGGGTTCTTCCACAGAGAGACGATGGCGGCTGCTGCGGACTGAAGAGTGAGATTCACTAATCTCTCTATTGAGGTTTAAAAAACAGAAGAGGCTTTGTAGCTGGACAATCCTAGGTTCCAATCTGAGCTCTCTCACATGCTGACCCTGTGGCTGTGGACAAGTGCCTGGACCTCTGTGAGCCTCTGTTTGTCCATCTGTAAGATGGTGGAGAACTGCACTGGGTGGTTGGTAATGAAGGAGACCCTGTGTCTAGGGCCTTCAGGGCACAGCAGCAGCTCCTGGTCCTCTCTGTTCCCACTGAAAGGCCTGGAGTAAACAAGAGTGTGTTAGTCCCCTGGGGAAACGATGGGTTCTTTAAAGGGTCAAGAATGGAGAGCCTAGAAAGGAAAGGAAAATCTCAGGACTTTGTCTCCTAGCACCACCAGCAAGCTAGACCCACTGTCCCAGGGCTGCCATGCATGGGCTGTCAGAACAGGCAAGTGCTGACTGTGAAGCACTGCTCTCTGCCTGTCAGATCCAGTGGAGCTCAGGGCAGCCAGACCGCCTCATACTTGCCTCCCACCAGCAGCACCCACAGCTAGAAACCCTTTCATGTTCAATTTCCCCAAGACCAGGCACTGCGAGGCATTCAGTGTAAATGAAAGGTCTGTTCCTCCCCATACAAAGCTCAACAGACTGGCCACCGACATATCATCCCAGTCCCAAGGCCCCACCTGGGGGACACCCAGGCCAGGAAAGGTCCCAGCGAGCACCAAGCATGATCAGCTCTTCTCTTTCCTTGCAGATGATGACGAACATGAGTGGATCACCCGTACCTGTAGAAAGGGCTACGACGAGATCGTGGGTCACAGGCCCAAGCTGTGAACTCCGTGGCTGCCTCCACCAGAGGTTTCCATCTGCCCTACTAGCATTGGCTACCCCGGGGGGCAGGCTGTCATTCTAGAACCTGACTTTTAACTCAGGAATAAAGACTTTCTGTGGTCAGAGGCTCCAGGTGTATTTTCCTCAAAAGCTTGTTTCTCAGGGGGCATCATTTCACCTGGACAAAAGTGTGAGCTACAGATATCCCTGGGCCCCACCCTAGACCTGCTAATCAGAATCTCTGGGAATGGGGCCTAGTAATTTGCATTCCCAGCATTTCTCATGCATCTGAACATTTGAGAACCACCCCTTTATAATAATACGTGGGTGTAATTGAGTACTAACCACCGCAGGTAGTGTATGTGCATTATCTCCGCTCCTCACAACTGCCTTGCAAGGGGAAGGCTTTTGCAGATGGGGAAACTGAGGTTCAGAGAGACAGTGACTTGCCTGGTCTCGGAGGGCAGTAGGACCTGATTACGGTGCCCAGACCCGCGGCTGGTGGCAAGGGTGTCCAAGGGAGAGAATACAGTCATGGGTTCTTAGTTTTTGTTTCTGGTTGGGCCAATGAAGCTGCTTCCTCATCCCTTGTTTCCACTTATCACTAGAAACAGAAACTAAAAACCATGGCTTCAGGCTGCTGAAAGCCTAAAACAAAACAGAATGGAAAAATAATAACAACAAAATAAGGTGGGTTGGACAAGCTGGGCCCAAGAATGATTAGTTAGGTCTGCCTTTCCCTGCTGGCAGCTCCCCCATTTGAACCTCACATCCTAAGCCCAGAATCAGCATGATGCCATAGAAGGAATATGGCTTCGGAGGACGGGTGTGGTGGCTCATGCCTATAATCCCAGCACTTTGGGAGGTCGAGGCAGGAGGATCACATGAGGCCAGGAGTTCAAGACCAGCCTGGCCAACACGGTGAAACCCCCTATCTCTACTAAAAATACAAAAATTAGCCAGGTATGGTAGAATGTGCCTGTAATCCCAGCTACTTGGGTGGCTGAGCCACAAGAATTGCTTGAACATGGGAGGTGGAGGTTGCAGTGACCGAGATTGCACCATTGTACTACAGCCTGGGTGACAGAGTGAAACTCTGTCACAAAAAAAAGAAAAAAAAAAAGAATGTGGCTTTAGCATCATACAAAAAATAATCATAATAATGCTTTAAAACAATACAGTAGCTGTGTGGTTAAATGAGATGATACAAGTAAAGGACTTGGCGCATAGCAGGTATTCAATATGTGTTTGCTTTAAAGAACAACTTGTTAGTGTTGCATATAATCTATTCCTCAGCATCACCCTGGAGGTCACATTTGTCAGCTGAAAATCAGAAGAGGAAGCGGCAACGTGTTCCAGGGCCACACATGGGCCATATGCATCCTGAATCTTTGTCTAACTGTCCCTCCTTAGTGGCTGCTAGATCCTGTCACCCCCTGTGCTCTGTCCCCTGGGACACCAGGGCTACCCAGTGGAGGCAGAACAGTGACTCAGGTTTGGAGGGCAGGAGAGGAAATTAGATCCCAAACTAGGGACCCAGAGGCATCATGCTGGGGCAGAGCCAGGAGCCAGTGGGAGGGGAGGCCTGGGCTCACTCTCAGCTGCGCCAGGGAGGAGACTTGGGAGAATCGCCCCTCCCCAAGACTCCAGTTACTTTGATAGATAGGGTTGAGCTCTGCTGGTAGTTTCCAAACTGTACTTTGAAAATGGAAGGTGCGTTCATGTAAAGAAATACACAACTAAACTCATATTTTCAAAGATACACATATATCTAAACATTTGAAAATGGATTGGAAGAGCAGATAAGTGAGGGTCAGGGATGGGATATTTCATAACTAATAGAATAAAGAGCGGGGCCCCGCATCAGTGATCATGTGCACCACAAGCCGAGGTTTCCCAGCAGCTCATTTCTGTGCAGGGCTGCAGCAGGCCAGGGAAGCCGTGCATTCTGCAGGGCAGCTCTGCCCTCCATACCAGGAGCTTTGGCTGGAGCAAACAATTAGACTGCTGAAAGAAATTTGACAACAGGGCCAGGCGCGGTGGCTCACATCTGTAATCCCAGCACTTTGGGAGGCCGAGGCAGGTGGATCACGAGGTCAAGAGATCGAGACCATCCTGGTCAACAAGGTGAAACCCCGTCTCTACTAAAAATACAAAAAATTAGCTGGGCATGGTGGTGCGTGCCTGTAATCCCAGCTACTCAGGAGGCTGAGGCAGGAGAATTGCCTGAACCCAGGAGGCGGAGGTTGCAGTGAGCTGAGATTGGGCCATTGCACTCCAGTCTGGGTAACAAGAGCGAAACTCCGTCTCAAAAAAAAAAAAAGAAAAAAGAAAAGAAATTTGACAACCACCAGAAAGATGTTCTCTCTCACTCCTCAGGTTACGAGGTGCTTCGGGAGTGTGACAAAACCACTGTAACACCCAGGCTGGTGCGGAAGCTGGGGCCCTGCTGCCCATCCCTTATTCCCTTAACTTCACCTTACTAAATTCTTCCCCATCTTCCAGACAGGCTCCTCTGCACCTCCCTCCCTGCCCCACCCTCACCTAGTCTGTGACCTTGTCTGATAGGATCCAGCTCTAATATCCAACTCCTTGACCCCCACAGCATTTCCCAAACAGAGAGCTCCTCCAAGGCAGGGTCTGGCTGGGAGCCTTTTCCGAGTCTGCAGAGCCAGCACAGGGCCCAGCAAAGAGTGTGTGTTCAGAGACTGGAACGGAGGGCATTGACCAGCCTGATTTCCCCCAAAGCTTAGATAAGAAGCAGGTGTGACTGAGTACTTCGAGAAGAAACTCATTATCAGGTCTTTACAATGCATCGTTGACTAACTGGGAAATGGTACCAGTTTTTCAGGAAGGAGGATTGCACTGTCCAGCAGTCCAGATATTCTGGGAGCCAGGGACCTAAGCCCTTCACCAGAGAGTGGGAAAGAAATGGAATCCCATCATGTTGTGGATTTCAGTGCCAGCACTTCTACTTGCATTAACTTTATTACACAAATAAGACATTTACAAAGCACAACATGAAAGGTATGTAACAAAACAGACATTGGTTTTACAAAAAAAGTGCTTACATTTTTTTTTCCGTGTGTGTGTGTGTGTTCCCCTTTTTTTGTATTTAAATAAATAGTCTGATGGCCTATACATTCCCAGGCTGCTCTTTTTAACAGGTTACTGGAGACATGTTTGAACTGTAACATGCTACGGCCACACGATCCACGCAAGGAATAGACCCTGAGGAGAGGCTCAAGGCAGAGTGGATGTTGGGTGACCCTGGGCAGGGCTTGGCTGTCCACTTACCACATGGTTGCCACTGGGGCCTTGATGATAAGGAGCAGAAATCAAAGGAAAGATGTGAGCTCCCCAAGACCAGGGATTGGGCTCTGGTTGCTCCTGTTAATGTCAGTGCCTAGCACAGGGCTGGGCACAAGTTACCACTGGATGAGTGCTGAGCTGAGCTGTACTCACCACATTCTGAGTGGTGCCTTCTCTTTGCTCTCAGACAGCTGTCACCATCTTTGGAAGGGAGAGGAAGCAGGTTTTGTTCTTGGGCTGCACCTGTGCCTAGCCCGCCTATAGATCCCAGAGCAAGAATGACATATAGGCTTTCATTTTAAGTGCCAACTTCAAGCATTTGAACTCTGAAACCTTATCCAGACTCAGTGAGATAGAGCTGCCATTGATTAGCGATGTCTGCCATGGGTAAAAACAGAGACAATGGCTGCATATGTACCACGAACTTGCTTTCCCTGTCCTGGAGTCTCCTTCTAAAAGCAACATAACAGGTTAAGCACAGCAGGAAGGCGGACTTGGGCTAAAACATACTGACTAGCAACCTCTAGTGGAAAATGCATCAGGACACCAAGTAGTTCTACAATTACAGGATAAGCTTGGGACAAATGGGCATCCACTGAAAACACAAATCATGATCGTGTGTCACCCAAGCCCTTCTGTTTGGGGTGGAAGAGTTGTAGCAGGATGGATGTTATGCAGCTGTGTGTGGCCTCTGTTCTCAAGGGTGGGTGGGGCTGGCTCCAGGAAGTATTGGCGGGGAAGCATAGAGGTGCCAATTGGAATCCTGAGCTTGGCACCCTCACCTAGGCAATGGGCACCCTCTCTCTACTTAGAGATGAACCCAGGGTTAACATTCTGACTGCCATTTCACTGGGCTCTGTTCCCTTTCCCCCATGAGGGATCCCCATCCATCAGGAAGACCTGACCCAAGTACCCCTATGAGAGGTCAACAAGTAGACAACAGGGGTCCCCAACTCTAACCTGTCCAAACATTCAGAAGAGTCATGGCACAGATCAAACACATCTCTGCTATGTTTCCTGCATATATGCTGGATAATTAGATGGTGGTAAGGTCTCTCCCTGACCCCAGAATTGTCTCTTTCCTCTCCTTAAAATGGCTAGTGCCTCTTCTGGTCCAATATGCCACCACCCTCTCCTTGATTTCCAAACCAATGGGGGTCTTTGTTCCCCCCCATTCCCTGTCTATGCCCCCCTGCCTCCTAGTCTGGGTAGGCCTCCATCTCTGCCCTGTTGGGCCTCTCAGGGTTGGTCACTGTCTCTTCTCTTTCTGAATTAACTTGACATAACCAGACAGATGGAAATGATAAAATTAGAACATAGCTTTCCTTTGGGGACATCCCACAAACACTGTAGAGTTTTCCAGACAAAAGCAACAGAGTGGATAACATTGGGGGTTGTCAGCTATTCAGAATTCAGAGATGGTTCCAAGGAAGCAGTAAATAAAGGCCAATGTGGGGGAAGAAAACCTGTAAATTAGAAGGCCGTTGGTGTCGCACTATTCAATTCCGCCTTTTGCTATTGTAATCAGCTGAAGTTGAAGAGGACTCTTGTTTAAATGGGAAAAACAGGCTGTTTCCACCCTGATTCCAGACTTCGGGAAGTTCTGCCTTCCAAGAGGAGGACTCTGTGGTGCTCCTGGTGGGTTCTGGTTCTCAGCAGGAGAGGGAAAGGCCAGGCCTCGGGAACTGACCTGGTGGTGGGCAGGATAGCGGACGGGGGTGGATGCGGAGGTGGGTGGATTCCTGGCTGCGGCTTGGACACTGGACCTCAGCGGCTGAGAGGCAGCTGTGGGGCGCCCACAGGCAGATGCGGAAGTGCCGGCAACGTTAGTACTGAAAAAGGATGACCTGCAAGAGGAGGGCATGGGAGGTGGCTGAGCTGGGGGCCTGCCCCACCCTATCCTCCCCAGAGAACATCAAAGGCACAGAGAAGAAGGGTGGGCTCAGGGCCCAGATCTGAGTTTAAGTCTTGGTTCTGTCAACCAACATGCTGTGGGACTTTGGGCACCTCACTTTACCTCTCTGAGCCTGTTTCCTCTCTGTAAAACGGGATGACAAAAATCTCCCTCTGAGAATCAGAAAGATTCAAGGAGCTACAACAGCAGCAGCAAAATCCTACCAGGCATTTCACCTTGCACCTTTTGTGCCTTATTTCACTGAAGCCACACCACAGCCCCGCCCGTGAGGGAGTTCCACCATTCTATTTTACAACAAGGGCACTCAGGCTCAAAGAGGTGGAAGTGAGTGAGCCCATGAGCACAGGGCGAGGAAGAGGACCTGGCACTGGAGGCCAGGCCTGGCTCACAGCACTCTCCTTACCATGGCACATTGCCTCTACCTCTCTAAGTTCACCATGACCATAGTGGCTGATTGCTTATTACCCACCGGACCATGGGCTAAGCACTTCACATGCATTTAATCTTCACATGCACGAAGCCTAGAGGTGCGTGGTTCAGACACGCTGGGCACCTGATACACAGTGAGAGATCAGGACTGTCTGTCCCTCTCCCCTTCCCACTCCCGCCTCTAGCACTTGGTTGACATCTCACTGCTGATGACACAACCAGTTCCCTGAAGTTCAGATCAAGGATCACTGGCTGGCTGGTCAATGGCGATATGTCATTTCACAGTAAAGTGTGAGGAGGGGGTTGGTCCAGGGGCATCTGGTAGGCATGACCATATGGCTGTTCCCTTTTCTGATCAGGAATGTTACTTTCCCAGAATTGGTTATCATAAGGAGGTGATGGAAAAAAAGCAATGATGATGATCTCCATAATAGCGATCATGATAACTAACACTTAGGGGGCATTTTCTGTGCTACCAGGCACTGTGCTGGCTCTTTACACACATTATGCACTTACTCTCTGCAGTAACCCTAGAGGGTGGTAACTATTATTATCCCCATTTTGCAGATGTAAAAACTGCAGCTCCGAGAAGCTAATTGCATTCCCAAATCTCCCAGGAAGGAGGTGGCAGAGCTGGGATTCCGAGCTGGCCTAACTCCAGAGTGGCCAGCATGGGCATTCCTTCTGCACCCTGGCCACTGCTCCACTTTGGCCTCCAGAATGACTGGCTCTTAGCCCTTATTAAGAGAACCTTTCTCAAAAACCCTGATAGCCGGGCATGGTGGCTCAAGCCTGTAGTGAGGCAGATGGATCACAAGGTCAAGAGATTGAGACCATCCTGGTCAACATGGTGAAACCCTGTCTCTACCAAAAATACAAAAAATTAGCCAGGCATGGTGGTGCATGCCTGTAATCCCAGCTACTCAGGAGGCTGAGGCAGGAGAATTGCCTGAATCCAGGAGGCAGAGGTTGTGGTGAGCTGAGATCGCGCCATTGCACTCCAGCTGGTTAACAAGAGCGAAACTCCGTCTCAAGGAAAAAACAAAACAAAACAAAAAAAACCCTGGTAAGACCCTTCCCCTTCATGGGCCTCAGTCTCCCCCACTGATCAATGACAGCTTGGCCCCAGTTTTTAAGAACTTTCCAAGTGTTGGATTTGTGGGATCAGGGGACACAACCAGGAAGAAATGTGGCTCTGGAAACCCCCAGGCATGTGTGGCCAAATGATGATGTAGTGGAGGCAGGGGATACTCGCCTGAGTGCTCAGAGCACTGTTCTCCTGGCCAGGCCAGTGCTGGTCTAGATGAGTGAGTTCAGGGGCCAGCCCCAAGGGGACACTGAGACTCCTCACAGCTAGGCAGGCTCAGGCCTGGAGGACTTGGAAGAAAGCCCAGGCAATCCTGTGCTGGCCACACACATCCCACACACTGCCGCCCACCAGACCCCAGGAATTTGATGAGCTGTGGACAAGAAAAGTCCCTAGGAGCTGGCAGAAAATCCTGACAGTGAGAGGACAGGTCATGAAGGAGGAAGAAACACTTTAATGTGGACTTTCTGGATGCAAAGTTGGGGACACAGCCCAGCAAGGGAAAACTCTGGTTCAGCAGCCAAACCCAGGGGCTAGAAACTGCCTATAGCCAAAACTGACAGCCCCAGCATGGCTCATCCGTCAGGGTGAACCACACAGAACCACAAGCTCAGGTGAGCAACTGGGAGGCGGAGGCTCCTCTCCAAGCACGGAGTCCAGCCCTCTGAATTTCCAGGGCCCACTCCTTGCCCTCCATATAATGTCCAGGACCCTCTCTCGATGATCCTTTGATCTGTGGCCCCTGTGAGCTCTCCCCACTTCCCTGGACCTCAGCCACACTGAACAACCCCCGGAGTCCCCTCCAGCCCACGCTCCTCCACTACTCTGGGGCTTTGCACATGCTGTTCTGTTGATGTGGAATGCCCTTCTTCTCGTCCCCTGTCTCTCCCCTAGAGCTCACTGCCACCTCTTCTGGGTCCTCTAAGGCCATGTTTCTCACCTATGCCAGCTGCCCATTCCCCTGCAATGTAGCTGCCCACATCCTGTGCTAAGCCACAAGCTCCTGGAGGACAGGGATCATGTCAGCTCATGTCCGCAGTCCCAGAGCCAGGTCTAATAGGACGAATGCCCTCCTACAGGAAGGGACAGCTCTGGGGCAGGTGGCCCTAGAATCCAGGCCAGTTCTGCTCATGCTCATATTGTGATTCTGGATGAGCACTGCTCTGCCTGAGCCTCAGTTTCTGCAAGTATGAAATGGAGGTCAAAACAAACAGCCTCCCCGGGAGACTATGAAGAATGAGGTCGAAGAGAGGGCTGTGTAAACAATAAAGCGCTGCACAAAAGGAAGTGATGCCTGAACCACGCAGACTTCAGAGTCCAACAGACTCACTGCATCCCTGGACATGTCATGTCACCTCCCTAAATCTGTTCATCTCTTTACAATGAGGAGGACATCTCTATGTCCACAAAGTGGCTGGGAGGTATCGACCAGATACCATGTGACAAGCAGCGGCCTTGAACAGAAGGAGCTCAGCAAACAGCAGCTCTTCCTATGAATGTGACAGTCTCAGCAGCAATGATGTTCCTGTGGTGTATTCACTCACTATAGATTCTACAGGATTTTGTGTTAGGCACTGCCATTTACTTATAAATGTATCTGTCCAGGGCTGTCTGTACCTCCACACCATACACATTCCCCTGTGGCACCTGACACAGAGAGCTCAGCACATACTAGGTATACTGAGCTCAATCAGGAGGCTGAGCCAGAAGTACTGTCCTAGAGGAGCAGAATTGCACAGGCTGAGTATTACACACATAGATCCCTACCTCCCACTCCATCAGATTCTGAGAGTGAGGCTTAGGAATCTCTGTATCTTTACAAGCTGCCCATGTGATTTCAAGCACCCCAAAACCAGGATCCACTGGACTGGAAGGCCCTGACTCCAGCCCTAATGCTCTGACCCTCTCCCTCAGGATTGCCACACTCACTGACCTCCAGAGTTCCCTGCCTCCAACTGGGTGTCCTCCAACCCAGCAGTCTCTGAAGACTGCTACAGTGATGTTTCTGCAACAGGCCTTCCAGGTCCCCACACTGCTGCAGGATAAAATACAGACTCTGGCCAGGTGCAGTGGCTCACCCTTGTAATCCCAGCACTTTGGGAAGCCGAGGCAGATGGATCACAAGGTCAGGAGTTCGAGACCAGCCTAGCCAATATGGTGAAACCCCGTCTCTACTACCAATACAAAAATTAGCCAGGTATGGTGGCAGGTGCCTGTAGCCCCAGCTACTTGGAAGGCTGAGGCAGGAGAATCACCTGAACCCAGGAGGCAGAGGCTGCAGTGAGCCGGGATCGTGCCACTGCACTCCAGCCTAGGCGATAGAGACTCCGTCTCAAAAAAAAAAAATACAGACTCCTCCACCTGGCAGCCCCAAGGCCCTCGCTTCCCTCCTCTCTTCCTCCCAGACCTGCGTGCGACAGTGCTGAATGGCTCAAGGTTCCCTGAGAGCTTTGGTGTTTCAGGCCTTCCCTGATAACTCAGCCTGAGCCTGGCCTTAGAGGTTGCCTTCTCTGGGAAGTCTTCCCTGCCTCTCTCTTTGCCCCTCCCGCCTCCCCAGCTCCCATGGCTTCCCCTGTCATACTGTATTGTAACTGTTGGGATCTGCCTCCCGCTCCAGACTGTGGCCTCCTCAAGGGCAGGGACCACACTTTACTCATCCCCACTCCTCATCCCCAATCCCTGGCAGCAGACTCAGGGATGCTGGGCACAGTCAGGACATAGGCAATGTCTCCAAATAAATAAGTAAGTGAATGAAAAAAAGTGCAAGGTTCTCACCCAGTCTCTGACCTTGAGCCATCTGGGCCTCAATGTCCCCATGTCTCAAATGAAGGGTTGGCTGAGAGCAATGGCTTTCAAGGCTAACTGTGAGGTACCTTGGAGCTGGGAGGGAGGTGAGGCTCTTCCTCTCTCCGTGGTTTCACAGAGCAGCTCAATCCACCTTCATCTGTACTATGGACAAGTTTAAACAAAGGGCTGCAGTGCTTCAGAAACAATACCTTGAAACCCTGGAATAGGGACATCCAAGCACCCTTCTAGAAGTACAGTCCTAAAGCCTGAGCCAGCCAGAATCCCGGCTCCACAGAGGAGGCCCTGCCAGTTGTCCCTAGGACCCACCAGCTCAGGGTATTCACTCCCAACAGACAAGAATGAAAAGGAGGAACCAGTGAGATGATGGAGATTGAAGTGATGAGTGATATAAGCCCTCCCTGGAATCTCAAAGCTTGGGTAAGGGAAATTCACAAATCTGAGACAGAGAAGGGCAAACTGCCAGTGAGGAGCTGCAAGGAGGCCTTTGGAGTGGCCATGCACACAGAACATGCCAGCAGCTGCTCCAGCGACAGCTGTGGGGGTGCAGTGGGGGTCTAAGCAGGTCGGACAGAGAGGATCTGCCACAGGGCAGCATAGTACCAAATCATTAACAGGCTGCTGCCAGGAACCCATCCCTGGCAGGGTAGCTCTGACCCACCAGACCCAGCCTGGTTCCATTTACCTTCTCACCCCGGTTGGAGAGCGGCCCATCCATATCAGCTTTGAGGTGGACAGGGGGTGCGGTGTAAGGCAGCCGGCAGTGCACCTGCCCGCACTGTACCTGACCTGTGGACGAGAGGATGCCTTGGAGCTCATCCCCCAGGCTGTACACAGGATCCCACCTGCCCTGTGCTCTGCAAACTGGAGCTCTGAAACTAGTTTAATCTCTGCCACTTACCTCCTGGGTAGCCCTGGGCAAGATTTCAGTAGGGTTGGTTGTGATACTCTTTATAGTCTATAAAGAGCTATGTGACAGTAAGGTATAATCATCTAGCTCCCTGATAAACACTCCTAAATAAATACGTGCTTTCATATTCATGCACATGCAAGCCAGGCTGTACCCCATCTATTCAGACCCTGCAAGCCAGGCTGTACACATCTATTCAGATCCTGCAAGCCAGGCTGTACCCCATCTATTCAGACCCTGCAAGCCAGGCTGTACCCCATCTATTCAGATCCTGCAAGCCAGGCTGTACCCCATCTATTCAGACCCTGCAAGCCAGGCTGTACCACATCTATTCAGACCCTGCAAGCCAGGCTGTACCCCATCTATTCAGACCCTGCAAGCCAGGCTGTACCCCATCTATTCAGATCCTGCAAGCCAGGCTGTACCCCATCTATTCAGATCCTGCAAGCCAGGCTGTACCACATCTATTCAGATCCTGCAAGCCAGGCTGTACCCCATCTATTCAGACCCTGCAAGCCAGGCTGTACCCCATCTATTCAGACCCTGCAAGCCAGGCTGTACCCCATCTATTCAGATCCTGCAAGCCAGGCTGTACCCCATCTATTCAGACCCTGCAAGCCAGGCTGTACCCCATCTACTCAGACCCTGCAAGCCAGGCTGTACCCATCTATTCAGACTCTCCCTCAGTAAGTTCATATCTCTTAGGTATCACCACAACTTTACCCATGCCTCCTAGAGGACTCTGTACTCGTATGTCACCACTCTCTACAATTGCAATCAACACCAACACCTACTCCCTACCCTCCCTGTCTTCCTCCCAGCTTCGTTTTATTTTCTTAGCACTTACCATCTGACTTAACTGCATTTTTTTTTTGAGGCAGGGTCTTACTCTGTTACCCAGGCTGGAGGGGAGTGGCGTCATCTCAGCTCACTACAACCTCTGCCTCCCAGGCTCAAGTGATTTCTCACACCTCAGCCCCCCAAGTAGCTTGGACTACAGGCATGCACCATCAAGCCCAGTTAATTTTTGTATTTTTTGGTATTGAGAGGAGTTCACCATATTGGCCAGGCTGGTCTCAAACTCCTGACCTCAAGTTATCTGCCCACCTCAGCCTCCCACCTTCTAAAGTGCTGGGATTACAGGCATGAGCCACCATGCCCAGCCCGACTTACGGCATATTTTTATTATTTATTTGATAAGATCTGTCTTTGCCAACTAGAATGCAAGCTCCATGAGGGCAATACTTTTTTGTCTGTTTTTTAGATTCTAATCTTTGTGGATTTCCAGCACCTAGAGTGAGACATGGCATTTAGTAGGTACTCTTAAGTATTTGATGAATGAATTTCCATACCATATTCCAATATCTTAAACTGTTGGGGAAGGTCCACCTTTGCGTAGGATCCAAATTTCTCATGCTTCAGCCTGTTTACCACTACAGTGGAGAAGTCCATTGCTTGTCTCTTCTTTCTTTATTTTTTATTTTTATTTTTGAGATGGAGTCTTGCTCTGTTGCTCAAGCTGGAATGCAATGGCACAATCTTGGCTCATTGCAACCTCTGCCTCTTGGGTTCAAGCAATTCTTCTGTCTCTGCCTCCTGAATAGCTGGAATTAAAGGCATGTGCCACCATGCCCAGCCAATTTTTGTATTTTTAGTAGGGACAGAGTTTCACGTTGGCCAGGCTGGTCTCAAACTCCTGACCTCAGGTGATCCATTCGCCTCGGCCTCCCAAAGTACTGGGATTACAGATGTGAGCCACTGTGCCCAGTGTTTGTCTCTTCTTTAGACTTCATTCTCTTTGGTCACTGGGAAAAACCACTATAGAGAGACTTATACCTGATATATAAACTGGGACAAGTCACTGTTCCCTTCTGAGCCACAGTTCTCCCATTTGTAGAATAAAAGAGTTATATTAAATTGGGAGTTCTTCACCTGGGGTGTTCAAGGAGTCCATATGCAACTTCAGATTACCTGGAAAAGGTAGTACATCTGCATTTTTCTAGGGTCTTGTTCCAAAGCTTTTATCAGATTCCAAGCTCTAAGCCTCCAGGAAACTCAGTATTCTGTGACTTTAGTTCACTGCAGAGCAAAAGTTCGTTTTTCTGGGGTCTGGTTCTAACACATTCATTAGCTTCTCAGCTCAAGGCTTCTGAAAATTCACAACTCCATGATTTTAGTTCACTGTAGAGCAAACTACTGTGGTGACTATCAGTCAGTCACGCAGCAAGAGATACAGGTGCAGACACCCCCAACCTCTTCTTCCCCAAGCTGAGTTCCACCACCTCAGCCTCTTCTCTAAGCATCAAAGACACATCTAAGTTTGGTGAACAGAGTGTGTGGCCAGAGTCCTGGAAGGGACTCTGGAGGTCATGACCCCAAGTCCAAAGAGGTCATCTAGATTTCTTATTGACCCTATACCAAGTATTAGCAGGTAGCTCAGACCCCTGGTACCTATAGAGCCCCTGATCCTTGGCATCTTTAACAGGTTCCGTGCAGCCTGAATATAAGTTTTTGTTTAGAAAAAGAAAGGGAGAAAATGTCACTCCTACTGAGCAGATAGTTCAGAAATGCAACAATCTAAAGAGACATGGTTTCCAACTGGCAGCCTGGTGCAGAGACAGGGCTCTGTCCTCCTAGTTTTGCCAACCCAAACCACTCCCACCATCACAACAGCAGCCAATACTTATGTGGCACTTGCTAAATGCTGAAGACTTTAAATCAGTTGTCTCATTTGATGCTCAGAACACTGCTTTGAGATACTCTTGTTGTCCTCATTTTTACAGATGAGGGAATGAGTATTCAGGAAAGCTAAGAAACTTGCCCACTGTCGCACAGCTAGTAAATGGCAGGACTGGGATGTGAAGCCTGGCCATCCGACACCAAAGCCCACGCTCTATCATTAAGGCATACCACTCCCACTAACTCACAGTGGGCCCTTGGTTTCCTCATCTATTCGAGGAGATGGTGGCCTCTGATGTTTAGAGACGCAATCAGTAGAGTAGAATACAGTCAGTAAGCAGCAGTTCTCTCTCTGATTTCCCTTCTTTTCCCCTTTTATATGGAGCCAGAGAAGGAAGGATTTGCATGTGTGTGTATGTGCATCATGGTCCTCTCTATTTTTTTTTTTTTGTTATGCCCAGCTTTGAGGAAACAATTGATGGGAACAACTTCAAAGAGAAAGACAATCTGTGATAAGCACCTGCTCAGCAGCAGATGCACTGAACAATTATCCTACAGAAATCCCCGGGTCTCCTCTCACTCCTTCAGGTTCCTGCTCACAAGTCATTTCACCATGACCCACTTACACCTGCATCTCCGCCACAATGCTCCCTGCCACAGACATGCCTGCTCCCTCCCTTATGACACACTTATCTGTCTGGTTATTTTTCCATGCCCACCGGAATGCAGGCTCCACAGGGTAGGTACCTTGTCCATCCTGTTCTCTCCCCAGTCTCCAGGCACTGGCACAGACTGGGTGCCTTGAAAGCATTTTTTGAACGGCTGAATCGTTTGTCTCTACGAGAAGGGCCCCGCCCCACTGAGGCACTCTTAGATCCAAATGACTTCGGATCCCACGTCTTCACCCACGAGGCTCTCCAAGGTCCCCCACCCCAAGCCTCAGCCGCTCACGCGCGCTCCTCCGCACTCCCTCCCTGCAGGCCCAGCGGCTCCCAGGGCTGCGGTCACTTACTCTCGATGTAGCCGTGCAGGGTAACCATGCGCGCCCGCTCGGGGCTGCTGAACGGGGTGTAGTGGATGTCGTCGGACAGGGCGGAGGGAAGGCGGGACGGGGGCGCCCCCGAGGGCGGCACTGGGTGCTGCGGCGTGTGCTTTTTATGACGCGCCCGGCAGTTTTGAAACCACACCTGGAACGACAGCCTCGGCAGCCTCAGCCTCGCGGAAAAGAGTCGGACGCGCCGCCGGGGACCCCAAGCAGGACAGCCTCGTCGCCTCCTGGAGAAGGGTGGCCACGTGCACCCACGACCTCCGCGCCGAGCCCAGCTACGAGCTCCAGGGCGTGTCCGCGGTCCCCAGGCCCCACCCACCCCTGTCCCACCTGGATGACTCTCCGGCTGAGGCCCGTCATGTCCGCCAGCTTCTGCAGCGTCTGAGCGTCGGGGTTGTTGTCCTGCGCGAACTGCGCCTGCATAACCTGCGGGGCGGGGAGGGCGGTGAGGCACCAGCACGCGGAGACTCCGAGACCCCGGCCCAATCAGAGGCGCCAGCCCGCAGGCCACGCCCCAGGCAGCGGGGCCCCGCCCCGCCACCAGGGTCCGGGCAGAGGGGCGGAGCCAAGAGACCTTATCGGCCCCGCCCACGCCCCGGCCGCCGGCGGCCTGCAGCGGTACCTGCAGCTGTTCAGCGGTGAAGGACGTCCGCGCGCGCTTGGCCGGCTTGGGCTGACTGTCCTGTTCCGAGGGCACTGCCCCCTCCAACGTGAGGCCGTTCCCTGGGGGCGATATAAGCGGCTGACCACGCGTCCCATCTCTTCTAGTGGCAGCCTGGAAAGGACGGGGGTGGGGGGAGCTTGTCCCTGGAAGGGTCAGGAGCGGGAGTTGGCTGGGAGCGGGGATCCCAGGTCCTAGTCCCTGAGCTTAGTCTTTGGGGAAGGGGTTTCTGAGAGTCCTTTCAGTACTGAACACTTTTTACACGACAGGACCACGTCTTACAGCCCTGATGAGAGGTGGAGTTACCCCATTTTACATGGGAGGAAACTGAGACTCAGAGAGAAAGAAAGCCCCTGCCCTGGACCTTTCGACTAGAATCTAAAAGCTAGCTGACCCTAATGTCCCATGGCTCCCTCCTGGCGAAACTGGGGGAAACCAAAGGCTAGAGGAGCAAGGAAGTAATGGAACTATGATCCTAATTCCATAAAAATAAGCGGAAGAAAAAAGTTTGTAAGAATATACAACAAGGTGTTGGCAGTGGTTTTCTTCCCAGGAATGTGATTATGGAAAGTTTTTACTTTCAGTATTCCTGTAACTTTTGAGGTTTTTTTAAACAATCATATGTTGCTTCTCTAAGGTTTAATTTTGTTAACCAGAGTATATGTTAGATATTCTCTTTCTACTCATATTACTTTTACAATCATACTAAAACACTAACTATATTCCCATTTTATTTTTAATACCTAATTGTTCTGAATATCCTGAAAATCTCAGAAAATTTCCATAAGCACAAAGAAGAAAATAAAAATCACCAGTAATTCCAGCACTCAGAAATAACCACTGTTCACAATTTATTGTAATTTTTTAATTAGGAAAAAATTATGTTGAAGGAAAAAAGCAAACACCATAACATACATGGAAAAAATCTGAAAAGATACACATTAAAATATGAAGGCAGGCAACATTTGGAGCGACTGTTATTTTCTTCTTATTGCTTACCATCTTATTTTTCTACAATGAAAGTGTGTGTGTTTGTGTGTTATGTTTAAAAAGTGAAACAGGAGCCAACACTTAGGGCTGATCAGTAAGAGATCAGAGGCCCCAGCCTTTGAGTTCATCAGCATGGTAAGAATCTGTGGACAGGTGTGGCTGTGAGAGCTAGGATGAAACTGGCAAGGCTGTGACTACAGGTGGCCCTGATTGGACCATGTGTGGAAGGAGTCTGTGGTCACTGATGGACCACAGTGTGGGAAAGCTCTAAATCCTGGGCTTCCATCCCAGCTCCACTGCTGACTTGCTGACCACTGCAAATAATTTCATTGCCCACCACTCCAGATAAGTGGGCAGCAAGTGAAACCCAAATTCACTTAGACCCACTTAGTCCTGATCCTGGCAGGAGAAAATGATGGCCCTGGTGTGGCCATGGCCAGGAACACTCTGGTGGTCCCTGACTATTTCCCAGGCTGGGACCTAGAAGTTGAGGCAGGGTGGTTCATACTCCTCCCCAGAGGAACTGGGGATTGGGTAGACACTCTGTGTTATTAATGTCCCCTAGGAAGCAGGCAGGGCAAGCATTGGTGTGTTGGTTTTTTAAATGGGAAACAAAAACAGAGACAGCTACATCCCAGAAGCCTCCTTGGCTTTATGAGATCTGATTAGGGTGCCCTAGAGTTTAGGGCCAAGGTGCTATGGGATGGTGTTAAGAGCCTGGCCTTTGGAGTCAGGTAAATCTCCTAGTATGTAACTTTTGGCAAATCCTGTTTCTTCTCCTGTAAAATGGGGATGTCCCACCTACTTCCTAGGGCTGTCGTAAAGATTACATAAAATAATCCATGTTACGGGGAAGTTAGCAAGCAACTTTCACAGACCCTAACGGGAATTAAAGAAAGGGTCCCTGCCTCTGCCCACAGCCAAGCAAGCACTGCCCTTCCCCAGCTCAATCTGGCCTGTAACTCAGTCCCCAGGCCAGGGAGACCTGGATCTTGTTCCTGGGCAATCTGGGGAATAACAGTGTCAGAGCCAGAAGAGATTTAGGAATCATTCTAGTCCAGTATCTGTCTTTGCACAGGTGTGTGGACTGAGGCCCAGAGAGAAAAGGTATATATCAACCCAGTATGTGACAGCCTGATCTCCAGACTCAGGAACCTGGTCCTTTCCTCTTGTAGTTAGATACCCTGGTCCAGGATGAAACCCTTCTCCTCAAACCTCTGGCTTGGAGCTGCTAGAATAGGAATTGGGAGAAGGGGGCCAAGCCATCTCTCCAGCACTGGCCCAAGCCTCGTCCCTGGCAACTGGGGGGGATAAGTCCCCAGACCAATGAGAGCTGTCCAAAGGTGGAGTCGGCGGGCCCCCTTATGAAAACCATCTCTAGGATTCACTGAGTGCCGCCTGGCTTTACAACACATCAGCTCATCTATCTTTGGGAAGGTATCCTATCCTTAAGGCCATTTTACGGATAAGGAAACGTTGTTGCAAAGTATGTTTCTGCCTCCTTCTGATTCCTAAGCAAAAGATCCTGGAAGTGCAAGATCTGTGCGCTGCTCCACCCCCATGCTGCCTGCGGGGCGGTACTGGGAAGGCCCAGTCGGTAGAGGAGTGTGAGTGGTTCCTGGGGTGCTGGGGTGGGGTGGGGTGGGGCGGGAAAGGGCTGGGGGCAGAGGTGCCAGGCAGAGCAGGTTGGGTACCGTTCTCGGCGGCCCTCTTGAGGTTCTCGATCATTGTGTCGTAGTGGATTCGGCAGAGCACCTTCTCCTCCACCAGGCCAAACTCCTCACCAGTCGACAGCTGGCGCTTACAGGAGAAGCAGGCGAAGCAGGCCAGGTGGTAGGCGTTGCCGCGAGCTCTCCGCACCCAGTCGCTGGCGTAGATCTGTCGGCCACAGCGGGCACACTTGGTCCCGAATCGGCTGCAGGTGGAGAGGACAGGCACGGGGTGGCGAGACTCAGACAGGCCAACCTTTCCCCTTCCACCCACACTGGCCGCCAGCTCCCAGGCTCGGATGCACCAACCCTCTATACCTAGTCCCAGCTAGGAGGTGAACTGGTGGGTGATTTTTATTTTCTTCTTGGTGTTTTTCTGAATTTCCCAAATTTTCTACAATGGTCACTTCTATTTACTTATTAATTTGTTAAAAATACATCACAAGTTAGAAAACCCATAATAATAGTAATAGGCAAATTGTTGAGCACTTACCACTTGCCCAGCAGGAATCTAATTGTTTTACCGTGATTATCTCAATTTATCCTCATTTTGCAGGTGAGGAAAATGGGGACCAGAGAGGCAAAGTAACTTGCACAAGGTCACATGGCTTGCAATGACAGAAACCCTAGCCATCCTGACTCCGGAGATGAATATAAGCTATAGCCCCAGGTGTACAGAATGCAGTTTCTTAGAAGAACAGACAGATAAGCACTTACTGGCTTTGTGACCCTGGGCAAACTGTTTAACTCTGAGTTCTCATTTTCCTTGTACTGCACTGAACTAGATGACAACAGCAATGACCACTACTGTTTGTTCAGAGCTTGCACTCTGCCAAGTACCCAGCAAGTTCTGGAGCTGTGACATTCTATTAATAATACTAAATGTTAAAAAGACAAAAATAAAAATAAAAAGCCTGAATCGAATGTCTTCTTACCCCTTAAGCCTTCCTTGATTCTACCTCTTCCCCTTCTCCCTTCCAGTTTTGTAGTCTGGCAATTTGGGTGCAGCTGCCTCCAACACTAGACTGGGAGCCCCTCCAGAAGGGAGCAGAGTCTGGTTTATCCCATCCTAGAAGTCAGTCCAGGGCCTGAGCCAGGGCACCAGGGAAGGTGTGTTCTTTAAAGTGGATGACTCACTTGCCACTCTGTCCCAACCCTGGCACCCTGTTTCCTCTGGTACACCCTCTATTTCAGAGAATGGTGCCACCACTCACCCAGCCCCTGAAGCCTGAAAATCATAATCGTGCACTCCTCTCTCTCCTCAACCCCACATCCAGCCAATCATCAGATGCTGTTGGTTCTGTTTCCCAAGTGTCTCTGGGATCCATCTCCTCCTCACCATCTCCACTGTCGCCCTCCTAGGCCAGGCTCCCTTGGTCCTTCCCTCACTGTCAACCTCCTCCTGGGTCTCCCTGTTTCCAGTGTCACTCCTGCCAACCCCTCCTCCACACAGCAGTCACAGAGAAGTTTCCAGCATGCACACAGAATCCTGTTTCTGCCTTGCTTACAATCCACAGGATCTGGTCCAAAACTCTTGGGGTTTGCAAAACCCAACCGACCACATCCTCTTCAGGCCCATCCTCTCCCTAACCTTCAAGATGTGCCGCCCCTCCATCCAGGCAGGTGTCCCAGTCAGCCACAATGAAAGGTCACTCCCAGGTCTTTATGGCCTCCTCTGAAGCACTTTCCCACCCCCAGGCCTTTGCACTGTTGCTTTTCCAGACCTACCCTCCCCCAGAGTCCCAGGGCCCCCGGCACCGCTATCTCAGTGCTGACTGCACTGGTTTGTAAATGTTGCTGACGGCACTGGTTGTAAATGTTTCGTTTCGGGCTCTTCCCTTCCACCCCTTCCACCTTCCTAGAGTTGGGGGCCCGGGGTTGGGAGTGGAGGACCAAGGAGATTTGCCTCTGTATCCCCAGGGCCGGTACCCTTCCACCCGGGGGAGCATTCGGTATCGCCTGTGTGTGCACGGAGGAAACAGCCCCGCAAAAACTCTCTGGTTACAGCCTGCCTGCCTTGGCAAATTCAAGCAACTGTCGGTTGAAAAAAACAGCGTTGGGCTGGACTGCGTGCGGGAGCCCAGCGGCTTCTGCCAGTCCCCGCTCGCAGACTCATTCCCAACCCTACTGTCTCAGACAAGGAGCACGAGAAGACCCTTCCGCGGGAGGCGCGGTTCGCTCAGGAGGCGCTGCGCACCTAGGTGGAGTCTACCGCTCCACCAAGCAGAGGCGGTTCCCGACCTCGGAAACGCGGTCTCCCCAACAGAGTGTCCAGCCCAGCCCAGCCCATGGTCTCTGTTCCCCGTCCCGCAGTAAAGGGGAGAGGAAACCGTTTTGCCCAACCCAGCCTACTCCCGGCGAAGGTCCGACCCCGGGTTCCGCCGCGCTGCTGGTAGTATCCGGATTGGGTGCACTTTCTGGCCTCGGAGGAGAGGCTGGCTTCCGATTATTTGTGCTGCAGGAGGGCGGCGGGGGGTGGGGTGGGGGTGGCCAACCGCGCTCAGAGCCCTTACTGCCGGCAGGGGTCCCGGGGCGCGACGCCTTCATTGCACCCCCTGGGCTTCGTCGCAACTCGGTGAGGTGGGGACTCTGGCATCCGTTTTTCATACAAAGAATCGAAGGTTTAGAGACGCCGAGTGACTTGCCCGAAACTCCGCAGAGTGTGCGGCTGGGTTTGAGGCCCCCTCTAAGGTGCAAAAAGTACCTAAAACCTGCGGAGCAACTGGACTGGAGACGAGGAGAGCTGGAATCCCGCGTGGATTAACAGGAAGCAGAGCCAGTCAGGCAGCGCCGCGTCCCCACTCCGGGCTGCTGGTTCTGGAATCTCCCGCATGAGGGGCCAAGGACCCACCACCTCGAGAAGGCGGTGAGTGCATCCTCTGGGAGCGGACAGAGCCTGAGCAGGGAGGGTCTTGGCCATCAGAGGCCGGGCGAGAGCAGCTGAGCCTTCTGTGCGCCTGGCTCTGTGGGATTCTTTCCCCTTGGCCACTGGACGCGTAAAAGACGCGTATCTCTCTGTTCTTCTAAGAAACTGCACTTCTGTACACCTGGGGCTATAGCTTATATTCATCTCTGGAGTCAGGATGGCTAGGGTTTCTGTCATTGCAAACCATGTGACCTTGTGTATGGCGATCCTGCCCCGCGGGTCCCAGACGCCCTAGTCCATTCTGTGCCTACACAGGAAGGTCACAGTGTCCTCACATCCTTGGTCGGAGGTAGGCGCTGCTAGTGACCTCTCAGCAACTTTCTCATGCTCTGCGTGTCACCCCAAATGCCGGAAGCTGTCCCAGCTCTAGAATCCTCCTGCGCTCCTGGTGGCTCATTCCAGTCTACGAAATCGTACTTGCGCTGGATCTTTGGGGTGGGGAGAGGGGATTATGTAGGTTTGGTTGTATTGCAGACTGCCCTGCAGCGTGTCCCCCACCGAGGACAGGGGTCAGCAGCACGAAGGGCGTGAGAAGGCTTATCGATCCAAGCTTTGACAAAACAGCTGACTCCTTCCCAGGCGGGCTGCGAGGCCCGAGCCACCGGATTCCGGAAGCAGCGAAATTGGCGGCGGAGACAACGAAACCTCAAGAAAGAGGTGTGCAGGAACTGCTACCAGAACGCCAAAGGGATTAGAGGGTGTGCCAACTGCCACCCCAGCCTTGCTGTGAGGTCCAGACCTTGCGCGTCCCTGGATCCCGGCGTGTGAAGCGCCTAGGTGCAAAGCACCTGAGGCGCTTTCGGGACGGAGAGGTGTTGGAAAGATACAGCTCATCCTGGCAACTGCTAAAAAGAGTAGGGTGGGCATCGCGCACCGCAGGGCCCTCTACCTCCTGAAAGGAGGGCAGAGATATCTGAGTACCAGTGGTCGTACCAACGGAGCTCTGCGCCCTTGACCAAATCAGACTCACTTTCCCAGCCTACTACCTGGATACCTAGTAAGCACTTGGTAATTATTTGTTGGATGAATGAGCCTCAGCGAAGGAGCCCATCGGAGTTTCACCTCAATCCTTTCTCCCACTATTAAGCTACCCCTTTTCTGTACAAGGAAATCAAACCTTAGAGTGGAAACGCCAATGTTAGTTACCAAGCTATTGAGCCGAGAGGCTGAAACTGAAACGGGACTTCCCTTATCTTATGTTCAAGACGTTCCTGATGGTCTTAGATCCTGTAAGGGGAACAAGGTGGGTTGGAGGTGGAGTCCCACCTATTCTCTCTGATCCTTCCCTTCTAGGTACACCCGTAGGGGAAGAAGGGGGGGGACAGAACCAGCAATTAAGAGGTTAAAACGACCGCTTCTCGGAGGTCCCGGCCCCAAGGCTCCTCCCCCAGCTCCCCTCTCAGCTCTCCCAACATCTTTCCCCCAACAGCTGGCTGCCGCGGGGCCGCTCTCTGCCGCGGCGGGGGGCCGCTTCCCGCTCCGAGCCTCCCCGGGGACCCTCGCTCTGCGGGAGGGGGTGGGGTTCTCTCGCCGGAGCCTTCGACAAAACTTGGGCTCAAGGCAGAAGGCCAGGGAAGGCTGGGGGCTTGCCTGAAGTCCTTTGGGCCTAGCTGGAAAGAGGATCTTTAGCCTCCAGGGAACTCACTGAACCCCTATCCCCATAAACCCGAGGGGAGGCAGTTAACCCTTTACTCCCACTCCCAATGTAAGAAGGCCTAAGGGCCAGGGACTGCAGTAACCTGATACTGACAAAGTTACTCCACTCACAGGCTTCTGAGGTCATTCCTGTCCTAGTGCTCCCAAGAACTCCCAGGGAGCCACACATCAGAACACACAGTGGGTGTGCCAACCTAACTGGGCAGGGAATCTTAGGAACAGCAGAGAGGGGCCCCACGAGGCACAGAAGGGTGTCTGATATATCTCACCTATAGAAGAGTATGGGGGTGTTTAGGGGCAGGGATGGTGGAGCCAGGCAGCTGTAGGGCTTATCTAGACTCTACCACTTAGCCGAGTGACCTCATCAATCAGGGTCTCTGTTCCCTGATCCCACCCCCACACTGCCATCACGTGGGATTATGAGAGTATCATACACACAAGGTAGACCTGAGAATTGAATGAGATAGAACAGGTAAAGGGTTAGTCCAGCTGCTGACTTAGACAAAAACTCTACACATTCTGATGACTGGTGCCCTGTGTGACTGTAAGCAATGACACTTTCCCAGGACAGCAGTCACGCCAGCTATACAATGGGCATGATGTTCCAGGAGGCTGGGGAAGCCAGGAGGGCACTGCAGATTGGGTCATGCCCTATTGAAGGGCAGCAGCTGCAGATATGGGAAGCTGTCTGGGGCTGTGGTTGCTGGTAGCAGGGGAAATGTGAATGTCCCAGAAAGGAGCACTGTTTTTTCCCCCATAATTTTCTTCCATTTTTGGAAGAAAACAGAAAGAAGAATGGTCTTAACAAAAAGGGAAAGAAATTAAGAGTCCTATCACATTTTTTTGGTGGTAATTTTTTTTTCCTCCTGGGAACCTCAAGCAGTAAGGGGAGATAGGGATCTGGTTGAACCCACAAGGACTGGTAAGGGCCCTGTTTAGAGGGTGAATTGGAGAAGCCGAGGCAGAGTCCAGTGGTCTGGCCAAGGACACATAGCCAATGAGAACCAATGTCTCCCAGCAATGCAAATGAGCCAGGAGCAGTACTGGACCTCCATGTCTCCTCTATGCTCTGTAGCCCCTCTCCCTGGTGAACTTGGAGTTTCTTTCTGACCTTTAATTCCCTGAGCCACCAGTGCTAGCTCTGTCAATGGAGACTGAAGGAGGGTCTATAAGATGATGTCAAGGAGGGACAAGATGGGGGATAGACCCTAGATCCTCTTCCCTGGGGAAAAGACCAGAGGTTAGAGGACCAGGGGATCCCCATGCTCCCCCTCCATGGGGCCTTGGCCACTCCCTTCCTGCCCCCTGCCCTATTGGGAGCTCTTGGCCTCTCTTTGGGCAAAGTGCTCCAGTCCACATCCTACCAGACCCTTGACCCTGGGCTTCAGGAAACAGAAGCCTGGAGAATCTCAGCATGTGACCTCTCCCTGGGCCCCAGCTCCTGAGAGGAAAATTCTGCCTCCCACGCCATCATTCACACTCTCTTAAGGAAGAGCTTCCTCATAGCAGCCACCCAGAGCCTGGGCTGCAGTGCAGTGCAGACAATAGTCCTTGCCTGGCACTCAACCGGCTTTTTCTTTCCCTTTTTGTGGGTTTTATTATTTTTGTTTCAGGTGGGGCTGCCAGGGATGGGTTATGCCTGCAGGGAGAGAAATGATCAGAAGAGCCACAATTCTACCCTCAACCCAGGGAATGTGAGCTTTTATTGCCTCCATTTTCTTAACCAGAAATCTGGTTTAGTTTTGCTTTCAGGGCTCTTGTCATTGGAAAAAGATTACTGCTCAGAACCTGCAGCCCAGAAATGGCCCAGTCTTATCCCTCCAGGGAGACTCTGCTCCTCTGATTGTGTGGGGAAATGCCATCATGGGTTTGTGCCCAGCATCCACCCTGCCAATGATGACAATGCTGATAATCGAGGCATTCATACCAACCGCCATTAAGGGAGCCTTTACAGAGACTTCCCCCACAACAGTGGCCTCTTTGGCAGTCCTGGCAGACAGCCTTGGAAAGGTAGAACTAAGGGCCAAGAGATGCAACAACTTGCTCAAGGTCACAACTGGCCAGACTGGGCCCAGTTTCCTGCCTGTTCCCACAGTGGCTGCATACCCTACTGTATCCCACTGCAGTTGGAAGAGGACTCTAGAATGAACGACGGCTCTGAATAGTGGAGTTAGGATCTTCTTTTAACTAGTTTCAAAGTCTAGTAAAGCACAGTAGCCAAGGAGGCTCGGTCCAGCATGGGCATGAGCTAGGGCTAGAGAAGCAGAAAAGAAATTTGGGCAAGTGGTAAATAAGACTGCCAAGTTCATTGTCAGGAGAGCCAGGAGAGGTGGCCTTCCCTGCCTTAGTCTATGGGAGAGGCCCAGACACCATCCTGCTGCTGGGTTTCCCAAGCTGGCACCCAGAATTTAGGAGCTGATGAATCCAAGGAGCCCCCAAGCATCACCTGGCATTGTTTGTTTGTTTGTTTGGTTGGTTGGTTTGTTTGTCTTAGACAGAGTCTCGCTCTGTCACCCAGGCTGGAGTGCAGTGGCACAATCTTGGCTCACTGCAACCTCCACCTCTCCAGTTCAAGTGATTCTCCTGCCTCAACCTCCTGAGTAGCTGGGCCTGCAGGCACACATCACCACACCCGACTAATTTTTGTAATTTTAGTAGAAATGGGGTTTCACCATGTTGGCCAGGATGGTCTCAATCTCCTGACCTTGTGATCCACCCACTTTGGCCTCCCAAAGTGCTGGGATCACAGGTGTGAGCCATTGCACCCTGCCCATCTGGCTTGTTTTAGACAAACAGGAGTCAGGCTTACAGTAGGGAGGCGGCTAGACAGTGACTGTAATCTCCATTTCCTGTCCTGGCCAAACTAACAGGGAGGGGAGACATCACACTCTGGTTACACACCACTAATCTCCTTTTGACTACACACACACACACACACACAAACACACACAGCCATCTAGATTCACAAACACATTCACATCACACCCTTCATCCCTCAGTGTCTAGGTGGAGGCCCTTAAGCAGGAATGGCCCCTCAGAGAAGGTGGGAGGGGTATGATGGGATTTCAGAATCCCCTCACCTCATCTCACCCTCCCACCTCCAGATCCTAGTCCAGATGTAATCCTGTCCTCACCGCTTTGCATGCACAAACACGCACATGCACACACACACACACACACACAATCCCAACATTCACATATAGACACCCACTCTTGACACCCACACATGAATTAAAAGACAAATGTTGGTCTATAAAGGAACACACATGCAATCCACACACCCCCAATCCTGCTCAGTGATGCTTTCCCCAGCACTACTGCACACATCCCAGAAAATACAGACCCACAGGCGCTCCTTGCACACTGAGTCCTAGGCCACCTGGTCGAGCACCCACTCCCCCACCCCAGCTACACACTCTTTCACATCCATCCCATAAAGGAAGAGTCCACCTCTTTAATCACGCTTCCTATGGTTTCTTCAGATTACCCTTGCCCCAAATGCTGCCAACCTCCCCCTAGACTCAAGATCTCCTCTATCCAGATCCCTGGAGGTTCAATGCCAGTGCATGGAAGGAGATCGCCTTCCATCATATTCCCTGACTCTCAGAGGCTCTTTCTAGCACAGGGGTCTGGCCAGGAAAACTGAAGCCATGACGTCTTCCTATGCAAGGATGGGAAGGATGTCTGTGGGTTGGAGGGTAATTATAAGGAAGCAGCTTTCTCCACTTTTTGAGAAAGCACTTGGGAACAAGCATCCTTCTCAGAAACCAATTCCCCACCATCCTCTTCGGATCCCATAGGCCTGGTGGTCCAACCCTCAGGCCTGGTTCATGCCTCCCACTGGGATCAGCAGACAAGGCCGTGACCCTGCAGTGACCTCGACCCCATCATCAGGTCAGTTCCGGGCTTGTGGCTAGAAGCCAGGCCCAGGCAAGTGGCTGAGATGCGGCAGAAGGACAGGAGGATGCGCCTGGCTGCTGTCGGCTGCCGGGACGCGGCCTGCGGTGCGGAAAGCGCAGCCCGTGGTAATCCTACTCTGTGCTCTGGGCTGCAGTGCCCGGTTCTTCCCCTTCCCATCCCGGCGGCCCAAAGGCAGGGCCTAGACCCTGGAGAGGCCGAAGCCAGGCAGAAACAACAGTGAAGCTGGGACTGGAACAGGCGCCGGGGACCCGCGCAAGACCCTAGACTCCTAATGCGACACTCCAGTGACGCCGGGGTATAGCTGAGATGGAGCCGGAGACCGAGGTTGGGGTTCAGGAAGAGGCGCTTGGGTATGGAATCGGATCTGAGGCAGTTTCGGAGCTGGTGCTTGGGGCTGGACCAGACTCGAACCCAGAGCTGAGCCTGGGTCAGAGCCAGGGCAAAAGTCCGGAGCCCAGCTCAGCGTCCAGCCTGCGAGAGACCCCAGTATGACTGGCGTCCGAGTAGGTTTGGAACCCGAAGCCCGAGCGCACTGGAGATGCAGCCAGACGGCGACTGGGATCCGAGTGGGTCCGGGTCAGAGCTAGGGACGTCAGAGCTCCACCGAGGCGCTCGAGGTTGGAACTGGAGACTGAGACTCAGGCAGGACCCGAGACAGAGCCAGAGACGACACCGAAACCCAGATTCGGGGCGCGAACCTGTGCAGGCACCGGCGAGCTGCCTGAAGCTCTGGGTTCGCGCCGCTGAGCCCGCGCTGAGGGTCGGAAGTGCATTCGGGATGCCGAGGCTCTGAAGCCGGAGACCACACGCCCCAAACGCGGCCTCTGAAAGAGCCCAGGGCCTGCCGCGGGGACATTGCTGGCCCGGCGGCCGCAGCCTACCTGAAGTAGTCCATCTTGCAGAAGATCTCCTTGTTCTTGATGTAGCAGCTGTTTTGCTGCCTCAGCGACGTGCGACACACGGAGCACTCGAGGCACCGCACGTGCCAGATGAGGTTGTTGACCTGGGGAGGGGGCGGGGACGGGGGTGGCTCAGCGCAGGCCTCTTTCACGCGGGGCCCTAGTCTCCCCGGTCCCATTTGCAGCCAGAGACGCTGAAGCTCAGAAGGTGCATGCGACTGCCCTACTTTTTCTTCCATAATACTGAGCCTCAGGGAAATGGAAATAAACTCTTGCTATTTTTCAGGAGGAACCCGGGGACGCAGGCAGACCCTAAGACTTGCCCAAAGCCTCCCAGTCGGGCAGCGGTGGAGCCAGGATTTGGAAGTAGGTGGACCTGGCGCCGGCGGTGCTTCCCCGAAGTCTCCTGCACTGAGTCCCACGCCCCGACAACACGCACGCAACACCTACCCCTGTCTCACCTTGAGCAGATACCGGTCCAGGATCTCGAGGCCGCAGCTGGAGCAGATGTTCTTGCCGGCAGACGGCACGGAGGAGGCGGCAGAGGGCGGCGAGCAGACAGATGGCGTGCTGGGCGTACATGGCGAGGCCCGACCCTCGTCCTTGTCCAGGACTCCTGCCAGGGCCTCGGCGTCAGACTGCGCCTGCGGCGGGAGAGAGAAGGAGAGAGGAGCGCTGAGCCCGGCACGCAGAGTTGCGGCTGCCTCGGAGACAAATCTGGAGCCCCCAAGCACCAATTAACAACGAAATCTCCCCGGGACAATGAGCCGTAGACAGGAGGACAGGGATGGAAGGCCCTATCGGAGAGGAAGGGACGGCCCCAACTTTTAACACGTGCATTCTAGGTGCTGGGAGCAGTTAAAGCCAACATTCCCTGCCGGAAAATCAAGGCTCAGAGAGGGGCGGCGCCCGCCGGGAGTCCCCCAGAGTGTGGGCAGTGGTTTTTAGCCGGAAAGCCTGGCCAGGTCCCCAGGGCCGGGCCTCTGGAGGACTGGGCACCGCAGGCAGGGCCAAACAGACTCACCATGGCGGGCGGCGCGGTCCCTTCAAGACAGCGGGTGGTCGCTTTGCAGCCGGACCCTGGCTGGGCCATCACCTGGGGGAGGGGGAGGGAACGCAGGCGGCGGCGGCTGCTGAACTGGCTTCGCGCAGCCTGAGCCCAGCGCCTCCCCGCGCCTGTTATATAAACCGGCGCCGAACAATGAGTCCTAACTTTGTAGTGGGCATTTAAAGCCCTTCCCCACAAAAGCGGTGTCTCTCTAATGAAGCAATTTGAATTTGGATTGGATTTTTTCCCTCTCTCTCCCCCTCTCCCTGCACTTAACCCGTGGCTCTTGAAGTAATCGCTTAGTTCCCTTGCAATCCAAGCCTCTGAGGGGGGAAAAAAAACACGCGCACACACACACAAACTACCTGCAATTAGAAATTGTCGTGAATGCCCAAGATAAGAGGTAGCCAGAGTGTCAATTCCAACTGTCAATCAGTGAGATCCATCAGGCCGCCCAAAGAATTGCAAATTTGATTTTTTAATGGTAGTAATTAAAAATCGAATTTTTTCTCTCTCCACCCGTCCCCCCCCCGCCCGCTCTCTTCTCTTCTCTGCACAAAATGCAAAAAGGAGAAAAGAGAGAAAGAAAGAAAATAAAAAAGAGATGGGTGAGGGGCGGGGGGTGGTTGAAGAAAATAAAACCCCGAGCGCGGTGAGCACCCGCCCGCCCGCCCGACACGCGCCGCGAAATTGAAGCGGCGATATTGATACGGATTCAGGCGCCTTTCCAGGGCCAGTCGGAGGGAAACCCAGAGCAAAAAGGGAGCGAGGTCGGGGGCGAAACGGGAACCAAAAAGAGAAAAGAGAGGCGCCCAAAAGGAGGAAAAAGCACCCTCCAGCCCCTTGGCGCGCCCAGGACCAGCCCCGCGTCGGGATTCTCAGCGCTGCGCCCGCACAACCCCCGGCGCATCGGCGCTATCAGCGCCTATTCAGACGGACAATACCGGCCTCGCCTCCTCTTGATTCGCCTGTGTCTTTACTAAATCGCTTTTTGAGAAATTCCTCCAACATTTGCATAATGTGTTCCCGCTTTCCGCGACCCCCCCCTCGCTCGCGCGCGCTCGCACACTCACAAACACACACTCACAGGCGCACTCTCGTACCCCTCCTCCCTGCCGCCGCCCGCCACCCGGCTCGGCCCGGCTGGGTCCCGGACCCTGCCCAGCCCCGGCCCGCGCCGTTCAGCCAGTCTTTCGCCGACTCACCTGGTCGGTGGCGGGGCCGCCCTCGGCCGGCAGCCTGCAGCCCTCGGGCAGCGCCGGGGCGGCGTTCTCATGCTTCCAGTACATGGGCCGGGGAACCGCGGGATCAGCGGGCGCGTAGCGCAGAGAGTAGCGTCGAAGGGGGCCACGGCCGCAGTGGGAGCAGAGGCTGCTGCAGGAGCAGGAGGAGAGCCGAGGCGCCGGCCCCGCCGCCCCGGGCCCGGCCCCAGCCCCCGCCCCCGGCCCAAGCGCAGCCCCGGCCTCCCTGGTTGCCGCCGCCGCTGCCTCGGGAGAAGGTCCCGACAAACTTGGAGAGGCCCCCGCCCCCTCCTTCTTCTCCTCCTCCCCCTCCTGGTAGTCTTCCTCCTCCTCTCCCTCCTCCTTGTCCTCCTCCCTCTCCAGCTGCAACTGCGGCCGCCCTGCCGCTGGAGCCCCGCTCGGTTCAAGATGAGTCATGCGTGACCAATCCCCTCCCCGCCAAGGGAGAGCAAGACACACACGATGAGGCAGAGACCCAGGGAGACACACACACACACACACACACACACACACAGACACAGAGACACACAGAAACTCAGAGCTGCCAACAGAGAGACTCGGAGACACGCAAGCACACAAAGGCACCGGCGGGCACACACCCACCCAGCTCTCACTACCGCCCCTTCAAGGGGCACCCATCTTCCTCAGATACTGCCCCACTCACAGGTACAGGAGGGACCCATGGCCATACGATCTGCCTAGACAGATTCAGTAAAAGGTCACACGTTATACTGTGTTGATGCAATCCCATGCCTGGTACATTTGTTGAAACACTAATGCAAGTGATTACCTGTTCACATCATTTACACAGGCATGAGGCCCCACACTTACTCTCACACACCTGCACAGATACCTCCACTCCATAAGAATGAGACAGTGCACCGGATCCCAGGGACTGAGTGGGATTGGGTGGGGTGAGATGGGAGGGTAGTTCCACTGAATTCTCTTGGGAGGGATTGCTTGGCACATCCTCTTTCTCTTCAGGATTTGCTTAACCACACAGTCTAATGCCCATCTCATCTTCTTTAGAGTTCTACTGGTAATGAGAATGGTAGGGAAGGCAGGAAGGCCCCAGTGTTTAGACAGGAGACATTGCCTCCAGACACACAGACAGCAGAATCTTCAAACCCAAAGACAGAGCCATAAACACACTAACACCCTGCAGCATACACAAGTGAACACTTAGCGCCTCAGCCCCCTTCTCCACACACAAACTGAGCCTAAAGAGACACATGTAAACTTACATCATCTTCTAAAAACAAATAAGCACACCCAGACATAGATCCAGCCCTACAGACACCATGATAGCCTACCCTCACTACATCCCACATGTCATCACCTCCACAGTTGCCCTAATTTACAGATGTAAACCCCCCCACACCCAACTGCTCTTGTATTTGTACACACATCCATATTCAAGAGGGCACAGACTTTCACTGAGTTCCAAACCCATGTATAACCTTATGTCCTCTACTCAGCCACCCTCAAATATGTACTTACATGCTTACAGATGGTGAGACAACCATTGGTAGGCATTTATAGGCAGACACAGCACACACACACTTCTACAGAAATAGATTCCCAATACTTACAGTCTCAGTTTGCACACACAGGCAGGTTCTAACAGATGCAAGTAGTAGAGAATGGCTGCGCACCAATACTAAAGACCCACATCCGTATCCCCCAAAGGTACAAATAATCTGTTCCTTTACTGGCACCTAGTTGCACAAAAACAGCCCCAGCCTCGGCTAATGGCATTTGCCAACCTCTGCACCCCAGTCATTCACTGATCTCAAACACAGAAATTCAGAGTGAAAAGAGTTTCTCTTTGAACTCTAATCTTTTATATGAAGAGAACATGTTGCAGTGTGAAAGTGGGTGAGGTGTACGCATAGATACACATGTGTACACACATACACATGCATTCTCAAACATGAACACAGAAGAACAACCCCTCGCCCTCAAATACCTCCTTTGCACATAATAATTTCAGCTACTGATGGGATTATTCCCAGCTACTACAGCTACTAAACTGTGCCAGGCATGATATTAGGCATTTTACAATCACGATCTTATTTTCCTTTCACAATAATCCCATGAGGTGGCATCTCTCAGGGTGCTTGTTTTACTGACAAAGAGACTGAGGTTCAGAGAGTTCATGTGATAGATACAAAATGGTGCACATGGCTAATTGCCAGAATCAAGGGCTTAAAACCAGATTCATCTGACATTAGAGCTCATAATCTTGATCTCTAGGCTGCAGACATGACCATGTTTATTTTCTACACACATACACTCCACATTATCAGTTAAAAGACCTGAACGTGACTCTCAGACTCACCACTTATGGGCTCAGCTTGTTTTTCTCATCTGCAAAATGGGAATAACAATAGGACCTGCTTTATTTCCTTTTCTTCATCCCCTCTGGGTGGGAGGGGGGGATTGAGAGGTTAATAAACATTACAGAATGCTGCATATATACTAGATTTGTAAGAGCAGAAGGACTCCAGGAAAGAAGGCCATGAACACTGCACTGGCTTTGCAAAACTTCTCAGACTCCGGGAAAGAAGATCACGAAGATTGCACTAGCTTTGCAAAACTTCTTAGACATGAGCAGTGGAGGGGGCTTGAGCTAAAACTAAAGGGCAGGTGAAATATGGGTGGGTTCAGGGAGGAGAAGACTGTTTCAGGTAGAGAGAGGACCACAAAAGTTCGGAGGCTAGACAAACAAGTTGTTGCACGCTAATGAAGAGGAATGTGAAGCATGTGCTCCTAGATTGATAATAATAATAACTACCATTTATTGAGCATTTAGGTGCTAAGCCCTTTGTTTTACATGCATTATTCTCTTTAATCCTTGCAACAACCCTACAAAGAGGTTGTATTATTATCTTTCTTTTATGGTTGAAGAAACAAATTTACGGGAGCCCCATCTGAAGCTCTGGCACTCAGATTTTAGAACCCAAACTCTTACCTACTATGCAATTGTGCTCCTGAATTCTGATTAAATGCTCCAATAATAAAAACTGAAGTAAGAGGCAGTGAAGTCAGTAGTGAAGCAAAAAGACTTGGGCCAGATGGCTTTGATGCCAACCTTGACACTTCCCTTTATTACTTGGGTAATCCTGGACAAGTTCTTCAGTCACCCGTCAGCCTCAGTTTCCTCATCTGTAAAGTGGGGATAACACAGTTCAACTCCTATGGTTGTGAAAATTACACAAATGGTCCATGTAACAGGGCTCAGAAATATGTCAGGGACAGAGTAAGCAATCAATAAACATTAGCCACCACTGGCTGGGAGCGATGGCTCATGCCTGTAATCTCAGCACTTAGGGAGGCTGAGGCAGGTATATCATGAGGTCAGGAGTTCAAGGCCAGCCTGGCCAATATGGTGAACGCCGTCTCTACTAAAAATACAAAAATTAGCTGGATTACAGGTGTGAGCCACAGCATCTGACCAAAAACTAATATTTAAAAAGTGTTGTACTTTATTCATTTATGCATCCCTGAAGCTGTAATTAGCACCCTACATGAATAGTGGTATCTTCACTTTGCAGTTCTTCTCTTGGTCACTAAACAGGATGTGGTCATCTGGTCCTCTGAGGTGAATTTTGCCATCTTCCCCCATTTGAGTCTAGGTGCAAGGGTTCAGTTTGAAAGAGGCTTCATTAGTAACTGGATAATTCTGTGGGAGGCCCCCAGCAATGGTTTGACCCTGCCGGGGAGTAATTCTAGGAAGGTAATGTGAGCTGGGGGAGGCTGGAGACCCAGCTTTACATTTATTTACCTTGACAGCTAAATTGGTGAGCAAGAGGGAAATCAGATGAAAGCCATTTCAGAGTAAATACTAAATATGAAATTTAAACATTCAGGTTGTGACAAATGGGAAAAGGACAATGGGAAGAGACATGGGCAAAACCCCCCTTCCAAGCCTAGGACCCTACACATCCCCTTCCTAGGTAATTCCTGTTTTAGGAAAGAGCACAGGATGGGGTACAAATTGTCTGACCCTAGGCCAGCAATTTACTTCTCCTGGTCTCAGTGTCCTTGTTTGCAAAATGTGCGTTTGAAACAGCGATGTGGAAGTGATGGCGAAGGCCTGGGAGTAAGACCACAAATCCCAGCCCAGCCACTTCCTGGCTGGCTGAACTTGGAAAAGTCACTTACCTAAACTTCATTTTTCTCAATATCAATATCTGGGACAATATCAATCTCAGAGGAGTAAATAAGATAATCAGTGTGAAAGGACTTTGAGAAGCACAAAGACTCTGGGGCCAGATGGCTTTGAGGCCAACCTTGGCACTTCCCTTTATTACTTGGGTAACCCTGGACAAGATCTTCAGTCACTCATCACCCTCAGTTTCCTCATCTGTAAAGTGGGGATAACAGAATTCACCTACCGAGGTTGTGAAAATTACGTAAATGATCCATGTAACAGGAATCAGAAATATTCCTGGCACACAGTAATCAATCAGTAAACATTAGCCGTCATTATAGGATGGACTGGTTGAATTTTCTGATTATTTTTCTGCTAGGTACCACATCAAATTCTTTGTGAAGGCAGGGGACAAATCAAAGCTTCAAAGTATATTGCAAAGTAATATTGCATTCCTCAAATCATATTGCAAATGTGAACAATTACAGTTACTGAAAGTCCCCTTCCAGGAAGTTTTGACGTTCACTAAGTAAGTTCAGGTCAGCAGACATTTCTGAAGGATTTACTCCATACCAGGTTCCATACTAGGCCCAGGAAATAGAGGAAGCTGTCCTTGTGTCCTTGCCTCTGCCCTTGAGGAGCCCACAGTCTATTAAGAGAGAAGAAAGCCAGCCACTCAGGGCAGTGTGACAGGTGCTAGCTACGAAGGGTGCAACAGAAGCAAGGAGGAGGGGCACTTAACCTGGCTTACAGGTGGTGGATCAGTAAAACATCCTAGAGGAAGTGACGTTTCATATACGTCCTGAAGGATGAGTAAGTATGGGACAGGCAAGCACTGAAGGGAGTTGGACCAGGATGAAGAGTGGCTGCCCAGTTAGTGTTTGCTGGGGCCACAAAGGGAGATGAGGCTGGTGAGGTAGATAGGAGCCAGATTGTGGGGGGCTGAATGTTCAAGAGTTTAGATTCATTTTGGAAGCTGGAGTCTAGAAGCCTCCAGTGCCATTGGAAGCAGTATCCTGGAGGGGTTGCACAGCACAGTGGTTAAGAATTCTGGGCTTGGAGCCAGGTAGCCTACATTAAAAACCTGACCCTATTACACACTGGTTGAGGGTACTGAAGGCAAGTCACAAACTCTATGAGCCTTAGTTTCCTCGACCATAAATAGGCATTAATAGATAACCCATTGACAAGTGCTGTGATGATACCAGATCACAGTGCATCTATGAGTTAAGGTCTTTGGCACTAAGAGCCATTGTTATCACTAAGATGAGGTAATGAGCACAGAGAAGGGACTAGCTAAGTGGAGATCTTCAAGGTGCTAGATGTTCCCTCCTCAGAGAATTCTACCCTGACCACACTATTAAAAATAAATCTCTGTATCGTTCCAATTTTAGTATATGTGCTGCCGAAGGGGAGAAGGAAAGAAAAGCACACTGCCATGTGTGTTCCTACGCAACTGTCTTGCATGCTCTGCTTATGTACCCCAAAACCTAAAATCCAATAAAAAATTAAAAAATAAATAAATAAAATAAATCTCCGCTATGAATCTTTTTCCAGCAGAGAGTAGATACAGCTTACAAATAGCCTCACAAATAGTATTCTATAGAATGCTAAGGAATTTGAACTTCAAAACAGGAACTATGAGGGTATACCAAAGGCTTGTAAGCATGGAGATCACATGGTGAAATTGGAGATTTGGAAAGATGATTTAAGTAATTGATTTGAAGATAGATTAGAAGGGGTAAGTACTTCATTGATTGGAACAATACTGAAGGTTAGGAACTAATAAGGGAGAAGGGATAAGGCAGCTGCAGGAACAAGGAGGATGAACAGAAAGAATAGAATTAAAAGTTTATCATTTTACTTTGTCATGTTATATACGATCATATATATATATGTATCTACAACACATCCAGTTTCCTAATCAACTTTTTTTTTTTTGAAACAGAGTCTCATTCTATTACCCAGGCTGGAGTGCAGTGGCACCATCTCGGCTCACTGCAACCTCTACCTCCTGGGTTTAAGTGATTTTCGTGCCTCAGCTTCCCAAGTAGCTAGGGTTACTGGTGCGTGCTTCTGCGTTCAGCTAATTTTTTATTTTTGTTTTTTTGAGATGGAGTTTTGCTCTTGTTGCCCAAGCTGAAGTGCAATGGCCCGATCTCAGCTCACTGCAACCTCTACCTCCTGGATTCAAGTGATTCTCCTGCCTCAGCCTCCTGAGTAGCTGGGATTACAGGCATGCACCACCATACCCTACTAATTTTGTATTTTTAGTAGAGATGGGGTTTCTCCATGTTGGTCAGGCTGGTCTCAAACTCCTGACCTCAGGTGATTCACCCGCCTGGGCCTCCCAAAGTGCTGGGATTACAGGTGTGAGCCACCGTGCCTGGCCAATGTTTTGTATTTTTAGTAGAGATGTGGTTTCACTATTTTGCCTGGCTGGTCTTGAACTCCTGGCCTCAAGTGATCTGCCTGCCTCCACCTCCCAAAGTGCTGCTTTTACAAGTGAGAGCAGCCGCGCCCGGCCAACTTTATATACTAAGGTTATACATGTTATATAGAATCATATATATATAGAATATATGGTATAAACACATACATACATATGATATTATCAGCTATATAACATTTAGGAAACTGGAGATACCAGAGCGGAAAATGTCTAAGATAACTCTCAGATTTCAAATTTTTAAATAATTTTTTTCCAACGACATGGAACACAGGAGCAATTGAGGAAGGGCAAGAGGGATCAAGGAGCTCAGTTTTGAGTCAATGCACCAGGGGAATATTCAAGTGGAGGTGCCCAGGAGTGAACAGGACATATGGATCTGCAGCTCGGAAGACAGCCTGGATCTAGGAGAAGGAATTTCAGAGATATCAGGGTAGGGATCACAGCTAAAGCCTTGGGAGTGAAGATTTTACAGCAGCTGGAATTTACCTCATCTACAAGAAGAGAGTTGACTTCTTTGCTTTCTGGGAGGTAATTTGCCCCGGAAACTCATCTTATTTTTAGTGAGAATTGTTTCTTAAATTATAAAAGCACATCATATGTAGTAATAAGTGCTAAAACAGAACCAGGTAGTTAAGACACAAAAAGGCAATTAACTGCCTTAGGGGAATGAGCATGGGTGGGAAAATATGTTAGACAAGTGGTGGGGTGAGGGTGGGCAGTAGGGACTTCCCAGGTAGAAGGCACATCTTGTACAAGGACAGGGGGATCTGGGAGATTCCATCATGTTTGGGGTGCACAAATGGTTTAGTCTGGCTAGGAGAATGCCTAGTGGGACTGATTTGGAGAAGGCCTCATACACTTGGCTTAACCTATGGGTCTGGGTATTTGGAAGTATCTTAACTCCCTACTTAGATTAAATCTCAATTTCTTTCACCTCGGGCTTTGTTCTTTGTTCAACGTTCCCCTGAAACCCTTTACGCAGCTTATTAACTCAGGGAACATCACCTAAGCCACCACATCCCACTTCCAGCCTGGTCCCCATCCTCCAGCATCTTGTAGCTGCTGAGTCTTCCCTTTACATGGCACATCACAGTGCACAGGGCTCCGGCCTCATCATCTTCCCACCCTCCACACTTCGCACATGGCAAACGCCGTCTGTTTCAGGAATGAGTAACCTTCCTTCTGATGAGGTCACCTACCAGAAAGCTTCTCAAATGGGATAGGCCTGTTTTCAGAAGAGGAAAAACATAATTTGCTTCATTTTTTAAAGGCGAAATTTTAAAATTATACTTCTAGTTTAGAAAAGTCACAGGGCATGTAAAAATTAAACGTCATTTGGTATAATCAGTAATCCTAGCCCAATAAGGCTGAATGCAGAGGAAAGAAGATACAGACCTGTGTACTGGGATAAATTCTGACAGATTTGTATTTTTAATTTTTTTTCTTTTTAACCTGGGATTCAAGAGACCTCTCCAGAGACCACAAAGAAGAGCCTGCTTGAGAATGAAACTAACCCAGAGGAAAACACAATCAAGAGATAGACAGATTCCTAACTATATCATTGAACACCTGGACTTTTCAGTTACATGAGCCAGTACATGTTCTACCATAAGGGAGTTGGAGTGGGGTTTTTGTCACTTGAGCTGGGAGTACCGTAATCTGCTTACATAGTTGGGGCTACAAGTCTGAGGCAAGCATACCTGATGCCCAAGTTCTTACGGCCTTAGTTTCCTCAGAGGGACAGTAAGAGCCCACATTGATAGCCCTAAGCAGTACAACAATGCCACTAGCCTGGCATAGCCAGTTCTCTGTCCCAAAACATGTATAAGGGGTCAGGAACACTGACTGAGGAATATTTAGTGCACATCATTCTGTCACCTGTTGCTTTTATTCTCTGCATTAACACCAGAATTTTGACCCTACAATGGTTTAGAAAAGACATTTCCAGTATTGGAATGCAGTTTACCTTAGGGCTTGACAAATTTTTCCTGTAAAGGGACAGATAGTATATTCTTTAGGTTTTGCAGGCCACAGTCTTCATTGCAGCTATTCAAGTCTCCTATTATATGGGGAAAACAGCCTCATGTAAATGCCTGGGCATGCCTGTGTTCTAATAAAAGTTACTTTATGTATACTGAGATTTGAATTTCCTATCATTTTCATGTCACAATATAGTATTTTTTAAAACTTTTTTTCTCAACCACTTGAAAATGGGGGAAAAAAAACCATTCTTAGCTTGTGTGCTATACAAAAAGGTGGTAGAGGTCAGTTTGCTGAACACTGGACTAGATACTTGCAGGCCTGGGTTCTACCTAAAGCTCTCCCATTAACCAAGTGACCCTGGCCAAGTCACTTTGTCCCTCTGGGTTCCCATTTTTCCCATCTGGACAATGAGGGGGCTATATATGAGATGGTATCTAAAGCCCCTTCACTCTCAAGTACCAGAATTCCTGTAGTTCATTCAACAACTATTTATTGAACATGTATGATGTACAGCCATTGTTTTAAATGCTGAGGGTATAGCAGTGACACAGTTCCTGCTTATATGAAACTTACATTGCAATAAAAAGAGACAAAAAAATTTAGATATAATGTTGGTTAGAGCTAAGTGCTTTTTAGAAAATGGTGAGGAAAGGATTGGAGAATGACTGGGTTGTACTTTTAACAGGGAGGCCAGGGACTGCCTCTTGATTATTAACATTTGAGCAGAGAGACATGAGTCAGGTGAGGAAGTGGGCTCTGTGGCTATCTGGAGAAAGAGCATTCCAAGCTAAGCTAAGGCAACAGCCAATGTAAATGCCTTGAAGCAGCTCCCTTGTATTCAAAGAATAGCAAGAAGGCCAGTGTGGCTGGACCACAGTGAGTAAGGAGAGAACAGTAGGCGATAGGGTCAGACATGTAGTAAGGGACAGGTCATTAGGGCCTTACAGGTCTTTGAATTTTTTCTAGGTGTGATGAAAAGCCACCAAGAGAATGACATTTTAAAACAATTACTTTGGCTACTGTGTGGAGAATGGACTCTAAAGAATCAATATTGGAGGCAGGGAGATAATTAGGAAGGTATTACAATAGTCCAGGGAAGAGATGATGGTGGCTTTAACAAAAATGGTAGTAGTGTGGAGGTGGTGAGATGGCTGGGATCAAGATGCATTTGGAAGGTAACAGTTGACAGGATTTGTTGAAGGACTAGATAGGAGCTGGAGAGAAAAAGGGAAACAAGGATAAACATGCTGAGACTAAATCATATTTTAGGAACAAATGATTACATATAGGAAATGTCTGACATTTAATTTATAAGGCAAGAATTACTCCTGTCCTTTTATATAGTAGTATGAAAGAATCACAAATATATTTGTTGATTCAGAAATTGTACATATCTTAATAAACAAGAGGGAGCTACAGAATACTTGGTTCCATACAACTTGTGCTACTGAGTTTTGACACCCTTTGTTTTTGTTTGAGATGGAGTCTCACTTTGTTGCCCAGGCTGGAGTGCAGTGGCACAATCTCAGCTCAATGCAACCTCTGCCTCCAGGGTTCAAATGATTCTTGTGCCTCAGCCGACACACTTTGAAAAATCTTTGCTCATGTGATACTCCTCCCCAATGCTGAGACGCCAATTATAGAAAATCAGCTGGTTAGAATTACATTTTCATTTGATAAAATAGGAATTGAGATAAAAAATAGTTCATACCTCTCTCCTCAATATTTCCTTCAATTCTTCACTCTTGTATATAAACCCAAATTATAAGTAACATAATTTTAGCAAACTGAAAGAATTAACCAGTAAACCAAATAATAATTTTACTTAAAGTACAGAGAACCTTATAACAAAGAGTTGAACAAGTTAACACCTGATATTTAAAAACCTTTTGTCAGAGTGCTTTCAGCATGTTTATGATACATATATTTATTCCTTTGAAGTCTCTATGAGAGACTAAACACAGTACGATACTTGCAGAGATTCCATTAACAACTTCTTTTCAAATAGTGACATTTGCGATGGAAACAGCTGACCTCTCTTCTTATCTCTAACAACAGAGGTAGGCAGGCATAAAGGGTAAAGAGAGTTGCCTCTGAGTTTGACTCTCTAGCCAGAGCCCTCTGCAGAGAAGGCACTTAGAAGCAGCACCCCACCTGGACATGCCGGCCCGAGTCCTGAGTGGAAACGAGCCTGCCAGAGAACTGCAGTCTATGCCAGTAAATGAATGAGAGAAAATATAATCACATATACACTGTTTTACATTTATTCACACAGAGGGATAAGAGTCAGTACAAATAATAAACATTGCTTTAAATACACATAAATAGCTCTGGTTTCTAAAGAAAACAACTCTATATATAATTCTAAGTTTTTTCTAAGTTCCTATTAAAAATAGAAGACTATTTTGCATTATGTAAGTTCTACTCCACCATAACCCTTTGAAGACTTACAGATAAAATGGTGAATTCTATATGCCAAGAAGTCACCAGAAAAATGGGAGATAATGCTCCTACCTCTCTGAACTATCCTCCAAATAGGAGAAGAGTTACTTGTATCATAGACAGACCCAGCTAATAAAGTATTTGATATCTAGAGATATTTAAAAAGAGTCACCTTGGGAGAAGTAATAAACACTTCATCGAACCAGTTTTATGAATTCTAAAACCTCCCTCTATGATGTTTTGATTCAAAGGTCTTAAATTCATTTACACTCATGGGAAGATGTTAAGTTCCTACAATGAAAGCTTCCTTTTGCTAAGGATGATAGTGATACACAGTCTGTAATCACCAAGGGCACCTGGAGTAACTAAGTGATACATACCTGGTAAAGAAGCAAAGGTGCTACCCAATTAAACAGTACATCAAACTTGGCACCAAAATGACCAAAATGTGAAGAAATACCTCCCCAAATCTGTCGGTTGACTTATCTTTCTCTATTGTTATATTTAGAACGCTTAGAGTGACAAAAATATCCAGAGGCAAGTATGTTCTCCAAGTGAAGAACCATTTTCAAATCATGTAGTCTTTTAAAACTACCTATCACACTGTAGTCTTGGTGCCACAGCAGTGTCTGCTCCACTGACTTTTGGTGCCCGCTGCAGGTCCCCTTCTTGTCTGGCACAAGATGATGCAATCTCTTCCACTACACAATTATTAGAAAATTGTGTGTTTGATAGTGACCAATATAGCAATGTTGAGGTTTTCAAAAAAACTTTGCTTCTATTTAGACTGACCATGATACAATTCCAAACAGAACATTTTCATGCTATAAAAACAATCCCATGCAATAAATGCAATTTTAAAAGTCCCATAATAGCAACAGGTGGTGTTATAGAAGGCTTGGTTATTTAGATTTGAAAAAAAATGATTGCTATAGAATAAAAGTTCAATTTCCAAGTAGAACCTCTGTTGTGGTATAAAATGTTACATTTGATTCTAGTTTTGTCAACCCAAACTATTTTAAGATATACACCATGTTTTCCTAATTGGGATTTTGAAACAATAAGCATAATGCATAAACAGATTACTACAACATTCGTTCAAAGAATCAGGTCCCTTTTGCCAAGAACTTTCTCTTTTTCAGTCCAGTTGGAGGGATTTCCATAGCAAATTCTGAAACAGTTCTGAACATGATTTAAAAATCTGTCTCTCACTTTCCTCCCTGTCTCTTACTTTTTCTTTATGTTGTAAAGACACATAAGCATAGAAAATGCTCAACTTTTGGGCATGGTGGCGCATGCCTGTAATCCCAGCTACTCAGGAGGCTGAGGCAGGAGAATTGCCTGAACCCAGGAGGCGGAGGTTGCAGTGAGTCGAGATCGCACCATTGCACTCCAGCCTGGGTCACAACAGTGAAACTCTGTCTCAAAAAAAAAAAAAGAAAAAAAAGAAAATGCTCAACTTTTTAGTAGACGTTAATATATTTAGTTGCCTGATTTAAATAATAACATTTTATGTATTTGCCATTTGCTCTGGCACATTATAGAATGTTTCTGGAGTTACAAATCCAAACAAACCAGCCAATTAGAGCATCCCAGGGTTCAAATCACTATTTGGGATACAATCCTATTTATTCTGGATGATGCTCAATTCCATACATAGTTCAGGGAAGAAACATCCATAAGAACATCCAAAAACATTGTTACCAAACGCTAACATGTGATTGTGCTCTGTTGAATAGTACCATTCACATCTACAAAGTACAAAGGCAGACAATTTTAGGTGTGAAGACCAATTTGCTTTTGCTGCTACAGTAATTCACAACCATCATCTTCGAGATTTCCATGCTGTTCTAGAATATGGAGTAGTCCTTTTTTTATCCGGTGGTTTAAAGTAGGAGTAAACAGGTGCTGCTGGATACTCTGCATCAGGATTTTCTGCCATCATTTTCAGTTTTGCTTCAATGGCTTTTATCTTTGCAGTGACACTGGAAAAACAACAGCAGAGGATCAGAGTGGACCTAGGTACACTTAGAAAATACCTGTAGAGTTCATCTCCTTAAGCCTCTTGGGAATATTAGAGAAGCAACAAAATACTAAATTACAAACATTTAAACATTTCATATAAAAGCCAGAAATAACTAATACTCTCATTCTAAGAAAGAGGTAAAGTCTGAGCCATCTATTAAATTTTTAACATGAGCCTAGGCATTGTTAGGAGTACTTAATATGGTTTTACATTTAATCCTCAGATATAGACTCTGTTCAGCACCTTAGTACTTGGCAGAGAGTAGGCACTAAAAATAATTCTTGTAGAATTGAAAACAATATTATTATATGTTATATTCTTTATTTTACAGATAACAGGCATAGAAAGGTTCATTTGACTAATGTTACACAGTGAGAGAGTGAGAGCAGAGATTTGAATACAAACTGACTCAAAAAGCCCAGGTTTCACCTGAATCACTGAATAAAAATGGAAAAAAGAAAACATTCTGGAAATTCTATTCAGTTTCTTTTTACTGATGAAGATGTGTTAATAAAAGCTATCATTTACAAAGTGCTTACAGTGAGCCAGGCACAGTGCCCAGCATTTTACTTACATTATTATTATTATTTTTTTTTGAGACAGGTCTTGTTCTGCCAAGGCTGGAGTGCGGTGGTGCCTTCATAGCTTACTAAAGCCTTGAACTCCTGAGCTCAAGCTACCCTACTGCCTCAGCCTCCGGAGTAGCTAGGAATACAGGCACACACCACCACAACCAGCTGATTTAAGAAAATTTTTTTTGTAGAGATGGAAAATCACTATGTTGTATGGGCTGGTCTTGAACTCCTGGTTTCAAGTGATCCTCTTGCCTCAGCCTCCCCAAATGCTGGAATTACAGGCATGAGCCACTGCACTTGACCTACTTATAAGGTCTGTAATCCTTGAAATAGCTCTACATGGGTTATCATCCATGTTTTATAGATGCAGAAACAAATGCAGAGGTAGTGATATAACCAAGGTTCACACAGCTAACAAATTGCAGAGTGAGGATTCAACTCATCATCAAAGCCCTCATTTTTTTCTTCTCCACCCGATTAAGAGCAAAATAGTCCTATACTACACAGGAAGGGTGAGGAGATGCTAGAGAAGTGGGGAATTTGCTTTTGATTGAGGTCATTGCTATCCCTGGACCAGAATGCAAAACACTTAGGCAGCAGGTAGTTTTTGGCCTGTGGCTACCTTCCTTTTCCATTCTTGATGCTGTTAATGGTCTATATAGCCAGTGAGAGAAACTTGCAAGGAGTGTATACATGGCCTTTTGGAGATCCTCAAAAGGTATACATGGGCAAGAAATTTAAAAACTAAGTTACAATAAAAAGAACACTTATGTATTACTGAGATGCATTCTGGCCCTCTTCCATTAATGGCACAGCCAGTCACTGATTTTATACAAGTCACAGGGAAGCAACCTTCTCTCATTAGGCATAATGTTAATAGAGAGATATAAGCTGAGGTACTCCAGATAAAAACATAGATGGAAAACCTTAGGCTATCTTGTAAACAAGTGGCATACACAAATCATAAGAAACTTGTTTGTTGTAATATGAAGACCATCAAGCATAAATGCAGTCATCTCTTTCCAATAGGAGTTAGATTTATGACAACCTTCATGGAAGTCAATCTATGATCAAGGAGTTCAAATCTTATGAGAAAAATAACACAGTGGATATATGTTCCCAGTGAATCTACACAAGTCACTTAATTCCCTGGAGCATAAAATAAAAACAAAAATCATAATATTAAACTTAAATGAGTAACTATAAAATTAATTTAAATGTACCAATTTATCATTCCTGAAACTTTTAGGACTACCTTCCCTTGCAGTTGAATGAGATGCTTATAAATCTGTTTTGTCTGGTGCACATAATACACACTAAAGGCATTTAACCCCCTACTTGGTGCTCTGCCCTAATAAGCATCACTTTCCCGACTTTAGAATTGTTGGTTTTGATCCTTATGTATCACTGATGCTCCTTCACATATTTTCTTCCCCAGCCCCAGAACAGGCTTTAGAACTGCAGTCCTGAATTTACGGCCTGGAGCTTCTTTGACGTAGTAACTAAAAGACTGAATTTTGAAGTCTAATAGACCTGGCTTTGAATGCTGACTCTGTTATTTGCCACCTGTGTGATCTCAGCCATAGTAAATGACATACTTCACATGAGTGTTCAGCAAAGTGCCTGCTTCCTAGTAAGCTCAATAAATCCTGGTTATTGCTATTGTTATTGCTAAAATTTCTCCCTAGGCTACAATGCAAAACAAAATAAGAAACAAACAAACAAAAAACCCACCTTCTACTTCTGCCCAACCATCCACTTAACTTCCCCTTTTTCTGCCCAACCCTTAGTTCTCCTGTTTTAAACTCCAAAGAAATAACTAACAATTCGTACGAAAACTGTTATGGCCACTGCAATGGTACACAGAATCAAACATCTGCAAACTAAAATTCTGTATAAGGTAACTTAAGATTGGGGAGAAATTAGTCTATGACAAATGCCAAAGAGACCCAAGGCCTTATTAAAATGCTTGTTTTTAGAGTAATAACTGATCTGCCTTTGTATCCTCAGTGCCAACCACAAGGCTTGGTGTGTAGTAGCTATACCCAGTTTTTTTACGAGAATGAACTCTGTAAACCAGGAGTACATGATCTTAGGTGGACAGAAGGAGAGGAAATGTATACATTCTGGAAATTAACTGAGCATCTCTCTCAATAGGTCAAGTTAATAAATTCTAAGAGTCTGAAGACTCACTATTTTATGAAGACATGGTATGAGGCAATGGCTGAAGCTCCTGAATTACTGTCTTTCTATAGTATACCATCTTACCTTAGGTTAGATTGAGTAGGCTCAGTGCTTGAGGATGGCTCAAGGCTGATTGGAAGAATCTTATCATTCTTGTTATGATCGTATCTCTGAAAATGAGAAACAGAGAATTACTTCATTTGGGCAGAAACCAGCCCTTTACTGTAGTGCATGGGTTCAGAAACTAATACCATCAGTGTATCATCAGCTTACTTCTAGACCATTTTAGGACCACTTTACATTTAGAATTAAAGAAACACTTCACACAGTTTTGGCCTAAAAGTTGTAAGTTTAGAAAAAGAAGCTTCCATCTAGCCATCAGTTCCTCCTTATTTGGTAGGAAAAAAATGTCAACTTTCAATTTCCCAGATGGTACAAACACACAGGAGGGTTGCCTTCTTATATTCTTGTTTTAACTGTCACATATCACCTCTTACAATATTTATTGCATTAAAAATACTTTAAAGTGGCCAAGCATGGTGGCTTATGCCTATAACCCCAGCACTTTGGGAGGCCAAGGTGGGCTGACTGCTTGAGCTCAGGAGTTCGAGACTAGCTTGGGGAATATGCAAAAACCCTGTCTCTGTTTAAAAACAAACAAAAAACAAAAATTAGCCAGGCAGGCAAGCTGGCACATGCCTGTAGTCCCAACAACTCAGGAGGCTGAGGTGAGAGGACTGCTTGAGCCTAGGAGGCAGAGGTTGCAGTGAGCCAAGATCTTGCCACTGCCCTCCAGCCTGGGTGACAGAGCCAGACCCTATCACAAAAAACAAAAAAACTTTAAATTTTGCAAAGTAACCACCAAGCATGATATTTAACTCTTAACAGTCCTGAGTGGAGAATACAAGTAGTAATAACTTTCAGTTGTTGATACAGACAACATTCTACAGAAAAGTAGTAATTTAATTTGATGTCAGATAATTACATAATTCTTTTTTTTTATTTTAAATTTTATCAGAAAAAATAAACACAGGGCTTCCCTATGTTGCACAGACTGGTCTTGAACTCCTGGCCTGAAGCGATCCTCCTGCCTCAGCCTCTCAAAGTGCTGGGATTACAGGCATGAGCCTCCATGCCTAGCCAGATAATTACATACTTCTTGTAAAAAGTAAATATAATACTGAAGAGCAATCAAGAGCTTCTGGTCAAAAAAGATTTATAGGAGAAGAGAACCGTGAAGCACAAAGATTTTCAAATGGAAGACAGGAATGGAGGATGATTTCTCTTGAACACCTTTTCATTTTTTTTTTTTTTTTGAGACGGAGTTTCGATATTGTTACCCAGGCTGGAGTGCAATGGCACGATCTCAGCTCACCGCAACCTCCGCCTCCTGGGTTCAGGCAATTCTCCTGCCTCAGCCTCCTGAGTAACTGGGATTACAGGCACCCGCCACCATGCCCAGCTAATTTTTTGTATCTTTAGTAGAGATGGGGTTTCACCATGTTGACCAGGATGGTCTCGATATCTTGACCTCGTGATCCACCCGCCTCAGCCTCCCAAAGTGCTGGGATTACAGGCGTGAGCCACCGTGCCCGGCCTATCTTGCATACCTTTTCAATGAGATGCAGAACAAGAAAACGGGTTTAGCAAATGAGACTTGATTTTTCCCTTGAGTAAAAAAGCATTTGGTGATTCTCCTTGTTGTTCTATTTTTAAGGCAATGTGTCCTAGAAATTGAGAAGGCTCTGTGATTACCTGAAATATTCAGAAGGATCTAAAGTATCTGTACTTTGTTTTTCAGCTTGGACATTGAGCTTAAATGTCTGTTTAGTCTCTGTGACTCTTTACTGGGAAGTTTGTAGAGAGTTTCTGATAAAAAACCACGTTTAGAGCTAAAGACTTCAGCTCTAACTCAAAACTGTCACAAATCTTTGTGCAGGTAGGTTTGTCAAGTCCGCACTGCAGAAGGAGGCAGATCAACTCTTGGGACTGCTCCAGTCAACACACTTTACCACCTCTGTGCCAGCTGGAACAGAATGCCATTTGTTTTGTTTTTGTTTTTACTGACTGAAGCTTTTCTAGTGTATTCTCCCAAGACACTAATTACAGAATGAACAGGGCAGACTGCTACTTCTCAGGACTTAGACACAATGCAGGCACTGCAAAGTCACTACAAAGTCCCATGAACCCACACCCTAGTTACTCTCAAGATTTCTGGAGTAAGGAGATGGCAGTGCTTTCAGCAATCATACATTTCTCAAGCATTTAGAATAAACAAATTCAAACTCTCCACTGAGTCAGAGGCTGGGAAGAGTCTAATAATGCCCACAGCAACTGATTTTAAAAATAAATACATTTTTTCCTCCAAAGAACAGCCCTCCACCAAAAAAAAAAAAATGACAGAGGTCTGAGCATACACATTAGCCACATGAGAAACTCAATCAGAACCAGGATCTGTGGGCATGTGGAGAGAAATTACCAAGGAACTTAATCCCTCCTGAGATTTCCTCAAAACAAAAATCTGGCAACACGCACGGGAAATACAAGTAGGAGACTGAAGTATGGCTGTTTCAGGCGTGAGGAGGTTGGGATATAAACGGGTAAGTGGACAACTGTCTTTCTAGCCTCTCAGACATACCTTTACTTGAGCATGTGCCCATCGCACCACCAACTTCTTGGACAGGGCCAGCTTGCCATTGAGACACTGGATGGCTTGTTCTGCTTCCTGTCCAGGAAAGAAACAAATGTTAGTTAAAAACTGAAGTGCTTGACTAGCTACATGTATTCTCACATGGCCTCACAAGCTTTGATTGCTGAGTTTCTAATCAAATTGTTTTTGGTAAATAACTGGCAAGGGTTTACAATTTTAAAAGGCAGAATTTTTAAAAAGGCATGAGTTTTTAAAAGCCAGTCAGACAAAAATTCAAATCCTGGTCTGTCATTTGCTGGCTATGATATTCGGAGGTCACTTAAGTATCTCTAGCTTTGTTGTCTGTAAAATATGGATAATTTTTTTAATGGATAATATGGATACCTATTCCTCAGTGGTTGTGAGGACTCAAAGAATGTATGTAAGGATGGGGCATATGATATACACTTAACATATGTTAGTAATAGTGCTGTTCCTATTAGGTAACACCTATATTCACATTTCTGTTAGTTAGGTAGCACCTCCTATGTCAAGAAACTGTACTCCCCAAAGGGTCCTGGAACCATAACCTGGACTAGGGTGTACTCCCTGGATTCATAGTGAGGAGTAAGTAACTGCTTTAAAGGGCATGGAAGGAAACTAGGCCGGAAAAAGCAGGAGTGAGTCAAAGAGACTGTGGGCAAGGTATCTGTGTGAGTCAATGTACGCACCTGGTTTTCAGAATCAAAAGTTCCTTGACCCTTTCCCCATCAGACACAGGAGTAATAAGGTTGAAAGGAATTCCTGAAGCTGGCTAACAGTCACTCTAGGTCATTTCCAGGAAATCTGGCTGTACTTTCCATCCTGCCGAACCTCCTTTGCCCCATTTGTATCCATGAGGCATTTGGACAAGTGTAACCCATGTTTAGTGAGGGTGAAGAAGCCCTTAAGGAACAGAGGAGAAATAGGATGTCCCGGGGAGCAGGGAGAGCCTATAGAAGCCGGTAGGCATTCTAGTTTGGTTTTACTGGTGATTCTCTAGTTCCTCCAGAACCTACCAGTATGACATTTAACAAATATTTACTGAGTTCTCACTGTGTGTCAGGCATTGGATATTCACCAGTCATCCTCACCCAACTACAGCACACAGAGCTAGAATGACAGGTAAAAAACATTTTATTCTTTTAAGCTTCTCTTGGTGAATAAGAACTTATAGGGCACTCTATTAGTTCCAAAGTAGCAGCAGTAATAAATTGCTCGCAGGTGTTTTTTAAAAATAATTTCCTACCTATATACATTATTTCAAATTTCACGTATTCAAAAATACTATTAAATGCCAACTAGGTTTTCTTATACTTTCATCTATTCTCCCAACTTCCTGTAAGGTAAGAAGGATATGTATTCTTAACCTCCATTCTTAGATGGAAAATCGAGGCCAAAAGAGGTTAAAAGACTTGCTCAAAGTTAATAAATAAAAGAGCCAGAAATAAAAACTAGGCTTTGTATTTTAATCCAGTGTTTTTAAGCCAACATCTATGTCCAACATGACCACTGGATTTAGTTGTCTGCAGCAATTCCCAGGCCAGGTACAGTGGCTCATGTCTGTAATTTCAGCACTTTGAGAGGCCAACATGGGCAAACTGCTTGAGCCTAGGAGTTTGATCAACCTGGCAACACGGTGAACCCCAGCCTCTACAAAAAAAAATACAAAAATTAGCCAGTGGGTAGTGTGTGCTTGTGGTCCCAGCTACTTGAGAGGCTGAGATGGGAGGAATGCTTGACTCCAGGAGGCTGAAGCTACATTAAGCTGTGATCGTGCCACTATACTCCAGCCTAGATGACAAAAAGACCCTGTCTCAAAAAAAAAAAAAAAAAAAAAGAATTATCACCACACTTTATCATTAAGAAAGAATAAAGTATTTAAAAATGCTGGTCAGGTGTGGTGGCTCACACCTGGAATCCCAGCACTTTGGGCGGCCGAGACAGGCAGATTGCTAGAGCCCAAGAGTTTGAGGCCAGCCTGGGCAACATGGTCAAACATTGTTGCTACAAAAAATGCAAAAATTCCAGTGGGAGGGGGAGGTGGGGAGGGATTGCCAGGGGAGAAATACCAAATGTGGGTGAAGGGGAGAAAGCAAACAAAACACACTGCAATGTGTGTACCTATGCAACTGTATTGCATGCTCTGCACATGTACCCCAAAACCTAAAAAGCAATAAAAAAAAAAAAATGCAAAAATTAGCCAGGCGTGCTGGCATGTGCCTATGGTCCCAGCTACTGTGGAAGCTAAGGTGGGAGGATCACTTGAACCTAGAGGTCAAGGCTGCAGTGGGTCATGACTGTGTCACTGCACTCCAGCCTGGGTAACAGAGCAAGAACTTATTTCAAAAAAGAAAAAAAGAATGCTAATTCTATAGTGCATTATTTCGCTTCCCTCAAAATACTTGAACGATTACTTACTGGCTATCATATTTACAAAAATTAGAGGAAATAAAAAAATACCCAGCACTGGCAAGGAGAAATGACACTATTACAGTCTCAGAACATACTGATACATCATTTCTTGAAGGCAATTTGGCAGTTGTATTAAGAAAAACTATGCATGGACTTTGATGATGCCACTCCATCTCCACAAATGTGGCAAATATACATAATTAGAACTGTAAAAATACTCTTGTGATATTTATACTAGTGAATCAACCCAAATACCAGCAAAACAACCCAAATAGCTAACAATTGGGGACTAGTCAAATATCATATATTCACATTATGTAGTCATCAAAAATGATTAGTTTTTAAATGCAGTCTAAGTCACATACAATAAAATGCCCAAATCTCAGATACAAATCAATGATTTTATACACACACACACACACATACACACACACACGTACATACAAACACCAATGAAGCCACAATATCAGGATACAGAATGTTATCTTGATGTGATAATATGGTAGAAAAATTTTAGTATACTTTGAATGATAAATGTGATAATGATTCTATCTGTGCGTTAAACACTGTCTATGTGTTTGTGTGTGTGTGAATGTGAAGAGACCAAAAAAGACTGAAAAGACATATGACTAAACATTAACAGTGATTATTTCTGGGTATTAGATCAAGTAATTTACATTTTCTTTCTCAGTTATCTATATTTTCATCTATAATATTCACACATTACTTTTAGAATAAGAAAAACACTCATACAAATTATTATCATTACTATTATCATTAAGCGATGGAGTCTTGCTCTGTCGCCCAGGCTGGATGGCGTATAGTGGTGTGATCATAGCTCACTGCAGCCTTGAATTCCTGGGCTCAAGCAATCCTCTTTTCCTCAGACTCCTAAGTAGCTAGGACTACAGGTGAGCCATCACACCTAATTAAAAAATTCTTTTTTTAGAGACAAGGTCTTACTATGTTGCCCAGGATGGTCTCAAACTCCTGGGCTCAAGCAATCTCCCCATCTCAGCCTCCTGAGTAGCTGTGATTACAGGTGTGAGCCAGGCCTAAATTATTAACATAACGATAACAATGCAATGTTCTTACATATGACGAATACAATTATAGAGTACCATGCAGCATCTCTACATTTAGTAATAATCAAATTCAATTCCTTTATCAATGCACTTCTACTTCAAGGACTAAATTTTAATACAAGGAGATCCATGTATATACCATGGTCGAAGGTAAATGCTCTCTTCCACATATATTAAAATTTATATGTATTTGTTCTGAGACCTTGAGAAGAAATAACAAAAGAGTCTTTGTGGGTGTCTCATCACAGATAGGTTTCTGTACCACTGGGCAAAACTACTGAAAGCAAAGAAGGCTTTGTCCGTTAGCCAGCCAGTAAAGGAACGAACAAAAGAGAATAGGGAGGGAGATGTCCATGTGCTCAATGTGGGCATCCTAATGCATTTGGTCAAAAATGTAGGTCTTAAACCTTGGCCAAGGGAGGGTAAATTGTGAAAGTTATTCACGAATTCATTTGTTTATTGAGGACGACCTCTTTTAGGACTCAGTGTAAGGCACATAGATGAATCAGACATGGCTCCTGCCTATAGGGAACTTCTATTCTAGTAGGCAAGAGAGATGCACAGATAATTATGACAGAGCTTGATAAATACTATGAAATGGGGAGAAAGCTCAATTACCTGCTTAGTTTCAAAGTTAACAAAACAGTAGCCTCGAGGCTGTCCCTCCAAAGCGCCTGACTTGTGGAAGAGGAAGTCAAATTGCTTTACCTTGCCAAACTTCTGGAGGAGTTTGAGGAGGTGGTATCTGCAGAGAAAGAAGAGCCCATGAGTATGCTCTGGGAATTCTTTTGAACACTCAGCCTGAAGTGCGAGATAAAAGCAGGAGATAATTTACCCGAGGGATAAAATCTCTCACCCCAGCCCCCTGCCCTCCTCCAAACTGCTATGTTAGTTTATTTGGCAAACAGAGTTGTTTGTCTCTATTTGGAATGGGAACTAGAATTGTCATGGCTATGCATCTGTCCAACACAAAAATACCAAACAAAAACCCCACACCTTACAAACAGCTGTCTGGCCTACGAGCACTATTTGTTTTTCTTTTGGAGAAAAGCTCAAAAATAGTGTTGATTTATTTATTTTTAATTCCTTGGCAGTGAAATGGCATTTGTGAATAACTGTAACTCCATCAGAAATACACATCAACCCTTCAAAAGCCAAAGCCTACCCTATTTCAAAAATAAAGTAACAAACATATATGCATTCATGCAAACAAACAAACAAAAAATAGTCCTGGAAGATCTTCCTATTCGATTATGTAGTTAATTCCTAGACACACATTGGCGCAGTGAGAAACTCTGCCATTAATCAAGTCACACCTAGTGATACTTCCACAGCACTTGTGAGTTTCAATCACTGATGTGACTGAACATTAGGACAATGTGGAATTACTACATGACTGAGGCCAGTTTCACAAAGGTCAGGGGAACCTGGCCAGTCCAATAAACCATTCAGCTATGGGTAACTAACCAACCTCAGTTGCCTTAACACAGTTTATACTCTAGGGTATGGTGAAGTAAAGAATACAGATGGTCAAGGAAGAAATTTATTCCTGACAGGATGTTCACTCCAAGCGATTGCTTGCCACTCTGCCCCTCATCCTCTTCTTAAATTCCTTACTCGGTTTCCATAGAGCTTTTAAGTTATTCAAACAGATGTGGCCTTAACAGGTTGCTGTGGCCAATCTCAATTCCGACTTCCTGTCATCTGATGTGGGGGTGAGACAAACCAACAGCTCTCCCGTTTCCTTTCCCTTTGGCCTTCCTCCTGGCATCCTCCGTGCTATTCAAATGGAGTCAAGGCTTTCTCTAAACAATGCTGTCCCTGTGATACTAAAAAGGTATCAGCCCACATGCTAAATCTGTTATTACTGGGAAGTCTACCCCACAGGGAGTCAGTAAAGTTACATTATAGCCACATTTATATTCACATTGTTTTCTAAGAGAAACTCATCAAAATTTTATCCTTGAGTAAGTCTCTCCTTTGGGAGGCAGAAAGATATGAAATGGACCATACACTATACTAAATTTGATACTAATGCACATCAACAAGCAAGTCCATTATCCTGGATTGAGTGTCTGACACAGCGGAATAAGAAAGACATAATACAGGTTTAGTACTGGGACAACTGCAAGGCTCCCAAGGCATATTGTGGATGTTACTCTGGTTTATTTTGAAAGGTAAAACAACCATGATCCCCTACTTTCTAACTTCCCAACTCCCATCAGGACACCTCAACCACTAGAGAGAATGTAGGAAGTGACTTCAGGGGAAAGGAAGACACCTTAAGTGCAAACCTGTGGTTTTACTTGACGTTATGAATAGGCTTACTGCAAGGGTGAGTCTTTCACACATACAGAGGGGCTAGAATAATCTCCCCCAGGGTCCTTAATTCACAGCTACATCTTCCAATTACTAAACCCATTCAAATCTTAACACCGTGCCAGTTGCCACAGAATGGGGAGTCAAACCGATTCTTAAAAAAAAAAAAAAAAAATGGCTGGGTGCAGTGGCTTATGCCTGTAATCCCAACATTGGGGCTGAGGTGGGCAGATCATGAGGTCAGGAGATCAAGACAATCCTGGCCCACATGGTGAAACCCCGGGAGGCTGAGGCAGGGGAATCGCTTTAACCTGGGAGGCAGAGGTTGCAGTGAGCCGAGATCACGCCACTGCACTCCAGCTTGGCAACAGAGCAAGACTCCATCTCAAAAAAAAAAAAAATCTAGGCCAGGCACAGTGGCTCATGCCTATAATCTCAGCACTTTGGGAGGCCAAGGCAGGCGGATTGCCTGAGGTCAGGAGTTCGAGACCAGCCTACCTAACATGATGAAACCCTGCCTCTACTAAAAATACAAAAAAATTAGCTGGGCATGGTGGAATATGCCTGTAGTCCCAGCTACTTGGGAGGCTGAGACTGGAGAATCACTTGAATCCGGGGGGCGGAGGTTGCAGTGAGCAGAGATCGCGCCACTGCACTCTAGCCTGGGTGACAGAGCAAGACTTAAAGAAAAAAAAAAATCTAAGGCTACTGTGGGCTGGTCATCTTTCATTAGCTCCATTCTGCTTAATAGCAGGAAGGTAACACGATTGGCATTTCCTAAGAAATGAATTTTAATTTACTCAGAAAAAAAACACACCAACAAAAGATTACTCTTTGTAAAGCTAACAAACACAATCTGCCCAAGAAGTGCGACCTTAAGATTCCAGGAACATCTGCTTAGGTCTGTGTCTTTCAACTTCTCCAGGATTTCTTTTCTTGTTTGATAATTTCTTAAAATTATCGGAACACCGAAACAAAAGGAATGAAATGTTTACTATTTTGCTTCCTGGAGATGGGGACTGCAAGCTCTGATAGTGAAAAAAGCATGAAGGATCTTGCTTTCACATCTGCAAGCACTTTTATCTGCTGCTGAAGTGCGGAGAGCACACTACTCAGCAGAGGCTTGCTTCTCTTAATGAAATGTGCGCCCTGCAGCCTTCAGGAGCTAGAAAATTAGCACACCAGTCCCACACATATATCTGCAATTTAATCAGTGTTTTCTGTAATTGGTTTTTAAGACAGCTTTTCTGCCTAATAGCACAGAAGTAATTAATCTATACAAATGTTAAAATAGGTATCTACAATGTGTCTAGAGCCAAGCAGGCATATGGAGTATGCAGATGAATAAAACTAGGTTCCTGCCTTCAAGGACCACACATTCTAATTGAGAGAGACAAATGTAATCAAACATTTACAAAACAACGTGACACAGAGGTATGAATAGGAGCGCACAGAATGAGGACCAAGGGTGCAGGGAAGGTGGTGGTGAAGGAAAGCTTCATGAAAGGAGTGATAACTGACTGGGTTGTGTCCATGTGAGTGAGTACTAACCAATGTGCAAAGACATAAAGGTGAAAAAAGGTCTGATCCATTGGACTAGAGTGAGGGTAGCTAGTGAGATGAGGCTGAAAAGTAGAAAGAGGACAGGCTGTAAAGAATGTCATGGGTTGAGGGAATTTTAATTTCACGTTGTAAGCAATTGGAAGCCCACGAAATGAGATTTAAGATTATTTTTAGTGCACAATTTCTTGTAGAGAAAATTTTCTTTATAAACATATATAGAAATTACTATGAGATGGGTCTTTTATGTTTCATGCTACACACATTATTAAATGGTCTTACTGTGTTTCCAAATTAAGTAACCAAACAGTGAAGGCTGTTTCATGCAAACCAAAACATAAAAAGATATATGGACAATGAAGGAGACATAAGGAATGGGCTAAGAGAGAAACAGGTTTCTTCAGGGGGCAAACACATTGTTCCCACATGCTCATGCATTTATTTTCCCTTGCATTCTAGCTTACCTAGTTTACCCCTGAAAGTCTTTATCTGAAGGACATTTCTACCTGGATGGCTCTCCAATGCTTCTAAGTTTACCTAACATACCCCAAACTGAATTCCTCCCTACCACAAACTGATGATCCTTTCAGCTATCCCTCTGGTCAGGGGACATGATCTTTTCACATTCCTTAGGCAAGAAACATCAGGATTACCTCAACCTTCCACTCCACTTCAATCACTTTCTTCATCTCTCAGACTTACCCATCAGTTTCCAAGTTCACTGTCTCTATCTAGGTGATAACTGATGGCAAGACTGGTTCATGGCAATCTCTTTCAGCTAATGTTCATCTTCAGTTTCTGCCCTTCCAATTCATCCTACGTACTGATGTAAAATTTCTCTATTAACACATCATTGTCTAGCCTGGGCAATACAAGGAGACCTCGCAAAAAAATTAGCTGAGTGTGGTGGCACATGCCTATACTTCCAGTGACTTGGGAGGCTGAGGTGGGAGGATTGCATGAGCCTGGGAGGTGGAGGTTGCAGTGCTAAGACTGAGCCACTGCACCCCAGCCTGAGCAACAGAGTGAGACTCTGTCTCAAAAACAGAACAAAACAACAACAACAACAACAAACAAACCCACAACACTTTCATGCTATCAGTCTCCTGCTAAACACCCAGAATGAGTCCCTTTTTCATGTAATTCAGACTCGTCTGGATGAATTTTAAAGATTCTGTTTTAACCTGAGAATATTCCATCTATTCAGCCACTATTTTCATTCCCATCCAGTATTCAACTTTTGCTTAAGTAAAAAAGATCTTGATTTTCTACTTACACATAACAATCTTTCTTATTCCTACTTACAGACCTTTATTTACGATTTTCCCACCACTCAGAATGCTCCTTCTATTGGCATTCCTACTGACTTGGTTCTCTTTCATACTTGTATATGCTAATACAGTGGCTACAAATTTGGCATTTTATACAGCACATCTAATACTTGAAAAAGAAAGTCATTATTAGCCCTTTTAGAAAAAAAAAAAACCATAGTGTAGAAAATAGATAATGTCTTAGATCAATAACTTTCAGTTTCTTTGTGGATGGCACTAATAATGATATTCAGAGGTATTGCTTACCCTTAAAGTTAGATTGGGTCTCACAACACTGAAAAAGAAATCTTTACATTTTGAGATTTAGAACAGAATACATTAGGTTATGACTATTCAATAATTAGAATATTTGTGCACAGAACACTAAATTAGGCAGTGGGAACTATCATTAACTACTTCAGTATACTGAGCCAACTTACTTCATTCTTCATTTCCTATATAACAGGGAAAATAGTATCTGTTCCATTTACCTCACAAAGTTTTAAGGGGTTATGTAAGAGAGACTCATATAATATTAGAGCTAGAAGTAATGCTCAGATCATTTAGTTGAACATTCTCATTTTGTGAGAAATTGTTACATATGATATAGTTGACAGGAATCAGAATATAATGGAAAGAACATAGGTTTGGAATCTGCTACTTCCATGAACAAGAATGCATCATCACTCCCTCAAATCCTAATCTCCAAGACGTATTTAGTCATACAAATATTTCTGGTACCTAACAGAGCCCTAAAATGGTATTACAACCACAGAGTGAACACAAACAAACAGGAAGAGTAATATTCGAGTGCTAGACAGTCAGGAACACATATTCTGCTGGGAGGAGGCTGACAGACATCCTGGTGTAACTTGAGCAGGACTGATTAATAACCAACAGGCACACACACGTAGAATGACTAGAAATAATTACAGAATAAACTAAAACACTGGGTGTAAAAGTGGCTATTTTTTTTAAATTGCCACTGTTTTACATTTACTATCATTCATGACAGTAAGTTTATAATGTCTTCTAACAAGAGGTAAAAGAATAATTGAATGAGTGAGGTATTCAAATCGGTTCAGAAAAGAGATCAGGCAGCGGCGGTGGGAAGAGGGATACATACAGGAAAGAGAGACGTAAGAAGGGTCTGTTGAAGGGGGAAATGGTAGGAACTGGAAGCAATTTATGGATGGAACGTACGTTTAAACAGGAAAACTGGAGGATGCTCGGCACATTTCTGTTAAGAGTCATTAGAAGTTTAGAGGTTTGGATTCAACTAATACTTTTTGAGACTGCACTACAAGACGGGTACCATATAGTCACCTAAGTTACATATGTAATTTTACAGTTCATCCAGACTTACCATTACATGCCCTGAGAGAAACATGATCCAGAAGTTTTTGTATTTCAAAAATGTGGAAAGAAATCATCTATTTCTACAAGATAAGATTTACTTTACTAAAATGTCAGGTGCCTTTGCTATAATTAAGTAAATTAAATGAGGTAATACTAAACATTTCATGTTAACCATAAGCTATGACTGTAATTATCTCTTTATTTTTTTTTTCCAGACAGAGGCTCTGTTACCCAGGCTGGAGTGCAGTGGCATGATCTTGGCTCACTGCAACCTCTGCCTCCTGGGTTTAAGCAATTCTCCTGCCTCAGCCTCCTGAGTAGCTGGGAGTACAGGTATACGCCACCACGCCCAGCTAATTTTTGTATTTTTTTAGTAGAGATGGGGTTACACCATGTTGGCTGGGATGGTCTTGATCTCCTGACCTCGTGATCCACTCGTCTCAGCCTCCCAAAGTGTTGGAATTACAGGCATGCACCACCGCGCCAGGCAGTATTTATAGCTTTAAAAATAAATTTATTAAAATTTAAGAAACCAATCTGTCTGACAGATGAAATGTTTTAAGGTAAAGAATCTATAGGATGGCCAGGTGTAGTGGTTCATGCCTGTAATCCCAACACTTTGGGAGGCTGAGGCAGGAGGATCGTTTGAGCCCAGGAGTTCAAGACCAGCCTGGGAAACATACTGAGACCCCTGTCTCTACACAACAAAAACACAAACAATAAACTAGCCAGGCATGGTGGCAAGCACCTGTAGTCCCAGTTACCCAGGAGTTCCAGGCTGCCGTGAGCTATGACTGCGCCACTGCACCCCAGCCTGGTGACAGAGCTGTCAAAAAAAAAAAAAAAAAAAGAATCTATGGAATAAAATAATAAAAATGGTCTTTGGTGATACGGAAGTGGAGAAGCCAGCCACAGGGAAAGCCCAGCACTTCCAGCCAGCATGCTCTGATCTACAGTTTATTACTTGATGTCTACCTCTGGCCTGATGTAAAAAGAGCAGAGATATCAGTGGGAAAGTTCTGATTCGATGTTCCTGCCAATGTTCTAATTGAAAAAAACATTCACACACTCCAACTTATGACATAAACTGAGGTGGCAAATGCCCATTTAAACCTTCCTGTCAGGCAGCAGGACACAATTAGAACAAAAGTCTCATTACAGAGAAGTGCGGCCAACACAACCAACATTGTTTCCACACTTTAGATTTCCATTCAGACAGGCAGAGGTGGGAATGGAAACCACTATGAGCATCCCCTCATAGCTTGGGTTCTGGATGATGAAAAAAACTTCCCTGATGAAGAGACATTAATTGAGAGGTTAGACAGATTCATATACTCACCCTCAAAAATCATGAATCATAAAAGAGAATCGAAATAAATGCAATCTACTCCAGGGTCCCTGTGACCAATATAACATAGTATGTGGGCAACACGTATTAAATACAGTCATAATTTCTACAGGGACCCAAATATATTTACATTTGGTTGTTATGAGCTTGAGCAGGTATAAGGGACTTTCTGTTATAATCCTGATTTATAAGTTTAGATCCTTCTCTTTCCCAATCCTAACTCTCATATATACCTGTCTCATCCCACACTCAAAGAAGCAGGTTTCCTTCTCTCCTCCCTTCATCTTTTCTTTTTTTTTGAGAAAGGGTCTCCCTCTGTCGCCCAGGCTGGAGTGCAGTGGCATAATCTCCGAGTACTGCAACCTCCACCTCCCAGGTTCAAGTGATTCTTGTGCCTCAGTCTCCCAAGCAGCTAGGACTGTAGGCACACACCACCATGCCTGGCTAATTTTTTCATTTTTAGTAGAGACAGGGTTTTACTATGTTGGCCAGAATGGTCTCCAACTCCTGACCTCAAGTGATGTGCCCGCCTCGTCCTCGCAAAGTGCTAGGATTATAGATATCAGCCACTATTCCTGGCCTCCCCTCATCTTTAACACTATTCCAAAGGGAGTCACTTATATGACTGATGATATACTCAAAACATGCTTTCGGCCTCACACAGTGGCTCAAGCTCGTAATCCCAGCACTTTAGGAGGCCAAGATAAGCCTGGTCAACATGGTGAAACCCCATTTTTACTAAAAATACAAAAATTAGCCAGCATGGTGGTACATGCCTCTAGTCCCAGCTACTCCGGAGGCTGAGGTACGAAAACTGCTTAAGTCCAGCAGGGGGAGGTTGCAGTGAGCCAAGACCGCGCCACTGCACTCTAGCCTGGGCGACAGAGCAAGACTCTATCTCAAAAAACAAAAAGAAACAAAAAAACTTGTTTTCAGCATTGACCTCCTACAGGCCAATCCACTCATTCTACTCTGCCACCGACCACCACCCTCCCCCTATCAAACAACTGGCAGAAGGGAAAAACCTCTCAATTTTCTCAGCTAAGAAATTCCTTTTCATCTTAATGGCTGTGATGTAAAAGAGCAGGGAGTCAGGGCAATTCAATTAATTTCCTGATCTCGGGCAAGGTACTTCTGTCTTTTGGGACTTGGTTTTCTCTACAGTAGCATAAAGAGCCTGGTTCCCATCAGAGGTTGTCAGGTGTGCTCCATGGAACCCCAGAAGTTCTATAGAGCCTCAACAGGGATGGCCAAAGAAAGGGTAGAAGCTGACAAAAGATTTGGGCTCCATCTTCTACCTTTTAGTCAGAGCAACTCTGAGCTCTTATTTTATATATAGCTTCAGGGTTACTTTTACTTAAAGACAGGGCTCTTCAGATTTAAGAAGTCTGAAAACTGCTTAGCATGGCACTTAAATCATTTAATGAATGAATGAAAACCAAAGGGACAGGGATGATTTCTAAGGTTCCTTATAACGCTGACCTTCTATAGTTCTATGGCTGCTTAACATGAATTACAGTCAAGTTGTACACCTCTGCCTGTTTGCAAAGGTACTGAGACTTCCGCTTGTTCCTTAATTCTGCGTACAAACGTATGCCCAAGGCTGATTCTAGAGAATAATTCCCTAGAGCCACTAGGTACAAGGATTCAAATGGTTGGAAATGGGAGAACATCTTTAGCAGATAGGAAAAAATAGGTATATGGATTAAAGGATACCCAAGTCTGTGTCCCTGCAGTAGCAGAGTTCAAATGTAAGAAAAATGACAAGATAACAGGCTAATAACAACATCTTATCTCTTCAAAGACAAAATGTAAGTAACAGGGTCAAACTATATCCCACACCCCTTGAAAATTCTTCTTGACATCATCATGGCAAAACATCCCAATATTGTAGGTAAGGAACTAAGGTAATTTAGACTTACTCGGTAATTTTGGGGTCCAGGTTGCCAATCCATAATCGGTGTCCTTCCTGCAGAGAGCCCTCTGAAAGGATGGATGCATTCTCCAGGGGAAGAGTTTTGGTTTCTGCTTCCATCAATGTCTATGAAATACTAAAGTAAATGTGAACATTCAAGCAGGAGAGGAATAACAATGTGTGAACACAAGACTCCAAATTCAACTCAACAAACATTTATTCAAAGAGCGCATGCCCTCTGGGCAGTCCTTCAAAGGCCTCAGTTATTCCACAACCAGGGACCCAGAACCAGTTCCCTTGGGATAACTCCTCTGGCAGCCAGAGCACACAAGCTGCCGTTTAAGGTGAAAGGGGTGTGGTTCTGTGTAGAGAAACTAAAGTTTTCCTCCTCTGAAGCCAGAGGCTGACTGGGCAGGAGGCCAAAATCTCTATTACTACATGATATTTCAGTTCAACAACTGTCACCCAAAATAAACCCTGGAAACCACCAGGAAGAGTCTCAATGGCATTAAAAGGGATGGGTAGGGAAGAGCAGCATTCCATCCCTTTTCCTCTTGGAATAGGCAATACAGTAAAGGGAAGAGGCAATATAAGAAATCTGTGCATAGATACAACTGGGTTTGAAAGCAGGTTGTGTGACTTGATGAACTTTCTAGGTTTCAGTCTCCTCATTATCTAGAGAAATAATAGTGCATATTTTACAGAGTTGTGAAGATTAAAGACAGAAAAAAATCACTAAATACTGTATCTAACAACATACGTAATCAATAAATATAAGCTATTATCATGCTTACTCTTTTGAGACAGACCAGGAAGAAGAGACTAATTTTCTCCTTAGTTATTCAAGTTCCAACAATCGCTAGCTGTGTAGCCCTGGGAAAGTTATTTAACCACTGTTGGCGTCAGTTCCCTCATCTGTAAAATGGGGATAATGTCTCATGAAATTATGCTGCAGATTCACTGAATTAATATACCTAAAGCATTTAGAACCGTGCATGGCACCTAGGAAGCATTCAGCTTATGTTAAATTATTACTAGTCTTAGTTCCCAAAATGTCTCATCTCACAGCCAAGGAGAAAAGATGATTATGACGGAGGCAGCAGTATAAAGAACAGAAAACTTGGTGTCAGAAGACATTGTTTCAAATTGTGGCATTTCTTCTCCACGCCCAACCCCCCAAAGAGTCTCACTCTGTTGCCCAGGCTGGAGGGGAGTGGCACCATCTCAGCTCACTACAACTTCCACTTCCCGGGTTCAAGCGATTGTTGTGCTTCAGCTCCTGAGTAGCTGGGATTACAGGTGCGTGCCACCATGCCCGGCTGATTTTTGTATTTTTTGTAGACAGGGTTTCA